>NC_090938.1:51068557-51791057 GCF_040938575.1 Ambystoma mexicanum | reverse complement strand
ACCCGGGGTTTTCCTTATTTGGGCATTTACTTTCCAGCGAAACACAGATGCTTTCGCAGGCTTGTACAGGCCTTGTGTGTGCCTCCAGGATGTGGGCTGGGATGTCTGGTCCCAATACACATCCTGGGTGCCAGAGAGTCTAGTGTGGTATGAATGCCTGGGACCACCGTGGTCCGTGATAGGTCCACGTATGGTGTGAGTGTTTGATGAGCGGATCTCCCATTGGGTCCCCTCCGTTTTGGCGCGAAGGGAACCGTGGATAAGAGGGGGCTAGAAACGCCACTACCATGTCGATCTCCTGAGTTCTCACGAACAAAGGAATACAGGAGCCAAGTATCCTGCAACCACGAGGCTGAACCGAGGAATCGCTGGTGACCCGCTGAAGGACTGCTCTTCTGCACTGCTGTCGCCTTGTGAAACCCTTTCTACCTCTGATCGAATCAGAAGGCCTGTACTGGTACTTCGACCCTTGGAATAGCGGGGACAGCTATTTCCCGGCTTCTTCACCATCTCCTGCACGTAAGCCTTCGGAAGTGTCTCTGGGCCATCCAGCAGACTGACCAGCCTACCAGGAGTCTTGCTCTGTAACCGCCGCCAGGTTGTGTTGTATTTCGAGTCCTTGTCACTCTCACACGATTCGTACACTTGGCATTCCCAGGTCTGAAGTGAGTAGTGTACATTTGGCTGAGATGCACACGGCCGCTCCGTTGCCCTGCTGTGGTAACAAACTGTGCGGGTTTGCTTGCATCGGGGAGCGGTGAGTAGCATAGCTAGGAACTGGTCGCCCTCCTGCAGGAGCCCATAGCTTTTCCCCGCTGTGTCAAACAGCACGCCTTTCCGTACTCGCGCTCTGCTTCTGCCCACAGTGGAGGCTGCGCTTGAGTCACGGAACTCTGTTCTTCTTCATTTGTGCGCCAACCTGAACTGCCCGATTCCCTCGAAGAGACTCCCCTTTTTGCCCGTTGGCACCAGCGTGTGCAGGTACTTTTGAGCACAAGGCTCCACTATTCGTAGGGCTTGGACTTCCTTTTAGTTAGGTGCCTCTGAAGACGGACTGGGTCTAATCATTATTTCGCACTGCCTGTTTTCCTCCCCTTCTAGGTGGACTACACATTTCGTGCATCTAACGCTTTAGACTCGTTTGTATTTGTATATATATTGTATTGGTTTGGTATGTGTTGGTTTACTAGAGTTTTGTGATTTCTCGCTACGGTCATTGTTGCAAAGGCCTTGGAATAAATGTGTATATATTTTTAATATAACACCTGTTTGGAGTAGTTTGTAGGTGTCCTTGCTTTGTGTGCTCATTGCGGGCTTTTAGTCACCCTCACCCCTCTTGAGACCTAGTCTTGACCGCCGCGATCGCTACCCTGATTGGTCTGGCTTGTCCAGAGGTTACCCTGTTCCCAAGTAATTAGGTTGGCCTTCTGAACTTCTGCGCCGCCAGGACAGAGTTCAGAAATCCGTCTTAACACCCATAGAACCGCAAAGCCCTTCTATTCTAGATGGAGGCTGTTTGATACCTTGCCTGGAAAACGACGTTTGCATTTTTCATGTCGTTAGTGTCACGTGATTAGAGATTGTCACGCGTTTTCCACTTTACGTTTATAAGCAGCGTTTGGACGTTGCTCGCTGCTTCTGATTGCAAAAACAGGGAGTCCTGTAGCTGAAACTTTGATCTGCGTTCCCGCAACTCTTCAGCAACTTCTTTGGCTCGTTTTCCACGTGTAATTCCCATACGCGAACTCCAGTAGCCGCCTCCAAGAAGAAACGGGTGGTTTTCCTCGTCTGCGTGTAATTTCCACACGCTAACTTCTGTAGCCACGTCTAAGAAGACCAACGTGCGGCTTTCCATTCACACACAAACTCTTGCAGTCCCAGCTGTGTGTACTCTTTCCGCGTGTAAAATCCACACGTGGTTTCCTGAACTTTTGCAGTTGCGTGTCAAAGACTAACGTGTGGCTTCCTGGCTGCGTGTACTATTGCCACATGTGAAACCACACGCGGTTTCCTGAACTCTTGCAATCGCATAGAAGAAGATTAACATGCTGATTTCCTGGCTGCGTGTATTCTTGCCGCGTGTAAAACCACACGCTGTTTCCTGAACTTTTGAAGTCGCGTGTAAACCGATTCCCGTGCGGATTTCCTGGCTGCGTGTACTATTGCTGCGTGTAAAACCACACGTGGTTTCTTGAATTCTTGCAGACGCATAGAAGATTAATGTGTGGTTTTCCTGGCTGCGTGTATTATTGACACGCATAAAATCCAATGCAAGTTTGTTGTGCTATGTTCTAAATTGAATCCTGTCGTCTTTGATGAAACAACAGGTGGATTTCTCACTTATCCTTTGACTCTTTCTTTTGGGCTACTTGGGAAAGGAAGTACTGCCTACAACTGTTAATTAAGAAGGTGATTGTGCACGTTACTTTGGACGCTATGCTGCGGTGCACCAACCCAGTATCTGGCGTGACCCTGGTGCCATTCGGGATAAGTTTCCTTTACTAAACTTCCATCCTTTTTGTTGCTTCTATATTGGATTACTTCTGAGACCTGCTGTCGGAGCCTCCAGTTATCAGCATCCACAGGCTAGTGTTGTTGTCCTAATTGCTGAACTATTAGTGAGAATTAATGTTGGGATACATATTCATTACGCCTTATTTTATTCTAGGCTGTCTTCCGCTTGTTTTCCCACGCCCTTTCCAGCGATTCCTCCCTCTGCCCGTTTTATTAGTCAGCGAGTGGCATCATTTGGAAGGTCTAATTTGACTTCACTACCATCAAGCCGTTTGTCTAAAGGATCCGAAGAACCCTATCAATTGTATCCTTTATGGTTAAACCTGTATCCTTTACTGGGCAGTATAAGATATGTGGTTGATTTATGACATGAAGTACAATTGTGTAGGTTTGGGGCGGGGGATGGGGGTGTTTATCGTGGTGTGCCGCTGCAAACACCGTCGGCATCTACAGAGAAAATGGCGGTAGGTGTTGTTGGGAATAGGTCTTTGCGTCTGTGCATGGTCAATTACACCATGGAGTGCGAGAAGGCTTCAAGAGCAGGAAGGAAGTAATCAGGTGTTGATGGCTTTTCTGAATGGCAGGTGATTGTCAATGTTGCGGATGTGGAGGGGCAGAGTTACAGGTGGTCGGAGCTTGGACGGATAAGGCGGATACGCCCAGTCTGGAGAAGTTGTAATGGGGAACACTAGGAGGGATGCTGTGCCAAATCAGTGTCCTGGAGGGGTGGTGACACGTGCGTTTTTCTTGGAGGAATTTCAAGTTGGTGTTGTGAATGCCACTGTGAGTGATGCAAGTGGCTTAAACGTAGTTCGTCAGCCAATAGGGAACCAGTGGAAGATGCTTGGTGTAGGGCCAATGTGTTCTCTGGGAGGGAGGCAATGAGCAGGCGTGCCGCATCGTTAAGTCTTTGCAGTTTCCTTAGCTGGAATGCCGGAACGCCGAGATAAAGGCAGTTTGCGTAATCTAAGCAGAAAAGGATGATGGAGATGATGACAGAGAATCTGTGAGGATAGGAGAGGTAAAGGAAGGTACGCCTGAAGGCGAGTCTGTGAAAGAAACAGGTTCTGGATACAGAGCTGATGTGTGGGGAGTGCAATAAATCTGTGTCCAACACGTACCCAAGGTTTTTCCACCAAGGTGGAGATTGCCAGGGGGAGAGGGGGTTTAGGGGGGATCCTAGAGTGAGTCCAGGGGATAGGTTGGGTAAGGAGTGTGGTTTTCCTGCAGGCTAGGATTTCTGTTTTCCCTGGGATGGGGATGAGGTGGCTGGCCATCATCCAGTGGTCAATATCCAAGAGGCACAATGATAGATCTGGGCGGATGGAGCCCAGTGATTTGAGATTTTAAGGATGATCTGGGCATCGTCTGCGTAGTTGTAGAAGGTGAGATATGGAGTAGATGAGTGCGGGGAGATGGATATTGAAGAGGAGGGGAGATAGGGATGCTCCCTGTGGGACCCCTTTGGGCACTGGGCAGGAAGCAAAGGTGAAAGCGTTGAGGAGCATGATTTGCAAGCAATTGGAGATGGAGGAGATATGCTCCGCACTCTCCTTTTGTTCCCCCTTCCTCCTCTACCTTGCACTTGCATATTCTCAATGTCACTGGGTCTAGTAAGATCGTTGTTTTTTGTTCTCCCCTGTTCCCCTTCCCTTGCCTCGCTCTGAAACACTTGTGTATGAGCGCGATAGAAATAAAATATCAATATCAATTGAGGGCAGTGTCTTTGATTCCCTAAGAGTGTAGCCTCTCTAGGAGGATAGTGTGGTCGATGGTATCGAAGACGGCAGAGAGGTCCAAGAGAATCAGTACATTGCATCCTTCAGCGTCTGCGGTTCTTTTTAGGGCGTCCCAAACTGACCCTAGGGAGTAATTTGCTCCTTTGGAGGGTTGCAGGGGGGATGGGTGAGGGGTGAGATCTGAAGCTAGATTGGGCAGGGTCAAGGCGGTTGTTGGCTTCACTGAAGTGGCCGAGTTGCTTGTATGCTGTGCGGTCCATGAGTTTCAGCCATGGAGCAGGTGTTGGAAACGGGCCGGTAGTTCTGCGGTAAGGAGTGGGTCGAGTGTAGGTTTTTTGACGAGAGGTTTGATGTTGAAGGTTTTTAAGGCTTCTGTGAAGATTCCAGATGTTAGGAAGTGGTTGAAGATTGAGCGTCCAATTGTGCTTGCACAGGTTGAGGGTAGGATGTTTTTGAGGAGGGCGGACAGGCATGGGTCCTCAGGGAAATCTTGACGGTGCCTTTGTGCTAGGAGCAGGAGGAACTCCTGGTGTGAAATGGAAGAGAAAGCAACAACGGTTTTTATCAGAAGGGAGTTTGGAGAAGGAGGGGGCGGTGGATGGGCCATTATTTCTATTTTAGAGAGGATGGCAGAAGGTCTGTCGATGGTGATGTTGTGAACATTTTCTGTTCAGGCGCCGCATCGGGATTGGGAGTTCGGAGGAGGGAGGGTTGAGCAACCTGGTAATTTGCTTTCAGAGATGATTCTATGCAGTTCCTTGCTTGGGTTGCGCGAGTTCTGGATTGGGCTCCACATGGGAGCTTACAATACAATCCTATGATCCCAGTTTAGTAAGCATGCTCGCCATTGTTCTTGGAAATGTTGCTGGCCGCTCTTCCCCCCCCCCCACCCCTTCCTGGATAGGTCCTGTCGCTGCTTATGATCACTACAGGCCTCAAGAATTCCAGGCATTAGCACTCGCCAACATTTCCCAGCTAGGACCATCTGCTGTTTACGAGTCTCGGGTCCCAGCTCGGCTGCCAGATCCCCAGGCGTGCTTCCTTCCAACACGGAAGTGGCCAGAGGGGAAGAGGCGAGGCACCCAGTCATGCTGGCACGAGCGGCCCACGAAGGCGCCCGCCATGCTGCAAATGCTTAGCGTAACCCAACCACTCCAAGTCCCCATTTCTCTGAAATGTATGCAAAGATGCCAACAGAAGCCCTTCCACCACAAGTAAAGATGCAGCCGGAGACCAGTGGAACGGATTCAGCTGCCGGCAAGCAATCGTGGGCAGTCATTTGCACGTTACCAGAAGTTCCCCCACCGATGTTTCGAAATAGCGCAATTTTACGGGAAGTTCCAGTCTTTAACAGAGTTCCCATTTTCAGAAAGTCTGCCGTGAAAGTAAGAAAAAGTTTCTGTTCAGCAAAATATAAATAAAACAAATAAAAAGATTCCATTTGGAGACTCTATTCAAGGGCCACCTTCAGGGAGCGGCCATCTTGATTATGGGCCCCTCCAATGGTTAGACCAGCAGTAGCAGGAGCCGTTGAGCGCAGTTGGACAGATATGATCCGTGCTGTTAGGGCGACCAGGCAACACTGTTTTCCCTGGGACTGCAGCAGTATTTCACCCCCCTCCCTCCACAAACCAGCACCCCGGGAGGGTTTTAAGTGTAATAAGTATGTCCCGGCTTTTTGAGGACATGAATTGATGAGCCAGAAAACACAGTAAAGTTGAAGGTGGTGTCGATCCCTCCCGGCATCACACGAGAGATTTGTCGGCCCAGGATTCCAGGAGGAATGCTAGCGTTAGATGATAGTGTGGCAGTCTGCTCTCTTTTTATGGTGCGTCACCTGGGGCGGTCTCTGCAACAGGATGCTCTGCTCAGCCGCTGCCAGGAATCCAGGGCTCCTCCGTTCTTATGCATCGCAGTTCCTGCCTTCTCATTGGTGCTATGTGTCCTGAACTGTTGTGATCACCTCCTTCCTGGGAGCGGACCCCCTTGGGTGAGAGTCCTCTTGACCCCCCCCCCCACCCTAGTTGACACTGCAGCACCTGCCTTGGCCATCGACACAGAATTTCAGTGACCCCCCGCCCCCCACTCCTAGGATGGCTATGGGAGTGGGGGGTGTGAATCACTTAGATGGATTCTGAGGGCAGGAAATGTGCTGCATTTGGATGGAAGGTTGGCAGTAGGAAAAGTGTTGCAACCATCTTAAAAACTAAAGATTGTGCATAGTCGCCCTCAAACTCGAAACTAAACATAAGCCTACCTCTACCGCACCATAAACTGCACACACTTCACAACACCCCCATGAAACCAAACGCAAGCACACAGAAAGCACCCATGCACAATCATACCCCAGCACCACATGACTGCTACCAACCAAACACACACCTACGCTAACTGGTGTGCTGCCGACAGCACATCAAAGCTCTCTTGCTCTTCTCCCTCGCAATCCCACTAACCAACTGGCCCTCCAACTCCTTCGCAGAGCCGCCAGGGCGCCAAGAGGCCACGCGAGTGGCAGCAGTGCTTAGTACAAGACCACATAACGTGCACTGCAGAGAGCATTCAGAAGGCCAACAGTACAGCAGCGCCCTCTGCCTTAGCAGCAAGTGTCTGGCTTTTGCTGGACTGGTCTGTTCTGGTCTTGGGTCTTATTATTACGAGAGATACAACACGGTCAGTCTGTCAAGACCATTACACATGTTGGTGGGGCCAATTGTTAGTCTATGTTTGCGGGTCTCCCCTTTAGTCCATTTGTGTTGATGGCCACTACCGAAGTATGGCTCTATCTTTGTCGGAAGGGACTGTCAAATTTGAGTGCTGCTCTTTTATTGCTGGACATTGGCAAACTTGGATTCTGAGAAGTTGGTTACCGGAATTGCTGGAAATTCAAGCTTTGACCTGTATCCTTGGGCTGGAAGCCGCATCTTACATTCCTACGGTTCTTTGTTCAAGTTTAGACCCCTTACTACCCCCGCCACACCCCACACCCCCACCACACCTGTTAATGCGTCACCTCATTCCCTACCAGTGTCAAGAAGAGAGGTCTCCCACTTTCAACCGGACCTGCTGTGCCAAAGTCCACTGTCCCAGGAAATTGCCAGCAGAGAAAATCCAGCAGGTACTTACTAGGTGGACTTGCAGATATGGAGGCTAATCGAGCCTTGCGCGCGTGCATGAACGTTTACCCAGTAAGGAGGGTGCAATGTGAGCTTGGCCAACGTGGACAACTGAAGTCCATGGCTTGGGTCACTATAGGACACCCCAAGGGTTTACACTCAACCAAAAGAAAACTATCTAGTGAAGTACTAGTTATGCACACTAAGCCTCCTCGTTAAGCTGCGATAAGTGCTCATTTGTGGCTGTGATTGAAGCAGGTTGGGGACCCTTCATGAATTCAACCACACATGACCCTTGGTCAGTACTACGGAGACAGACGTGGCCTCATCTGTCGGCACACATGGTATTCGGTGCAATCATTGGCTATCCGAGATTAACCCCCCCTAATCCAACCTCTCAACGTAGACTGCGCAAAGTTCACTGAACTGCTCGGTCTTTGGACTGCGTATGGAATGGCTTAAACTGGAATTCCAAATATTGTTTAAATAATACATGCATTATTATATGCCAGAAAATAAAATCCACTAGCCAGAAAACTCATCAGAACCCTTCCGCCGCCACAATTTCCAGCAAATTCTAAAGATTTTAGAGCATCATCTGAGTGTAGAACCAAGACCTCACACCCTGTGTCAAAGTCTACTCCATGACCCTGGGTCTCACCTCATCCCCTACCAAGTGCAAGACCCCCAGGGCTGTGGGTACCAAACTGTGGTGCAGTGCCCATCCTAACGTTGGGGACCAACTGTGGGAGGGCAAAGGGGGCGATAAACTCCGAACTAATGGATGTAGGGTCTGGTGGAAATCTATGGGGACTCCTAAGACCACTGTGACCGAGTCCCCACACTAAGGAAGGGGGCAGTCACAGGAGCAAAGTTAGACCGACGTTTATGGTAAGGAGCCCATCCTTGAGACACAAAGGAGTTTTTATTGCATCCCAAACACTCACCAGACATGAGAACCACGTGAGCAAAGGGTCTGCCACAGTCATCTCGAGGACAGTCTAGACATGTGTAGGCGTAACAGTGGTGAGATAGACAAGACACCCAGATCAATTGGGAAAACCCAAGGTACCAGAACTGCAAACTCCCAAAATCCTCTCCTTTGTCAGAGGGAAAACCTGGGCTGGCTTTGGGAGAGTTATTTGAGGATTAGGAGGCAGTAGAACTCTAGAGAAACACTAGTCCGAGGAGGGGAAGAACATGCCCCAGGCCCAAACTTGGCTAATAGACCAGAAAAGGGGAAAACTACATCTCCCAAAAGCACCCTCTTTTACAGAGGGAAAACCTGAAATAGACCAGAGACATGCAAAATCAAGCACTGGAAACCAATGTGAAGGCCCTAAGCACCCCACACAGAGGTTTACTGCAGCAGACCGTCATGGGATCCGAAACCTGTGACTAATCCAGAGATGATGTCACTTCTCCATAAGAGAACCCCTTCACATGAAGCCAGGGAGGTGAGGCCAATACCAAACAATCTGCCTGGGAGTGGTACTCAGTGGGAGGATCTAATGGGGAGACTACTCCTCTGGGGCTCAGGGAGGATATCTCGGGAGAAGGCGGTACAACACCCCTCACCCCACCTCCTTCACACCCCCTTGTCCAATGCCACACACCTTGTTACACTCTCCCATGTATGTCTGCAAGGTAGATGAGGCAGCAGTCACTGAGACGAGTAAGAGTAGGGATGTCGACTTCAGTAAGAGGTACTGAGACGAGGAGGCGGGGCCAAGCCATAACAAATTCCCATTGGAACCGGATTAAGCAGTCTAGATGCCATCGCCCATTCCCAATAAAGACAGAGGAAGGATTTAACCCTTCGTCAGAGACTCTTCCAGGAGAATCCTCGAGTTGGGAGGCCGTCCAGCAGGGAGCAAAGGAGAGGTTGGTGTCTGGGACGTGAGAAGGGGAGTTGAGGCGTCCCTACCCAGTCCGCAGTGCAGAGGCCAACTGGAGAGCTGAGTAAACAGGACTCCTGGCGCAGGAAGGAGCTGGTCGACATGGCCATGGAGAGACTTGCAGCCCGCTCAGAACAAAACGCTGCAAAAACGCTGAAGAAGGAGAGCTTTTAAGGACGCAGGAAGTCCCTGAGACCACGGAATGAGGAACTAGAGACCTAAAAGGTGCATGGGCTGTCGGGGTCAGGAAAGGGCACAGGAGAAACCTCAAACCAATGGTCTGGGACTCTTGTAGAACGTAGGGGAATCCTCTAAACAATAGTACCTGGCAGGAGAGTAAACCAGGTCTATTAGGAGTAAAAAACAGAGAAGAGAGCAGGGTCTGGGGCCCACACCCTGAGAGGGATAACAGCAGTAGTGCTCTTTGCGGCAGTACCTGGCAGGGTAGTGAACCGGGTCTGCCAAAACCAATCACTAAAGTAACTGTGATACGGGTCTGGGATCCACATCAATCAGTGTATGAGAAAGGCCAGGTGGACATTACTCCGGGACTGTGAACTGTGAAACTAAAGCCAAGAAAGGCCAGGGGAAGGGAGCCACCGCCTCTGGCATTATGATCTCATAGAACCAAGTGAAAAGAGTCCAGGGGAAGGGAGGCATCCCTCCTGCCCAAGTGTAGAGATACCTGGAGAAGGAAGGTATTCTCCAGGAACCCAATAGTGAAGAAGCAACTATGGGCAACAAGGAATATTGATGCTAGAACTGGAACTTTACCTTTTGAGTTTTAATTGAGAACGTCACTGCTTTTTTGCATTACAACCTGGAACTTTGTGCCTTGCAAAGGGCTTCAGACCTGGGAAGGGAGTCATTGCTTCAAGTAAAGATCCCACCTCACAACTGGAACTGGGATCCACTGTCCAGAAGAAGGCAGTCATTCTTCTCGACGAAGAAGAGGCACTACCTCTTTAGTTTAGTTATAAGTGTGAGGGACAGAAGTAGGTTTTGACACAACGGTGAACTATTGATTTACACGGACATCTTGGCCGAACCCATAGTATTCTAGTTGAGGCAGGAAACCCCTCGTAGAGTTAGGGAAAGTTAGGTTTTCTCTTTATTTTCATTACTAATAAAAAGTTTATGCCAACCACCATGCCACCTGTGTGCCAGTGCCCACAAACCCACAGGAACCCTTCGCCGCTCCCCATACTAAAAGCCTGAAAGTAAGGGAACTCATGGCTTGAAGCACTGCTAACAGGCTTCAATACCCTTCCATCAATTACAAATTAATTGGAAAATCAGACAATTGAGGGGAGAGCCCTGCCGACTGAAACCAGGAGAAGAGTCGGCCCCCTCATCTTCGACAAAAACAATGGAGTCCGCACTGCTGCAAAGTTGATTAGATAGTAATTTTGAAGATAATTTAATTTAATGGGTAAGTGTATCAACCGGATATCACTAAATTAACAAATTGGTGGCTGCAACAAACTCTGAAAGCAATCAAGATAATCTCATGGTGAAAAAGAAGGAAAAATGTATTGCTTGTATTTCAAACAACATAATAATAAATGAATAAAAACAGTCTTGTAAATAATTAAAACAAGTCTGCGGTAAAAACAATAAAACAAAAAGATCATTAGAGAACAGTAAATATGAACAGTCACTTTGCTCATCACAATGAAGTAACAGACAGAAGAATAAACAATAAATAAATGTCAACTCCAGGTATTGACTTAAATTCAGTCAATACTCTAATTATTAGGTTGATGAATTGTCAAATTTTGCAATTAACAAAGTTTTCTTAGTTCATTTAATTGACAGGTCTGCCTACGTGTCAGTGTCATATCATAACTCAATAGAAAAAAGTGAAAACACAAAACTGACTAGACAACATGTTTCGGCAAAAGAGCCACCTGTCTGGCGAATAATTCCAAATAAATATAGTTGCCTTCCTCAGGGCGAAAAGAACACACAACAACTGGACCCGGTAACCGGGGCAAGGCGTCTGGGCAAAAGGGCCAGGGATGGCCACAGTGTGGCATCATCACCAGGAAGTGCGTCGGAGAAACAAACAGCCTCTGGCACTTAGAGTTGCTTTTCATTAAAAGAAAAGTCCCTTTACTGTCGATGCAAATAACATTGCTCAGTGTGCTGTAGAATGGATCCGTAGCCTTATGGATTCATCTTCTAAATCCCACTTGGTCAAATCTGAAATTTCAGACGATTGCTTCCAATTTTGGCGATGCCTGAAATGGCAGGCAGCAAATCTTATGTTTTCCCGTGAGTAGAGGAACCCATGTCAAGAAGTTGCAAAAACGTACAAGGGATCAGCTGAGTCAATCCGGCTGCACAGGAGCTCTTCACCTGTATACAACAACCACTTAGAAGAGTATCCTAGATGGCGAAAGGCCTGGATATAATCAGACCCATCCCTTGTACCCCCACATGACCAAAGACATGTGGCCCAATGAAAGCCCACCCCACCTGCCAGAGGTGAAAGCTATGCGCCCAAGCACTGCCCAAAGGGAGAAGATGTAAGGCTATTTCAGGCAGCCTGTTCATTCAGAGATGGTGTTTTTTTCGAGAAGGAGCTGGAGGCAGCCGTTTTGGGAGCATGTGATCTCTAGAAGAGAGTGTAGGTAGAAAGATCATTGGAGGCTGGAGAGGGAGGGGAGATGTCCCCTATTAAGGAGGAAGGTTTTCGCAGATCTGGAGGTGGAGAGGAAGACTCTGGTAGAGGAACATTTGAGAGTAGTACTGCCAACTAGTGGGGGATAGATTACAACCCGGCCAGAGAAAGGGGTAATGGGGCAGCAGACACGCAGGCCCCCTAGCCAGAGAGACAGGGATGTTCCCGCTGACCCTAGTCAGCCCAGAGCATCTCCAAGAAGTGTGAGGAGGCCCACAATGATGTAGCAACACTGGTGACCAAGAAGGTTAGATCAGGACGCTAGAGAAAGGAAGAGCACCCCAATCAGAACCCTAAGCAAGGAAGTGAACCAGAATCTCCAAATGGAGAGGTCTGGGCAAAGATCCTACACAATCGCCAATTGTTGGCGAGATCCTCAGGCTGCGTCAGATCTTGGCCTGGAAGGCACCTGCTGTGGACCAGAAACCCTAGAATCTACACTCCGGGGACAAGGACCAGGTTGCCTCACTAAACTTTTGGCCAGAGACATCGAGACCCACATAAGACAAACCGATTTTTTTATTTGGGTATTTTCATTTGGACCTTTGGTTGAAGGCCGGTTTTAGTTGGCTTACTTTTCTCTCGCAACAAACATTTTTGGTTGGTTGTGTACTGAAGAACACCCGCTAGCACTTTGTTCTCAATCACAATGGAAATGATGTTACGTTATCCCTTTCGCTTATACCCATCACAGGGCGTTTGTTTCCACGTCCCGATTTACCCGACTCATTACACCCTTAGTCTACCCTTTGAAGTTAAAAGCACTTGGTTTACATCCATCAAATCTTTTGCGTCTCATCTGGAGATGCAGACCAGCAACCTTCTTAGAAGAGCAATGGTTCAGCTGAGCAACAAAGAAGGGCAGAGTGCCCATGACATTGCAAGCATAGGACAGTAATATAAAACCTACCAGTGGGACAGGCCCCCGTGTTTCTCTCACAGATTCTGCTCTCTGAATCTCTGTGCAACTCTAGCCTGTTGAGGTGTGCCATAGTGATCAGGTTAGACCAAGTTCAACATTTTATTCTTACCAGCACCATGTCCTTAGAAAAATCACCCCCATCCCAAGGCAACGGCAGGTCAATGATCCCGACATACAAGTCTTGCTGCCACAGTTCTACGGGCACTCCTAAACAAAGCCACCAAATGTATCCTGGACCTCAAGCTTCAGCCACTCCTGAACAAAGCCACCAAATGTATCCTGGACCTCAAGCTTCAGCCACTCCTGAACAAAGCCACCAAATGTATCCTGGATCTCAAGCCTCAGGCACTCCTGAACAAAGCCACCAAATCTATCCTGGACCGCAAGCCTCAGGCTATCCTAGACAAAGCCACCAAATGTACCGTGGACCTCCGGCACTCCTTAAAGCCACCAAATGTATCCTGGACCTGAAGCCTCAGGCACTACTAAACAAAGCCACCAAATGTATCCTGGACCTCAAGCTTCAGCCACTCCTGAACAAAGCCACCAAATGTATCCTGGATCTCAAGCCTCAGGCACTCCTGAACAAAGCCACCAAATCTATCCTGGACCTGAAGCCTCAGGCACTCCTAAACAAAGCCACCAAATGAATCCTGGACCTGAAGCCTCAGGCACTCCTAAACAAAGCCACCAAATGTATCCTGGACCTCAAGCTTCAGCCACTCCTGAACAAAGCCACCAAATGTATCCTGGACCTCAAGCTTCAGCCACTCCTGAACAAAGCCACCAAATGTATCCTGGATCTCAAGCCTCAGGCACTCCTGAACAAAGCCACCAAATGTATCCTGGACCGCAAGCCTCAGCCACTCCTGAACAAAGCCACCAAATCTATCCTGGATCTCAAGCCTCAGGCACTCCTGAACAAAGCCACCAAATCTATCCTGGACCTGAAGCCTCAGGCACTACTAAAAGCCACCAAATGTATCCTGGACCTCAAGCTTCAGCCACTCCTGAAGAAAGCCACCAAATGTATCCTGGATCTCAAGCCTCAGGCACTCCTGAACAAAGCCACCAAATGTATCCTGGACCGCAAGCCTCAGGCACTCCTAGACAAAGCCACCAAATGTACCGTGGACCTCCGGCACTCCGTAAAGCCACCAAATGAATCCTGGACCTGAAGTCTCAGGCACTCCTGAACAAAGCCACCAAATGTATCCTGGACCTCAAGCTCCGGGATCAGTTCTGCTAGAACATCCCAGGGGTATTCATATAGTGACTTTTATCCCGCTAAGGATTTAGGCAGTGATGGCAGCGTTTGTGGCTAGCCCACCTAATGGCGCCCACGAGTTGCAGTGGGCTACCATTTCCCAGCCAGTAGAGTTCAAGAGGTGCCTGGCTCTTCAAATTCAAGGACACAAACATTGTGAACTACACATCACAGTGGAGAGGTCCGCTGCTGGAATACGGAGGCAAAACCGGCACGGCCAAATTCTCTGGCAAAGCTCCACCGAGCGACCTCAGTCTTGAAGGCAGTCAGGCACTTTTTGGTATTATTTTTATGATTTTTTAGCAGGAGCTTAGCTTCTGGAAGCAGTGGAGTGCTTGTCCATCGTGGGGGTGGGGGAGAATGGGGAACATGGTTAGGGAAGCAGAGAACAAGGCATGGCAATTGTCGGCAATGGATCTCGAAGCACAAAGGGGAGGAAAACGTGGGGGTCAGATCACCCAGTCCTAGGCAAGGCGTGAGAGGAGGGTGTATGCACCCAGGTGGTAGGGCGAGGGGGCAAGTCGGATGTTGACGAGGAGGAGGGCGGCCCACAGCCCCGGGGCATAGACACGTCACTGGTTCCTTCCTGCACCGGCAGGGTTCAAGCCTGCACATGTCCTTACTTCTGGTGCACAGCGCCCCTCCGGTGGTGCAGAGTTTCGCAGTGAGGTAGTGTGGGGACTTCAGGGTGAAAGTCAGATGTGATTATTCGGCTTGCAGCTGGAGCCAATGCAGCTGTGGGTCGTGCAGCAGCATGCAAGGCCTGGCAGTCTCCATATCTGACACACACACACACCCCCTCCAGTGCTCCTATTGTGCACAGTTCTCAACACGCCCCGCTCTTCGGGTTAATGCAAGTCACCTGGTTCTGTTTGGTCCCCGATCTATGTATCCCGCACTACGTTCACACCCTCATAAACTGGCACACTGCCTTTTCTCGTGGTTGTGTTTTTGTTCAGGCAGCCTTTGTGGAAATAGAGTAGGCGAAACGTTTGTATTTTTGATTTATTCGAACAGGAACATCTTCACGGCTTTCCTGTGTACTTTAAATTACAGACACTGCATTCTGGGCCCGAAAGTACCCCAAGAAAGTGAGGCCAAGGCACAGGTCTGGGGCATGGGTGTCAAGGCTCCCCCTCGTTCCTCCCCCACAAGGCGATTAGGCGAACACGGCGGCTGCATACTGCCTCTGAGCCCAGCAAGAAAGTGGAAAAGTATAGGGAAGCGGGGTCAGAAATAGCACAGAGTCACCAGACGGATTCCGAGAGGGACCGAAACGCTGCCGAGTCAGCCTCAATGGCCACAGCCCCGACGGCAGGGCCTGGCCGTGGTCAGGCACCCGTCCTAGTCTCGCCAATGTACAAACCCACTCAAAGAATACTGCCCCCACAAGAGGCCCCAGTAGCAGAACGAGTGCTTCACAAGACCCAGCTGGATTGCATATCTATATCGCGATATATAGAAGTGGGATATTTCGAAAAAACATTTGTGGACAACTTTTTTTAAAAATTCAGGGATAAACAAATGAGCATGAAACAACTCTGCAGATATTAAAAAAGGGAAGAAAGACTAAGAAGAGCTCTTCTACGTGAGCTCATTGTTGAAGAAGAAAAAAGAATATACTATATTTATTTATTTGCATTTTTAAAGCGCTCGCACAGCCCGCGGGCTTCGAGGCGCGCATCGAGGCGCCGTTACAGGATTTGCTTCGTTGTTGTTGCATTATTGTTTTTTTTGTTGGTTTTAGTTACGTATTTATAACGCGCTTTAATACCCAGAGGTTTCTAAGCGCGGACCCGGGGAAAGAACCTTTGTTGCTTCGAGTCGTCTTGTTTACAAGGCGAACACGTTGCTGCTGAGCTATCCTCCCGAGGCGCATATACAGTCGCCCTTCTGCTGGTAAGGAATACCCGTCCAGCATGTAAAGGAAACGGCAGAAGCGAGTGCCCCAGCACAGAAGACACTTAGAACCGAGAATAACCTAAGTGTCCAGAAGACACAATCGCAGCTTCCCACACAGTGGTTTATACAAACGAATTAGAAACCTGCCAACAAACCTGGGTTTTAGGATTTGAAAGTTTAAAACAGTGCTCCCCGTTTGCTGTGTGCCTGAAATGCTGTGGCCTTCTCAGCGGACAGGGGGTTAAACGGGAAATATGTATTAGAGTGAAAAATCTAAACTGTTGGTGTCTTTGCACCAAAACCACGACCTCATTGTCAAAATGAACTCTCCTGTCCTGGGAAAATACTGGTGGGGTAGGAGGGGGGGGGTAGTCAGACGTAAGACTAGATCGAAGAGTTGAGCGATGTGTCATTTTTTATTTTTGTAGGAAGTGCTAGTTTAAAAGATATGAAAGTGTCTCATGGAACTCTGACCACACCTTTCAGTCCTGTTTATGTGCTTTGTATTCTGGCTTTTCTAGTCCTGTACTTATAAGGAAACGTTATAACTAGTGATGAAACGAGAAGCTCTTTAGAGTATTTAAACTTAAAGCCCCGACACTCTGCAAATCTAGAGGGGAAAATAAAAAAAAGACTATCAATATTGCCGTGTAACAAATATATTGCATTGCGACGTTATAGCACGCTTCTAGGCACTGGCAGACAGGGACTCCCGCCTGGCGCTTCGCTGTGTGCAGGTGGGCTGCGGCCTACAGACCGGCGATTTCAGGCACCTTGGCAGCGGGCACCGGCCCTATTAATAAACGGGAGGTTATCCCAGCGCAATTATGGGGAAATCAATAGCGCCTCGGCTTACTGCACCCAGGCGCTCGATACTAATTAGGCCCAATCAGACCTCATTCGCTCGTCCCCAAGCAGGAAATGCAGCCGCGCTGGGCCTTCGGGCCGCTCAAGTGGGTGGGGTGGGGGGAGGGGGGGTGAGTGGGGGAAGGTCCCATAGAAGCAGCCTCGGGCGAGATCTCCGATCGCTCATGGGACAACAAACGCCACATTGAAAATAATAATAATATGTTTCTGCTATATGGTGACTTCCTGCCACCGTCTTGAAACTTGGTTCAGCCCAAAAATCTAAACGCCTAACACTCTATAGTCCCTATAGGCTATGCTACGGCAATATGCTTTAATAGGAACAAGGACCGTGCGCTCTGAACCACAGGCAGTTACACGTCTGTGCCACAGGTGCCTTAAGCTACTGAGTTACATTACCAGCTTAGACTCAACATGCATAAACATAAGAGGTGGGTTCCCCAACCCGCCCCCCCCCTGGCCAAGGGAATCATTTAACAAGGTGGTTCTTGGCATGACTGCGCACCTTTTGAGATCCAACCACTTTCCTCGGGAGGGGGCGATGTTCTTCCCTTGCTTGGCCACGCCCCTTCATTGTCCCCCTCTGAGAGTTAGTGGGCACGCTGGTGACACAACGAGAAATGGCATCAAAGGGCAACACTGGTGCAATAAGCAGAGGAAACGCACAAGCTGTGCACTGGCCCTCTGGCCCGACAGCTGCAGTAGAGAAAACGGACAGCCGCCTATTATAGCGCCTAGATCACGCGCTTCAAAACCAGGCGGCGACCACCAAGCGACCACAAAGAAGCACGCGGAGGCGCACAAGACCGCCGGCTAATCGGAGGATACCCGGGACTTTGGTATGGAGTGTGGGGGCCCCAGCAGGCAGCCACGACGCTCCAGCAGGCAGCCACGACGCTCCAGCAGGCATGCACGCTCAACCCTGCAGTGCATGCTACGCTTGCTCTTAAGCATCTTGGGAAGCCGCGTGGCAGATGCATCCAACCACTGCCAAGCAATCGTCACCCCCCACCCCCCTGTTTCCCCAGCCTGGTTTCTCAATTCAAAAGCCAAACATTGAGGACATTGTCAAATGTCAAGGGAAAAGAAGTACACCCTGATGCAGAAAGCGATACTACACCATTGGCGAGTACGTGGGAAGCCCCCCCCCCCGGGGGGCTCTAGAATCCTCACTGTATGCACATAAAGCGACGGCCTCTTGAAAGCACATTTTCCAAGAGCATTCGGCAGGACATTCCAACCAACTCACCCAGGCCCTGGAACCACGTTTCTGTCTGCACAAGACTCGCCCATTCGCTTCAGCATTTTGGGGAGGAGCTGAAGACCCGCTCCTCATTAGCTCCCTCCTTATACCCAATTCCACACCCCCTCCGTGCCCCAAACAACCTGAGCCTGGGTGATCTGCTCCACCCCATGCTGGCAAACTGCCCACCCTCCACAACAACCCGTTTTTAATTCCCCTTTATGGAATACTTGCGTTCTGCTACCCTCGCTGCGCCCTCTCCCCATTACTTGTAATATACTCTATTGGCTCCTGAAGCTATATTCCGTGCTCAATAAATACCCTAATAATTATTTATTTTATTTTTATTAGCTACAATACACCGAGCACTTAGAAGGCAGTGCATTACCATAGCCGCAAACAAACCAAAAGCTTGTTACAGGAGGCACTTCCACCGGTCAACACAACTTAATACCTTGCCAGTGTGTACATATTTGTACAGCAGCAGTAGAAAGCTGGGAAAAAACCCATATGAAAGGGCGTCTTATAAAAGGACACGCCCAACCTCGCAATGACTTCACCTGTTGAGTCACAGCCATTGGCTTGAATTAACCCACATGTGTGCTCGCAACACACACAGTGCTTTGAGATCCAACTCCGAACTCAAATTCTAGAATGATCCCATTGCACCCATCAACCAATACCATAAAAGTTCAAGGCATACATTAGTTTTCAAATATTGATTAGCAGTTTGCTAATTAAATGCTTTTAATTAGCAAACAGACCCATTTGATTAGCAATTTTGTACCAATATTGTTAATGTCAGTGGATGTTATTTGTACCCAAGGCATGAAATGAGCAACAATACAGGAGTTTTGGGTACCGCTGAAATAACACATTTGTGAAAGGAGTCGGGCCTTGCAAATGCTGTAAACTTCAGCTAGACCTGCAGGTCGGGTAACTTAGTTTACCTATTCAACCTAAGAGAAATCCACTCGACCCATAGCAACGGAGGACAATTTCATAATGTGATTTCTGTAAAAGGGTGCATGTCACTACAAACCCACTTTATGTTTGGCACACTGCTGCCACCCAGAGTCCAGCCATGCACAGTGAAACTTTTATTTGACATTTACTGCAAACCAAGTAGAAGTTAAATAAAAGCTTCAAACATCTCTTGTAAATGCTACTTGCCCGTCATAAAATCTACTCAACTGACTGGGCAAAACAACTTTGCGAGCCATAGAGGAGCGTCTGTAAAAGGTGAGCTTCATGAATGGACACAAATATATAGACCTGATGAAAAAGGTTCCGAAAAGAGTTTGGCCAGCCGTCTCCTGCAGGTGGAAATATATAATACAATCCAAGCAAGCTCTAGAGGTTAACTACAGACTGTATGGAACTATTGATCACCAGTCTGCATGAGCATTTAAGAGAAAGAAAAAGCATTTGATCATGTGATAATGTACATTTTCAAAAGTTCACTAGTCAACATGATGCCTCTTCCCCAACAAAATGAAATATAGTTGACAATGAAATTCAGATACACCAAGCTAAACTTTTCTGTAAAGCATGGATAGATGCAAGGTTTTACAGCATCAAGACTGTAATTATGTATTATTTTACAACTTACATTTTAGGAATGGAATTACAGGACTGCCTTTTTAAAAAGATATAAAGTTGACACATACTTTTCTTTGCCAGACAGGATATAAAAAGCCTAATAAAAATACTTCTGTTTCGCTATTTGAAAAAATAATTCTTGCATTTGGCACTTAAGAGTGGAGGAGATGATTACTGCTGCACTTTGCCTTCCTTAGCACTTGAAGTGAAAAGAGAAAACAGGATGAAGAGAGCACCGACGGCAAGAGCGGAATAGATAACTTTGCTACACAAGTTTTCATTTGATTAGCAAAACTACAGAATTGCATAGCAAATTGCTGCCTTGTAGTTGCAAGTCACCAATGCATCAAACCTGGGTATGCCAAAAACCTTTAATGACAAGAAAATGAAAAAGACAATTGCCAATCCCAACAATCAAAATGACACCAATCCCCATCCCCGCTTAGCCATCTAATCAGGAAAGGAATTCCAAGCGATTACCTACTTCAACTGCTGGTCTTTGGTGCTCCTGGTTTTGGCCAGGAACCGCTCAGCTAACTTCTCCAGGTTCCGCGAGTAGTCTGCCTCAATCTCTGCCTTCTTGCGGAAGAAGTCCTGCAGGTCCTGGAGGAGCTGCACCCGCAGCTCGCACTGCTGGTCCAGGCATTTCAGCTGCTCTGCCAGCTGGGTACGTATCTCTGCAAACGAGAGGGGAGACAGTGGTGAGGTCAGACGAATGGATAGGGCGAATCTGTTCCAAGCGCTTTATTTTAGAGCGGGGTACCACAGGCGCAAACAACAGCAGCTTATGGGGTGCGAGGAAGCGGAGGCGCCTAACCAACAGTGGAGTATGCAGACACCAGAGCCCCAAGAGACACACAAAAGAACTTTTTAAGACCAATAGGGCATTCACTGAACCAGCAGGGTCCCCGAAGGCACGCACAGGACCAGGCCTTCCAATGGGGCACAATCTAGCCAAGAGCACTACCAAAGGAAACACACACAATCAATAAGGACGCCTTAGGCAGCCCATCCAACCAGCAAGGGTCAAATAAGAAAAAACACCCAACCAATGGAATGCAGCCAACTGGCAACACATGAACATACGCTACTCACAATGGTAAAGCTAGAAAACCATACACATTGGTGTAATTGTTGATGCCCCCACTCAGATGCAGAAGACGCTGTACACTTTAACCGTTATCACTGCTTGAGGGGCCGCAAGCAGACCACCCAATCTGGCCTAGTGTCGTAGATTAGGTTGCAGAACTTCAAGATGCAAGCTATTAGCCAGCCATAAAACAGTCACTCGCCACCTCAACTCTACCCATTCACGCCGAACATCATTTCCTACCCTTCAAGAGTCGAAGATCACTAGCCAATGGCACGTGCAAAATGTGCACCCTGTCCTATGGCGCCCTTGCCTTTTGATTTATGTAGCGCAAGCCGAGCTAGGAAGCAACAGAGCATCGTACATGTCGATTAAACATATGAGGAACGGCGCGAGTGTTCCGATAGGTGGCACGGAAGATCTGGCCATGCTAGCGGGAGGTGGAAGGAGTGGAGTTCAGGTGGGAACAAGCCCCCCACCTCAAAGCAATGAACCAAGGGGGTGCTCTATGTGGAACCCCTCCCCATGGTTATTATATAGACGAGAAACCCGCCCCCTCCTCCAATTAGCATCTCACCCAGTCCCTAGAATTGGAAACCAGATCTAATCAATAAAGTTTTCGGCAATTAGGATAATTTCCATAAAAACCGAGTCATTAAAAAGCAAATTATATAACAATACAAATTCACAAATGTATGATAAGATTGCAATAAAGACAATCCTTTGCGAGTCCTCTTCCGCTCATCCTTGGAAGATACACGGAGCAATACTTCCCCTCATTAAGGGCCCACATCTAAAAGGAATAACGCATTACCAATGAATACAACTTTCCTCTTATACAGGGCGCGACCCAGGCAGGTTAGTGATGCCCAGCCCGTTAAGGGTAGAGTATGGCGGGGCGAAACCAGAGCTAAAGGGGCAGATCTCATATGCAAATATGCGGACGAAAGAGTGGCAAGTCAGCCGACTCTTGGGCAGGCGCCTCGCAAATCCGCCATGTTGGGTGTGTGCATAGTGCCCGGGCTGATCAGAGGCAGAGGCACCTGCCCTGCTCTAATAAGGGGGAAATCTCGGGCATGGATTACCCCACCATAACTAGTATGTGTGTACACTAGGTACGGCTAATATACCACGTCTGTGATTACAAGGTTTGAAAAACTCCAGCTCTTCTCAAGGATCTTTTTTGAAAAAAACCATAGGTGCTCATGTTGCTGGTATGGTATTGTTTATTTGTAAAGTGCCTATACACAAAGCAAAGTGTTTCAAAGTGCTCAATGAGGGAGGGGACAAGGGGGAAAAACAAGTTATTCAGAGCCCTTGAGTTTCTGAACAATACAAGTCTGCACTAGGCAGATTAAGAGCATGGAACAAGTGCATAAGTACAATTAACAGTGAAGAGAACAGCAAATAGGTCCGACAACGATTCTGCAGTTTTTCCAAGTGCAGTGAGGCACCACCATGCAAGGAGGGGAGACAGGGAATATAGACGATCTTCAAGGCATGGTGCATTCAGATTGTACAAGTGCACAGACCGTACAGGAGAAGGGGGGTGCAGGGGATGTGGGGTGATTTAGTGTCTAATGCATTAAAGTGCGTAACAGCATCGCTTTAGTTGGGCTTGTTACTTCAACCAAGCTACGTCGACATGAGCATCCTTCGCAGCCCAGTACCTGAATAAGTCCTGTGTCAAACCCGCTTTTTACGCTGCTCCAGAGGCGCAGCCAGTGGAGCAATGGGTCTACAGACAACAGATCATTACCATGGCTGCAGCCAGTGGAGCATCATTACTATGGCTGCAACCTCAGTCCATATGGACCCCTTGATTGCAAGCCGAGCTGAGAAGTTCCCCATTGCGACACATGGGAGGAAGTCTAGGTGGTCGCCTTCCTCTATAGCATACCATAAACGCGGATTTTCGGACCTTCACTTTAAGATCGAGACCATATTTACAGAGGTGTACAATGGTTCAATGCTCAGGCCAGCTGCAAGAGTGAAAACCCTTGGCGCCCCAAAAAACCAACACAGCTGACCAACCCCACCCACCTAATCCCGGCTTCCCAAAATCCCTCACCTATGAAGCGTGAGGTGGGAGTTGAGCAGAGGCGTTGCGGGGGGGTGGGGGGGGGCTGAGAAGGCTATAGCCCTGGGTCTTTTGGTTGTAGCCCCGGAGAGAAGCGCAGGGGCTACAACCACAAGGTTAGCTAGTCCCGAGTCCCGGCAGTCCCGACATTAGCGTAGCCCCGGATCTTTTCCAGACCTAGCAACACCCCTGCAGCTGAGTAGAGGAACTCGTGAGTGATGATCACTCAGGAAAAGGGTTTCCATAACCAGTTCCAATGCTGTGCGCCTTAATGGCGCTCCGATACACATGTGGGTAGCGATAGGCCAGGATGTGGCAGGGTTCCAAATGGAGGGGAGCCTAGAAGAGCCTGGTTAGCTTGATACCAACAGCTACGAGGAGCTGCTTTTAGCCCCCCAAGCCAAGTGGTCCTGAACAAGCACCTACATGACTAGAACTCTGAGTTTGGGACAATCGATAAATAAACTTTTGGAAAACATGCAAAGCCAAAGGGGACATAAATAATGACCAAAATGATACTTTTGCATCTCATGTGGCAAATGGTTTCGGGCAACACTGTGCCAGCTCCTCGTCCCGCAGCGGCCGCTCCAGTATCCAGTGAGGTTAACCAATTTAAAATCACAAATAACTTTTCTAATAAACGTAAAACATCGAAAAACACTGAATGTTTTATAAGAAATATATATGGGATTAAACAGGTGGGGAGGGGTTTGAGGTGGGGTTATAAACCTAGGGAAAAAGGGGGCTTAAGAGGGGACACCACACGCCGAATAAAAAAAAAAAAAAACTATTTTTCTGTTACTTCATTTTTTGCAAAGATCACTGGTTCAATCTGTTTACCCTGGAGCTGCTTCTAGCTCCTACTTATCCCTATCTTATCACCCCACCCTGTCTGGTGACCTCAAAAGGGGACACATGTTAGGTTATGTCACTGGCATGGAAACAGCGCACCGGTGCCATTTGCATGGTCTCCAGGCGTTATGGCGCATCTGAAAGAGGGAGTGGGCTACAAAAGAAAGAAACTATAGCGTTGCTGCTGTGTTGGTACAAAGGATACACACCATATATAATGACACTGTACATTAGGCAACATGCTTAAAGTGACAGGTTTCCACAGAAAAGAGGATAAGGAAAAGGCAGAGTGATGGGTAGAAGTTGCCCCTTCTCCCCCCAACAATTGGCCCTTCAATACTCTCCCTGCAGGGATCAAAATTAACATTCAATGAGCAGGCCCTACAACTAGCTTCTGGGTATCAGCACCTCCCCCGAGGGAGGGATGACCGCTGAGGAACCAGTAGCGCGCACTCTGCGCACCGCAAACTAACTTACTTCACATTACGTATGATCCTTTATGTTTACATGTATGCTAGATGTGTGCAATTGTTCTTCATCCCATTTTCAGACCTTCAAAGTTAGTGACATGTGCATGTTTGGGCGGCACCAGAAGGCCCCAGCAGCCAAAGGTAGCTCCTGGAAGCTGTTGGGGTCAAGGTAGCCCCGGACCCTCCTAGGCTAGAAGCAGGAGCCAAATAGTCTTCTTGCCATAGCTGGGAGGAGCTAAGTACTAGCAGGAGGAGACCTTGGGCGGGGGGTGGGGGGGATTCAGATAGAATAAGAGTCTGCCCCAGCCCCAGCCCAACCTCCAGAGTCTAAAGATACATGTTTTAGAGAAACCCCACTACATTTCTGGCCTTCCAGCACAGCCGATTGTTCCAGAATGAACCACGCCCCTTAATCTGGGCTGCAGTCCAGCCCCCGCCGCTCCCCCGGTTTTAGTTAGCTGCTGAGCTGAAGGAGGTCACTGTCATTTGTCTCTGGGATACACAATGTCGCCCTCTCAGTGAAAGGGCTGCCAACCCACGGGCAGAGCTATGCTCCGTCTCAGCCGTCTAAAAATGCCAACCTTTAAACTGCACTGCGGTTGAAGAGAGAACAGAAGAGGAAAGGGGAAAAAAGAAGGGGGGCGTGAAAACAAGGAAAGGGTAAGGGCGGGAAGGAGGCAGGACATAGGTTTTTGTCAGATCATTGTTGGCAAAGCGCTACAACGTGCAACTAGGCTGTTTCAAAGCACTCTAGCGACGGGGTATATGCGAGTCGAATACTTCCAGGTTCACCCATGGTGAGGAGATGGTGGCCCTTAGTATAGAGCACCCTCCCCTCCCCCGCCCTCCTGACTCACACCGTCCCCATCAGTCTGCGTTGTCTCATGGCCCCCAGGAAAGAAACTTTCCTGCCTTAGAACATGGCTGTTCAGGAGCTGCACTGCGACAACCCCCAGTGACACCAAGTTGTCGGCAGTAGGCCATGAAGTCAGAACACCTGGCTCTCAAAATGCTTTCAACTACATCTCCCATCAGCCCTAGTCCATATAGTCAAGGATTAGGAATCATGGAGGCCGTAGTCCAAAAACCAGGAGAGCCAAAGGTTACACATCAATTCTAGGGGGTTTGGGTGTAGCTCTGTTGACCTCAATTGGTGGAAGCATTCCAAGAGAGCCAGCAACCCTTGGTTAAAAAAAAAAAAAAAAACCTGGCCTCCGACAGCCATTAGCAAGAAAAAGCCGTGAAAATGGCCAAAGTGGCGCTTTACGAGGCTTTACGAGTACTGCCTCACACAAGAGGCATGGCAATCGGCAGCTCCCCCAGATGCTTTGGGACTATAACTCCCATGATCCCTCACCATTGACTATGCAGGGTGGACCCCATGGGCATTGTAGTCCAAAACATCTGGGAGCCAGAGGTTGCAGGGCCCGGCTTTAGCGAGACTTCATAATTACTTCCGGCAGGATAAGAGGGCCAGCTGGGACCACCTCACAAGCCAATGATGGTCAAGGTGGACAAATATTGGTGGTCTCAGCACGGCGCGTCCCTTCCCCTCAATCACCCTTTGCCAGACATTGGCCAATGGTTATTCTTTTGCCACATGAGGGGGCCGGCCAAGGAATGCAAAAACTCGAGTGCTGGTCGGATGGTTCTGTGTGATATCCCCGCTTTTTGAAGGCCGCACACCACAAAGAACGATTTTTTTTTCGGCCGATTTCGGGTAGCCCTCAAAAAGAAGAAATGCCACATTCTGCCTGCCCAACTTTCCAGTCCAGCCATTTCCCTCCTCGCCCCCCTCACACCCTCTCCCGCGCAAGTCAGGATATCTTGGAAGTAGGGGGAGTTCACCCCCAAACACCCCATTGCATCATTCCTACACCCCCCACCTCCCTTCACTCTAAGAATTCTGCCCTCAATCCCCCACCCCACACAAACAAGCAGTCACATTTATCCTCCCTCCCCCGTCACAAACATTCCCCTCCTCCCCCACCACCCGGCTTTGACTGGCCCATAGGGCAACAGGGAAACGCCCAAACCAAACACAAAATGCTACTGAGGGCAAGTTTTTTGGCCCATGTGGGCCAGTTTGATAAGGGCCAATTTGATACTTCACTATGCAGCTGGTAGTTTCAACCAGTGTTACTCAACACATGCTTTAAAATACACAATTTGCACCACATTGCATCAAACCCCCCCCCCCCCTGGGTACTATTTAAACAGTCTGTCACGAAAGGGAATCAATTGCCATTTGCAACTGTGGGCCACTTTTTCATTGGTGCACGAGGCAATTTTATGCTCCAGTCCGACCAAGCCCACCACACAAGACAGACACTAAGGCCTACATTCATTAGCAGAGTTTGCTCATTAAAATTGCATCGATTAGCAAACTGACACATTTGATTAGCAATGTTGTACTAATATTGTTAATGTCGCCAGAAGTTATTGGTACAGTTTACATGAAAAGAGCAACAATACAGCATTTTTGCGCACAACTGAAATAAGACATTAGTGAGAACAGTTGGGACTCACAAATTCATTAAAATTCAGCTGGACCTGCAGGTCGGGTAACTTAGTTTACCTATAAGACCTAAGTATTCGACCTAAGAGAAATCCACTCAAGCAATAGCAACGGATGACAAAAAATGTAAATGAAGATCTATAAAATGGGGCATATCACTACAAACCTGCTTTGATGGTTGATATGATGTGGCATTTATAATGCGCCTGTACACTGCTGCCACCCAGAGGCCAGTTATGCACAATTAACTTATTTGACATTTAATGCAAAGTAAACATTAAATTGCTCGTTCCAAGTCTGACTTTGTCCCTTGTACAATTGCTATTACATGCTGTGTAACCAAGATTGTATTCTCCTTTCCATCAATTAAGCCTTCGTACACTTTCTTGTAAAGCGCCTCGATGCCTTTGGGCTGCAGCGCGCTCTATAACTTTAAATAAATAAAAATAAATAAAAGTTTCAAAAATCCTTTGCAAATGGTACTCGCCCTTCATAAAATCTACTCCACTATGTGAGTGGGTGAAAAGACTTTGCAAGTCGTGGGTGAGCGTCTGTAAAATGTAAAGGTTTAGCTGCATGAACGGACAAAAATAGATTTGATAAAAAGGCTCTGACAACAGTTGGGTCAGCTCTCTCACGTAGGTGCCGATATATAGAGCAATCAGAATTATAAAGCACATTGAGCTCTGGACGCTTACTACAGTGTATGGTAGTGCAGTAGATCTGTAGATGTAGCAACTGGATGGAAGTATTGAGCACTACTTTGCATCAACAGCTTGTTAGGTTTGTGTATTTATTTTGTAAGAAGAAAGAAAGTAGAGATTACGCAGAGTGGATGGCGCAGCAGGCAGAGAACTGGGCAAACTAGGTGGAATATTGTAGTTTGTGGTCGTCTCGCTTTCAGGGTAGCCGCTATGAGGTAAAAGGCTGATACGGTAGAAAGTCAAAGCGTTTGGGTTCAGCTCATGGATTGAGCACCAGTTGCACTGATGTATGCAACCAGCAGGTCACAGAACTAGGTCTGCCATCAGAAGCCTTCGATCGTGTGATCATGTACATTTTCAAAAGTGTTCACTTTTCAATATGGTGGATCTTCACCAGCAACATTCAATATGGGATTTAGATACACTAGCCTAATCTTCACTGTAATGCAGAGAGACAATGCACCATTTTACAGTGTCAATACTGTAATTATGAATTATGTAACAACTTACATTTTTAGGATTGGAATTGCAGGACTGTCTTTTGGCACTTAAGAGTGGAGGAGATGATTACTGCTAATCTTTCGCTCCATTAGCACGTGAAGTGACCAGAGAAAAAGAGTGTGAAGCAAGCACAGAGGGCAGGAGAGAAATGCAGGGCTAGCTGTGCTTTGATTGAACATGGCAACTTAAATAGCAAGCTTTGCTACACAAGTTTCAATTTGATTAGCAAACCTACAGAATTGCATAGCACATTGCCATGCAACACTGCTTATTTTATGCCTTGCACACCAACCTCCACAAAGCCATTAAACCTCGGACATCCACGACTCCTCTTCCAGACCCCGGCACGCACGTTAGCCCTGCGCGCACTCCTGCGCGGCAGGGGCATGACAGTTCGCTTTAGAAAGACCGCTCTGTGCGCTCTCAGTGCAGTCTTTCTAAAGCAACCTTTTTTTACAATCGGGAAAGTGTAAACTATCTTTTCACGCCATACCGATCAACTCAATCTGTGGACTTGCACATGTACGGAAACAAGGATACTAAAACGAAATCTCTCAAAACACAATCGTTATGCTTTAATTCAGGCCATTACATCCTTGTTCAGCCACCTAGCCTTCCTTCTGGTTCATGTTCTCCATTCTGGAATCATTCATTTAAAATAAGCATTAGCAATGCCAACAGCTTGGGCTTCTGTGTAGGCAAGGGAAAGGCACAGCCGTAGTGGTATTAACTGGCCATTGATGGAACCAGGTGAGAAAATGACTCAGTACTCGGGCATCTAATAGCAGCCCCTGGTAAATGCCTAATACTTCTACAGAAGCCAAAACGGTAATGCTGTTTTTTAACAGGATTTCAGCAAAGGAGACGTAGAGTGCTTATAAATCGAGTGGCTTAAGGCAGACGGGGTTTAGACATTTTTATTACACCAGTAGCACATTTACAGCTGCTATTAAGTTATTCGCTCTCGGAAGACTGCTTTGAGAAAGCGCTAGCAGGCATTCATAGTGCAAAGATTCATTAAAGCAGTCCCCATAAGTATGCGTTTTGGGCGGGGAGGGGCAGGAACTGGGTGGGAATGGCCATAGGAATTAGCATGAACTGGATGGGCAAATAACCCACGTGCTGCGTGTCCCTCCTCAAATGCCATTTCTCCCTAGCTGTACTTCAGTGAAATAAGTTTGGATTGTAGGTGATTCCCAAACTAAAAAGCAAGCAAGTGAGGAGCTTTAGGTTGGCATGAATGGAAACCAGTCCACACTACGCTCTGCCCGACTTACCCTGATGACCCCCACTCTTTCTCCAAAATGATACCCTCCTGCTCCATTTTAAAAGTCTCCCTGTTATTTATCTATCTGCATTTTTATATAGCGCCACTAATCCACAGGCCTCAGGGCGCTTGATATTAATAACAATGCATGGCCCTGTATCTCCCTGCACCCATCTAACCTATTCCTCTTAATTATTTTTACTGCTCATCTCTTTTTAATCAAACTTTCTCAGTTTGCTTTTCCAGGCGCATTTCAAACCGTTTTACAATTTAGCACGAGATATCAATCAAACATGGCGCAGGTGGTTACATCTACCAATCTCTGCAGAAGCCGGTGGCACCAGAGTTCTGGCCCCAGCCTATCGCCTCTGGCAAACTGGTTGATCCTGGGCAAATACCCAACCACATCCAGCTCAGTTCCGTTCGCTTCCAAAACCAGCTACACAAGTAAACTAGACTAAAAAAAAAGCTATGTATTTAAATATCCACATTTCAATGTGTGCAGCAGGCGCCAGACCACAAACATTCATGACATTTCAATCATGTATTGGGATGTGGTCAATGCAAAAGTAAAGCATTGATAAAAAATAAAAAATACAGAAAATACATGTTTCAAGGACTACAAAGAAATACTAAATAAATTGTAGGTATGTGCGAAAACAATTCAAGGAGCACATGGTAGAACCAGCACTTCCTTTAAAAACTAGAAATAAAGCTTTCGAAACAGACATTTCCTGCTACGAACAGCTGCGGATAGGACGGTGGTCGCGCTGTATACTTCCAAGGTTCTGGGCAAGAGAACAGAAAGTTAAAATCGGGTGAGGCTCCCTGGTGCGGACTGACCAACAAGATTTTGGCCGACCTTGAAGAATCGAATTGACAAGCGGGCAAAAGTTTGGAATTTCCCCCAAAATAGTCTACATCTGCTCTTCGTTCCACTTTTGGGGGCTGTACATTTGGTCAGATGAAGGAACTCTGGAAAGGAGCGGTGAGTTGCCAGTCTGCAGAGGATCACACCATTAAGTCGTCTTGAAAAGCCAATATCGAGGCCCCTTTTACCCATTTGCCAAATTAAAGGCCTAATGCACCCTACTTTGATATGCCACCAAAAAAAAAACACCACCCCACGAAGAGCGAGAATGCGGTCCCTGCTCCAATACCCTCTTGATGGCCTCACAATTGATACCATGAGGCAGAAATATGGACACAGAAAACATTCTCAACCATTGGCCCAACAGGAGCGACCAGGTCCACCAAACAGATGAGCAACACAAAAGGACTGGCCTCTTAACTCTGGGGTGTACTTGCCCTCAAATGAAACACTCATTGCACTGACCTCTAAAGAAAAACAAAACAGAGCCAGCCTCTGCTCTTGGGATTCGAATCAGTCCCAGACCTGCAGGTCAAGTTAAACTGAATGCAAGACAGCACAGGGGCAAATGGCTGGTCTTGGAAGCAAGACCACGCAGAGCAACAGAGGTTCGAATCCCGGGTTCCACGCTTAGAAACTGAACTCCTGTATGGTATTAGGCGCATTATAAAAAAAACAAAAAAAATAAAAGTAAACGCAAGTTTTCTAAGTGGACACTTAAAAACAGCAAAGACAGCTCTGTGAGTCAACAGGAATGATTTGCTCCCAAGTGCGCACGGCCAGTCCTAGCTCACCTTTCTTTCGTTTAATATACATGGAAGCGATGGTCGTGGTCCTCATGGCTCCTCGCTGCCAGTCTGTCCATCCATTAGACGCTTAGTGGCCTACAGTGCCCTCTGGGGCCAGACACCGTGTCACCAGCTCGAGGCATGTAACCCGCCCCTTCCGGGGACTCATGTCAGATGGCAGAGTTTCGATCTGCGACTCACTTCCCCATCGTCTCGCTCGTTGGGTCCAGGGAAGGGAAGTGGGAAGAAAAAAACAGCCCCAAAACAACGGCATCCTCCGAACTCATTCCTCCAGCCCGAACCCCAACTGAATGATGCACGCGGACGGTGTGTTCGCAGGGGTGACAACAAAAAGGAGTTCTAGAAAGCCCTGCAAGAGTTTCTACCATGGGGAGGGGCGGGGGGGTTAAAGAAACGAGGAGAAAGCACGCACAGGTCATCAATGTGGGAAAGAAAAGAGAACCAAGCACCCCGACATCTAAAAAAAAACAAAAAAACAAGGGGGAGGGAGCTAGAGCAGGTCACACAGTCCACTACAACCCTCCAAATATTTCTTGTTTGATTGAAGCTATGAGCATGACTATTTTAATAAGATGATAATGTGCAAGTGTTGGTTATAGACTTATTAAAAACCAAAAGGAAAAGGAAAACCCCAACTATCCCCACAGCCTTCTCTCCATCGCTTCCTTCTTTGGACTCCTGGTTCCTCCGGGAGGGCTGCCATGAGTCTGAGCCCTTCCTCCGTTTTTATACTCCAGAAAAGTCTGTAGTGACTAGATTGCTCACTTTGGTTATGCATGGTACTCAGTGTTCTGCACCTCCTCCTTGACCCAGTACTAAATGGACCAGGCTCCAAAGAACTAAGTCCATCCTCATCGTGGTATTAGGAAGGGTAACTATTTGGGTTGTCCCAACTCTTCCTTGTCCCTGTATTTCCCACACTAGAAGAGTAAAATAAACACATTGGAACAGTACTGATGTGGGTTGGTGAAGAAGGTGGGTTAGGGGGGAAAAAGGTGGGCTGTGTAGATACCAGGTTCTCCCCAGGCCATCACTAATCCCATAGGGGGGGGGGGGGAGGGGGAGTTGCCTCCACATGAAATTCACCCGCCAAAGTACACCCCCTGAGGGACCATAGGGTAGCGGCCTCATGGGAAGGGGCTCTCTCTCAGGGGAGAAGTGACGACAGCTGGGGGTTTGTCACAGGTGGGAAAGACTAGCAAAAGGTCCGGGGTCATGGTTAGGATTGATGAGCAAACTCGGAAAAATTATTAGAAATGCAACGAGAACCAAAGCAACACAAATCTGAAACTGAAGCGAAAAGAAGAAGTCTGTACATTTCATGTGGATACCTGGTCTACGTTTAGATGCTAAAATTCCTATAAAAGAGCAACCTTATGTCCATCTCACTCGACAACTACAACAAAAGTAGATTTGACAGCGAACAAGCAGATCCCATTGTTTCTGGATCTAGAATTAAACGTCCAAGTTAGAAGATCTTTTAGATCCAAGAAAAAGAAAAAACACGACAACATACAAGGAAAAAAACACTGAACTGCTAGAAAATTTGCAGTTTTTAATAAGGGTTTAATCTTTACCAAAACAGACTTTATCTTTTCATCAATAAGACAAGACATGTTTAGGTTGGTCTAGGACGTACGAGAATCTTAAGTAGTCATGACAACAGACCTTCCATTGACCATTTCTGGGCCTTCTGTAAACAATTGAAAACCCACCTCATTACACAGGGAATTTGCAACCAACTCATGCCATATACCTAGTAAAACAGCCCAGAACCGAAATTACAGAAGCGTTCTCACCAGGTCGGCTGATCTGCTAATGTATGTATGTATGTATGTTAATAACTGTATCGTCCGGATTCCCTCTGCCAGTCTCATGTGCCACTGTGGAACCCTGATCCACGTGGCAATAACCGTGTACTATGCATCTATGCAACTAAGGAAGACATTTACCTCATAATCAAGCAAGATAAGCACCCAGATGCCTCCGGGTTAGGCGCGCTATACGCATGGATAAAATACATAAAAGTGTCCTGTTTGACCCTGAAACGCACCCCGATGTTAGGGTTAATGCCATGCATTTATTTAGGGAGGTTATACCCCGTCCATAAAGCCAGAAACACAGATATTAGCTGTTCTTACCTTCTCCTCCTGCTTATCTGCTCAAAAAACGGCCGCGCGTATAAACCCAAGATGGCCGCCACATTATAAACACTTGGTGACGTCACCACGTTGTGCGTACATCCCTGTCAATAACCAAGTCAGAGATGCCCACAAAAAGTATACAAATGCAGCAGTGGTGGTGGTGGTTCAAAAGCTTATTCCCCATTACATTCCATCCATAAACAGGCTGCCTTGACATCCTCTTTAGTACAATGCAATCAGAAACATGGACATCCTTGATACAACCCCAACGGCATTATATTACATTGGGGCAATTGCGGCAGCAGCATCACTGCCAGAAAGAAAAAGAAAAGTAAAACAATTGCAAAACCATAGACCCCTCTGCAACGACCCACGTGTAAGCGTTTGAATCTGGCCTCCCAACCTCTTTAGTCTTGTACAATCAGAAAACCGACATAGGTACATCACCCACATTGACATGATGTTTCATAAGGACAATTGCAGTACCGTCATTGTTAAATGTAAATCCATCTTAAATGACCCAAGTGTAAGCATTAGGACTTCGTATAGATAACTTATGTATACATAAGGACCCATTAACACCACACCACCAAATGCCCTACACCCCTAACCCCCTCCATTTTAGGCCACTATATTGAAAGTAAATCGATGTATTTCTGTAGTGCAAGGAGTACAACGAAGACACAAAGTACTAGTATAAAGAAGAGCAGAGAAAACATGAGGATTGCCGATGGTCCTCATACTGAAATGAGGTGGCTCACAGGAAGCATGAGGAATGCCCAGGAGCCATTGACAACAGGCGTTGATGTAACGCTGGGGCGGAGTAAGCCCCATTAAAACAGGAAAAGGACTCTGGATCCTAGCCTTCCCTCCGCGTCGAAGAACCCGGATGTTTCGAAGTACGCACCTGACACGAAGAGTGGGCTCTGCAGAGGATGTGGGTGAGTGGCGACAGTCTGAAGGACTGAGTGCAGCGGACTGGGTGGACCCGAACAGTGCAGAGACTGCAAGAAGCCACAACACGCGGTGCTGCTGCAGAAACCGACGGCTGTGGGAAGGAGACCAGCGCTGTTCAAGCAAGTCCCAGAAGGGAACGGGAAGCACGGGCGGGCCGGTAGGGATGTGGGGCGGCGTGGGGGTGGGGGTAGAATATGTCTCTGCTACATTCTGGGGCAAGCATGCGGCCTAGCAGAGGGCCATCAACAGAAGGGAGGAGGGCATCCGAGGAGAACTTCGTCATAGCAGTGGCAAGGAGAAGTCCACTAACCCCCAGAGAAGGGCATGGGACCCCAGCCAGTGAAAGAATACAGAGATAAACCCAAGTTGTAAAATAACTCTCAAACACAAGGAGAAGGGAGTCATTCTCCTGGTGAGAAAACGGAATCCTTTCAAGTGCGCTGAAGAGACGCCAGGGGAAAGGAGTCATTCCCCTGTGGCCTTGTTGTGAACTGTATTGGAAAGTGCAGAGCAGTACCAGGAGAAAGGAGCCATTCTCCTAGTCCAGAAGGATGACTGTGCAAAGTGCTGCAAGTAGCAGCCAGAGGTAGCAAGTTAGTCCCCCTGGCATTTGTTTACAAGAGGACATTTTGGGAACACTACCCGTACCAGAAGGAACGCTGTTAGATTGCTACAAGCCAGGGGAAGAGAGGCATTGCCCCTGGCACTTTGTTGCAAGAAAACATTTTGTGAAGGCCACCCGTATACCAGTGAAAGGGAGCAATTCTCCTACAGAAGGAACTTTGCGTTGCTTCATATTAAGTCTTTAGTTGTAGTGTAAGGGATAGGAGTATGTTGCGACACAGGACAGCAGACTCATTTGTACAGACAGTCCCACAGATTCTTTAGTATTAGGTTGAGGCATGGAAACACCTTAGAGAGAAGGAAAGAGAGGGTTTCTTATCAACATACATGCCACCCTCACGTCAGCTCCCTTCTTCGACACCCTTACAAGACCCATAGGATTATATAGTGCATCTTCTTTTGTATACTGTAACTGTTTCTGATGCTATGCTTGCTATTTTGGCAAGCATAGTGTCACATCAGCATCACATGGATTGACCCCACCCCCTTTCCCTGGAGTGGGCCTCCCAGCACCCCAGAAGTCGAGGATCGGCTCAATCCCGGATCACTCACACTGAACATCTTGTAAGCTGCACAGACCTGGGCAGCACAGTCTGTAAAACGCTTCTTCGATTTCTGCTGGGACCATTCCGGGTTTTGGACCCAGCCCAACATCTCAAGTTCCAGACGCAGATTCATTGCCTAATGTAGATCCTCTAAGCCCGGCTTTATGCTGTCAATCTCCCAAAGACAAGAATACGTTCCTGTGAGGAGGCCCTGTCCCCCGGTCCACTTCTGGGACCCCCCCCCCGCCCCCAGTCTACACATTATTTCTTTTAAGACAGACTAGAGTTTTTAGAGAGCTGTCTGCATTTTACCTAAAAAGCCTATATTGTTATATAACTTTGACAGGGACTTCTTTTTAGAACCATTGTACTTCAGTAGGGGTGTGAGCTGATAAAAGTAGCAACCCAACTGAAGACCTAGCCTGCGCTACCACACAAGGCGAAGTAGTTCTCCCCATCGGGCTGTGCCCATTTCACCTTTGCGATTGGGATCACTGCTGGTTTAGTATCACCGTGGGGGGCGAGAGGGCAGTTATGCAACTACTCATCTGTGTATTCCTACAGAGCCTTAGTCATGTCATCACAACTCTGTTTAATCAAAACCCTAACATTTAAGCCCACTGACAAAGGCAGTGTTTAGCAGTCATGAGTTAGTGAAAAGGCCACTGAGTGATACCCAAGGCCTGGCCATTCCAGTCCCACGTCAGGGGGCCAAGGCAACCAAAAACGAATAGATGAGCGTGCCAACGCTTGCAAGCCATGGGATCTGCCAGGGCAACATTCTATCCAAGATGTTATTTTGCCCAGCTGGCCAGTTGCATAAGGTATTTAGTTATGCTTGCACATTACCCGCTCCACTAGTGTTGCCCGCTTCACACTGTAAATATAGCCATGACCCCAACATGCCTGTCCGGGGATGTCCCAGTAATGCTGTAAATTCAGAACGCTGTGCCAACAGGTGACACATTTGGGGATGGCAATTGCTATCCCCAAGTCGATTCTTGGCAGCTCCATGACATGACCAATCTTCAAACTTCCTTTGAAAGCATCATAAGTAAATCAGCTTTTGATACTTTGACAACTAGCTAAAACTAGTTTATTATTTAGGCCATAATTAACTTGGTGGCGGCAACGGCCCAGCAGCAAGTCAACGGCCAGAATGGAAGCGGTGCTACCTGCCACACAGGTGACCAAGACTATTGCCACCTTGGCACAACGTCCAGGGCGGAGGCATGCACAAGTAGCCCAATTGGTTTTCCCAAAAAGTGAGCCCAAGGAACAATCCCTCTTCTCTTCATATAGCAGCATGGAGAGAAGTACACGAAATAGGGTAAAAGGGGTGGTGGAGAGATCTGTTTTTTGGGAGGGGGAGAGCAGTTGCGTGTGTCGACCAGGTGGGGAGAACAATATGCAACTACTCAGGGATTCAAAAGGGGCTGGAGTTTGCAGGTAAATGGGGTTCAGAAAAAGTTCCCGTCCACTGTGAAGGCATCGTGAAGTAGACAGACAGCTGAACGGAAGTTTGGGCTACAAACTTTTTTAAAAACAGAAAATAAGGTTGGCAAAAAGGCCCAGCTTGCCCTATGCTAAAGTAGAATTTCTCTGCCTAAATAAAAACTAAGAATAGTCTACGTCAAGAAGTCCAAAGTAAATGTCCGTCTGTGTCCAAAAACCTATGCTTGCCCTCACATCTATTTGTATACTATGTGTAGGGATTACAATGTCGAAATAATACGTGTTCAAAGAACTGGTCAGAGCTTCTTCCTGCACTTGGTTTGGAAAGGGGATCCCTCCCAAGGTTTGAAATAGTTCACAATGCAACGGGGTTCCCTTGCCCAAACGTTCAAGTCTTTCAGATTTTCCAAAATACAGTTCTTTGTGATATTTTCCAGCTCTTCTGGTTTGATTACCAATTTCACAAAGTACAGTTCCTTAATTTCAGTTCACACCAAACTTCCTTTATGTTCAATTACAAGCTTCTTTGTGGGTATTTGAAGTGGCTTTCCCAAATGTAGATGTCCTCGGTCTAGGCTCAGTTGTCGGACCACACGGCCAACCCATTACAGGTCACGCAACCGACACCCGTCTTGCCTCTTCCTCATATGCCCGTTGCCACTGTTTCAGCTCTACAGCCACGTAGCCACTGTTTCAGCTCTACAGCCACGTAGCCACTGTTTCAGCTCTACCGTGGTGCTTGGTTTATTCTCATTTCACATCCTCGTGATGTTTTACCATTGCTTGTTTTGCCACTATTCACTTGTTGCAATTTCCCATATTCCTATGGCACTTGCCAATGCTCGTTCTCTCAAGTTACACAGTTACTTTATAACGTTAGATTCCACAAAACTTCTATCATTCAGATCAGTATTCAACAGTACTTCATTTCATTTAGATCGGCATTCATTACAGTTCTCACAGGTCAGACGTGCTTGCCTGCCGTCCCGGTGTCCCCCTGCCTAGGTCCACTCACTGGTCGGTGCTTACGGTGATGCAGCAAGGTTTCCATCCACTTCAAGCTCCCTCTTGTGCAGTGCCTCACTTTGCCTCCACAGCGGCTCTCTGGGGCTTCGCTCATGCCACCAACGTGTCTCTCACAGCTCGGGCCTCGCTCCGAAGCTTTGCCTGGTCACGCAAACTCCCTTTCCCTAGTCTGCCTTGCTTCCCGCTGCATACACTCTGCATCTCACCTGGGTTCTCGGACACTCCGCCTGCCACGCCGCCTTTCAGGAGAGGGCTGCGCTGCTCCAGCGGTCTTTAGCTCTGCTTCCACAGCAGACACCATTATCCCTGTTCTTGCTGCTTTTAAACCTCCTGCCAGGTTGATTGGTCAAAAAATGACTCGACTGCTCACTGGCGGCTTGGGAATTTTGCATTGCTCTTGCTTGCCTCCTCGTCCGACCCCAACTGGTCTGTGGGAGTCAATAAAGAAAGGATGCATTACTCTGGTTTGTCTCTTCCTCATCCTCATCCCAGTACCCAACTGGTGTCTACTGGGGTACAGTTTATGGGAAACATAGGGAAGGGACTGACAATAGCCTATAAAAGGCATGAGGGATGGCAGACTCATTATGAAAGGGAACCGGGGGATACTGCATCTCACTAAAGGGTGCCTCACATCCTCTCCCCAAGTCCTCTCCACCCAGGTAGTCCTCCCTCGCACATTCACCCCCCCACGGGCAGGATCCGGTAGCGACAGCCTTTCTCTGGCCACCTGGGAGGCGGATATCTCGGGTAAAGAAGTGAGGACACCCTCCGATTCCTCACCCTCCGATTCCTCAAACCACCACAAAGTGGTCTATAAAAAGCATATAACCTGTACAACTTGAAGAGGAAAAAAAACGACTGCATCAAGAGTACAGTTAGCATAGCCACTGGTTCTCAGTCAACACTCCAGCTCTCCCTGGCAGCAGCGTCCACACGTCCCTCTAGCAAAAGCTCAAAACACTATTCTCCACCCCCCTCTCTCGTTCCGACTGAGATGCCTCACCCATCTTTCTGAAAATGTGAGGAAGCATAACACCATGAGTGCCGGATGTCATGTGGAGCCTTGTTACGGGGAATAGGGTGATGGGCGGGGGTGTACCATTGTGTGGACGACAGGCGATAGTTGTGGTCCGTCACCTGGCTGTCGCAAGATGTGTCCAAAATAAGAGCAATTTAAAGAATGTATTGGGGGGAATCGGAGGGGGGTCATAGTTCTGATTGTTGGCTGGAGTGTATCCTAAACAAGTATATATCATTTTCTATAATCTGGACTTTACTGTAGAGGAGAAGTTCCTGTAAACTGTAAAGGAATAGATTCATTGCATCTTTGATGGCGTCTTAAGACCTGGAAACATGTTTTCCATCGCTCCTATACTCCTAGCATGCAGCACCGCAAGAACAAAGCAATCTTCCATACCCCCCGCCCCGCTATGCCAACCCATCTCCCCTTTCCAAATCCATCAGAATGCCTTGCCACCATGCCAACGGGGCACGGTATCAATCCCATTAACAGAACACCACAGCAACGGAGTAAGGGACATCGAGTGGAAGACACTGGGGTACTGTTACTCCCTAGTGATCCCTGGAATCGGGGAAGGTTCCTATGTGGGGGTCGCGCTCACTGCTTTAGTTGGAAGGCTAAGGGGGTACAGTGGTGGGCCTGGTGCATAGATTGGGGAGTTGGGCAGTAGTGTGAAAGCGGCCACGCTTGCACACTAAGCACAAGCATTGGGCAGAGGAGTGGTGTGTGTGTGCTGGGTAATGTCCACACTGCGTGCTGGATAGTGGATGAGGAAAGTGTAGCGCGCCTGCATGGATATTGGTCGGTTTGGGAAGCGATGGCTGGTCGGTGGGCGAAGAGGAGAGTGGCGTTTGTCAAAGGCTCTGTGGCAGCAGCGGGTGGGTTCTGGGGTCCTCTGTGTGTTTGAGGCATTGATCCTTGCTGTGGGTCGAGTGGGGGACTTTGTTATGTGGACGGCAGCGAGGGGAGTACATGTCCTTGTGTGTAGGAGACCAGCTCCTCCAGACCCAGAAGGTCGCAAGGGGCTGCTGGTAAGGCTTGTGTTTGGGCACGAGGGCAGAAGTTTTCTGAGCTGGTGTTGTGATGAGTGAACTCCCCCCAGGATTGAAATCTACTCCAGGGAAGTGTAAGACTTGTCCTGGCCATATGAGGTAAGATGAACTGTGGCAGCAGAGCTAACCCACTAAGTCACAGGAAGCAGAAAGCAAAAGAAAGAGGACACACCGGCTTAAACCACACAACTAGTGATCGGAGCGCTTCCTCAGGGCAGCGGAAACAGGCAGTCGGCTGGACCACGCGCACAATCACTGCCCATGCGTGAACCTTGGAATCCCCTCATAAAAGCATGCGCTTATTCTACACACGTGAGCGAGGTCAGAGGTCAGCATAGGGCCAGTTGGAAGCTTTGCAGCCAGAGAAAGAAGCCCAGGGACACACATGCAGCTGGGCTAGAACCCTGGCATCGGAAGGGTGAACGGGACATGTGTCCCTCACAAGACATCATTCAAGCAGTCCCCCATTCTGGAAGGCGGTCATCTCAGTTCTGTGCGCAAACTCGTACTACAGTAAGTGTGACGAATCAACTTCCGGGGCACCAGTGGTCCAGGGATGAATATCGGTTTCTAAACCATCAATCAGCCCCACACCTCTAGTGCACCAGAAGAAATCCAAACAGATTGGAATACAAGTACATTATAAAACCTCCTTGTCCAATTTTTGGTAACGTAGACGGAATGGCAGGCTTATCTCTGCAAGGTCGTGGATCGTTGGTTAGTTGCAACACAGCGAAAAGACAATTATTACCCAATGATAAAAGGGACTGTCCAGTTAAGGTTGTATAAAAAATAGCTACTTTATTATTACGACAACAGACAGTTCTAGTACACTACAATTACAACCCACAATGTAAAGGAACACAGAGGACTGACAGTTTCATAAAGGAAAGGGATGCACTCTGGATACTGACAGGAGGGTAGTGGTAAAGCAATTAATCGCAATAGTTCAAGATCATTGGGTTCCAGCACCAAAGGGGCAAAGGGTTGTAAATGTCTCTAGGGGCCTTCGAGGAAAGACCAGGGGAGCAGAACCACAATGTACCGAAGAGGTTCTTGGTGCTCGACAGCGTCGAGGCGGTTCCAGGGCGCTCTGCAGCCCTTGAGACAGAGTTAGGGGTGGGAGACAGCTGGGGGTACCAGGCGGCAGGCAACCAGGCTGGATGGATGTCAGCAGGCTGTCTGGCACGGCGTCTCAGGGCCAAGAATCGTTCTCTGTGCTGGATGGTGGATCTGGAATGCTGGTCCAGGCGTCTCGGACGGCTCTGGGGACTGCGGCTTGACAACAGTCAGCGTTACAGTGGATGCAGTTCAAGGACTCGGTCTCGAAATTGTCCTTAAAAAAGATGGACGCTGGATGATGCTTGAGTGGCACTCCTGTTTCGCAGGGCTCGTGTCCTTTCAAGGCAGACGGCTCAAAGCTCAGGAGTGTGATTGCAGGCAACAGCCTTGTCCTTTGGCCAGAGACTCTCCAGCACTTACCACCTAGGAAGTTTGTTGTCAGAACCTAGCAGGCCACACCGTGTGCAGTCCGGGTACTGGTTCTGGAGCTGCTGGACGGGTTCTCTTAGTCCGGTATCTCCCTCCGTTCCCTGAGAGATGTTTAGGGGAGGGATATCGCTTCCCTCTTGGAACTCCTGCACTTCCTTCACTGGCGGAAGATGTTAGGTAGACTCTACCATCCGCTTGGGTCCAAACGAGGCGTCCTTCTTACTCCTTGAAAAGTCTTCAGGTGATCTCATTAGTGAGGGGCTCAGCCCTCTTTTAAAGCCAAATGGGCCCCAGTGATTGGTGTAGGCTAGGCCTACCTTAATGCAGCAATCCTGGGTCCCACAAACAATATTCAGGGGTGCTTCAGGTCAGAACGCTTGGCAAAAGACAGGGGAAGGATTACAACATATACTTCTAAGTCCCACTGATCTTCCGGTCTGCTGTACATCAAAGTGGCTCCATAATTAACTGCCTTATGCGGCGCTTGGTCACAACATGGGCCTCCTTTGAAGTAGGGGTTTGCAGGCAGACTTTCGTCTCCTACAATTCACATACTTCCCTGCTCTGAAAGGAGTGGTTCCAGACAGGACATTCACTGCCCTTTCATACCAAGGAGGGGTGTCTGTATCAAGTTGACACATTGCATTACAAAGAGGTGTTGGTCTCTGGTCTCCATTGTCACTTCCTGCACCCAAGCCTCCCTGAGGTCTGCTAATTAACATTCTTCAGTATTCGCCACCACCAGCAAGGTGTAACAGTGGAGATGCAAATCCATGGGGCTTTGAAATGCTAATCAGGCTGCCCAGAGGATTTTGATGTACCCGTGGCTGTCAGGTGTCAGCTACACACGACATGGGAGGGCGGCTCTGTCCTCCCAGAGCACATGACTATTTCTCTGCTGTGAGGTGAGAGTGGAAAATATGTGAGGAAATGACCCCACATATTTTCCAGAGGTTGATCTCCCATCATGCATTCTCTTTTAAATAAACAAAAAAAAAATCAAAAATCCCAGGCGTGCGCACGCACTCTCCCTGTGCAGATGGTCCAATTCCTCACAGTAAGCGACCCTCTCCCACCCCCCCCAACTATAAGAGCAGGTGTTATGTATGGGCACTCGCTCCGTTCTAAACTACGGGCTCGTGTCCCTTTAAGAAACGCGAAACCTGGTGCCTGGAAATTGGCATGGAAACGCTGGCGTCCGCTCTACTCCTCCCAGGGATCACGCCGAGTAGCGCGCTGTGTTGTCACGTGACTTGCCTCCTTATTAGCACTTCCTCCCTCTAGGTCGGTGCTTCTGATCACGGATAAGTGGCGTTTCGAAATCTGTCTAAGTTATCTTGTTCTCCCTGTTCCTGTCCTTGTTTCCCTGTTTTTTCCCCACAGTTTATGATCACCTTGGTTCCTCGACGCGGATTGTTTATTGGATTGCTCTTCTTATCGCCTTGCCTTGAATTGCCTCGTCTGGTATCTTGATCACGGACCACTACTGGACTTCTCTTGCCTGCTCCTTGGATGCCACGTTACTTCAGGCCAGACCTCGTCTGCATATGCTTTTCCACCTTCGGATTGTTGTGCTGGGAACTTCTGGTTTTCTCCCGCTTACCTGGAACTTTGGAGTTTAGAATTGGTACACGGACTAGAGACTCCCTGTGTGTACTACCGTCCTCGTGCCGTCGGGTTAGGGTGTTATTAGGCGTCCTCGTGCCGTCGGGCTAGGTTGGACTGCTACTATGTGGATTGCTTGGATCTTGCCTACGTGTGAATTTCCTCTCCTGGTACGAAACCACCGGTAAGCGGTTAACCTTTTCTGATAAACCTGCTGGAAGAAGGGGGGTGGCTTGTGTATCTTTTTCTTACTATTACTGGTGGGGTACATTTACTTAAACTCCCTTTTTGCCTTGCATGGTAAATCTTTGGTATAACGCAACTCAAATCTTGCTGCTGTGGTGTGTTGTTATATCTCACCTTTGCAGGTCCGGCTTCGAATTGCTGTTGTATTATTCATCTCCAGTCCTCCTTTGACATCCCGCGTCTCGACCTGAGTTGTTCCATTGATACTCCGGGACTTCCATCGGCATCCATTCTTTTCTCCAATAGATCGCTCTGGTTCTTTCTAAACCAAAACCAGAGGGGCACATTGGGAAGAAGAACTCATCGGCTACACTACGAGGGCAACTCTGGTATCTGACAGCAGGAGAGGTGGGGAGACCTAAAAAATGAGGCATGCGGGTAAGCCACAGATAAGCAAGGTGTACCCCCATATAATAAGCCGGCCAGGGTCGGACTGGACCATAAAATTGTCTCAGGCACCAATGAAAGAGTGGCCCACAGTTGCAAATGGCTATTAATTCCTTTTGTGACACTGTTTGAATAGTACCCAACAGGGAGTTTTTTGATCAAATGCGATTCAAATTGTGCATTTTAAAGAAGATTTAGCCAGCAACATTGGTCAAAGCTATTGGTCGCATAGGGAAGTGACTCAACCTTGCCAACATTGGCCAATAAACTGGCCCACACGAGCGTTTTGTGCTTCCAATTCGGCCATGGGCCTATTGCTCTATAGGCCAGTCCGGGCCTGAAGCCGGGAGAGTCTGCGGGTTCAATTCACTGATCTGTGCAACAAATACTTAGTTTATATTGAATATCATTTTGCTTGAGGTCTAGGTGAGGCTACCCTCGCCAAAAAGGCAATGGAAGGGAGAAAATGCAGGTTCACAGGCCAGTGTGATGAAATCCTAGCCTCCAGCCATCAGTTCCAGTCACCCAAGGTCCCACAAGCCAGTGTGATGGAAGTCCTAGCCTCCAGCCATCAGTACCAGTCCCCCAAGGTCCCGCAAGCCAGTGTGATGGAAGTCCTAGCCTCCAGCCATCAGTTCCAGTCACCCAAGGTCCCACAAGCCAGTGTGATGGAAGTCCTAGCCTCCAGCCATCAGTGCCAGTCCCCCAAGGGCCCACTAGCCAGTGTGATGGAAATCCTAGCCTCCAGCCATCAGTGACAGTCCCCCAAGGGCCCGCAAGCCAGTGTGATGGAAATCCTAGCCGCCAGCCATCAGTGCCAGTCCCCCAAGGGCCTGCTAGCCAGTGTGATGCAAATCCTAGCCTCCAGCCAACAGTGCCAGTCCCCCCAAGGGCCCGCAAACCAGTGTGATGGAAATCCTAGCCTCCAGCCATCAGTGCCAGTCCCCAAAGGTCCCGCAAGCCAGTGTGATGGAAATCCTATCCTCCAGCCATCACTGCCAGTCCCCCTAGGACCTGCAAGCCAGTGTGATGGAAATCCTAGCCTCCAGCCATCAGTGCCAGTCCCCCAAGCCAGAGTAATGAAATTATATCCTCCAGCCATCACTGCCAGTCCCCCAAGGTCCTGCAAGCCAGTGTGATGCAAATCCTAGCCTCCAGCCATCAGTGCCAGTCCCCCAAGGTCCTGCAAGCCAGTGTGATGGAAATCCTAGCCTCCAGCCATCAGTGCCAGTCCCCCAACCCAGAGTAATGAAATCCTATCCTCCAGCCATCACTGCCAGTCCCCCAAGGTCCTGCAAGCCAGTGTGATGCAAATCCAAGCCTCCAGCCATCAGTGCCAGTCTCCCAAGGTCCTGCAAGCCAGTGTGATGCAAATCCTAGCCTCCAGGCAACAGGGCCAGTCCCCCAAGGGCCCTCAAGCCAGGGTGATGGAAATCCTAGCCTCCAGCCATCAGTGCCAGTCCCCCAAGCCAGAGTAATGAAATCCTATCCTCCAGCCATCACTGCCAGTCCCCCAAGGTCCTGCAAGCCAGTGTGATGCAAATCCTAGCCTCCAGCCATCAGTGCCAGTCCCCCAAGGTCCTGCAAGCCAGTGTGATGCAAATCCTAGCCTCCAGCCATCAGTGCCAGTCCCCCAAGGTCCTGCAAGCCAGTGTGATGCAAATCCTAGCCTCCAGCCATCAGTGCCAGTCCCCCAAGGTCCCGCAAGCCAGTGTGATGGAAGTCCTAGCCTCCAGCCATCAGTTCCAGTCACCCAAGGTCCCACAAGCCAGTGTGATGGAAGTCCTAGCCTCCAGCCATCAGTGCCAGTCCCCCAAGGCCCCGCAAGCCAGTGTGATGGAAATCCTAGCCTCCAGCCATCAGTACCAGTCCCCCAAGGTCCCGCAAGCCAGTGTGATGGAAATCCTAGCCTCCAGCCATCAGTGCCAGTCCCCCAAGGGCCCACTAGCCAGTGTGATGCAAATCCTAGCCTCCAGCCATCAGTGACAGTCCCCCAAGGGCCCGCAAGCCAGTGTGATGGAAATCCTAGCCGCCAGCCATCAGTGCCAGTCCCCCAAGGGCCTGCTAGCCAGTGTGATGCAAATCCTAGCCTCCAGCCAACAGTGCCAGTCCCCCCAAGGGCCCGCAAACCAGTGTGATGGAAATCCTAGCCTCCAGCCATCAGTGCCAGTCCCCAAAGGTCCCGCAAGCCAGTGTGATGGAAATCCTATCCTCCAGCCATCACTGCCAGTCCCCCTAGGACCTGCAAGCCAGTGTGATGGAAATCCTAGCCTCCAGCCATCAGTGCCAGTCCCCCAAGCCAGAGTAATGAAATTATATCCTCCAGCCATCACTGCCAGTCCCCCAAGGTCCTGCAAGCCAGTGTGATGCAAATCCTAGCCTCCAGCCATCAGTGCCAGTCCCCCAAGGTCCTGCAAGCCAGTGTGATGGAAATCCTAGCCTCCAGCCATCAGTGCCAGTCCCCCAACCCAGAGTAATGAAATCCTATCCTCCAGCCATCACTGCCAGTCCCCCAAGGTCCTGCAAGCCAGTGTGATGCAAATCCTAGCCTCCAGCCATCAGTGCCAGTCTCCCAAGGTCCTGCAAGCCAGTGTGATGCAAATCCTAGCCTCCAGCCAACAGGGCCAGTCCCCCAAGGGCCCTCAAGCCAGGGTGATGGAAATCCTAGCCTCCAGCCATCAGTGCCAGTCCCCCAAGCCAGAGTAATGAAATCCTATCCTCCAGCCATCACTGCCAGTCCCCCAAGGTCCTGCAAGCCAGTGTGATGCAAATCCTAGCCTCCAGCCATCAGTGCCAGTCCCCCAAGGTCCTGCAAGCCAGTGTGATGCAAATCCTAGCCTCCAGCCATCAGTGCCAGCCCCCCAAGGTCCTGCAAGCCAGTGTGATGCAAATCCTATCCTCCAGCCAACAGTGCCAGTCCCCCAAGGTCTTCCTGCATGACTACGGATGGATGGCTCTGCTGTGCTGCTGGCACAGAACACAGAGCCGAGCTCCAATGACCGAGAAGGCACTGCCAACATGGTCCCTACAATAGCAGGCACAGACAGCAATGCGCACCGGTTTTGAGGTCTCCCCACAAAGCAAGTCAACCATCTTAATACCTGGTTTACGGTTCCTCTCCTTCCTTCCTCCTTTTCCCCCCTCACTCCCTTCCCCTGTAGTGCTTTAAACCTTGTGTTACGTGCTGTGTCTGCAACGAAACATGCATACAGTTTAAACTACAGTGCTGGGATCACGTGAAAGAGGCCTTGAAAATGATTCTACTGCTAGGAAACCGGCTGATTAGCCAGAATTGCCCTCTGCACCCAGACCAAGAGGGATTTTTTTGTCCTTTATAAAATGTGCAAAAAGTGAAAACCCGATATTCACTTTGCATTCTGTGACCTCCAGTCTTGCGGGGGAAACCCAGAACTGCAAGTTCCGGAAGGCAGAGAAGAATAGAACAGGCCTGTGCTTGCTTCCAGTTGGCATGGAAGGCATACGCGCTGTATGACATGCACTCAAAGCGCGTGCACGCACGTCAACTGTTCCTGGAGTACCATGACATGAACCTAATTCAAGTGTGTGTACACGAGTGCACCGAACCCCTTGAAAGATGGCTGGGGGCAAAGGAAGGAAGCGTGGGGAAAAGAGGGGCGCAAAGCCCGAGCGCTAGGTGGACAGAGCGAGAAACAGAAAAAAGGAGCAGGGTAAAAGATTAAAAAAAAGTGAACGCGAAAAAAAAGGCCAACACAATGAGGGAAACGCGCATTAGCCCAGTATTTGGGGCTGGTGTGTGCGCACGCACGGCGTGCTTTAATTGGATCCAGGAAGCGACACATCACATCACTGCACAGGCAGCACGCAAGCCTCGTGAGCCGCCGAGCAGGAAGTCGCGGGATAACATCTGCCATTAGCTGCCGAGGATGGCGAGCCATGCGCCAAGAAGCCCCCGGCTCGTGGCTCCTGCTGAACTCTGCCCACACTCGCCTTCATTCCCAGTGCCCTCCGTCCTGATGCACGCCTTTCATGGCGGGTGGTCGCCTTAAGGGTCCCAGGGTTAGATCGCTCCAAGGTTGAAATTCATGTCCAGTTCAGGGCAAAGGTGAACGCGATTATAGCCTCGTGTGGAGGATCGAGGTTTGGGGTGGGGGGCAGCTGCCCACTCCTCAGCATGTCCACCCCCCTACCCCAGTATATAGAGGGGGGGGGGTCTTAACCCCTACACTGTCCCGTGGCCAATCACAGCGCCCAGCATGTGAGAACACTTACAAGGGGTGCGCGGCCCCGTTCTTGGGCCAATACAAGGAACTGCAGAGCAAGTTCATCGCCAAGCACCGGTCCCCAGAAAAAGCAAGACGGCTAGGAATTCATGCCAGCTTCTGCTCGGACTCTGCGCCAACTTTGCCAGTGAAGTATGGGTTTACTTATGTAAGACTATCGTGCATTTCCAACACCACCAGACCAGGCAGTAATCCGAAGGGGTGCACGGAACGCAACTCGCAGTGCTGCGCTACTGTTACAAGACGCCAGCCCAAACGCGGCCTACCCTCACCAGTACAGCTGGCCGCTGCTCTCGAGCCAGGGGCAGTACTGTTAAGACGCCAGCCCATACCTGCCTAAGCAACAATAGAGGATACTTATTCAAGGGGACAGCGGGCGGGCGTATGGAGGAAAGGGGACTATGGACTAGGAGTAAGGTAGTCACTACGGTGAGTAACTTCATCATACTCACACGTCCCGCCCCTTTTCTGCCATACTTGTGGGAGATTCCCAAGCACTGACCAAACAAAAACAGGAGGATGGAAATTTCCCTTATTGGAACAAATTCTTACGAACTGCCTGGCCAAACTGGGCATCAGCCCGGGAGCTCAGGTCAAGACAATGTCAGCAAAAAGCTGAACGGGAAGCCCACGCAGCAGCCCTGGCTATGGACTCCCAAGGGACGTATTTTCAGAAGGCAACAGCAGCCACTTTGCCACGGACCAGATGTGCATGAATGCCCTTTGGGGGCTGATGGCCTTGAATTTTGTAGGCCTCAGAAATACATGAAGCTATCCAACGAGAGATGGACGCCGTGGAGGCTGGTTTCCCTTTTGGTTCATCCAACGTAACAGAGTTGTGAAGAACTTCCAAGTTCACTTGTTCTGTCGAGGTAAAACTTCAGAGCTCGTCTGACGTCTAGGTTGTGTCAAACCAAACTCGGCATCGGAGACGGGGTTCAGGCACAAAACAGGTAAGGATACGACTGGTTCAAGTGGAATTTAGAACAACTTTGGGAAGGAAAGAAGGGCGAGTGTGAAGCACACCTTAATCTTGTGGAAAGTTAGTAAAGGATGTTCGACAAAGAGAGCTTGAAGCTCACTTATCCTTCTTGCAGATGTTACCGCAATCCAGAAAACCATCTTCCAAGAAAGGTACTTGAGCTCAGAAGTGGCCATATGTTCAAAAGGCTTATGACAAGCTGGTGAGGGCCACATTCAGATCCCAACCGGTGGAAAAAGATGAAGACCTGCAAAAGGTCTCTCGAGGACAGGGTTTGCCGGTGAAAAAGAGCAACTGTCTGGACAGATAAGCTACAATGGCGGATAGGTATGTCCTGCATGATAAGACGTGGATGCCAGAGGCTACAAGATCAGATACAAAAGACAAGACACAGTCAATAGAAGCTTGTCCAGGATCAAGCTGTTTAGCTAGACACCAATGACAAAAATTAAGCCATTTGCTCTTGTACTGAGCCCTCGTAGAAGGCTTACCTGCTGCCTGAATTATGCAAATGTTATCCTCCGGTAGGTTAAACTGTACTAAGAACCGGAGCTCAGGTACCAGGCCACCAAGCTGAAGGATTGTCGGGAGGGGTGCCACAACTGGCAATTGCTCTGGTTGAGGTCGGGAATCTGCAGCAACTTGATCGGGGAGCACACCAACAGGTGCTGGAGTTCCGAAAACCAGAACCTGACTGGCCACCAAGGGGCTATGAAGAGGAGAGTGCAGTTGGAAGCACTCCTGAGTTTCCAGAGCGACAGATGAATCAGCAGCAAAGTAGAGAAGGCGTAAGTCTTCATGTTGTCCCAAGGGATCTCAAGAGCGCCCCCCAAGGAAGACACTCCGCGACCATCCTTGGAAGCATAAAGAGGAAGTTTCCTGTTTGTTGGGGTTTCAAAGAGGTCAACCACTCCAGAACACCATTGCTGGAAGATCTTGGTGAGAACATCGGTATTGAGCTCCCACTCACAACTCGCTGCACATTGGCGGCTGAGGGAGCCTGCGGCCACATTGACGCGACCCAGAACGCGCACTGCCTGAAACCAGACATTGTGTTGGATAGCCCAATTCCAGATTTGGATAGCTAAAGGCACCAGTGGAGGAGACCTGGTGCCACCCCCTGCATGCTGATGTAGAACATCGCTACAGAATAGTCTGTGCAAATTCAAACCAAACAGAGGGTTGAAAAGCCTGGAGCACCGGAAAAACTGCCAGGAGCTCTAGGTAATTGATATGGGACCTCCTGTCCGCAAGCGCCCACACATTGTACACCGCGAGGTGATGCAGTCGTGCGCCCCACCCTAGAAGGGAGGAGTCTGTAGTAACCGCTACTTGTGGGCAGGGCTGCTGGAAGGCGATCCCCACTGAACGGTTGCTGGCAGACGACCACCAGTGAAGAGCCGCCGTCATGGAGGATGGAACTGGCATCATCTTGGAGTCCGGATCTGAAGCCTGAGACCAGCAGCTCCAAAGAGCAAGTTGAGTGCGCCTCATCTTCAGTCGAACAAGAGGTAGAGCTAACACGCCAAGAGGCCACATGGCCCTGAAGCCTCTGGAACCACCAGGCTGATACGGAGGACTGCAGGAAGAGCTGACAAGTGGTTGAAAAGTGTGCAATCCTGTCCTCCGTCAGGAACACTATGGTACTGACAGTATCCCAACGGAAACCTATAAAGATCAGGTTTTGAGCAACCGTCATTGACGATTTCTGCCAGATCACAGACAGCCCGAGATGGAACAGGAGCTGGGGTAGTGACTGGAGGTTGGTTGTTGCGGCTTGTGGGCTAGGACTGCGAAGGAGCCAATCGTCCAGGTATGGATATACATAAACTCCCTGCAGTCTGAGGAATGCTGCGATGACCAATATCATCTTCGTAAAAGACACGCAGCCCTGAGCTGAGACCAAACAGTAGCACTCGATACTGTAAGTGTTCCGTTCCCACAGAGACTCGCACCTATTTCCGATTCAGGCTCCCGATCAGGATATGCATGTAGGCGTCCTGAAGGCCTACACTGCTGAGCCAATCGCTGTTCCGGAGAGAGGATTTTATCTGGGTGTGCGTAATCATCTTGAATTTCTCTTGGAGTAGAAAGATTTAAATTGAGATTGAAATTGGAGAGGTAGAGGATAGTATGCAGGCCAACCTGGTTGGGAACAGGTCCCTGCAAGGGAACAGGCGCCACTGCTGCTCTGAGGTCTAGAACAGTCTGTACCTCGGCTCGGAGGGAGGGCGACCATGTCTGCTGAAGAGGAGGGTGGGGTAGGGGGGAGTGGCAAACGGAAACCCAACCGGGCGACAGACAAAACCCATTGGTCTTCTGTGATTGTCTGCCACGCCTCCAAAAGGACTTGGGATGCTGCAGTGGAGGATGTAGAGGACGGCTTAGCATAGCTGCTGCCACCACAGTCTATGAGGGGAGTGGACATGCAGTCAAGGTCTTCAGACATGTGTAGCTTGTAGCGAGCACCAATTTTCTTGTTTGGGTGCTGCCCGGAATGAGGTTTTTCCCAGACCTGGCGGGCTTCGGGAGCCTTTTGGCCAGGACATCCTTTTGAAAGAATAGGCCAGTGTGCTCCTGTGTCGACAAGAGTAAAGGCTCCCGAAAGTTCACCTTGTGAAGCCAGAGTCTCCGGTATTGGATTGTCTAGCAATGCCATCATATCCACTACATGGTAGTGAAAGGCTCCAATAGAGTGGGGTGGGTCGTCGCTATCCTGATCCGCTTGATCTTCACCCAGTGTTTCGAAACACAATCCTGATCCGCAGCACGTGGCACCTCAGACCCCGTGGGCAGACTTTACTGCGCAACGGGAGCTTTCAGCACAGGTGAAAGGGTTCCATGTGTTAAAATCGCAGCAGAAATGGCCGTGGACTCAAAATATTGCAGCAAAAAGGCAGTGGTTTTGCCCCCACAATCCATGTAAAGGATGCAGGGGACACCCCTGCAACCCCCAGACCCATTATACCATTTAAGGGGAGCGGGGGACACCCCAGCAACTCCTGCTCCCCTTAAATGGTGTAATGGGGTACACCTTTAACGGGTCAAACCATGGCATTTTTGCCGCAATTTTTTGCACTGGCGACATTTTCGTGGCAATTTTATCACTGCATACCGGTGAAAGTGGGGGCAGTAGAGACGGTGGCCCCAATGGAAGTGGTGGAGGAGGAGGCGGCACTACTGGGACCTGCGGAGGAGTAACCGGAGCCAGGTTGCGGTTTAGGTGGCTTAGGATACATTTCTTTGAAAAGATCCTTAACGTATGCCTTCATTGGATCAGAGTGCATAGGTTACCAGACATTTGGTCGAAAAAAATTGGTCGACCAGACAAATGGTCGAAAACCAAATGGTCGAATTTTTATTTTTTTTTATTTTCACCCCTTTTTTGTTTTTTTTTTGGGGAGGGGGGTCCCCCCAACCCCCTTTTTTCCTAAAACCCCCTTTTTTTAAAAAACGAAAACCCAAAAAATATATAATACTTGCCAAAACATGACATGCAGCCTCAGAAGAAGACCTAGGCACTGGAGTGTGTAGAGGCCGCTCAGAAGGGGCACACCCCAATGATTGCAAAGAGAATGGTTGCCAGGAAGGCCCTGCGCCAACTGGATCCCCCTTCTCCTCAAATTTCACCGAGGCATGGAGGCTGTTCCAGAGGGAGGCCCCAGCCGAAGAAAGATCTATCACCAACTCGTTGCTTGGAGAAGTGACTGACCATGCGGGAGTTGGAGGAGCGAAGTTTGAGAAGGAAGATATTTGCGAAGAGAGAGTTGGAGGTATTGAGGGCCCAGGCCCCATAAGGCCTTGTGGACAATGCAGAGGGTCTTGAACTTAATCCTTGCAGCCACTGGGAGCCAATGCAGAGATTTCAGTGCTGGATGGATACATTCCCTGGGCTTCAGGCCAAGGACAAGTCTTGCAGTCCTGTTCTGGATGAGTTGCAGAGGGAGGAGAGTAGAAGCAGGCAGATTTAGAAAGAGGCTGTTGCAGTAGTCCAGCCTAGAGAGAGCTCTGGAAACAGTGAGCTTCTGGGGAGGGAGGGGGGGGGGAGGAGAGGAAAGGAAGAATACCTCTGAGGAGGTGCAGCTTGTAGTGACTTCTTAGAGACATCAGAGATGTGAGGAGAAAATGAGAGGGTGGAGTCAAAGATGACCATAAGGTTCCTACCTTCACAGGTGGGAGCAGGAAGAGGGCCAAGGGAGGCCAGCCAGAGGGGGACACAGCATGCCCTGCTAGGCTCTGAAGCAAGCTTCCTACTTATGAAGCACCAGAAGGTCTCTGAACCTACAACAAAGGACAAGGCAGCGCCTGCTAAGCTTTGGGTTGTTCGCCTTAAAGGACGTGAGCCCACTGAAGAAGCTTGAGAAGGGTCTCTGAGCATCTACCGACGTCCGCCTTAAAGGACATTTTCGGATCAGTTGAGTTCCTCGAGCTGCAACCGACTGCAACGCTAACAGTTGTCAAGCCGCAGTTGCTTAAAGACATACGAGATGTCTCGATCAGTGCTTCAGAACCGCTGACCAGCACCGAGACAACGATTCCTGACCCAGAGCCACTGTGTGGGCCACCCTGCAGCTATCGTCCAGCCCCGCTCCAGAACCATCTCGTCGCCTGATACCCGCAGCTATCTCCCATCTTGAACCCCGTTTCAGAAGCCAGCAAAGCACCCTGAAGCTGACTTGACCTTGTCGAGCACCAAGAACACCTACAGCACAAGGTAAATTGTGGTTCTGTCCCCCTGGTACTTCTCTGAAAGCCCCTAAGAGACATTTTAAGACCCCTTGCTCCTGTTGTGCTGAAGCAAAGTAACCATGAACTGTTGTGATCATTTACTATATGGGCAACCCTCCTATCAGTATCCAGAGTGCATCCCCGTTCCTTCTTTGAAAAGTCTGTCCTCTGCATTCCTTTACAGTGTGGGTTGTATTTCGTAGTGTTGCTAGAACGGTCTGTTGTAGTAATAATAAAGTAGATATTTTTATACAACCTTGACTGGACAGTCCCATTTATCATTGGGTAATAATTGTATTTTTGCTATGTTACAACTAACCAACGATCTACGACCTTTCGGAGATGAGCCTGTCTTTCCGTCCACGTTACCAAAATTGGACAGGGAGGTTTGTAATTGGCTTGTGCTTCTAATCTGTTCGGATCCCTTCTGGCGTGCTAGAGGTGTGGAGCTGATTGGGTCATCCCTGGACCACTGGTACCCCGGAAGTTGATTCATCACAGAGGGTGATAAAATTGCCTTCCTATAAACCGTCCCTGAAGAAGCAGCAACTCACATGAAGTCCACTGCTGCTTAGAGGACTTGCTTGTGCATCTCATAGCTGCTTTTTATATTTAAAATGTCTAATAAATGGAAGCTGGACTGGATCAACTTTTATGTTGCAAAGGTTGCCCCTCCTCATCCACCCTATGCTACCAGATGCCACCTTGCCCAGGGTCCCTTCTGCCCTCACATATTGCATGTTCTAATTATAGTCTATTCCACCTGTTGCATAGTAGCGTTACTGCCAAATATATAGCATTGAAGTCTGTTATCATGCATCTTGCATTTTAAGATATTGCATGCACATGCGTAATATATCCCGTTACACCAACACCCTTAGGAGCCTAGTCTAGAATAGCAATTTTTTGCACACACAGTCTGAAGTCTTCCGCGCAGCACTTCTACTGAACGCGGGTACCCAGCAAGAAATGAATGAAAGGTCGGTCTCGCAGATGCCCAGGCAAGCATGTGGAGCCAAGAAAGAGAAGATGCCATCTGGCCCGACAGAGGAGAGCTGGCGGGCGCCTAACTGCGGATGGCAGGCTAAAAAACGCAGACAAGAAGCACAGACCGAGCCCAAGCGCCAACTGCCACCGCAAGATGCCACGACATCACCCTCACAGGTGGCTTGGGTATGAACCAGGGGTCGCAACTGCGACCCCCAAGGTCTCCCTAGCTACCAATCAAAATTTTTTTTTTTTTTTTAAAATGTTTTTTTTTTTAAAGTGTCTTTTTTAATGCAAGCTCCTTGGCTGTGGCCAGCACATGTGTCTCTTTACTTCTGGAGTAGCTGGATTTACTGTTCAGGCCTCTTTTAAAAATATTTTTTTAAAAATCATTAAAAAAAAAAAAGAACAGGGGTTCCACAAGTCTTAGCTCTTTCAGCAGGGACCCTAAATAAGAAAGAATAGGAATACCAAAAAAATGGGTCTTTCTGGAATTCTATCCAATAATTGCTAGACTCATTCAAGGTTTATTTCAGGCACACTTCAGGGGGTGAGTCACTGATTTAGTCTGTTCTTAAACACCTCAACTCAGCCTTTCATCCTTCTGAGGTCGATAAACGAGTACCAACACAGGTTGGGCGATATTGGGTGTATATTTGTTCTATATAAAGCGCTTAAGCGTAAGTGCTATATAAGAACACATCATTATCATTTGGCCTCGGACGTCTGCTGGCATTCACAGTAATTTGGTAATATGGGCCTATACACAGTGATCTTAACGATACATATAGCGATCCATTCTTGTATTAAATGTACATCACATTATAGTGATATAACCATATTTTTCATAGTGTACAATGCTATGTGATGACACTTCCTGTTTTGTCAAGGCGTGAAAGGTCGTGTTCCAGCGCTTCCCGCGATATCACTTCAGGGTGGGGGCAAATTGCATCACGTCCTGTGATGTCAGAGGTCAAGGGTCGTGTGATGTCACTTCCGATACCTTCTGGCATTTTGGTGAAATTACATCCCTGGTACGAACAGTGTCATAGCTTGAAAATATGGCTGGATCACCCAACAGCGCAATGTCCTAAGGACCGCCGCAACAGCCAGCCCGGCTGCTCGGACAGCCTTTTATGGGCACTGTGGCCAGAATCTTTCCCCAATGTTACACCCCCCCCCCAATGCTCTATATATAATGTGTATTTGTAGAGCGCGTTCATCCCCACGTGGGTAACTAGGCGCTATAGCCGGGTAAGAGCTAGGTTTTTACAAAACTCAGTGGTTGTTAATTCTTCTCTTAGGGATGAAGGACTAAGTGGGCGTGCAGGGATTCGAACCTGTGACCATGACGTCAACTGATCCCTGTGGTGGGCGCATTTTTCCAGAACATTTGTTGAAATGGATTTCCTACGCACTATTCACACAGTTTCTCGCAAAAGGTTAATTATTAGAATTGGCGAGCCGGGGGCATTAGGATTTCGTTGCTCCAGTTCATTGTTCTAAGTCGCCCAAGCTAAAATGAGAACTCGGGACTGATCTGAAAAGGGAATGTAATCACTGGTGTTGGGTCAGGCATCTCTTACTCGTCATAGAAAGGAAGTTTATTAATCACAAGTTTTCACATCATGGCAAAACCACAAGCCATGGGTGAAGAAAGGGGAAGCTGACCGACCAGCCCGACGAGAACAAGAAACCCCCTTTATTTGACCGTGCTTCTGGAAAACCTTCCCCTAACTCTCTGTATCCTGCTTATTTAATGACCCACGTTCTCCTTCACAAAGCTCTGGCCATACAAGGCCTGCAATGTTTCCCAACATATGTTCAAAGAAACACATGCCCTACTAAATCGGTAGTTCATTGGAAGGGTTGACAAATAAGTCCATCCACCCCCATTGGGTTTCCCAATAAGAATCGGACAACCTTTGACATTTGTCCAGTACCTGCCCAACCGGGTTCTCAGTTTCTTCACTGGGCACACAATGGTCCCATTTTGAGATTTCATTTTAGGAACTAGCGTATTCTGGGAGTTGTAGTCTTAGTTCAGTATAAGTAAAGCAAACCGATTTCAGTACAAATGGTTTGCAAAAGGAAAGCCCGACCCTGGACCCTGGGGGGACTAGTACCCACCCTACATATAGGCCGTCCCACTGACCCCCGCCTTAAGGATGCTGGTCTCATAGGAGCTAAACTACAAGGTTGTGCAGAGCCCTCCACCAATAGCAGGCAGCACCGTGCTGGAGGCCTGCAGAGATACATGGCCACATGGCCTCCATGCCGTTTCCCCCCCCCCTCCCGCCCCCCGCAGTCGGATTTCCTGCCCCGAGCAGAAGCAGATGGCTGGACTGGAAGTCAGCGTGTGCCAGGGCCCTGCAGCACACAGCGCCCGCTCCCCCCCCCACCGCCCCCAGGGCTGAAAGCAGAATTCATAATTCCACAGCCCCAAGGGGAGTCCTCGTCAGCGAAGCATTGACTTGTACTGTAGGGCGGTTAAAGACAATGGCCGCCAGCCATCATTGGAGTAACCCCCTTGCCAACTGGGCACCTACAGATCCATGCCATCCCATTCACGGAATATTAGCCAGCTAGTGCAATTAGACCGCATTTTACCCACCACGTTGAGATGAGAGGCGGAGCTGATGCAGTCAAGATCCCACCGTGAAGCTTCACACAGTCTGACCCCAGAGAGCAGGAGACCAGAGTTGATCCACTCGTTACCAAAGGGGTGAGATCAAAAGAGATGGCCCCAGCTGCCCAGAAAGTGGAACCAGGCAGCCTGCAGTCCGGGTGGTGCAGTTTGCACAATGTATGGCGATAGAGTGTGAGACTAGAACACCCCATTAAGGAGGGTCGATAATTAGTGGGGCCGAGCTCGAGGAGTGAGAGTTCCCCAAGGTTATGTTATGTTATTTTGCACTTATATAGCGCCTTATATACCATTGGTATGGTCTGAAGGCGCTGGTAGGTTGAACGCCCTTGGGAACCGCAGTTCAGATCAGTAGAGAGAGTAGGGAGAGTCAAAAAGGTGCGTGTGAGCACCGAATATGTGTGCAGCTCGTGCGGCACTTGTGTAATAGCTGCTTCTTAGCGGTAGGTGTGGTGGTTGAGAGATCAGGAGAATGTGTTCGTTCTGGCAGGATTTATCCGGAACGTATGTGGCTGCGTTAGGCCTGAGGAAAACGCCTGGCTGGGGGTGTGAGACCAGCAGTGTTCACATAGAATGATGTGGAGTAAGCGGCGGATGTTCGTATGAGAACAGTTATACCGAATGGTGTCATAGTATCTCTGTGTTCTAGTTGAGTGGTGATGTAAAGGAGAGAGTAAGCGTGGTGGTGTGATATGATGGGTTATATGCTTTTCAATGTGCAAACTTCTAAATGCAACTTTCCCAGAGAGGCTACTGGGCGAAACTTCTAAGTACAATTTTCCACACAGAGGCTATTGGGTACACTTCTAAATTCAATTTATCAGAGAGGCTATTTGGCACACTTCTAAATGCAACTCTCAGAGGCTATTGGGTACACTTCTAAATGGAATTTTCACAGAGCATCTACTGGGCACACTTCTAAATTCAAGTTTCCAGAGAGGCTATTGGGCAAACTTCTAAATGCAACTTTCCAGAGTGTCTATTGGTTACACTTCTATAATCAACTTTCACAGATGCTATTGGTAGTACTTCTAAGGAACAAGTTACTTACCTGTAACTGTTGTTCTCCAGCATGGGTCCGGCATGGATTCACATGCTCACGAACACTCCCCGTCGCCAGGCTGGGAATCCTCGGCAAAGAAAAAAACCAGCACCAACTTCGCCTCCGATCTGTCCTTCGCAGCAACAACCAATCACTGGTCTCTGCGTCACACCGACCACAGCCAACGACTGCCCTCCACCCAAGCACCGCCTCTGGCAGCCATCCCCAGACTTGGAAGCACGTGAAGTGGCAGTATGACCAAGTGAAGAGCCGCAGAGGGGTAGGCGGGAGGGTTCGCATGTGAATCCATGCCAGACCCATGCTGGAGAACAACAGTTACAGGTAAGTAACTTGTTCCTTCTCCAGCATGGGGTCTGGCATGGATTCACATGCTCATGAATAAAGAATACATAGCAGTACACACATGCACACCCACGGGAGGTGGCAAAGGCTCAACATTAAGCAGTACATCAAACTCAACATTAAGCATCTTACCTCCTCACCAGGCTCACCTCAGGCGAACAGGTTGCGCAGCACTGCTTGGCCGACCCTGGACTCCTCCCTGGAATCCCGGTCGACGCAGTAGAATTTCGTGAAGGTGTGCGTCGACCTCCACGTAGCAGCCCTGCATATGTCCAGCAGGGGCACACCAGATAGGAACGCCGTGGTAGCTGCGATCGCTCTGGTGGAATGGGCTCTCGGACGGCCAGGCAGCGGTCGGTTTGCCAACCGATGACAGTACATGATACAGCCGGAGAGACATGAGAGACATGCAAGCAGCGAGTGCCACTGGACCTGGTACATTTAAGAACGCGATGTTGGCCCCCGGAAGCGGCCATTACGCATCTTTATGGAGTCTCTGGGCCCCACATAGGGAAGCAACATGGGGGTGTGGGGGGGACCACTGGCGACCCAGGTTAACTCGGGGCCAAGTAGCGCCTTCAGTGCAATGCCAACCAAGGAGCGCATTTACCCAAACAGCTAGACCAAGCATGTGCTGTAGGGGGTGTAGAGCGGGGGAAACTTCACGTTTCCTGGCCTAGGGGCCTAGACTCCAAACGGCAGCGGCTCCTCTTAGGTGCACGCGATTAGGCTATAGCGCCCCCTCTCCCACTTCTCCTAAATGCCACCTAAACGGGCACAAGGTCGAAGCCCCATGAGCTTTACTCCCCCACCGTGGGAGGAAGGCCGCTTCTAGGCGCCCGTGGGCACTGCAGCCCCATGCCTGCATGCACGTGCCCTCACGTGGCACAGTCCGCCCCTCCACCCCCCTCACCCGTGCGCTTCCAGGCCGGGTGGCGCTGGCTTCGCGCGCCGATGCATTATTCATGAGAACGTATGGAACCCAATTGTTATTTCTGGCACGAAACATTGTGCTAAAAAAAAAAAAAATGAAAAAAAAAACAGTTTCCCTCGTCGGAGATCACTGAAACCTCCCTGTCGGGAGCAGGGCGAGGGGAAGCGGATCGATGTGTGCGAGATCAAGGCGGATGAGTAGACTGCGCGCGCCGCTCTCACCTGGGCACATCTCTCCTGGCAGGGCTAGTCGGGGGTCCACGCGGGTGGACGCAGTCCCCCCCACTTTTTCAGAGGGCACCTTGATATGCTAATTTCTGGTGACCCCACATTCAATTGGTTTGTTAATCAACCCTTGCCCCCCCTTTCCCCACACTATTTTTTTTCCAAGGACTGGACCCCTGCTCCTTTGGCGTTACCAGAGACCTCATTTGGCCTGGATTCACAGATGGGGCACAGAAGTCCAGTAGGGGGACCCAAGGGCCCGGCAGGGGTGGTATATCCATCTTTAGGTGGGGAAGTAAGGAGTATATACCACACAGAGCCATCATTTCCTCCAAGTCTACTTTCTCTCTCCGCTGGAGACTCCAGATGTGCACTGCGGAGCCCCACACATCTGTGCGGCCCCTGCTGGCTCCCAAAACATCTCTGCGGTAACTTGACAAAGCAAAAGTCAATGCCGCCCCACGAGCTTCGGCCTGCTGGCTCAGCCATTCCACTCGCCCCAGTAAGATTGGTTTTTGCCGGCCTTGGCGGAGCAATTCTATGCTCCTGTGTACAGGCGCGTTATAAATGACATATCATATCACGCTCGGCCCGAGTCCACGTTGCTGTGAGCATCACCGCAGGGCGGCAGACGTGACAGAGCAGTTAGCCTCAGGTGGATGTTTCTGGAACAACCCCCCTCCACGCCCCCCCACTCTCCAACCCCGCCATTACCACTTCGATAAGAAAGATACTGGTCAAACTACTCTGCCAAGGACGATCCACGGACAGCGTGTCGGCACAAGCACAGGGGCGGTGGTGTCCCATTTTGAGCGCTATAACAAGACACTCATTTCCATTAGCACCCGGGGCGGGGGCGCAGCCAATCAGGTTTCGCGGATCGCACGCTAAAACATAATCTCAGCCTGCGTTCCACAGAACAGCCGGATGCCTCACCTGCCCTGCAGCACCAACTTCCTCTCCCCTCCACCCCTCCCTCCAGTCCCATTTCCCCACCCCCCCACCCGCTGCCTCACCTACCCGAGTGCTGCAGCGACAGCACCCGCCACTGCCTCACCGTCTCTCGCTCCTCCCGGCTGCCATGGTAAGTGAAGAAGGGCTCCGTATGAAGCCCCACTTCCAGAACAATGGCGGCCATCTTAGCAAAGTATTTTCATTGAACAGGGCACGCGCAGCATCCCATAAACCCTTCTCTTTTTTAATCACCCAGGGGTTACCAAAGCAGTAACCCAGGTTGCTAATGGCATTATCACCCCGTTCCAAGGGCTGGAACGGTGGGGTAACGTCCTGGTGCTATCATTATAGGCCCGAACCAGCTGGGCCGTTATCCCCTCCCGTTCCTTCCCTTGGAACGGGAGGGGATAACGCCATACTATGGCTTTTAATCGTGCCCTGACCAAGTTCTGGAGTTTCTCCTCCAGCTCCTCCCAAGTGTTATGGATCTTGCTGCAAGGAAAAGGGTCGTCCAATTAATAAACAATACCAAAGCACTGGGTATCGATCCATGTGCGTTTCCTGGACAGTACGAGAGAGCCCAATCATGCAGGGGGCTGTTGCCTATGTGTGGCCCCCCCGCCTATACTTCCACTCGCCAACGACCAGCGTTTTAAGTCGGATATAAAATCAAAAGGAGGAGAGAGGAAAAGGGACATGGCCACATTACGCTGGGCATGGCCCGCGAGGCGACTTACGCAAGGGCCACCGGCCCCAAACAAACAGAAAATGGCCCTACAAGCGTGTACTTTGGGGCCACCCAGCATGGTCTCGGGTGGTCTTGAGTCCAGTCTCCACACTGTAAATAAACTGCTGTCTGTAACTAAATCCCTTTCCATCTCGAGATGTGGGCAATTCAATCGGAGAGTAAATCTCCTTAATTCTAAAAGTAAACGAGGCCGGCCCAGTCGGCTTAATAAGGTGTGCGTTTAGGGTTTCGGCCCCCTGCTGCTTTCCGGTCTTTAATAATCTGTAGTTATGAGCCCTCTGTGAGGCAGGGCTAATATTACGGTCAGCTTCCTGAAGGTGGCGCCCATGCTCCCAAACTAAAGGCTGGGTCACTTTAAATGTGCATGTGCGGCTAATGACAGACCTCAAGGGGTAACGGTATATTGGCACCACAATGCACCAGATATTTGGGTTCAAATACGCCCCTCTTAAGACTCGGATAAAGCCCTGTGGATCCCTCCCCCCGTGCCAACAAGGAGCCAAGAACCAGGCCGATGCTCATAAACGATATATATTTATTTAAAGTATAGGTTCAATAAATCTTGCACTACACAGTGACACACAATTAAACTGGTTTTTACATAAATGGATAATACGGGTTGGTTTGGAGAAGACCCATCACAATCCTGTAGCCCCTCAACCTGCGTCTCCTAAAAGACCTAGCCTGGGATTCACCTTTGCTCACCAGGACCTGCAACATGACACGCTGCGCGCTTCACTCCATCTGCCTAGTCCGCAATCTGACTAGTCATCAACACTGGTCGATGAGCAAATCAATTCACATGTGCAGGGCTGGGCATTTTCAATTTTCCTGCGCGCTTTAAAAAGCGAGCAGAGTGGTTCAACTCTATCACAGGTGGAACTAATTTAGACTGGCGCTGCGCTCCCAGCAAAGCTGCACAGTTCTTATTGTACTTTTCTAATCAGAGGCTTTATTCAATGTAACTTTGAGAAACACTACTTCTGGCCCAATCCCAAAACTAGCCAGTTACTTGCAGCACCCCGCTACTGAAATGCCAGGGTTGAACATGGGGACAGTTCTTAATTTCTTCACAAGAGGCACCATGCAGAGAGCTCACTAGCAGAGAGCTCACTAGCATGGAGCTCACTAGCAGAGAGCTCACTAGCGGACTGCTCTCGTTGTGCCGGCAGCTGAAATATTAGGAAGGCATGAAGGGTGCAAGATATCTAAAGACACTGCCTTAGAGCACCAGCCAATTAAACTGCTCTAGGTAGATATGCAAATCACCACTAGGCCACTCGCCAATGGGAGTCTTCCAACATTAACTTCTAGGCCACGCCTCCTCCACAAGTGCGTCCAAGCAGCCTATGCATGTTTCTGCAGGTTTAGGCGTCATCAGGGGCACTGTTACAGGGAACAAGGGATCCATTTCTGGGCGTACCACCCCTCACGTATGGAAGCAAACTACAGCGTGGCCAAAGCAAGGTTTTTAATTAAATCATATCCAGTGGCCTTGTTTTGATCTTCCCGTCATTGTTAGTTTGACCTACAAGAGAGAGCTATTGCATTAGAGTACAGCTAGGGAGAAATGGCATACGAGGAGGGACACAAAGCTTGAAGGTGTTTGGTTATTTACCCACACGTGGACTGCCCATGGGCATGCTAATCCCTATGGCCATTCCCACCCAGTTCCGCCCCAACACACATCTTAATGGGAACTCTTTCAGCTTGCTTTAATTAAGCCTTACTTTCAACTGAGTGTTAATGGCTTAATTGAAGCTGTAAAAACGTTACGGATATAATAAAAACGTCTGAACCAGGTCTGCCTTCAGCCACTCTATAAGCACCACATGTATGTGCGTCCGTCACTGAAGTTCTGTTAAAAACAAGCATTGGAAAGGCTGCTGTTTAAGTATTGGGCATTTGCCAGGCACTGCTAATAAATGCCCAGGCACTCGCATCATTTTTTCACCAGGTATCATTGCTGTCTAGTTACTTTGGCAGTGCCTGGCACGTGTCTTTCCCATGCCTACACAAAAGCCCAAACTGTTGGCATTCCCAAAGCCTGAGCCACCACCGAAGGCCCTTATGCAAATCAGTCTTCGTGCAGTAACCAACGGAAAATACAAGAGATCCGGGCCTGCTCTGGCCTTGCAGTGGGGACATGCTATAGAAGGGATGGTTGCACGGAGCAATGCCAGTGGTTATGATTAACACAAAGTGTTTTAGTCTGTCCATCACCCCGCCACGGAGGAGGAGGATCCCTGAGGACTCTTCTATCACATCTTCCTTCCAGCTGTCTTTTTCACTTACTGAGTGCAAATGCTTTCGACATGTGACTCCGGACTATGACGTCAGACAAGCACATGCCATGATGTCATGATTCGAGCGGCCATCCAAGGACAAAAGGTCACGCACGGCACACGCACGCGCGCCCGCGCGCTTAGTGTGCTAGGTGTAGAGCGCGCGCCCCAAGAGGGGGAAGGGAGGAAGGAAAAGGGCCCAGGTGGGAGACGGAGGGAGAGAAAGGGAAGGAAGAGGGACAGGAAGAGGGCAAGGTGGTTTGGTTCTGAGTCCACTCTCAGGAAATGCCAATTCCTGCCCAGTCTTCCTGCCATCAGTTGGCAGGACCTCACAGCAACAGGGGAGGCATCAGGTGGCAGTGCCCTATTCCAACAAGGGTGCGCAGAATTAGAGCAAGGCCACAAGGCCTGCCTGAATGTGAAACGCGGGGGGGGGGGGGGGGGGTTGACGCCCCTGCGTGCATCCAGAATCGCAAGCCCAAGGATGCAATGCAACTGGGACTGCCCTCGGAGGCCAAAAACAACATTTAGGCGCTAGATGCCTTTAAAACGATTCCCTTAATGAAGAAAGTACTCGATTTGCTGCGGGGGTTGAATTCTGGAAGGCGGGGGTGGGGGCCACTGCAGCAGCCTGGGCCGAGCTCTGCAGGGGGAATGCAGAGGCGATCGGAGGCAGAAGAGCGCGCTCAGCAGAAAGGGAGGCTCCGGGGTGGCATCCAGTAGGCCAAGACTGCCGCTTAACGCACTACCGCCCCCCACCAAGCATCATTAAGGGACCGCCCTCCACTTCAGAAGGTTCCAGAACACAAGGCCCCGTCACACACAGTGTTTAACCCACAGGGGCTTTAAGGGAGAAGGGAGGCCATGTGCGCGTGGATATTAAAAGAAACGACCCGCGTTTCCCCTACAGCGCCAGCATCGTTCATTAGGCCTCGAAGCACTTGTAAATGTGGCAGACTGAGCTGTGCTAGATGGCCAGAGTCGGAAACAGGGCGCACATGTGAGCATCGCAGCTCGAATCATTGGAACTCCCAGGAGGCGGCTCGGCAGGGCCCGTGCAAGCTTAACGCAGCAGGGCTGGCCTTGGATTTCCATAGGCGCCGTGCTTTCGAACCAGATCCAAATGGATTATTCCCCCAGAACCAAGCCAAGAAGGCCGCACAGAAGAGAAGAGTTCTCAGAGCGTGCTGCTGCACGCAAGAGTCGGGTCGAACCAAAAAGGTATCCTTTCTGCATTTGTGCCTCCCAAATCGGGGTCCAAATCATTCGAGCCATTTTAAGCACCTGCTGCCAAACGGATTTCCTGTCCGGCGTTTAAAGAGGTTTCAATTAGATTCAAGCGCCTTGGCTCAGCCTGGACAGAGTGTACATTGCACAAGATCACACAAACGGATCAGTACGGGAAGGTGTCAGAGACTGGTCCATAGGTTTCTGGTTCCCCAGGCCGGAACCCTTCACCCACAGCTCCATGGCTTTCTGGCTCGAGGCCTGCACATTTAGAATTCAACTCTGCAATGAAACAGCGGTGCCATCAACACACCCCTACCACTACCAAACACAATCACAACCCCTCCCCCCCCGTAAAGAGAAAGGGAGTCCTAACTCGCCGTCCTCGCACCTTGGTACCACTACCAAACACAATCACCCCCATCCAGCAAAGAGAAAGGGAGCCATAACTCGCCGTCCTCACACCTTGGTACCACTACCAAACACAATCACAACCCCCACCCAGCAACGAGAAAGGGAGCCATAACTCCCCGTTCTTACACTTGGTACCACTATCAAACACAATCACACCCCCCCCAGCAAAGAGAAAGGGAGCCATAACTCCCCGTTCTTACACTTGGTACCACTACCAAACACAATCACAACCCCCACCCAGCAACGAGAAAGGGAGCCATAACTCCCCGTTCTTACACTTGGTACCACTATCAAACACAATCACCACCCCCCCCCCCCCAGCAAAGAGAAAAGGAGCCATAACTCCCCGTTCTTACACTTGGTACCACTATCAAACACAATCACACCCCCCCCCCCCCCAGCAAAGAGAAAGGGAGCCATAACTCCCCGTTCTTACACTTGGTACCACTATCAAACACAATCACACCCCCCCCCCCAGCAAAGAGAAAGGGAGCCATAACTCCCCGTTCTTACACTTGGTACCACTATCAAACACAATCACACCCCCCCCAGCAAAGAGAAAGGGAGCCATAACTCCCCGTTCTTACACTTGGTACCACTATCAAACACAATCACACCCCCCCCCCAGCAAAGAGAAAGGGAGCCATAACTCCCCGTTCTTACACTTGGTACCACTACCAAACACAATCACACCCCCCCCCCCCAGCAAAGAGAAAGGGAGTCCTAACTCCCCGTTCTTACACTTGGTACCACTACCAAACACTATCACACCCCCCCCCCCCCCCCAGCAAAGAGAAAGGGAGTCCTAACTCCCCGTCCTTGCACCCTGGCATGCATGCGCTACCTTTTCATTGACCCCTTCCTTTACTACCGCTTGTCGCTTTGAATTCATCTGAAACTTCCAGCTAGGGTTTAGGCTTGGAGGGGGCGAAGGTTAGGCCTGGGGTCAAGGTTAGTGTAAGGGCTAGATTTCAAAGGTAGGGTTAAGGAAAAGGTTAAGGGGAAGAATACGGGGAAAGAGAAGGTGGGGCTGCAGGTTTCCCCCTGTAATGACAAAGTACATTTCAGACGCCACAAAACTACAAAAATACGTAACAGAATCCAACCTTCTGAGGCCCCACCGATCCTGCTCCCGACCCCAGGTATGCCCCGATCACCACTGCAGCCAACATTCAGCAACTGACCGACCAACCGACCAACCGACCAATTGATTGATCAATCAATCAATCCTGCTTCCAGCCCCAGGTACGCCCCTGATCACTGCTGTAGCAGACTTCCGGCAACTGACCGACAGACAGACAGATCCTGCTTCCGACTCCAGGTACACCCCGATCACCACTGTACCCAACATCCTGCACCTGACCGACAGATCCTGCTTCCGACCCCAGGTAGGCCTCGATCACTGCTGTAGCCGACATCCTGCCACTGATCGACAACGGGACACAGTCCATTCTACACCTAGGCCTCTCCACCACTGCAACAAACCTACACCATCTTCCCCTGCATCAGACTTGACGGTTCTGTCCTCAACGGGTTCTCTCCTTCCTCCACAATCACACTGTGTCCACACCACCCCCCAGCACGCTATCTTCACACTCCTTGCTCATTGAATCACTGTAGCACCCTCACAAACCTAGGGGTCTCCTTCCACCCATATGCAGATGGCATGACTTGCCTTCGAGCGTTCTCGCACTCAAGTGCACAAGTGCCATCTCTGACTGGATGTCGGACGCTTCCAGGAAAAAAAATAAATAAATAAAAATAAAAATCAACCCCTGGAAGAATACCACCTCCTCAATCACTCTCCCAAACATTCCAGGAGTATTCCAGCTAGAAGCCGGCACAATCACTAAACACACCGACGGAGGTGTCCAAACTAGTAAAATCACGAGGCTTCACCCTCAACCGCCCTCAAGCACCACATTACAGACATACCTTCCCACACCACCTACTCAGAAGTCTGAGGCCCATTCTCTCCTGAAGACTTGCCCACCAGCCCCAACTCTACTCCCCTTCAGACTAGATTAAGGCAATGCCTCTTATCCAAAATCCTGCAGCCAAACTGACCCTCGACCATGCCAAGCCTGGACACTCCACCAACATGTTCAATGGCTTTCCTCAGTAGATGTGGAGGTCCTAGAACCAATAAGAGCAGCTATGCCAGACATCACCAAGGACCCGAGCTGGTCTTCCTTTGCAAGACTTCAGCCCTCCAAGGTTGAGTCATAAAGTCTAGGAGTCTCCCACCCCCCCCCCCCCCCCCCCAAGAACACCCTGATACGGGTCCCCGGCTTCAGCAGTGGGTTAACCATTTGCCCTCTTTTCCTTACTGTTTCTCTCACCTTCTTGAAATGTATACTGCACCCATCACGACCGTGGTGGTTTCAAGGAGCCTGAAGCTCGTCCAAGAGGTAGGGTCATTGTGATCTTGTGTTGCCAGGCCATCTATCCACATTTTGCCACACTGGAGATGATGGGGCAGTTTGGCTCTGGGCTAGTAACTATGCTGCAGGTACAGGGCAACCAGAGAACAAATCTTTTGCATCACGTTTGCCTGGCAGCAAATTTTCCGACAGGCCTCGAGGGAACGGCCTCAGACGTAGGCAACAGTTTTATTTTCAGCTTTTTTTCCAGCAGGCACGGCCGTGGGACTCCCCAGGCCCCAGGCCGGTGTTACCTGCGTAGCAACAAGGAAAATGCTGCACAGCACACGTTACCACTCCCGCTTGCAAGGGCGCAGTGGCGCAATTTATAAGGACCATAACCTGACAAGAGGGTATACTGTAGTTCACAGGGGTGGGTGGCACGAGCCTAGAATACCCCCTACCCTAAAATAAAGGGATTTATAGGGAAAGTTCGATTTTAAAGAGATTCTGATACTGTGCGGCTTCAGGACAAGCAGTGCCTTTTGTCACCAGGAATTGCTGGCTACGTGCAAATCAAAAGCACAAACCGCCACTGCGTGCCATTGGGTAGCGAGGCCAAACTGTCAGGCTTAACAACAAGAAAAGATTCAGGGTCACAAGTAAAAACGAGAGTTTTCAAAACATATTCAGACTAAAATAGGATTATTTTACAGAAATGACATGCTACCGAAATAACGAAAAAAAGGAAGTTTGGCTTTAAAGAAAGCTGCTCCGTAGGGCGACACCTTACAATCCCAATTTTTAGACAATAGAGAAACTGGTGTTGATACAATTGCATCTGTGAGTAAATGGGTGTCGCAGGTCTCTGGACTCAGACGTTAGTAAAGCCTAACCCTCACCACATGTAATGTAGAAAGAGAAAAAATCCGGGACTCAGCGCCACCAGTTTAACAGTCATTTAATTGTGTTATAATGTCACACATTAAATGATGAGGTAAAGCCCATGAATGATAACATGTTTCGGCTCGCTCAGAGCCTTTTTCAAATCTGGGCCGAATTTCGATTAGACAATCCGAAAGACTAAATGTCAATGTGGTAGTAACGGGATCAGATCCCCACAACTAAATCTTAGATCAGCAAGCAAAGACAGTCACACGCGTTGACATTATAACACAATTAAATGACTGTTAAACTGGTGGCGCGGAGTCCCGGATTTTTTCTCTTTCTATGCTACCAAAATAACACTGATCCGCAAAAAACATATTGAATGTAGAAAACAGGAAGGCAATCAGAACCCAGTGTCATGCTAAAACCATGAATGTAATAAATGCATTTCAACTTCATAGAGCCTGTAGACTTTCTTGTAAAGGTGTGCAACCCCTAGTCAGATTTTACATTTGGGTAACGACAAAGAAAATCTGATATATCCTGAGGCAGGAGACAGAAAACCTGTTTTGGAGTAGTCATGGGCTAGTGGCGAGGGACTGAAGGGGTCTCGGCACTATATTAATAACCTTTGGGTTACTGCGGGGAGTACCATTGTCAGAACAGGGTAAATGTGTGAAGGAGGCCGAGGAGCAGGGCTGGCAGGCAATGAACGGGGACAGAGGCCTAGCGCTGCAAAGCCACAGTGCAGCGCTGCAAGGCCACAGTGCTGGAACCGCAGCGGGCTGCAGACTGGCGAGAGGTGCAAGCTTATTTCTAAAATTCTGGATTTGGGGTGGGGGTGCTCCAGGAAGGCCCTGAAGTGATGTTTGTTTCCATTATAAGCAGAAAAACAAGGCCAGGGACGTCATTTAGGGGTCGCTGAGGACTCCCTTGCTACCCCTAAAACAAAAATACATTTAAAAAAAACGTTAACAAATTGAAGCTCCTGGGCTGTGGGCAATACCATCTGGTTCTTTGTTTCTAGAGTGTCTGGCTTTCTTGTTCAGGCTTCTTAATACAAAACAGGGGGTTTCAAAAGTAACACTCGCAGTGACCCTATTTAAGAAAGAATAGGAACAACTAGCATTTCTGGAATTCTATACAATTGCTAGATTCATTAAAGGTTTAATTCAGGCACACTTCAGGGGGTGAGTCTCTGATTTAGTCTGTTCTTAAAGACCTCAAATTCACAATGCGGAACAAAAACCTCCAAAACGCATTTAGAGTAGAATAAGCATCCATTTCGGACAATGTATTTTGCTTGTCCCAAGTTGCAGTTACAGCATGTCCATTCTGCCGATACATATGGCGATCAATTCTTGTATGAAATGTATATCACGTTAAAGTGATATTGTAACCATGTTTTTCATTGTGTACTTAGAAACAATGCTATGTGATGCCACTTCCTCTTTTGTCAAGGGGTAAAAGGTCGTGTTCCATCCTTTCTTGATATCACTTCGGGGTCAGGTCAAATGACATCACTTCCTGTGAGGTCCTCAGAGGTCAAGGGTCATGTGATTTCATTTCTGCTACCCCTGGCATTTTGGTTAAATGATTTCCCTGGACAAAGCAATTAACGGCCAGACTATCATGGTTTTTGTAAATAGTAGAGTGGTCCAAGGGAGAAGGGCCTCGAATACTCCATTGTTGGATTAGGGAAAAACCGCCAACCTCGGGGGCTTCCTCGCCTCACTCACTCCCGCTTCTCATCAGCAACTTCGAGTGACAGCCCGCAAAGGCAGGGGGAGGCACCACCTCGGATTCCGCCAGCAAATGCCTGGAGTACTTCTGTCCGCAACGCCGAGCCCAGGACAGAGGAAGTTCCAGGACCAGCCTGCAGACATGCTAGGGAATAGCGGCCCCTGGGGGTCTGGGGCGAGGAGGGAGGAACAATACCCGGCGTGCTTCTACATGAAACAGGTAGAGAGGGGATGGTGAGGCCAAGATTTAGGAGTGTGTGTGAAGAATAAAAATAAATAAATAAAATAAAAAAGGTACGAAGGCCCAGATGAAAAAAAAGAAAAAACGCGCCATCAGGGTGATGCGGGGGAAAGAAGATGGGTGCTCCCCCACCCCCAGCTACCAAAAGATCCCACCCTTCTCAAGCGCACAACCGCTATTTTTGCATAAGCACAGATACAATGATGACCAGCATTGGGCGTTTAACACAAGGCCATGACCCATAAAGGGCTGCCTGCCCAACTGCGTCAACATCTCTGTGCAGTGCCCTGGGCCTGCGACGGGCAGAAGGCGGCATCGCCTTCACTAAGCGCCTACCATCCACCGCCGTGTATACCTAGAACTGCGCGTCAGATCTGGTTTGGCAAGCTCCTCTAGCGCGCCAAGGCCAGATAGTGCATGCGCAGACACTACATGGTCTCCAGCTTTACCCTTACATTCTTGCTATATATAACCCGTAATGCACCTCAAGCCATTACACCTCCTGGAGGTGCCAACTCGGATCAAACCCGTGTAAGGCTAGTGAGGCGAGCCCGCTCCCCAACACCCTCTGTTGGGGGCAGGGAAAGTGGTTCTTAATCCGGGAGAGAACGCCACCCCCTGGGGACAAACACCCACGCCCTCCATGTGACGGCCTATATGGAAATATCTAATACACCAAATCGGTATAAGTTCCATAACTGGAATGATGATAAAGTGAACCTATACCGTTACCAAAAAAAGATGAAAATGTCCCTTTAAATCAAAATCTCCATGGACTGTGCAGTTTGCTGAAAAGGGATCACTTGCCAGAGAGAAGGCAAGAGAGAACGGAAAGGCAGACAGGAGAAGCCACCTGTGCATAGAATACCTGGAGGAGGTGTATCGGACGTAGACCGCAGAGCCCGCAAAGTTCAGAGCATCTCCGAGCAGGAAATACTGGAAGGCCCGCGGGTACGAGGAGCAGAAAACCAGTAATGCTGCAGTTGAGAGCTCAGTGGTGGCGTGACCATGGAGGAATCCTGGTGGGCAGGCTGCCCTCTCAACGACGCCGACACCACCAGAGGGAGCAACTCCCCTATAGTTTACCTGTAGCAGTATTGAAAAACGGAGGAGAAAGGAACGCGTACGAGGAGGACTTTGCGGAAAGCGAACTAAGAAGCAAACAGAAGGAATTAGCAGATTCCCAGCACTGTGAAGGCATCATGAAGTGGACACAGACAACTGAAGAAAGTTTGGGCTATAAACTTTTATTAAATAAAAAGAAAGGTTGCAAAAAAGGCACAACTTGCCCTATGCTAAGGTACATAAATAAAACTAACGATAGTTTGTGTCGGGAAGTCCAAAGCAAATGTCTCTGATGAAGAACTATACTTGCCCTCACATCTAATAGTACACAATGTGTAGGGCTATCCACATCAACAGGATAACTGTTCCAATACAGGTTCAGAGCATCTTCCAGCTCTTGGTTGAAAAAGGGGCTTTCTCTTCCCCAAAATTCAAGATAGTTCATGTTACACAAAGTGGGGTTCCCTTACCACGCTTTCAAGTCACTCAATGTTCCAAAACACAATTCCTTGGGATGCTTCCCAGCGTTCCTGGCTTGTTTGCCTTTCGGCAATTTCACCAATTTCCTAGAGTTCAGTGCCTTAATTTCACACAAGATTTCTGTTTATAGTCAATCACAAGCTTTTCCTTAGGTGGGTGTCCTCGGTCTAGGCACAGTTGTCAGACCGCGTGGTCCGCCCATTACAGGTCACGCAACCATCGCACCTTACTTGCCTCTTCTTTACAGGCATGCTGCCACCGTTTCAGCTTCATAGTGCTAACTTGACTTCTCCTTATTTCACATCCTCTTGATGATTTGGTCAGGATTTTCTTTGCCACCATTCACTGGTTACACTTTCAAATATTCTCATGACTTTTGCCACTGCTTGTTCCTTCAATTTACAAAAGTTCCTCACATTCTTGGGGTGCTTGCTAATGCTTATTCTCTCAGATTGCACAGTTCCTTTTTATCAGGGATCACCAAATCGCTTTCAATTCAATAACATTCAACCATACTTGCTTTCTTTCGGATTGATTTTCAAAAGGGCTTCCTTTCATTCAATCAGTCACTTTGTATCAACCAACATCAAATCCCCAGTTCACTCTCCTGCTGGGAATGTGTACTCCTGTTCACAGGCGTCGTCACAAGCTCAAATGTTACAATTTTCTCTGGCCCTCTCTTGGTCTTGTCATTTCGTCTCTTTCTACAGTTTGGTATTTCCAAAACCTTTCACTCCGTTTTCTCAGACGTTTTGTGATATCGGAATTATCAAAAGCATTTTGTTCAAGCTTGACTGGCATTCAGATTGACCAAACGGTCTTCCGCTCACTCGCGAGCACCCCGAACTGCAGCAACCATGCGGTCTACACCTCAGCGTCCCGGAGTCACTCGGGCTTCTCGGACTCACCGTTTACGCTGTCTCTAGGTGCTCTTCTTCACAGTGCAAGGCTCCCTGTGGCTTTTGTGCCTCCCAGCTCGGCATGCGTCTCCTCCAAGATCTCCCCTGCCCCGGGTGTACGGAGAGGGAGACTCCATGACTCCAGGATGTACACAGACAAGCTCTGTTACCGGAGACCTCTCGAGTGCTCCCACCACAATCCGCTTCCGCTGCAACGATTCTGCAGCTTGTGGGCACTTTGGGCACGTGTCTCCCTGGCTTCACCTCCAGCTTCTCCGGCAAGTGTTCCACTGGTGACTCTAGGTCTCAGCTGTGTGGGCCATTTGTACTACCACCCCCCCTTGTCCCAAGGTGCAGGCAATGTTTGTTTACTACATAACGATCTTGATACTCAGCCTCCTTCTTCCTCGTCCCAGTACCAGCATGGTGTCTGTGTGTGTGTGAGATAATAAAGGGAGGATGTATGGCTCTGGTTTGTCTCTTCCTCATCACAGTACCCGACTGGTGTCTACTGGGGGATAAGAATAGGAAAGGGAATGGTAATACTCTACAAAGTCCTGGGGAGATCAGATTTCTTATGAAAAGGGAAATGGGGATACTGTGTCATCCCCACTTCCCAAGTCTCCTCCACCCAGGTGATCCTCCATCGCATATCCACCCCCAGGGTCAGCAGGATCAGATAGCAACGGACTTTCTCTGCCTACCTCATAGGAGGATATGTTGGGGAAAGAGGTGAGAATCCATCCAATTCCTCACAGTACCTGCAGGCACCGGAGACATTCCCCTACAATACAGAAGGTAATAGGGAGAATGGGAATACCTGGAAGCCAAAAGAGAATCATTCTAGCCTCAGATAAACTCACCCCAGTATCAATGATGAAAGAGCGGAAAGCAAGCCAATAACTTCAAACTGTGCTGATGTCATAAAGAGAACTGCAGAGATCACAGAGTGAGAAGAGTAGAATTGGCGTGTTACAACCCTGGGAAAAGGGGGAAATCACCCAACAGCCAAGAAGCAAAGAAAAACACACGCCAGAGAGGAAGACTTGAGCAGTAAAGACCGGAGAGGTCCCTAGGGTAAACAATATACAAGAACATTTCGAGTCCTCCCAGAAAGAGAAAAGGGACATAGAAGAGCAAGGAAAAACTCTGCACAAGAGGAGAGCAAGACTACCAATCCCATAGAGGGAGTTACATGAGTTAATACAGAGGATAACAAGAGCCTATTTACAGATTGTATATTGACCAGAACTTTAACATAGGAAAACATCAGTGCAAACGCACAGCCACCAGGAGACGGGAGTCGTTCTCCTGACCATAGTTGATTGTAATAGTGGTAATGTCAGTGAGGTTCTGTTTTGAACACCAGACTGATTCTTTTGGACATTGATTCACGATTGACGAGCTCCTTAGTAATCTGGGTAGAAAACCCCACAGAGTGATGGCGAAAGTGGCCTTTTTTCATTAACAAACATGCAAGTCAAAATGTCCTCACAGTGCGTGTCCTTCTGATCTTTGCAAGCAATAGTAACCTATGGTCACTAATTCCTGGTCTGTATCTTTATGCCTCTGTAGGTAGGAAGCTGCATTGGTGGATCGATACCTCCCCCAGTGGTATTACCTCTGAAAGGGATTACAATAGGTAAGCGAGAAGAGGTCTGGGTTTAGTGATTACGACACTTATGAATATAGCACTGACATTTTCTCGATCAATTATACGACCAATAACAACCAGTAATAAGTTGCTTTTATCTCTGTTCATATTACAGAGTATCACGATTTAAGAAAGAGCAAGATACACCGTTCACAAAAACCGGTAGTGACACAGAGACCTAACAGAAACCCCATGAAGAATTTCCTACAATTCTACGTAGTAATGACTGTTTGGGGATGAAACATGTTGGGCTATTTTGAGTCATATTAATTATGCTCTATGAAGTTGTGCAATCTTTTATTGGTTTTGAGTATGTGTTATTAGATTTTAATGATTAATGTACTGTTTTTTTTATTTTGATTGGTGTGAATTACATTGTTTTGTGTGTTTTGTTAAGTGGATTTTGTTTAAATATCACAATGAGTACAATTGATTGCAAACTGATCAGTGTTTGTCGTGCGGTTTACTATTCAATTTCTTAAAATATGAATTTTTCAATAAAAAGTATGATATTTTTATATTAAAGAGAGTACATCCAATTCCTTTCCCCTTTAGATTTGCTCTATTCTATTCTTAGCATCCGGTCTTTGTGTAAAGTCTTTTTGAAGTTGTAACCAGGGTTGACCGGTTTGCTCTTTTCCCTGGAGTTCCGCAGTGTGTACTGATACTTCTGATCCAGCACACCATCTACATTTATATAGCGTTAACAACTCTGCAAGCAACTAAGCGCTTAGGATCAGCGTCTTGGATGAGGTGCAATTTTAAATATGGAGTTTCTTCTGAACTCTAGATAATGAGGGGGGCACAGACAGTCTTTTGGAGGGGATTCATTCTAGTGGGAGAGGCTGACCATACCCAGCAGAAAAGACCACAAGCTCCACCATAGTGGAAGGGACAAACCATACCCAGACAAGCGCCACTATCGTGGGAAGGACAAACCATACGAGACAAGCTCCACTATCACAACAGCTTTTTCCTCAAAGGTCCCTAGATGGCAAATGTTATATAATATTCCCCTTCGCATGACGAATCGGTAGGGACTACTATAATTTCGGCATGCTGTAGCACCGACGCGCGATGGTTTTTCACCCTTTATTGAAAAATAAACAGTTACAAATATGGAACTTCCGAATCGGATATTTGATTTCAAAAATCATCAGCTCCCCAACTTTCAAATCCAGAACATTTGCGGGGCAGCCAGAAACACCTTTCGATGTAACTAAAAAAAATCTAAAAATGGCATCAAAATGAAAGTCACATTAATACGGATGCCTGAAAATTAGCTTTAAAATGAGATCAGCTACAACTCCTTAAGTCTCTCGGTCTCAAAATTATTAAATAAAATTAACATTTGCAATCAAAAAGTCAATGACCACATAATTAACATGGACACATGGTAGTTGCAGTTGTCCATTTCCCAGGGCTGTGCATTAGACTGTTGGTTCAGGCCTCTTGTGGAGCTCAAAAGCTAACCTACGGTATACAACACATATTGTATCTTCTCTTTATGGCATGCCATCCTCCAGTGAAGCCAGGAATTAGTCCACAACATTTTCTTCAATTTGGGGTATTTTTCAAAGTTCAGCTTCACTTGATTGCAGCCTCTGTTGAATAGAGCTCACCAATAACAACCGGTCCCCCTCTGGCTACATCCTTCTGCTTGGGCTTGAAAGGTTGAAAGCAATCAGCTAGGGCCACCTGTGCAAGGCCGGGAATGGGGGAAGTTTGTTTTGACTCTCTCTGGTTGAAGTCAACCCCAATGTGCATTAGACATGTCATTTTGGCTAACCCAGAGTCTTACGTTTGGCTTAGCACGCAAAACATTTGTATTAATGTGATCGGGCTGTCGCTCATTTTGGTCACTCACAAATGTATTTTCACTTACACAAGGTCTGTTTTTGTGCCGAAAAGTGGTTCTTAGTCACTAGACATGAAAGATTGTAACAGTTTTGAATTTCACAAGCAAGGCCCACTTTGTGCTGTAAATTGTCATAGTGACCAGCATTTGGATGTGTGGCAGTTTCCATGACAAATGCTGCTTTTTGTCTCTCAACCAACAATGTGCCTTTTCCATAAGAACAATGCATTTCACAGTAAGGCCTAACCTGGCCTTACGGTTAGTTTTTTGTGAGCTGAAAATATCCCATAAATCGGAGGGACTAACACTACCCAGTGCCAAAGACCACAAGCTCCATTATAGTGGGAGGGACTACCCATACCCAGTAGCAAAGATCACATGCTCCACTGGTGTGGGAGGGACTGACCATACCCAGACAAGCTCCACTAGTGTGGAAGGGACAGACCATACTCAGACAAGCTCCACTAATGAGGGGTGGGGGGCGACCATACTCGGACAAGCTGCACTAGAGTGGGAGGGACTACCTATACCCAGTAGCAAAGATCACAAGCTCAGCCAAAGTGAAAGTTAGTTACTGGGTCTATATGTGGGAAGTCTAAGCACATACCTGGGTGGTTAAATGTCATTATACTGGGAGGGGCTATTGGGTTCCAGGTGCTACGTTGCAACTCTCTTCTAGAGGGAGGGAGGGAGGGAGGGAGGGATACACTGGTGCTACTTTAGTCATAGACGGTGCAGACCCACAATAAAGCAACAGAATTTGGGAAAACATGGCACAGAACAATGTTGGAACCGGTTTCTAGCAACGGTGCTCAGTCAACTGACATCTCGGGCACTTTACAGGTAAATCTCAAGTCCTCTCTAGAAAATACAAGCAGTTCCTGATCCACAGCCTTTGGGGAGAGGGGGAGGGCGGAACAGTGACCAAGCCCAGTGGATAAAGTGAAAATACTGTGGTGGAAGAGCCTAACAAAACTAAACTTGGACAATACGTTCAGGCAAGGGGCTTTCGTGGAGGGGTGGGCATGGATAATAGTAGGGAGCGGAACACATGGTGGGTGCTGTTTTTCTGCCCCCCCCACCATGTAAATGGATCATAAACTCACGCATTCTAGTTTAAATGCCACTCAAATGCAAGACCCACCACCCGATAATCCCAGCTACCAAACATTTAAAGGACACTCTTCTTCCCGGTGGACCAGAGAGCCAATTACAATGGCTCAGGTGACCCAGAATGCCGCTTTCAGACTGGTATACAATCTACCAAAAAAGGTTCCCATCTCCATGTATCGGAGGAAACTGCTCTGGTTGCCTGTTCGGAAAAGAATCAAATTTAAATGACTGTGCTTAGTACACAAGTGCACTCGAGGAACGGCACTCAGCAACCTGGTTTAAAAAATAAAACTCCATCAGCCACCTCGAGCTTTACGCACAATTGGCAAAACATGTTGGCTGTTCCTCCGTCTGATTGCGTTTCTCGGGGTGATCCCATCAAATCACCATCAAGCCATTCCACAACACATTTCAGTGACTCTAGTTGCCACTGGCACAGCTGCACCCTCTGCCTACCCACCAAGGCCCAGCATTCCCAGAGGAGACCAGCTAGTATTGTACCTGTGAAGCATCTCTTGAGAAGAGTGGCACTCCTTGGGTGCGAGACTCAAACCTAGGAGCACACAACTGCTTGCATCTTGTAACACAACCTCAGTCATTAGGTGGTAACATGACAGCTCTGTGCTCAGTCTCACTCGTAGGGTGGAACATCACAGCGCCGTACACAATCTCACTCAGTGCAACACTGGAAAGTGATCTCAGCCAATGAATGGCCACCAACCTTAAGCCCTCCAGCTAACTTGTTATCCTGGGCGACATCAACCTTGTCTTCAATGACACCTCGGATACAGAAGCTTTAACTGGCTCCTAGAGCACAAATGTGACATTTCCATCACCGCCAATTTACCCTGCCCATGGTCAGACCACCACGCCATCTGCTTCTCCATCCCCACAACAAGCAAAGGAGCCATATCCAGCACTCTTTCACCCCCCACGTCCGCCCACAGCTCTCGCAACCACACCAGTACCCGACTCACCCCTCGCCTTGATCGATACCTCCACCATTGGGAATCACTCCAGCGCATTACTAGAGAATGCAATACACTCTCCAGCCACTCTCAAAGCGTGTAAAGGGAAAACCATCAGCCACCGCCAACACGTGGTTCACCACTGACCTTCGCACCACCCGCACTTCCAAGAGGGCAGCAGAAGTGGCCTGGCTAAAAGACCCCACCACCAACAAAGCCCACTTCTCCGACATCTCCTGCCAGTACAAACACGCTATATTCTCCGTCAAAGCCTCCTCCTACCATTAAAGGATAGCAAATGCTTCTGACAGCCGTAGAGAGCTTGAATCACCTGCCCCCCTCACCCCCCCACCCCCGCCTCTCTGGTGAAAGATGACCTTTGGTGCAGTGCCATCCAAGGTGCCCTCATGGGGAAAATCTTACAACTGCAGTCCAAAATGAGCAAGAAACGCTCAACTACCAAACCCCTAGACCATCCCCCCATGTGACTCCCAACCAATCTCGACATCCAACCTCTGACCTTGCAGTCATCAATGTGCTTAAACCCTCCAGATGCAAAGGTGACTTCTGCTCAGCTTGCCTTGTAAAGGAATGCGCCGGGCCACCGCTGGCCCACCGTCAACCCTTTCTTTGCCTCCTACCCGGTACCGGCCACACTTAAGAGTCGTGGGTCCGCCCCCCCCCCCTTGCTCAAGAAACCTACCTCAGACGGAGCATCCCCCACTAACTACAGGCCCATTACCACTGTCCCCTTTCTCCTGAAAATGATAGACAAAGTGACCTTCAAATCCAGGATTTCCTTGAATCGCACGGAATGGAAAAAAAAACTCGACTTTAAAAATCAACTCAAAAAAGCCATGGACGCCTTTTCTCCTCCTACGGCATCTCTCTGCCGCCTTAGACCTCGTCGCCCACCAGACCCTCTGCCACCACCTCACTGCCTCTGCCCACTTCTCTAGAGCAGCAAAATGGATCTCTACCTTCCTAAGAAACAGATCCTCCCGAGTCTTCACTGGGGACGCTGCAGCCTCCCCTACTCCAGTCTCCTTTGGGGTCCCTCAAGACTCCTGTGCTTCCCTTAACCTCTACAACATTTACACTAAGCCCCCAACCACCGACTCCATGATCATCACCTACACCAACTACGCCGACGAAACTCAAATCGCCACCCCCCTCCCGGCCCCCGACACCTCCCTCTGGGAACCACACACAGGACACCACCAAAGTAAACCGCATATACAAAACCATCCAAATCTGGACGGCCTTCCACAACCTTTACCTAAACTACGAGAAAATGGAACTACTTCTCATTGGATCTCCTGCCGCCTTGCAAAGCTCGGCGCAGCCTTCAGTCATTTCAACAACGATGGCCACTCCATCCCGGTCACCACTTTGGCAAAAACGCTGGGATCTCGATGCATCTCTCAACATGACACGACAGGTCAACCACACTGCCTCTCTCTCAGCCTACGCGACCAAGCTCATCATTGCCTGCAAACCTTTCCTCTCTAATGAATATCGTCTTACTATCGCCCGGGCCCTTATCCTATCCAAGCTGGACTATTGCAATGCACTAGTCTGCACAACTTCTGAGAAAAACCTTTCCAAACTGCAAGTCCTACAAAACAATGCCTCTGTGCCGCCTGCAACCTTACCAAGCACGACCACATCTCGGAGGCAAGGAGATCTGCCGCTGGCGCCACATCTGTGGACACTTTTCTTTCTAAATTGTTGCCATAACCCACCGCTCCCCGTCTAACAACGTACCCTCATATCTTGGCAGGAAGTTCAAGAGACCTGCCCAACAGACCCCTGCAATCTACTCACAGCCCTTGCCTCTCTACACCGAGATATGAACGCAAAAGAGCCGGCGGCGCTAGCTTCCCTATCTGCTCTGCCACACCCTGGCACAATATCCCCACCGACACTCCACAGCTGGCCCGTTTACCCAACTGGTCTACCCTCCTCCTATGATTGCTGACCATGTATGACACCACCTTACACTGTCACTGCTCTACCCATTCTACTGTAAGAAACAGCACCTAGATCACGCAGGCTCTGTGTGCTACTATCAATGAAATAAATACATGAAAAATATTAAATAGGGTGGGAACGCCACATCTCTGTGCATAGTCTCAATCATGGGGTGGGAGTGTCACACCTCGTGCACAGTCTCACTCATAGGGTGGGTGGGAATAGGACTCCGCCATGCATAGTCTCACTCAGAGTGGGAACGTGACACCTCTGTGCAGTCTCACTCACAGGGTGGGAACATCAGACCACCGTACACAGTCACTTACGGGGTCGGAACGCCACACCTCTGTGCACAGTCTCACTCACAGGGAGGAAACAGGACTGCTCCGAGCACAGTCTCATTCAGAGGGTGGAAGCGTTTGCAGTCCTACTCATAGGGTGGGAACATCACACCTCCGTGCACAGTGTCACTCATAGGGTGGGAATAGGACTCCGCCATGCATAGTCTCACTCAGAGTGGGAACGTCACCCCTCTGTGCACAGTCTCACTCACAGGGTCGGAACGCCACACCCCTGTGCACAGTCTCACTCACAGGGTCGGGACGCCACACCCCTGTTCACAGTCTCACTCACAGGGTCGGAACGCCACACCCCTGTGCACAGTCTCACTCACAGGGTCGGTACGCCACACCCCTGAGCACAGTCTCACTTGCAAGCCGAGAGCAACACTTTGCAGCAGGGTCTCATTGAGTAGGTGTGGACTGCACTCCCTGGAGCAGTCTCACCTCACTGAACGAGTGTCTCACACCTGTTAGCACTTGGCATGGTAATGAAACAAGCATGTAGTATGCCTCCACTGTCGCCATAGTGGCCTCCTCGTGCAGGAGGCTCTTCTAAGGGGTATGCATTGTGGCTACGCTTAGGATTCCAGACCACAGCACCCGCCACAACAGCACATGGGAATTCTGGCACCGATGGCAAACTGCACTTGTGCTCAGCGAACGGTGCAGCCCGAACTGAAGTGGCCAAGAGGCCATCACAACTCTCACTTTCCTGTTCCCACTACACCCCACTAACCCTGCGGGGCAGGAAGCCGCAATATTTATAGAACCGACCCGAACATTTCGGTTGAACCACGCCCCCTTCTGGAGGATCACCCTCAAACCTCTAACCAAGTGGGCTTGGTGGGGGTCCAGGAAGCTGGGGAGAGGGGAGGGATTCCAGGAAAGTCAGCCTCACACGTGGCGTCTGCAGCACCTGGGCCCGGGAAAAGCTCTAGTAATGTAGATGGGGGGGGGGCATGCGAGGGGGGAGGGAAATAGCGGCGGCCCCGATAGGGCGGCCACTGATAAGAGCCAGGTGGGAGACGAAGGGAGGGAGGAGAGGAGAGGGGCCTTCCAGGGGGAAAAGTAGAACACAGAAACGTGATCCAACTTCAGATTTAGAGGGGAGCAAAAACACACCGACGAGATGACCCACCCTGCACAGGGCAGAGCCCCCCCCCCCTTGCCCCCCCTGACAAAGCCCATATCCTGCCCATATAAACCTTCAGGCGGAGGGCTGGGGTGGAGCGCCGCGGTATAAATCAGGAGACCTCGAGGAACTTAATATGCCCAAGGTAGAGGAGAGCTGCCCCCGTGATTGACCTCGGTCCCTGGTGGCCTCGTGAAGCCCTCCCACCCCCCACAATGGTCATGTGAGGGAGAGGGAGGATGACAGGAAGGTTGTGGGGGTGAACAAAAGGCTCCTTGTGCCCGGGAGTAGAAGGGGGCGACCCCTGAGACACAGCAAGACGAAAACAACGGAGACAGTCGGAAAAGATGCCCCCCCCCCCTTTACAGCGCTCCCTGGGCTGGCTGGAATTCCAGCACGAGACTGGTCCTATTGAGAGGCAGTGGTCTCGAAAGGGCATGTGCAGCTGGGGTGGAGTCAGTCACATGGCAGAGACCCCACACACTTGGCAACTTTAGGGGCGGCCAGTGTTCCTATGCTGGGGTCCAGTGCGGGCCTGCGAGTATGCAAGGGCCAGTGTTCCTATGCTGGGGTCCAGTAGGGGCCTGCGAGTATGCAAGGGCCAGTGTCCCCAAGCTGAGGTCCAGGGGGGGCCTGCGAGTATGCAAGGGCAGTGTCCCTATGCTGGGGTCCAGGGGGGGCCTGCGAGTATGCAAGGGCCAGTGTCCCTATGCTGGGGTCCAGGGGGGCCTGCGAGTATGCAAGGGCCAGTGTCCCTATGCTGGGGTCCAGGGGGGCCTGCGAGTATGCAAGGGCCAGTGTCCCTATGCTGGGGTCCAGGGGGGCCCGCGAGTATGCCACAAGCATCAGATTGGCCCACAGCCTGTGTAGGCGTTTGGATGGTGGGACCCGGGGCCCCTGGCCCTAACGCATTTCGCAGGGGCCACTTTCGTTTTGTTTAGCCACTGGCCAGGGGCCTTCGGCCAAGCTGTATTCTGGATCCAAAAACCAAACCGCGCTCAAGCAGCCCCTTCAAAAGGCCTCAAATGGGTCAGATTTGCAGGTAGATATAAATATAAATATATAATGAATTGTTTCAGGAGCGTTAGACAGAACCTCACTGATGAGGCCCAACAAGGCTGAAACACGTGTCTGGGGTTGCGGTTGGTACTCTAGTTCAGAGGAGAATTGCCTAGCATTTCGGTGCTGGACTGCCCATGTGGGTGGGACAAAGACTGATATGCAAATGGGTATTTCTCCATCTATGAAGGGTACAGTGAGCTAAAGTGCGGCTGCGGACTCTAGAGTGGGTACCTTCTTAAAGAACAGGTCAATGGGGCGTGTTTGCTCTCACAGAGGGGAGGCCATGGACTATTTTTTCATATTTTTTAATCAGCAATGTAAGAAATACACATACAATCAAATAACTCAAGAAGGCTCAGGCAACGCAGCAAATAGACACTTGGAACAACCAAAACTAGCAGGAAAAGTGTGGGTACCTGAACCCCTAAATTGGCCATCATCAACTGAGGAAGTCCCAGACTCCTGAAAGCACCAATGAGTGAACTCAAAGGAGCAGCTTCCGGGGGTCATTTACCCCCTGCAGAACTCGGCTCCCAGTGCCCAGAATACAATGAAATCAGAAAACTGATCTGGAACTTCAAGGCATCGGGCGCAAGGCTCATGCCCACCTCTGCAGAGAAAGTCAGCAGCGCACCCCCAGAAGCAGATCCCAAAGATCGCCATGTTGGTCCGGGTGTGGGGCTCGTGGCACTCCACCCCTGCCAGGGGGGCTCCACCGGTAATTGCACCCAGCACGCTCGCACTTGTGGGCCGCAAGTGCTGACCTTTCACCAGCAGGTCTGTTCTTAAGACGGAGGGTCCCATCCCCCGGAGCTCAGAATCTTGGGGTGACATTAACCAGAACAGTATTCCTTAAGACCACAGCAATGGCCTCTGCGTAACCCCAGGACACCACAGCCTCTGCGGGGAACCAGAGCTCCCCCTATCGCAGGGTTCCAGGCATTGCAGCCACAGACATCAGGACTAATAGAGTCCGGGTGCAGGCCACGGCAGTGCCAGGGTCGGTCGGGATTAAGTGGCCCAGAGCTCAGGACGTCCAGAGCTAGTGGTTCTGTGCCAACTCTTGGCCGCCTTTTTTTACAAGCAGACAGAAGAGTAAGGCGAGCAGACTAGTGTTTGGTCTTTGCCCAACGCACCCCCACACCCAACTTAGACGACACTGGGGAATCCTTCATTTTCTGGTTCCAGGCCGGAAACGCAGATTAAAGCCCAGTTTACAGGTAAGATTGTGTGGCAAAATGGCGGCCCCCGACATTGGGTCCCTGTGGGTAGCTGCGTCCAGTATCCGCGATTCATGGCCAAAGCAAGCGGCGGGGGAGAGGCCATCTTTTTATCAACCTTGCCAACAGATGGGCATTCCTGGGCCTTCATCACCCCACCCTCCGCTGCCCCCTCTCTGGACATGCTTCGCATTCGTGAGATGTTTCGCAGGCGGAGGCGGCTTCCTCAAGACAGGCCAGGATGGCGAGAAGGCCCCCACCATCCCAGGGACCGCAACATCCCCTGGCGTCTCCATCCTAACTGGCTTTCAATTGCTTCTCTCAGAAAAGCACATTTCATGGCCCTTGGCCCTGGGACTGGAGAGCGTGCTGCTACTCCCAGCCAGGCCCCAGAGAGCCGAAACCTGTGCAGGCTTAATGGCTGCAGCCAAAGCCCCGGAAACCTCAGCATCCGGGAGACTAGCCGCCATCAAGGGCGGCGCAGTTCACTTCCCCCAGCCGTGGGGCGCGACTACATAGGGACTCCCGCCCTACACCACTCTCCCCCTCCCTAATGAAATGGTGGTTGTATTGCAGGGGGCATTAATAGTTCATTAACTCATTAAATGGAACAGGATCTGCCAGAATAAACACGATTTGGACCCCCGTTGGGGGGCGGGCGGGGGGCATACCGACTTTTCCTTAACCATTCGTCTACATAGAAATTGTAAAATACCCTGTGCTGCCCCCCCCCCCTCCGTATTTCCCCGCCAGAGGCCTAACCAGGATTGTCTAACAAGTGGGGCTTGAAGCTGATGTAGTTGGGCCCTGCGCAGTGACATTAACATCGGTAAATGCCCACACAGTGCTACCGAGTGGGCATGTCCAGACTTTGGGCGGGGGGTGGGGGGGCTTGCCCGCTCAGGCCCTACAGGGTATACGCCTCTGCCCCCACCAGCCCCCACTTCAACAGCATGTGCTCAGCAGAATACCCCCTGCAAGCCCAACATCACACTGGTGCTCGCAGATAGAGAAGCGGGGAGTCTGCCTGCTGCCGCTGAAGGGGTGCAAGGGCCTGCAAGGAGGGCGAAGCTGCTAAACCTCTTGGGAGTGTGAAGAGAAGCAGAGGAGCGCTGTCGAGATGGCCGTCTCACTCCTGCAAAAGAGCTCGTGAAAAAGCATGAAGGCCAACATGATCCATTCCATTTCGGGAGACACTAGTCCAGTCCTGGTGTTAACTCTGCACGCTAGGACTTGCAGTCCCGATTTCCCCATTATAAACCCAGGGCTGCTAGTCCCAAAAAGCAGGTCTGGACTACTGTCTCCCAACTGGAATGGGTAAGGTCTGCATGCTTGGAAGAGGCCAAAGAAGTCATTGAGAGTACTGGAGTCTCACACCTACCCTGTATCCTCTGCTGGAGTCTCACACCTACCCTGTACCCTGGGATGGTTGTGAAAGCCATTGAGGCTGCTGGAGGCTCACACCTACCCTGTATCCTCTTCTGGAGTCTCACACCTACCCTGTACCCTGGGATGGTTGTGAAAGCCATTGAGGCTGCTGGAGGCTCACACCTACCCTGTGTCCTGGAATTCATTGAGGTTGCTGGAGCCTCACACCTACCCTGCGCCACCAGAGGGCTGAAAGAGCATTGACACTACTGGAGCCTAGCACACCAGACAGAGGCTGGAGGAGGCGTCTCACCCACCCCCGCTTCCAGAGAGGTATGAACAAGTCCCATCAATTGCTGGGGTCCCACATCTACCCTGCAATCAGAGTGGGGGCTGTGGGGTTATTATCTGCAAAGGCAGAGAAACTAACCTGAGAACGTATTTCACCGTAAATGTTAATTTCGCATATGTTAACCCATCTGCCACACACACGCCTAATCTAAATTTGGCGCCGGGGGTACGTGGGTGCCAGCTTGCAACCTTTTATTTAAATAAAACATTTCATTCTGTCATTTTCCTGCAAAATGGGTCACAAGAAGCACCAGCACGCAGGCAAAAGGAAACCGGGACTGGAGATGCGATGACCGTGGCGGAAGGAGTCATACGGTACCCCACCCCCCTCATGCCACTTTACAAATAAAGAATTGAGGTGGCAGAGCCCCTGCAGCAGCAGATGGGGAGGGTGGGGGGTTTCATAGCATCTGGAATGGAAATAGTTAAACCTATGGCATGTCCGCTGGCATCTGGATCACCCTTCGCGCACTACGCACTGGCGCTGCAGTGGCGCATACCACCCTCCAATCCTTGCCAATGCATACTTGCTTTCCACCGAATTACCCATAGTTCCTGGCAAGCAACTGCCTCGCCTTGAACTCGAATCTCACAGGCTTTGCAACCACTGACTCATGTTTTGGACTACAACTCCCATGATCCCTCACTATTGAACATGCGGCTAGTGATGGGAGTTGTAGTTTGAAAGATCTAGATAGACAAAGGTTTCAGAGTCCAGCCCTAACCTATGCAGAAGGCACCCGAGTAGGCAGGCTCGGACTGGCCTATAGGGTAATGCCCAAACCGAACATGCAAAATGCTAGTGTGGGCCGGCTGTTTTTGGTCAAAGTGAGCCAGTTTGAGGAGTTACGCCACCATGCGGCTAGTAGTTTTGACCATTGTTACTGAATAAATATGCTTGAAATAAAATGCACAATTGTTATTACATTTTATCAAAAAACTCCCCCTTGGATACTACTGAAAAAAAAAGTGTCACAAAAAGAAGGAATTGCCATTTGGATCTGTGGGACACTTTTTCATTGGTGCCCAAAAAGGGAGAAAGAAAGTGGCCCACTGAAAACGCAAACTTACAGGCTCCCTAAAGGTGTTGCATATTCACCTTGGAGTAAAGTAACAGAAATGGCGGGAAGATTTTTAGATGCTGCTTGCAGCCTAGAAGATGTCGGGTGGCTTCACAAAAGCTACTCAACTCCCCGGCCGTCGTGCCATTCCAGCATGGGCATCGTTGGGTATTAATCAGGGGCATCTTGGAGAATTGCGATCGACTAGACGCAAGCATGCGTCTTTGGCACCCTGCAGGAGACGTTAAAAAGTATCAATGTGCTGCCCCAAAAGTACCAAGTGCCTGGTCGCCAAAAGATGGTTGACGGGAATCCGGTCATTGTTTTCCGCGGAGGCTCCAGAGAGTTTGTTGCGTTACATGGTCCCCCGCGCAGTGCAGTGATCTGTGCACCTAAGGTACTCGCCTCAGCTGGGCAAGACTTCCAGACACCAATGCATTCTTGTGGCATTGCAACACTTGCTGCAGCAGAAAAGGGGTCCCCTCTCATACACCAGGAGTCCGTTTCAGGAGCGATTTGCGCCTCTGGCCAAATACAATTCTGAGGTACCCCAGATTGGGAGTTCCAAAGAAAACGTGGGAACTGTTAGGGGGCAGGTCTAAAACATGCTCCCATGGGGCCCTTTCTGCCTGCTGTTGCTGGGCAAGCAGAGAATGCCGGTGCTCACCGATCGCCACATCTTATGCATGCCCATCCCAGACTCTACTCCACTGCCAGGTGGTGTGCCAAGCCTTTAAACCAAGCAGAATAACCGCGGACTTTGTGAATTCAGATGACCGTACAAATAGGCCAAACCTACCCCTAGTATGCACACAGCGGTGCAAAGTGCTCTACTCCATGCACTCTCTGGAGCCTCAGGAAAAGGAGGCTGGTTCCCAAGAGCATCACTGCTCAAAGGCAAAGGTGGCATCGGTCCCTGCTGCAAGGGGCCACCCTCTGCTCAACAGAACTCATCTTAGAGGAACAAAACAAAAAAGGGGGGGGGGGAGGGTGCCAATCAGTGCAGCTGTTGAGCCCATAGGTTACTCGGACTTTTGTGCAAGGGTTAGAGTAACATGACGAGCCATGACCAGAGAAGAATAAAAATAGATAAATAACCCAAAACACCCATGGGAAAAAAAAACACTAAAATAGTACAAACCGCTCAAACTGAACTTGGGCCCGAGGTCTTTTATAAACAGGCAGAAGAAAAAAATGCACCCTTGGCCCGCGAGATCAAGCTGCACCTTCCTTAGATGCTAAAGAAAGGTCAGGCTCGGAATACAGACTTCTGGCGTTTCCGCAGAATGCGGCTATTTTTGCTTGCTAATTGTATCTTTTGGCAAAGCACTGACGGTTTTGCTTTGGGTGGGGTTATACTTTCAGCTAAAGAATAGCTTTCCCGTTTGCTTTCAACCAATTAGACGGTCTGAAGGATTTCCCCCCCCCCTTAGCATGCCCAAACAACAAGGGTCAGTATATGCAGCCAACAGGGCCTCCTGCGCACGCGCACATCCAAACCGAGGCACTCGACACAGAAAACACTTCAGACTGCACATGCGCAGATCAACCAAACGCATCCTCTATCAATTTAGGAGGACTGGTGCAGGCAAACTTCCACCACCCCTTTCCCCAAAACCACCCTCACCCTTCATCCCACCACACCTACCCTCACTCACCCTGGAGGCGAAGGTAGTCTGTAAAGATCGCTCTTCAAAAAGATGCCCAACACTCATGGCGCTACGTATCAGCAACCTGGTCCCAATGAACCAGCACACCGCCCCCCCCACCCACCCACCCACATTACCAAGCGACCCGATCAAACACGAGTCAGTCATGTCCAAGGATGTCTGCAAGAGCGACGGCGAAGAGCTGGGTTAGCCCCCGCCCCGCCAAAGAACCCCCTGGGCACGCTTTCAAGGCCTCCCAATAGCAACACTCAATGAGAGATGTGGCGAGAGCTGGAGATATCAAGCCGTGCCAGGGCAAGATTATTTCACTCCCAATTCCTGCAGCTCAGCGTAGTCTCCAACGCTCAGCTCCAGCATCACAGTGCGGAATCCAGAGGCGCTGCTATGTCTGGAAAAGATCTGGGGCTATAGCGCTCCCTCCCCAGCAACGCCTCTGGCGGAATCCGTGGTTACGCCCCAACGCCAACTGAAACCCAGCCTGGAGACCGCTTGCAGTCCCTTCTCTGCAAACTTTGGCACTTGGACCCAGTGCTCTGCATCGGTTCCAGCCCAGCTGGTGTCCGCTGTGTACAAAACATGAGCACTTCACTTCAACGCTTTCCCCTTCTGGGCCTCTGGGTGCCTGCGGCTTCCTGGACCTCTACAGGACCAAGCCAGTTCCCCGCCGGCCCTCATCCCTGGATATGAACTCATGAGCAGTTCACCTACCACCCTAAAAAACCTGTACGGCGCAAGCTATTAAGCGCCCAATCATATTAAAAGGATAAAAACATTTCTTATAAAATAAAGGGCAAGATGAACACAGAAAATTCAAAATTAGAGACAGCAAGAGATTCAGAAGAGGTGTCGGCTTCTACTCTTTAAGCCTTTTAATGGAAGGATTTGGATCCACTCTTGTGAGGATGTCCTGCCATTGGAGAATATGTTTGGCCTGTACTTAAAAGAACGGTTAGGGATGAAGGGAGATGCCAGTTGGAAGGATTTTTTTAGGAGTGTCTAGTTAAGATCACATAGATCATGGTGGACCATCTTCCACCCTTCCCGTCACACGTGGCCCGCACTTACCCAGCTCCACGCGTCATTTCCTGCCCTGCTCAACCTCGCAGGCCTCACTTGACCACACACCCGCATATTTACCTGTGCTGGCAACGCTCGCTGGCGCGTATATCCCCACTGGCGGTTAGGGAGACCACAACGCAGCATGATGCCCCCCCATGCCCAAATGCTGGGCGCGGCCATCTTGCCTGTAACGGGCAGGTGCGGGAGTCCGGCGTTCGGTCTCCACACATACGCAATGCAAGGGGCGCCTGTGGGGAGTCATGGAAACCACACAGGACACGGCGCTCAGTTTCCCAGGCTGTTTTCAGTATTTAGTAACTATGGAGAGTTATGATGCACTCAAAAAGTAATCAATTCCATAACAAATTATTTAATGAAGCAATAAGCCCCGAGCCGTGGGGCCATTACCGAGTCAGGTAATGCACCGGGGCGCATAGTTACAGGCCCGAGAGAAGTGGTTGATGTTTTTACTTTACATCATCCTTATAAGAGGAAGTTGGTGGCCATCGAGTCACTTTATTCATCCACATGGATTTGGAAATAGCTGTGTTTGAGTTGAGGTCATTTGGGCCCTTCATGGTTATTTGTGTCTACAAGGTACCACGGGTGTGGTCTCGGGTGCATCCGTTTGACTGTGCGTCATTATTGGTAGGCATCCCCAGTAAGATGGGAAGCCCCGGTGGGCAATATACTGGATACTCATTCTCCACATTGAATTGGTGCACCATTGATTTTGAGGCTGGTAGAGACTCTGGTGGAGGCAGATTAGACTGTGAACCCTTGGCGTGTTGATCTGTTCACTCACAACTTGTGGTGCGGGGCTATTGAGGTTTTTGTGAAGAATCTAACAAAGAAGTACATGTTTTCTCTTTGTATTAAAATTAGCTCCTGAAGAAGGGGATTAATGCCCCGAAACACGTTGAGCATCCTTGTGCAGAGTTGTGTTGCTACACACTGTTTCAATCATCAAGAAGAATACACAAGATATACGTGTGTGTATTTGGAGCACTTTACATGGATTCTCCATTACAAGGTTTAGATAATTCATTTACCCAGCGATCTGGCATCAGCCAGCGATCTGGCATTATGGTGAGGCGGGGATGGCCGGGCTCATAGATTGGCCTTTTTGTCTAGGTTTCCAGTATTTATACAGCCGGGAACCTCAGTCCTCACGACTTGATACCCCTTGCCGGTAGTGTCCTTCTACCTGCTCTCCGGGGTTTTCCGTGTCTGCCAATTCCCGTTGCTGCTCCTGCAAATTGACTACAGGCTCCGGCAACCCAAACAGATTGGGCTTTTGTGTAGACATTGGAAATACACTTGCCAGGCACAGCCATAGTGGTATTAGCGCGTTATTGATGGTAGCAGGGGGGAAATGGTGCAAGTACCTGGGCATACAATAGCAGTGCCTGGCAAACAGCTAATATATGTACACAGGACGAAACTGTTGGCTTTGCCAATGCTGGTTATTAACAGGACTTCAGTGAAGGACACTCAATGCTTATAAATTGAGTGGCTGAAGGCAGACCTGGTTAAGACATTTTATATTATAACAGTTGCGTGTTCACAGCTCCAATTAAGTCACTAACTCATGAGACTGCTTTGAAAAAACACTAGCAGGCACTTCTAGTGCACAGTTGAATAGTGAGGGTTGAATAAAGCGCCTTCAAAGAGTTCCCATGAGAAGAAGTTTTGGGTGGAGAGGTGCAGCAATCGGGTGGGAATGGCCATAGGGATTAGCATGGCCATGGGAAGTCAGCGGGTGGGCAAATTACCAAACATTTACAAGCTGTGTGCCCCTCCTATATGCCATTTCGCCCTAGCTGTACCCTAATGCAATAGTTTTGATTTATTGGTGGTGCAATCGCCACCTAATAGCCCTAGCTAAAAAACGTATAGTTTACATCTTCTGTGTCAGGTTTACAGAACGCAGTGCACTCACTCCCCGGCCCCCAGCGGTGGCTCCTGCGTAGGGGGCGTCCCATAAAGGACATCAATCGACAAAGAAAGAGGACCGGCCTGACACGGATGTCAAGCAATGTGTACAGATGATGGGCAAGAAAAGAAGTAGGGTATGACCTATAAAAATAGACAGGGTGGTTATGGGTAGTGCTCACAGATCAGAGGTACTATATATTTATTAAAATTAAATAAAAAATAACAACAAAAAACCTGTCGGGGAAGTAAAGATGTTCAAATATAAACATTCTCCCGGGTCTCATTAATTCCACGGCTGGCCGTCTCCCGGTGTCTCCCCGTTTCGTCCACGCTTCCCAGGGTCTTCCATCCTTTTACTCAGTTTCAAGAGTTCACTCTGCATTTGGAGAATGCGAGAGGATTCTGCAAGTGGGGCATTTAGTGGCGGGCATCCCGGGGTGGACTGGAGGCCAAGGATGGCCGTATGCTACCCTGAAGCTGGGATATGGGGGGGGGGGGGGGCTGACTTTCTCCCCGCTCTAGGCTCTGCTCATCCAACCACTTGGCCCAATCGCCCTCCCGAGGTGGACCCTTTTGATCTGTGGGTCTTCCACCCCACTCGTCTACCCCGTGTCCTAGCTCTTTACAGGTCTTTTGTCAAGCCATCATCTTCTACCACCTACTTCCAGGTCCCTCAAACGACCTCCACTTCACCTTTTCAGCTTTTTTTTAAAAAAAAATCTTTTTATTAGTATGTCAACCAATAAATGACACAGCAGTACAATACAGAAATGAATAGCAAATCAAATACATTTCAGCTCCTTTTACTACTGCCTTCTTCACTGCCTTGAATTTACACAACACGTCCCACTCTTTTTTCACCATCCCAAGGATTCTCCACTCAATCGTTCAACAATTCCTCAACCCACTCTGCTTCCCTTTCCCCTTCACCTGTTCTTCCCTTATCCTTCACGCATCACCCTCTAAACTCCTCCCCACCTTCTTCGCCCCTTCACACATGTCCGGATTTCGACCATCCGCACGGTGGGTGTGCGCTCCTCTGGGGTTTTTTGAAATTGAATGATGCCAGACAAACCTCGGGAAAATGTGTGGGACTAATAAACACACATTTTCCTATGTTCACTGCACGACATACACATAGACCCATGTACTCTGAGTGGACCAAGATTGGTTCATTAAGGTAGGCTTAGCCTGCACCAATCCCTGTGGTCCATTTGACGTTAAGAGATTCAAGCCCCTCTTTTGGGCAGATCTAAAGACTTTGCAAGGAGTAGCGAGAAGAACTCATTGGACCCTGGCTAAAAGTACAGTCTTTGTTACATCTTCTGCCAGTGAAGGAAGGCAAGGACCTCCAAGAGGGAAGCAAGATCCCTCCCCTAAACATCTCCACGGAACAGAGGGAGATACTGAATGCAGAGGACCCTACAGCAGCTCCAGACCCGGTACTCAGCCAGCACACAGCGTGCCCTGCTAGGCTCTGCAGCAAGCTTCCTAGGTGGGAAGTGCCAGAGAGTCTCTGAACCAAACCAAGGACAAGGCAGCTGCCTCCAACACTTTCCTCAGCTTTGGGTCGTCAGCCTTAAATGACGACACAAGCCCAGTGAAAAAGCTAGTAGGAGTGCATCGACAAGCATCTACCGACATCCGCCTTGATGTACATTTTCAATCCAGTGGGGCCCCTTGAGCTGCAACCGACTGAAACCCTGACTGTTACGCCGCAGTCGCTAAAGCCGTCCGAGACGCCTCTACCAGTGTACCAGTGCTTCAGAACCACGACCAGCACTGAGACAACGATTCCTGACCCCAAGCCGCCATGTAGGCCAGTCTGCAGCCATCCGTCCGGCTTCGCCTGCCAAACTGCCTGCTGCCCGAAACCCGCAGCCGTCTTCTGTCTTGAACTCTGTCGCAGAAGCCGCAAAGTGCCCTGAACCCGGCTCGACCCTGTCGAGCACCAAGTACTCCTATAGCACACAGTACATTGTAGTTCTGTGCCCCTGGTCCTTCTCCCAGGGCCCCTAGTCATATTGTATAACCCATTTCTCCCTTGCTGTTGAAACCAGCAATCCTTGAACTATTGCGATTAATTACTATACTGACTACTGTCAGTATCCAGAGTGCATCCTCTTTCCTTCTTTGAAACTGTCTGTCCTCTGCATTCCTTTACAGGGTGGGTTGTAGTTTGTAGTGTTCTAGAACTGTCTGCTGGGATAATAATAAAGTAGATATTTGTATACAACCTTGACTGGACGGTCCCTTTTATCATTGGGTAATAGTTAGTTGCAACACAGCGAAAATACAATTAACGATCCACAACCTTGCAGAGATGAGCCTGCTGTTCCATCCACGTTACCAAAATTGGACAAGGAGGTTTATAATTGACTTGTGTTTCCAATCTCTTTGGAGCTCTTCTGGTCTACTAAAGGTATGGATTGATTGTATAGAAACCGCTTAGAACATTGGTGCTCTAGAAGTTGTTTCTATACTGTGCAACCCTCTTAAAAAGGATCCTTCACCCCCTCCACCCTTTGTGGATGCAACTTCTAACCCCAGGGTGTGATTTGGGATCGACTATCCCAAAGTCCAAATGTGGTGGCCAACATGAAAGTTCAAACTTGCTCTCAACAAACCCTTTAGCTTTAAGGCTTATGGTCTCAAAGAGCTCAAAGTTTGGCCAACAAAATAATTTCTAGACCGAAGCTTTCACGCCCAGATGCTCCCTTGAACAGTGTCCACTCAAGGTTCCCACCTTTCCCAGGTTTCCGGTCATCCCAGCTTTCAATAGTTTCCCCCTGTAGCCACCTCTTGTTCGTAGCAATCAATTCTCGGGGGTCTCTCCGCATTGCTCAGCACGAGTCTTAACTGTAAACCATACCCCACGCTCATTCAAAATCATTTCTCAAGCAGGTGATATTTCATCCCGTTTGTTAGGGGTTCTTCTCCTTCGAAGCTTAACCAGGAAGTGCCTACTCCTCAGGCCCTCCTAGTTTCAGTTCTTGGTGGCACAATCTGGCTCGGTTATAGCCTCGGTGCACCAAGTATCCGAGCAGCCTGGTCTCAGTCATGCATTCCAGATCATCTGCTCAACAGCTAGCATCAGGTTAAACTACCCAATTCCAGTGGTCAGCCTTCCCAGGTGTCCCGGGAGCCGTGAGTAGCATGTCTCCTTACTCCCAGCTTTTGCCCCCATTTGGTTTTCACCAAGCGCCTTTTGCATTCCTTGGCCAGTGGGTTTCTGTGCAAGCCGGAGGAGAATTGGGCCTTCTCCCCGAGCGGCCGGGTTGGCTTGGACTCCATGAGATTTTAATTGGCGGTTTACCTTACTATTGTTGCCCTACCGGTATTGGACAAGAGTTAATTTGTCATCATATTGTTTGATCTTGAAAGTATGCGAGCATGGTTATCTCTCTGCAGTGTTCTATGGGTGTCTTCGCCCACCCAGTGAGCGGGCTTGCGTTTGTGGGACTGTGCGGTTCACGAGTGGACCAAAGTGAGTCTTTGGTTCAGTCTTGAAGGCAAGCTGCTTTCCTTGTACATTTGCCTTCAATTCTCTTACGTTCTCCGGATTCATTCAAGGCTTGCGGTTCGCATCTTCATGGCTTATGTTTTCTGAAAGCTCACATTTTATTTAATCCCTCTTTTTTTAATTCTCTAATGTTGGGAGGACTATTTCTGCTTCCACAGACAGGGAAAATTTGGTTAAAAAAAAAAAATACAGCCACGTTCTTTAGTAACATCTGTCACTTTTACTCAATTCAAAGGGACTTATTTTGGCAACATGATAAAGTTGAGTTCAGGAATTGCAACCTATGTTTTGATATAATAAGCACATCTCTGCCGCAGGCACACTTTCCACTGAGACATCTAACTTGCTTTACAACCTTGGCCTGCAGGCACACCGCCTCCTGAGCTATTTTAATCCGCGTTTGGAATTTGGATCTCTGCAAGAGCTATATTAAACTACTAAATTATGTTATTTGCATTGGGAATTGGCGGGATTGGAACCTGTAACTCCCAGATTCCTCAGAGAGGTGGTCAGCCATTCAAAAAGTGCCTACAGAAAATACAATTTTCAAAAGCGACTTCATGAACTTCTTAGTTCCAGCTTAGTGGTTTTTTTAACTGCAAAATACAAGGAGACCACAGATACATTAAAAATATTGAGTTTCACTTCAGCTCACCCTCCCCAGCAAACCAGTAGATTAAAGTATGTCCAACACATGAAGTGGAGGGACTTTGTTTGCACTTTCTCGCCTCTGCACTCTCTGTACTCAATCAAAAAAGTGACAGCAGGATTTGTTTAATGATCCTTTTAAAGAAAAAAGATGACATGCCAGAATGATTCCAGGCATGCACACTTAAAGCAGCACTATTATGTAGGTGAAACTATTCGGCTTCAAGTGATAAAGTATTCGGCCGAAGCCAATTTTCAGCCGGAATTTGGCCGAATAGTTACTCTAAGCTGAATTTCAGCACTCCCCTTATTGAGACCAATAGGTTAAGAGTTTGTCACCTGCAGCTTTCCAGATGTTCGATATCTCACAATTGACATGGCCGGTTACGGCTGATGGAAGTTGTAGTCCAAAACACAGAGCTAAATGTTGCAGATCCTTGCAATAGGTGCTTGCTTATATTCTGTATCAGAAACCAAGAAAATTGATCTTTTTAAAGCTTTGTTTAAATCCAATGACGAAACAGCAGTGCAACAGATGTAATCCATGTAATGAATGGAGTACTGAAAGACTTGCCCCGTAGTCCCCTATATCCCCCCCCCACGAAACCACAAGTAGATACATTAGAATGTAGTCCGCAATAGCCCATTAGATTAACAGCCTGCCAGGCGAATAGGTGGGGACAAAGACTAAAGGGCTACATGTACATCGCAAAAGCAACAAGCATATCTTACAAGGTCGCCAGGTTTACCACACCTGGGCCATCTGTATGGGTCTTGTCGTCCTCATCGGTCGAGCTGAAGCGACACAAAGCTTGTTTCAAGTTACTCTAAAGTGCTGAAAAATGCACTATTCTTAATGACGACTGTTCACTTTCCTAGTGGGAAATTCTTGTACCGTCCAAGCCGCCAGGTCGCTCTGGACACATGCTATGGCGCCCATTCCAATATTTCCAAAGGCGAAACTTCCCTGAAGTGTAAATTAATAAGGCGTATACTACACAGCAATGCTTCATACATACACCTTTGTTTTCAAGGACGGCAACAGGTTCCAGAGGTTCCTCGGAGTCCACACACTCCACGGAAAAAAGCCAATGGCCGGACTTCACTTGTGAGGCAATACAAAGAATGGAATAGGTTAAGCACAATAGTGGGATTGGTTGGTTTTTATACTAATTGTCTAAGGGAATGATTTGCAACAGACTATTTGTAAATATGGTGTATATGGTGCCACACATGGAACTGGCACAGGGGCCTTTTAATATCCTGGCCAAAAAATGGGCTACATAATTCGCGAAATGGCAAGTGTTTCAGACATCATCCCAACATTCAGTACTAAGTGTGACAGATCATGGGAGAGCGGCACCTCTCCCCAAGGGGGGTACTGCCTTTCAGACTAGGGAGGTGAGCCTGCAACGCGGAACACCCGCTAGGGACAGGGTAAGCTGGATCCCTTGGGAGGCGACTTCCAAGGGGACAGAGACATAGGAAGGGGGAAAGTCACCATCCCTCCCCCCGGTGACTACCACCTTTCATACAGTATTTGGGCTAGGTTTACACGCGTTCCTCATGCCTGCAGACCTTGGGTATTCCCAATCTCTTACAAAGAATAAGGAGGGAGGAGTGAAGCAGCCCACGGAAGAAGCAGACCTGGGACAGCAAACCATGGAAGAGGAGGAGAGAGGAGTGAAGCAGCCCACGGAAGAAGCAGACCTGGGACAGCAAACCATGGAAGAGGAGGAGAGAGGAGTGAAGCAGCCCACGGAAGAAGCAGACCTGGGACAGCAAACCATGGAAGAGAAGGAGAGTGGAGTGAAGCAGCCCACGGAAGAAGCAGACCTGGGACAGCAAACCATGGAAGAGAAGGAGAGAGGAGTGAAGCAGCCCACGGAAGAAGCAGACCTGGGACAGCAAACCATGGAAGAGAAGGAGAGTGGAGTGAAGCAGCCCACGGAAGAAGCAGACCTGGGACAGCAAACCATGGAAGAGAAGAAGAGAGGAGTGAACCAGCCCACGCAAGACGCAGACCTGGGACAGCAAACCATGGAAGAGAAGGAGAGATGAATGAACCAGCCCACGGAAGACGCAGACCTGGGACAGCAAACCATGGAAGAGAAGGAGAGAGGAGTGAAGCAGCCCACGGAAGAAGCAGACCTGGGACAGCAAACCATGGAAGAGAAGGAGAGAGGAGTGAGGAGTGAAGCAGCCCACGGAAGACGCAGACCTGGGACAGCAAACCATGGAAGAGAAGGAGAGATGAATGAACCAGCCCACGGAAGACGCAGACCTGGGACAGCAAACCATGGAAGAGAAGGAGAGAGGAGTGAAGCAGCCCACGGAAGACGCAGACCTGGGACAGCAAACCATGGAAAGAGAAGGAGAGAGGAGTGAAGCAGCCCACGGAAGACGCAGACCTGGGACAGCAAACCATGGAAGAGAAGGAGAGATGAATGAACCAGCCCACGCAAGACGCAGACCTGGGACAGCAAACCATGGAAGAGAAGGAGAGAGGAGTGAGGAGTGAAGCAGCCCACGGAAGACGCAGACGTGGGACAGCAAACCATGGAAGAGAAGGAGAGATGAATGAACCAGCCCACGGAAGACGCAGACCTGGGACAGCAAACCATGGAAGAGAAGGAGAGATGAATGAACCAGCCCACGGAAGACGCAGACCTGGGACAGCAAACCATGGAAGAGGAGGAGAGAGGAGTGAACCAGCCCACGCAAGAAGCAGACCTGGGACAGCAAACCATGGAAAGAGAAGGAGAGAGGAGCGAAGCAGCCCACGGAAGACGCAGACCTGGGACAGCAAACCATGGAAAGAGAAGGAGAGAGGAGTGAAGCAGCCCACGGAAGAAGCAGACCTGGGACAGCAAACCATGGAAAGAGAAGGAGAGAGGAGCGAAGCAGCCCACGGAAGAAGCAGACCTGGGACAGCAAACCATGGAAAGAGAAGGAGAGAGGAGCGAAGCAGCCCACGGAAGACGCAGACCTGGGACAGCAAACCATGGAAAGAGAAGGAGAGAGGAGTGAAGCAGCCCACGGAAGAAGCAGACCTGGGACAGCAAACCATGGAAGAGAAGGAGAGAGGAGTGAGGAGTGAGGAGTGAAGCAGCCCACGGAAGACGCAGACCTGGGACAGCAAACCATGGAAGAGAAGGAGAGATGAATGAACCAGCCCACGGAAGACGCGGACCTGGGACAGCAAACCATGGAAGAGAAGGAGAGAGGAGTGAACCAGCCCACGCAAGACGCAGACCTGGGACAGCAAACCATGGAAGAGAAGGAGAGATGAATGAACCAGCCCACGGAAGACGCAGACCTGGGACAGCAAACCATGGAAGAGAAGAAGAGAGGAGTGAAGCAGCCCACGGAAGACGCAGACCTGGGACAGCAAACCATGGAAGAGAAGGAGAGATGAATGAACCAGCCCACGGAAGACGCAGACCTGGGACAGCAAACCATGGAAGAGAAGAAGAGAGGAGTGAACCAGCCCACGCAAGACGCAGACCTGAGACAGCAAACCATGGAAGAGAAGGAGAGATGAATGAACCAGCCCACGGAAGACGCAGACCTGGGACAGCAAACCATGGAAGAGAAGGAGAGAGGAGTGAAGCAGCCCACGGAAGACGCAGACCTGGGACAGCAAACCATGGAAGAGAAGAAGAGAGGAGTGAAACAGCCCACGGAAGACGCAGACCTGAGACAGCAAACCATGGAAGAGAAGGAGAGATGAATGAACCAGCCCACGGAAGACGCAGACCTGGGACAGCAAACCATGGAAAGAGAAGGAGAGATGAATGAACCAGCCCACGGAAGACGCAGACCTGGGACAGCAAACCATGGAAGAGAAGGAGAGATGAATGAACCAGCCCACAGAAGACGCAGACCTGGGACAGCAAACCATGGAAGAGAAGGAGAGATGAATGAACCAGCCCACGCAAGACGCAGACCTGGGACAGCAAACCATGGAAGAGAAGGAGAGATGAATGAACCAGCCCACGGAAGACGCAGACCTGGGACAGCAAACCATGGAAGAGAAGGAGAGATGAATGAACCAGCCCACAGAAGACGCAGACCTGGGACAGCAAACCATGGAAGAGAAGGAGAGATGAATGAACCAGCCCACGCAAGACGCAGACCTGGGACAGCAAACCATGGAAGAGAAGGAGAGATGAATGAACCAGCCCACGGAAGACGCAGACCTGGGACAGCAAACCATGGAAGAGAAGGAGAGATGAATGAACCAGCCCACGGAAGACGCAGACCTGGGACAGCAAACCATGGAAGAGAAGGAGAGAGGAGTGAAGCAGCCCACGGAAGACGCAGACCTGGGACAGCAAACCATGGAAGAGAAGGAGAGATGAATGAACCAGCCCACGGAAGACGCAGACCTGGGACAGCAAACCATGGAAGAGAAGGAGAGATGAATGAACCAGCCCACAGAAGACGCAGACCTGGGACAGCAAACCATGGAAGAGAAGGAGAGATGAATGAACCAGCCCACGGAAGACGCAGACCTGGGACAGCAAACCATGGAAGAGAAGGAGAGAGGAGCGAAGCAGCCCACAGAAGACGCAGACCTGGGACAGCAAACCATGGAAAGAGAAGGAGAGAGGAGCGAAGCAGCCCACGGAAGAAGCAGACCTGGGACAGCAAACCATGGAAGAGGAGGAGAGTGGAGTGAAGCAGCCCACGGAAGAAGCAGACCTGGGACAGCAAACCATGGAAGAGGAGGAGAGTGGAGTGAAGCAGCCCACGGAAGAAGCAGACCTGGGACAGCAAACCATGGAAGAGAAGGAGAGATGAGTGAAGCAGCCCACGGAAGACGCGGACCTGGGACAGCAAACCATGGAAGAGGAGGAGAGTGGAGTGAACCAGCCCACGGAAGACGCAGACCTGGGACAGCAAACCATGGAAAGAGAAGGAGAGAGGAGTGAAGCAGCCCACGGAAGACGCAGACCTGGGACAGCAAACCATGGAAAGAGAAGGAGAGTGGAGTGAAGCAGCCCACGGAAGACGCAGACCTGGGACAGCAAACCATGGAAAGAGAAGGAGAGTGGAGTGAAGCAGCCCACGGAAGACGCAGACCTGGGACAGCAAACCATGGAAAGAGAAGGAGAGTGGAGTGAAGCAGCCCACGGAAGACGCAGACCTGGGACAGCAAACCATGGAAGAGAAGGAGAGAGGAGTGAACCAGCCCACGGAAGACGCAGACCTGGGACAGCAAACCATGGAAGAGAAGGAGAGAGGAGCGAAGCAGCCCACAGAAGACGCAGACCTGGGACAGCAAACCATGGAAAGAGAAGGAGAGAGGAGCGAAGCAGCCCACGGAAGAAGCAGACCTGGGACAGCAAACCATGGAAGAGGAGGAGAGTGGAGTGAAGCAGCCCACGGAAGAAGCAGACCTGGGACAGCAAACCATGGAAGAGGAGGAGAGTGGAGTGAAGCAGCCCACGGAAGAAGCAGACCTGGGACAGCAAACCATGGAAGAGAAGGAGAGATGAGTGAAGCAGCCCACGGAAGACGCGGACCTGGGACAGCAAACCATGGAAGAGGAGGAGAGTGGAGTGAACCAGCCCACGGAAGACGCAGACCTGGGACAGCAAACCATGGAAGAGGAGGAGAGTGGAGTGAACCAGCCCACGGAAGACGCAGACCTGGGACAGCAAACCATGGAAGAGAAGGAGAGATGAATGAACCAGCCCACGGAAGACGCAGACCTGGGACAGCAAACCATGGAAGAGGAGGAGAGTGGAGTGAACCAGCCCACGGAAGACGCAGACCTGGGACAGCAAACCATGGAAGAGGAGGAGAGTGGAGTGAACCAGCCCACGGAAGACGCAGACCTGGGACAGCAAACCATGGAAAGAGAAGGAGAGAGGAGTGAAGCAGCCCACGGAAGACGCAGACCTGGGACAGCAAACCATGGAAAGAGAAGGAGAGTGGAGTGAAGCAGCCCACGGAAGACGCAGACCTGGGACAGCAAACCATGGAAAGAGAAGGAGAGTGGAGTGAAGCAGCCCACGGAAGACGCAGACCTGGGACAGCAAACCATGGAAGAGAAGGAGAGAGGAGTGAACCAGCCCACGGAAGACGCGGACCTGGGACAGCAAACCATGGAAGAGGAGGAGAGATGAGTGAACCAGCCCACGGAAGAAGCAGACCCGAGACAGCAAACCATGGAAGAGGAGGAGAGATGAGTGAACCAGCCCACGGAAGACGCAGACCTGGGACAGCAAACCATGGAAGAGGAGGAGAGAGGAGTGAAGCAGCCCACGGAAGACGCGGACCTAGGACAGCAAACCATGGAAGAGGAGGAGAGTGGAGTGAACCAGCCCACGGAAGACGCAGACCTGGGACAGCAAACCATGGAAGAGAAGGAGAGATGAGTGAACCAGCCCACGGAAGACGCGGACCTGGGACAGCAAACCATGGAAGAGAAGGAGAGATGAGTGAACCAGCCCACGGAAGAAGCAGACCCGAGACAGCAAACCATGGAAGAGAAGGAGAGATGAGTGAACCAGCCCACGGAAGACGCAGACCTAGGACAGCAAACCATGGAAGAGAAGGAGAGATGAGTGAACCAGCCCACGGAAGACGCAGACCTAGGACAGCAAACCATGGAAGAGAAGGAGAGATGAGTGAACCAGCCCACGGAAGACGCAGACCTAGGACAGCAAACCATGGAAGAGAAGGAGAGAGGAGTGAAGCAGCCCACGGAAGACGCAGACCTGAGACAGCAAACCATGGAAGCGTCTGAGCAGGCCCTTCGAAAGTGTAACCAGGAAGAGAAGGAGAACAGTGGATGGGGGAGGATCGTGGTGCGCACCCCGATAGTCCAGCGAGGAGCAGCGGCGGAAGGCAGCCGGAGCAGCAGCCACAGGGTGTGATAACCAGAGAGAGCCTCTGTACGACAACGTGGAGCCCAACGGAGAAGTCGCATAAGCGCTGTCGACCGAGTTGTCGGGACGGGAGGACAGAACCCTGGACGCACAATGTGGAGCTTGGCAGAAGAGTCACGTAGGCGGCTCCGCGATGACAGAAGAGCCAACCAGACTCCAGACCCCTCCTGAGGAGCAACGTTAGGTACGTGGTGGCTCAAGGAGAATGAGGTCGGTGACGCAAGAGAACTAGCGGAGACAGCTCAGAGTGGGGAAAGCTGAAGAATACCCCAGAGGACGAGAGTCTGGAGTGAGAAGAGCCCCACAGTGGGTTGAATCTGAGAAAACCCCACGGTGGGGATGAAGAAGGGAAAAGACTCCCAGAGTGGAGAAGATGGAGAGAGGCCTAGGCTGGAACGCCATGATAGTACTCCCGCACACAGAGAACACCATGAACTGAAACATGAACTGTACCCGTGGGCAGAGGTCCCGACTAAAGGGAGAGTGTTGGAATCAGAAAGCAGCCGCCACCCCTTTTCGTGAACAGTTGCACAAAGTCTTGCTTTGTTGTTTTCCTTTGGAAGATGGGGACAGGGGGTGGGTTGGAGTCGGATTCCGGACAGAGGACCTTATTTTTCCTTTAGGCTTCCTGATGAGCAGCCTGCGGCTTCCCTTTCTTATAGATTTAGGGAAAGGCTATACGGAATTGATAAAAAATAAAAACCTGAAACAATGCCTGTCCACCCGAATCCCGTTTCTGGCCTTCTGGCGAAGATGTACAAACTAGGTTGTAGCAGGTAGTGCAAGGGGCCGGCGAGGTAAAACCCGGAGCCGTGATCATTTACTTAGCCAAGCATCGGAACATTGAAAACTGCCTTCTTGGAAGGTTTCCAGAAAAAGCATTCCGTTTCCAAAGCTATACGGAAAAAAGACGACGTAGCCACACGCGGTGCCAGCAGCTGCGGTCTGCATGGCCTGCCTATAAGACTGCATGTTGCTTATGCGGACACCTCATACCAAGGAGGTGGAGCTGCGCGAATCCAGATAAGAAGTACTTTAACCCTTTCATTGCCATGGGCATTTCATGTATGCCTTTCCGGAGTAAAGCAGGAAATCTGTGTAAACCCGTGCGCACTGACATTTGTCGAATCGGGTTTGCAGTAGATGTTAATGTTGAAGGACATTTATACCGTGCTCTATCACACCAGTGTGGTCCCCTGGGGCTCTGGCGTTTCTGAAAGGGAAAGAGGGTGGGATGGGTTAGTAGGACTGGCCGGGAGAAGAGCAAGAGAGCTGTGATGTGCTGCTGGCAGCGTTCAGCAAACAACGTTCACTCAATTTAAGTGTCGCTGGCATGTGCTGTTGTGGTTTGTTTTGTTGTTGCGGTGTAGTGAGGTGCGTGCGGTTTGTTGTGCTTGGAGTAATGGTTGCGTTTGGTTTGAGCAGGAGGTGTATGCAGAGGGGTGAGATTTTTAGTAGGGTTGGTTAATGGCATCACTATCTAGATGTGATGCATGCCAATCTTCACTGTTCCATCTAGATGCGACGCAAGATAATCTTCACAATTCCATCTAGATGCGACGCATGCTAATCTCCACAATTCCATCTAGATGCGACGCATGCCAATCTCCACAATTCTATCTAGATGCGATTAATGCTAATCTCCACATCTATCTAGATGTGACGCAAGTTTATCTCCACAATTCCATCTAGATGCGACACATGCTAATCTCCACAATTCCATCTAGATGCGACGCATGCTAATCTCCACAATTCCATCTAGATGCGACGCATGCTAATCTCCACAATTCTATCTAGATGTGATTAATGCTAATCTCCACAATTCTATCTAGATACGACGAAAGATTATCTTGACAGTTCTATCTAGATATGACACAAGATTAGCTTCACAATTCCATCTAGATGAGATTAATGCTAATCTCCACAATTCCATCTAGATGTGATGCAAGATTAGCTTCACAATTCCATCTAGATGAGATTAATGCTAATCTCCAGAATTCTATCTAGATGCGATTAATGCTAATCTCCACATCTATCTAGATGTGACACAAGATTATCTTCACAGTTCTGTCTAGATGTGACACATGCTAATCTCCACAATTCTAGCTAAATGAAGGTTATGTAAGAGGGCTAGAGCTCTCTTTAGCAAGGCCTAAAAACAATTCACATACTTTAGAACCCCAAGACTACAGGCATCATTCGCGGGTCAGATTTCCTAGGAATTTTCTGAGTAATTAAAGTTAAACCCGCAGTGCTGCATAGCTGGGGAAAATCCAGATAACTAATTTTCCTAGAAATATCCCGAGTTGCAGCAAATTGCATCTGACAGCAGTTTCACGAGTTCAAGGTGCTCTAGAAAATCTTTGGGAGCTAGGCACCTAATCTTTCAGTGTGAACAGCAAAAATGAAGGATTCATAAATGCAGTGGTGGAGTCGAGATTAGGAGCACGGTTTGCCCTGGTCGCATGTGTCTCCATCAGATGGCCTCTGGGAGTTGTAGTCTTGGGTGCATTCAATTGAATGAAGTGGAAGTAAAGCCAAGGATTGAGGCAGGAGGTCACCTACGGCATGAAGTCATCAGGAAACCTTAATTATCCAACACAAGAGGAGCCCTGCGATGGGGATTTAGGGAGACTTTCCACACCTCCGAGTGGTCGGAGTTTTTAAGTATGGAAGGACTTGTGGGCCCTGTGCGACTCCATTGCGCGCCCAGCTACCAAGAGTATGGAATCAGTACGGAGTGCTGCTACTCTGCTTCCAGGCGCTGCAGAGCTTTGGGGCCCTTCGTTTGTCACTAGCAGACGATAGTCCTTGGTTCCAACTTCTATGTTGGGGTCCCTTCCCAGCTTTTGGCTTTTAAATCTGGCGACTCTGTAGTACTACTCACGCTGAGCCCCCGAGGAGTACAAGTATTGCTGCCGTCCCTACAAGCCATGACTGCTTCTATGTGCTATTAAAAGCAGCTACCATACCCGCTTTTTAAAGAGCATCGTCGACCCCAACCCATTCCGCCCAGATGTGGGGTCCAGCACCAGTGTGAAAACCACTGCGCCTACACCGACATGAGAAGGAACATTGAGAAATATTTTAAAAAATAAGGGAGTAGCTGTCCAAAGGAAGGGGGGGGGGATAACGAGGGGGCATGGACTCGATTGCCATCCCTGAAACGACCCGCCTAGCTACCCTTTCTATTGCTCGTGGCAGCACCAGAGTCTCCAGCTCGGTTCTTACACTCGGATCCCTTCTCGGTCCCTGCCCATTTCTGTACCACCTCGAGATAAAAGGTGGCATATGGAGGAACTGCGTTACATCGCTGTGCCCACCGCAAACAGCACCCCAGCTACCACTGCAGGGGCCTGGCACGCTCTCAGCTTCCAGCTCAATAAACCGAGCTATGTTCTGTGCTGCCAACCTGCAGGGTCTCCAGCTGGCAAGTCCATGCCAGGAGCTTCAAATGGGCTCCCGTGGCAAGTCCATGCCAGGAGCTTCAAATGGGCTCCAGATAGCGAGCCCCACGGGCCTGTGCCGCCAACCTGCAGGGTCGCCAGCTGGCAAGTCCATGCCAGGAGCTTCAAATGGGCTCCCGATAGAGAGCCCCACGGGCCTGTGCCGCCAACCTGCAGGGTCGCCAGCTGGCAAGTCCATGCCAGGAGCTTCAAATGGGCTCCCGATAGAGAGCCCCACGGGCCTGTGCCGCCAACCTGCAGGGTCGCCAGCTGGCAAGTCCATGCCAGGAGCTTCAAATGGGCTCCCGATAGCGAGCCCCACGGGCCTGTGCCGCCAACCTGCAGGTTCGCCAGCTGCCAAGTCCATGCCAGGAGCTTCAAATGGGCTCCCGATAGCGAGCCCCACGGGCCTGTGCCGCCAACCTGCAGGGTCGCCAGCTGGCAAGTCCATGCCAGGAGCTTCAAATGGGCTCCCGATAGCGAGCCCCACGGGCCTGTGCCGCCAACCTGCAGGGTTTCCAGCTGGCAAGTCCATGCCAGGAGCTTCAAATGGGCTCCCGATAGAGCCCCCCACGGGCCTGTGCCGCCAACCTGCAGGGTCTCTGCCAAGTCCATGCCAGGCCTTTCATGAAGCGAGTGATCCGTTCAGCGCCCCCCAGAGGCTCAAGAGATCCGATGGGCGCATGGGAGTGCAAGCGAGACAGCTCGCCCGCAGGACATTCCAAAATCTCAAAACGAATGTGGGACTGCAGGGATGTTATGGACGCACTGACAAAGCCAATAGTGTGGCTTTTGTCTAGGCATTTGGCAGGCTCTACCAGTGAGGTGCTAGCTGGCCGTGATGTGGCTACAGATGGGAAAGGATTTGATTGCCTTGGCATATGAAGTCAGTGCCTGCCAACTGTCTAATACCTAGATATAATCCAAAACGGTTGGCTTTGCCAATGGTGGTTTTGCACCCGACTTCAAACATTGCTTATATAGAAAGTGGGGGACGGTAACACTTGGAAGACATGTTTATAATGCACCAGGAGCGCATTTATAGCCGCTATTGAGCAATTCTCCCCGCCCCCCGGAAGAATGCTTAGAAATATCACTGGTAGTCAATGTTCAACACAGTTTGATGTTACTGCTTGATAGATCTAGCTCACAGAGACCGGGGAAGGGGGATGGGGGTGTATGTTTTGGGCGGGGCGCGTCTGGTAGTAAAGATGGCACATGACTATGGAAAGTCAATGGGGGGGGGGGTAAATAACAAACCAACACCCACAAGCTGTGTGTGACACTCCAATCCCACGCTGGGGGGGGAGGGGCCCGGCAATCACCCACCTGTTTAGGGCTGGTTCTGAAGTGTGAAGGACCAGTGTAATGGCGTGGCCTATTGGTGCACCTCCTGCTAGTGGCATCGCTGGCATTTGCCTTTGGCAGGGGCCTGCAACTTGTGGCTCCCTTTATTTTTTAGGACACCATCTCCAATGATCCTTCACCTTTGGCTTTGATAAGTAGGGCTGATGGGAGTTGTAGTGCGAGACATCTGGAGTGCCCAGGGTTGCCCAGCACTGGTCCATGGCATTAATCTTAATCCCAGTGGGTGTCTGCACTTACCCACAACATCCGCAGGTGCCCCCATTCTGGGGTCAAAATCACAGACCAGGCTGCAAATGGAGAGGGGTTCTTCTGCACTGGAGCACGGCCAATCGAGAGGGGTGACCGTCTCTCCTCCCCCGCCCCTCCCCATCTACTTCCTGGAGTAAGGGAACGCGTGGATGGGAGGGGGCACTAGGCGGCCCCGCCTGGTCAGAATACAGGAATCCCAGCGAAGTCTGCGGTGGGCAGCCTGTAGCAGGGCCCAGGGGGGCACCGATTCACCGCACCCCCACACACACCCAGATTAATGCTTTAATCAATTGCACAGATGTCAATTCATTTAAAGTGACAGGTGGGGGAGGGGGCACAGGGGGGCGCCAGAATCACTTCCATTAGAAAGCCTGTCAATAGAGCCGAAACGTTTTGATTGATTCTGTGGCGAATTCATCATCCCGCTTGCAGGAGGGGGAGGGGGGATGCGAAGGCCCCGCAGTGCGAGGGGGTGGGGGGATTCTACAGGTTGACATGTGAGTGGGCTGCGAGGAGGGGTTAGGGGAGAAGAGGAGGGGGCTCAGGAAGTAAAGCGGGACCATTAAGAGAGGGGGATCCCACTGGAGTGGGTGAGAAGGGAAGGGAGCGTGTGGTTGGAGGGTGTGGGGGGGGGATCACTAGTCCCTGTAGGTCACTTATGGCTAAAGATTTTCCACATGGTGGGATCAATCCATCTAGGCACCACGAGAACCCATCACTTGCACGGCCTGCCCGTGTGTGTGTAACAAAACGGGGTCAGGGTAGCTCAGTGGGTTAGTGGACCTGCTGCAGCTTTTACTGAAAATATTTTGTGGGGTACTTATGCCATGTTTTTTTCCACCATGAGCTGGCGGAGCAACAAAACCCAATTCTAAACATACAAGTAAGGATTGAGCAATGATAAAGAAAAGAATGAGAAATTAAAAAAAAAGCTTTAACACAAATCTTGGGCAAATTATACAATAGAAAACTATAAAAGCGAGAATTGAAAGACGGAAAAACGAATGGAAAAATAGCATGAATTAGGAGACAGAGAAAGAGGAGCAGAGACAGGAAGCTTAACATCGGCGATTAACAAAATTAGGCAGCCGTCCAGAACACAAAAGCCAAGTGTGCAGGCTTCAATTAGTACATTTTGTTTTACAGGACTGAATAGTCAAGACTTTAACATCTGTGTTCGAATAAGTCTAATTATCCCAGCCAGACGCGCAGAGAATACCTGATGGATGGCAGACGATGAGCAACAAAGCAGACACTTTGCATGACATTGCGGGTAAATGCCGCCAGATGAAAAGGTTATTAACAAAAATTACAAGCCCGAGAAAAAAGGCCCTTTCAGGCGGAGGCGGTGCCCATAGAGTGCCAGCAGGCTGGCAGAGCCAGAAGTGAGGGGGGCACGGGTCCAAGATCAGGACAAATGCCACCTGTTTCTGGGGGGTTAGGGGGAGCAGAAACTGGAAAGCTCACATGCTTGGATAGAAGCGCTCCCATTGCATGTCGGTTGCACTGAACTAGAAAGACTGGTTAGATAAAGTTGAAGTCCTGTGTCCAGCCAGACACTGTGCACACTCGTACAAATACACACTTTCCTCAAGTGGGGACAATTCTGCGCGTGAATTCAAAAAGCCTCGCTACCAGACTTGCCCAGGGTCACACCCAACTCACCAGAGCACCTGCGACACCCCACCTCCCTCCACGCAGGACCAGTCTTTAGGGATCGTCTCAGCTGCCGAGGCATTGACAAACTATAAATGCCTCTTCCACGGAACTATCGGCCCCACATGACCCGCGAGCCCGTAGCCTCCTACTCTAACCGACACCCGAGTTTCTCTACACGGCCCTTTCTTTATCCGCTTCCTAACACCCGACACTCAACTTCTCGCACAGTCAAACTCACCTCGGCGGCAACTGGGCCTCGAGCCACAATCCCACGGCAATCTGCACCCCGATGCACACACATTTCTTGGCCCCCTCCGAGTAACCACAAAGCACACCAAACCCTCTCCTGGGAGGCCAGAAGCAGCAAGAGGCCACTCAAATGCCAGGAGCAATATTCTACACGACCCAACATAACCCACACACGCTCATAAGACAGACCACCCCCACACACTAACTTGCAAGAGAAAAATATAGCGTCACCTTGGACCCCTAAAAGACCACTGCACCATCCTTCCTGGGGGAAACAAGCCCTGCATTTGGCAGGGAATTGGAGGTCCATGTGATCAGAAACGTGTCATCAAGTCTTGTGCAAGTTCAAACGAAAGTGGCAATGCCACCATTAGGAGTCACGCCATTTCCCTCACAAATGATTCCTTTTCAGCTATTAATAGTCATTGATGGGGTGGTATGTGCTCCATCGGAAGGAGGGCAACTCTGCAGAGAAATGAGATTGCATTGTGTGCTGAAAAACTAAAAGCGAACATTTGGTAGATATGGAGTATCATCAGAAAAAAAGAGATGCCAGCATTGCCCCTGTAAGAACACACTCGCGATGTCTTCACCCAAATATTGCCAGTGTTTGCCCCGCTGAGAACACACCTGTGGTGACTTATTCCCCCACACTGCCAGTGTCTGTCCCTAGCTGCAGACTTCTGTCCTAATCTTCCCAGGCTTTCCTGAAACCATTGGTGCACTTCTCTCCCACCCCCCCCCCCCCGCCCCCAACTCCCACCTTTTCCAACATTGAACCATGCAAGGCGCTCCGAGACCCTCTGGGTAAGGACAGCGCTAAACTCAAATATAAAAATTCTGTCATGCCCCCCCCCCCCCCAAAAAAGTTTCCATAACCTTTCAGGCCCCTTGCACAAGAGGACGGATCCGGCAATCGCCATAATTTATTTAAAAGCAGGTCTTTTTCTAATTTAGCCTGGACAAGTCGCTCACAGATTCATGAGGACTAAGGCACACACAGCTAGACGTGTCAGAAACCAGTCCAGTAGCGCTATATCCGGAGCCATAGCCACCAAAGCTTAGCTACAACTCCATACCAGATTACCCAAACTCGACCCCCTTTACAAGCTCCCCTCAGTGCCACTCATTTCCCCTCCCAAACACTCACTGGCTGCCTCTCTGACCCAGTTCCACAAACCCCTTCATCTCAGACCTCAGGCTCAACGAGTGCACTCGCCACTGCCCATTGGCTAGTGACAGTGACTTTTAGCGTGCAAGAAATGGTGAGCTCTGGAATTGAGGAGGCGAGGGACTTTATCTGGGTAGTAGCTTGCACCTTGAAAATGCTACCCGATAACTCCTCGCCCACTCGTTACGTACTTCCCGAATCCAGCGCCCCACGCATCTGCTTCTCCAGTCCACCACCAGTCTCCACCCGTGATCCACGCTCTTCCAGTCCCCCCCCCCCCAGCCCCAGCTCTCTAGAGGGTCCGACCCTCCCACCACAGCCTCATGAGAATCAGCAGCAGGTGTTTGCACCTTTCTCCCTGACTGCACATCCCAGAAGCAGAATCTCTCCCTCCCCAACAGATCACACCCGTTCATACACCCCCCCCCCCCGATTCACACGTTCACTTCTCTCCGTGCTTATCAACATCCCCCGTCCTCTACGCAGTACAAGCAGTGGAAGAGCGCACCCCACCTCCACTTCCTTCCCCCCACACGTCAAGCCACCAAACACAACCTGGTCCCTCTCCAGACCAGCCAAAATCTCCCAGACCTGTAGGCCAACCTTCCAACTTTGGTCTGCCTCGGGAAACTTTAAGGACTGCCTTCTTCAGTTCCACTTATCAATCATCCAGGACTGATTTGCCATTTAAAAACTATTTAAAATATTTATCCAAGTTTTTCAAACTAATCATCAAAAATGTACTTCCTTTCCCAGAATTACCAAAATACTGGGACGAGGAAGACGGATCGAGCAATACAGAGCGCAGGAGGACACAAGCTCAGCGAGCGTGCTAGTTTTTGCTCGCATACACTTGTGCCCAGGACATTTAAAGAGCAGAAGCAGAGAGTCAAGAACTGCTGCTACTGGCGAGAAAGAGATGCACTTCCCTGCGAAGACTGCAAAATAAAAAGGCTAGGACCGGCGTGGTGGAGCCTGGCGGCTCACTGACCAAGAAGAAAGCTGCTACGTGAGCAGGAAACGCCAGGAGCCGACGAGAGACTCCTGGGCGGGATAAGCAGCGCTTCGCTTACTGGGGCCTGGAACAAAGCAGACGTCTCAAATGGAAGCCGCGAGAGATTGGAGAATGACGAGAAAGCAGTCGCGAGAAGGAAACGGACGGAGAACCACCACCGGCCGACCACGGGAGAATCCAGGCACGCCAACAAGAGCCAGTGAGTCCACCCAGAGACAGCAGGGACAGTGGGGCATATCAGCGGCCGAATGGAAATGAATGTAAAGAGAGAAAAAGTGAAGAGACTTATTGTGAAAGGACAAATTGAACCACAAGCAAAACCCTTGCAAATATTTGAATGTATGCAGTGCAGGTACAAGGGAAACCCAAACGGGATAATATGTCAAGCAAATAGATTATCCAACAAAGTATATGTGAAACTCTAGGAGAGGGCAGAGACCCTGTATGAACAGAAGTCCTGGCAGGAGAGTACACCAGGCAGCCACAAGAATCCTTAATCAGAAATAAAGGAGGTCCAGAGAAGAGATATCAGGACTTTTTTTTTCCCCAAAAGAGAAGAAGCAAAATCCTGACAGGAAAGTACACTAGGTGTCCTGTGAGAGAAACTGCAAAGCCAGACAGTTGTGCGACAATGTTGTTGGTCAAGAAAGACACAAGGAACTAATGTGTGTGAAACAGAGTGCAAAGAGGAATTCAAGGGAGGGGAAACACAGTCTGGAGCTACGACCATTATCCTTGAACTTTTTTTGGAGCCATTTATTCATCCTTTATGAACACTTTTCTAGACCACACAAGGTTAAAGAGATTTCCCTCTTCACCACAGAATTTAGTTTATAGCGCAAGTGTCACAATAGATTTTTGGGAACAGGACAGTTTTGTTTTGGAATTTCTAACAAATTCTTAGTTTTGGTTTAGGTAGGGAAATTCCCCAATAAAAGTCTAACCAAAATCATGGCTAACTTGTGTTCGGGTTTCATTCCCGACTCCTCACCGTTAAACAAAACGGCTTCCACTAGGACAAAACGTTTCTGGGTGCAAATAAAGGTTCTCCAGGAGCAACCTCGTCCTTATCCAGGCACCCAATTCAAGGACTCTAGCAGTTGCAGTTTCGAGGGTTTAAGTGGTCTTCAAGTTGAGGGGAGATATCCTCATTCTGGTTTCTCTGCTTGCTGGCATTCTTACTCCTGGGTCTGCAGCCTAGCAGCACGTACACCGCATCAAGGGAAGGTAGTGGCTCGCCAGCAGAGACCCCAGAGATCCCACCAGGTTCTAGTCCACTCGGGCTGGGTCAGGTATTTCGTCCCTTTGGCAAGTTTAGGAGACCCATCTCTCTTCTCAACCCCCTGCCTTTCCCTACTTGGGAGAAGCAGTAGGGACCGTTACAGGAACAGGATTGTGACGGAAGCCTCTGTGCCCCGCCCGCCTCCCCACCTGCGCTACCACCACCTCAAAGCAATGCCGCATGCTCATTCCCAGTCACTTCTCTTTTCTCAGGCTTGTAGTGTGCATGTTCCTCTGGTCTACTCTAAGTGGACAATGCAAGTTCGCCTCTCTCCTCTCACAAACTCCTACATCCATCTGGTCAACCTCCCATCTTCTTGTCCTTCACCTTCTACTTGGGTGGTACATCCCCCTTTCCCTTCTCCTTAGTCATCACATCCCCTCTCCTCTCCTCCATCCAGCTTCACCTCCTAGCCTGCTTTGTCCTGCCACCTCCTCACCTCCTCTCAGTCCTTCTCTGGGTCACTGCGCCACTCCTCCGCCATCTCCAAATGCCCCCACTTCCTCGCGGTGTATGTAGGTCCTTGGCTTCTCCCAAGGGTGCCGCCACCATGGACCTGATCTCCGGTGTGGGGCACTGTGAATGCACAAGCAGGATATTCTAGCGGACTGTGGCTTTCAGGCCTCCCCAGAGCAGACCGGCAGTGTGGCACAAGGTAGGAGAACATAACGGCAGCTATTATTGGGAACCTTTTGGGAAAGCATCAGATTATGTTCCTAAAGTCTAAGAGGGATTGTCGATGGCCAGTAGCCATCAGTGGTAGTGGTGGTCCAGAGCAATTAGTTAAGTATTTGGAGATTTGCGTTTTGTAGCTGAACCCAAGACTTGCAGGAAGTGGACGTATAATATGGCCGCTCCTGTGCTTTAGGACTGCAGCAGTCTAGTGGTTGAAGTGCAAGCGCCATGGCGCCAGGGGAAGCAGGCTGCTGGTTTTAAGCGCCTTGCAAGGTTTTTCTGCAAGTGGACTTAACACACTGAGGCAAGCCTTTGCCACCATTAAGTGGCTTTGTACCTCCCTCTCGGAGCAGTGCGGTATCAGGGGAGCACATCAAACATTGAAGAATGCACATGACGTTATTTTACACAGAGTTATTTAATCATTTCAGAACTTTCTTGGGCGGTGTACTTTTCATTAAAAATAAATAAACAAAATGGAAACGAATGGAAGACCAATGGGAAAATGATGTCATCGGAATGAAGTGTTCAGAAATAAATAATCCGATAGGCAGAATAGAGTTTACAGTAAGGCAGAATAACGCTTTTCTCTTTTGGTGATAGAAGGTGCTGTGAAATTAGTAATTGCAGCACAACGGCACCCGTAGGGTGGGCTCTCTCAAAGGTAACCGGAAACGTTATGCACGAGAACTGGGAGGGCACAGAATCAGGGGCGCAGAGAACTGGGAGGACACAGAATCAGGGGCGCCGAGAACTGGGAGGACACAGAATCAGGGGCGCCGAGAACTGGGAGGACACAGAATCAGGGGCGCCGAGAACTGGGAGGACACAGAATCAGGGGCGCCGAGAACTGGGAGGACACAGAATCAGGGGCGCCGAGAACTGGGAGGACACAGAATCAGGGGCGCCGAGAACTGGGAGGACACAGAATCAGGGGCGCCGAGAACTGGGAGGACACAGAATCAGGGGCGCCGAGAACTGGGAGGACACAGAATCAGGGGCGCCGAGAACTGGGAGGACACAGAATCAGGGGCGCCGAGAACTGGGAGGACACAGAATCAGGGGCGCCGAGAACTGGGAGGACACAGAATCAGGGGCGCCGAGAACTGGGAGGACACAGAATGATTCTGCGGAGAAGCAAGGCATCCTGGGTGAATTTCCATGGCTAGAGTACCTCAAGCGTGCCCCTAATGCACTCACTAGACTCAGGATAGATTGAGTGTTTACTAGCGTTTCTATTCACGAAGACTTGCCCAAAAACCAGGGGGCAGGTCAAAGCCAGAGTCCGTGGAGTTGATGTGTGTATAGCGCGGGAAATCATACTTTGAACATCCTGTCTCAATCAGAGGGCGATCTAGAGGCAGGAAAGCGCAAATCAGTCAATACTAACCAAAGTTGAGAGGATTTCCAACAGGACACCCGGCAGCATTGCCACCGGGGATGGCACATGCAGGCAGGCCATGCACTCCAACACAAGAAAAACAAACACTCATAAACCTGGGGGCGGAAGTCAACGCAGGATTGCAGCGCTCTTGAGAAATTGGAGGCAGAAACATCAGGTTATTCCAAGAAATCCCCGGCAATGGCATAAGAGACGAGGTCCTGCAATGGGGGGGGGGGGGGTCAAATGTATACAGACTGTGTGCACGCATTTACTCCAAATAATGGACACCACCTCAATTATGTTTTGGGATCACCGATTTACCCCACTCTTTGGCCCAGCTCCCGATTCACCCCACAGACCACCCAGGGTCTGGCTGCCACCCGGGGCGGGGTCAGAATGTGCCTCTGTGCCTCCCCAGGGGCAAGGAATGACGTTTAAAGAGCACCGCGGTGGTGATGTGCACGATATAATCGACAAACATCCAGACAATGGGGAGCTTGTGTTCTCAGACGTGCAGTGTACACCACACAGCCCGCACATACACCTTTATAGCGGGGGTGGGGGGGTTGCAGCCTAACAACGACCCATCAAATTAGGAGGATTTCGAATCCTCGTGCTTTGGAAGGAAACATCAAATGTACCCAACATTAATGCAAGAGTGGAGTAGAAATGAGCAAGTGTGGCGACTGCAGCCAAGGTCACGTGAGAGCCACGGGGTGCATTGCATCGATTCTGTGCTAAACTATTGCTAGTCTTAAATGAAAGGTTCCAAATTGCCTGCGTTTCCCTGTAGCACAAAACAGGCTCGCGCACAACATTGCTGTAGAAAAGGAGTATAAAGGTGGTCCACTGAAGAAAAGAAATGAAGAAAATAAAGGCGGGGTCGTGGGTCAAAGGTTATCAGGTTCTGACGTGAAGGCGTTCAGCTGGACAAAATTAAATTTGTACTAAAATGTAGCAGCAATACACACATACGTTGCATGTAACATATAGGACTACAAGCACATACTCAAATTTCCAAGCAAAAACGAGTACTGTGGCCACCTGAACCCCGATTCAATGACGCCTCACCAACAATGTGGGTTCAGTTTCCCCTTTATCTGTTTCAACAGCGAGAGGAATCGACCACCTGCACAGAGGGAGTGCGTGCGCTCATTTGGGCTTTTTAAAAATGTTTCATTAAATGGAATAATGGTAGACCAACCTCAGGAAAATGTGTGGGGCTAATCCATACACATTTTCCTTTGCTCACCGCAAGACAAACGCATAGAACCTGTGTACACAGAATACAGGCACAGCCCACCCCCGTTATCTTTAGTTAGGATGTGACAGTAGGAGTACATGATCCATCTTTGTATCATACAAAGAAAAAACATTGGGAGATTGAGCGATTTCCTGAAATGCCATCTTGCCTACAAAGTGACCCATAGACTCTCGATTCATGCAACACCCAATTTACTTGTGTCTTGGAAAAGACAACGCCATTCAGTCTTCTTCCACTTGAGGCGTGCCTCACCTTCCATCGGCATTAGAATTGCAACTGCAAACTTCTTGATGGCTCTGGCCTTGGAGAACACCAATGAACTAGAACTGAAGTAGATATCATTTGCATTTTCCCTATGCATGTGCAAGATCCACTAAGTCGAACTCATGGGCTCCCAGGGGCATTGATCCAAACAACTATCAGTATGTTTTGTTAGAAATTTTGAAATTGTGAAAAATGGCATGATCTGCTGCAGGTGGGAAATGATGTGCTCTGTCTTATACTTTATACAGTTTAAGGAAATAGCCTGTAATCATGGTGTTCAAATATCAAACAAATCCATTGGAATCGCTGAATGTTCTTGTTAGGTGTCATTTTTCTTACTTTTATGATGACATATGCATTTGTAATTGAACGTACAAATGTTAGGTTTTGTTTTTTTCTCTTTTTTATATTATAAAAATATAATCACCACAATTTATTTTAATATGGGAGGTTTCCTACAACATTTCGACAATGTCAGTACTGACGCATTATATTCTCATAGTCTAAACATGTATGCGTCCCTACTGAACACCTTTGTTTACTTTTATCTAAATCCCACCTCTATTACCCAAACTAACTATATGCCTCAGATAATTTTACAGCCACTAAGAGAATTTGAAAGAAGGTCACGCTTTGAGGTAACCCACTAGCAAGTTTGTCACACTTTATACATGTGTGGCTAATACTGCATATTTGTTCCATCGCTCCCATCCCATAACATTTCCTGGTTCCCCATTTGTATTTTTACACGTCGATTTTCCCTCTTCTTTATTCATTGTGTATTTCTTCCACCTGAATCATCTTGGTTTGGACTCCATAGATCTTCTGTCCGGTCGTATTTGTCCTCTTTTTAGGCATGCTTTGCAGCAAGTTCCTGGGACTTTCACTGCATAGGCCACTTAATCCATTCAACGATATGGGAGCTTTCACAGGAGTTTGTCCACTGTCAAAACTGCACAGCAGACACATTTGTGTGTGGGCATCTCCTTCTCTCTGCTCATAGGTTCGAGTGCCGCCAATTCTCCCGGTATATATATATGGTTCTCTCCCTTTCTCCCTGCTTGTAATATAAAACTGAATGAGTTTCCTTTGAAAAATAAGCGTCTCTATCGTCAATATTTTTCCTTTCAACCAAACCCTTTAAAACCCATTTATGTGTTACCTTTAATCATTCCATTCCTTCTACTCCTCAAACTATCCAGAAGAGACCACATCACTCCAGCCCTAAAAACACTACACTGGCTCCCAGTAAAACATTGCATCACCTTCAAAACAATGTGCATAACGCACAGGGCAATCAGCGGACAAGGAGCAGAATTCCTACAAAAGAAAATAACAGTCCACAAACCAACGAGACCCCTCCGATCAAGCAACGAAATCCGCCTGGAACTCAAACCATACCTTAAGAAAAAACTTGGAGGCACCTCCTTCTACCACTTAGCCGCAAACACCTGGAACAACATCCCAAAAGAAATAAGAAACACTGAAGATCACCTAAAATTCAGGAAATCACTAAAAACCTGGCTCTTCAACACCACAGACTAAATCTGGAAACCGAAACCGGAAAAAGGATGACTAATCCGGAAAGGACACGGACATCCCCGAACCGAGAGGGTAGCTCCCACGGCACCTGGACGGATGACACCGGATAGACTGGAACACAGGCGGCACGCACAAAGACTGAGCCAACTCCCCCAGACAATCCCACCAACACTTCGCCCTCCCTTAGTTACCGCCAGGTACCACAGTGGTGTGGAATTGTTGAGATACTGGCAATCACCACTCTACCTGAGAGGTTGACATTGGCAGGTGCACTGGCCATAGGAGTATGAAGGGAGGATAAGGGGAGCTATGAGAGAGCATGTTAGAGGTGGGGGCCAGAGGAGTAAGGAACCTTGTATGCCAGTCGGACCCAGATCAGGACAGAGCCGCACCAGGGGAGACTGCGCAAGCCGAGCGCCTGAACTCAAGATAGAGACGCAAACTAACCAATCCTACTAACAATTTCCTCCTCTGCATACACCTCTCAAACTCCAAACCAAACACAACCAAAATCTACAGCACAACAAACCGCACAAACTTCACTACATTTCAACAACAAAACAAAAACACACATAGTCTTGCACAACATTACACGACGACTACCGGCCGCAAAGACCCCAGGCCCAGCCAACGGACCCACCGGGCTGAGGCCGCCAACAGCACATCACTGCTCTCTTGCACTTTTTCTGCTTCCTCCCACTAACTCAACCTCCCCTCCTCTTTCAGAGCCGGGGACCACTCCGGTGGTGATCGTGCGCGGTACAAATGTCCTTTAACATTAACATCTCCAGAAGGGGGGAGGACCAAACCTTCCCCCTGCCGGGGACAGCCCGATTACCAAGGCACTCTGGTTATGATCGTGCGCATACAGGAGAGGGTTGGTGGGGACCCCAGGATTGATTCATTAAGGTAGGCTTATCCTGCACCAATCACTGACGACCATTTGGCTTTAAAGAGGGTCGAGCCCCTCTTTAGGCAGATCATCTGAAGACTTTGCAAGGAGTAAAAAGAAGGACTTATTTGGACCCTGGCTGAAGGTACAGTCTGCCTTACTTCTTTCACCAGTGAAGGAAGGCCAGGATTTCCAAGAGGGAAGCAGATCCCTCCCCTAAACACCTCCCAGGAAACAGAGGGAGATACTGAATTCAGAGGACCCTCCAGCAGCTCCAAGACCGGTTCCCAGCCAGCATGCAGTGTGCCCTTCTAGGATCTGCAAGCAAGCTTCCTAGGTGGGGAGTGCCAGAGAGTCTCTGAAGTAAACCCAGGACATAGCAGCTGCCTGCAACACTCCTCAGCTTTGGGCAGTCCACCTTAAAGGACAACACGAGTCCAGTGAGTGAAGAAGTTCGGAGGAGTGCATCGACAAGCATCTACCGACGTCCGCCTTAAAGGACATTTTCAAGCAAGTCGAGTTTCTTGAGCTGTAACTGACTGCAGCGCTGATTGTTGTTACGCCGCAGTCACTTAAAGACACCCGAAACATCTCGACCAGAGCTTCAGAACCGCCGATTAGCACCAAGAAGACTGTTCCTGACCCCCGAGCTGCCATGTAGGCCAGCCTAAAGCCGTTCGTCCAGCTTCACTCACCGAAGTCCCTGCTGCCTGATACCCACAATGGACTCCCGACTTGAACTCTGTCACAGAAGCTGAAAAGCCCACTGAAGCCGACTCGACCCTGTCGAGCACCGAGAACACCTACAGCACAAGGTACATTGTTGGTGCCCCTGGAAGGCCCCAAGAAACATTTTAATACAGATTGCTCCATTTGTGCTGAAATATTGCGATTATTTACCACACCGACTGCCCTCCTGTCAGTATCCAGAGTGCATCCCTTTTCCTTCTTTGAAACGGTCTGTCCTCTGCATTCCTTTACAAGGTGGGCTGTATTTTTTTCTGTTGCTAGAACTGTGTTGTGATAATAATAAAGTAAATATTTTTATACAACCTTGACTGGACAGTCCCTTTTATAAAATTGGGGGATAATTGTATTTTCACTGTGTTACAATAAACCAGATCCACAACCTTTTGGAGATAAGCCTTCCGTTTCCGTCCACGTTACTAAAATTGGACAAGGAGGTTAATAATGTACTCGCGTTTCCAATCTGGTTGGATCCCTTCTGGTGTACTAGAGGTGTGAGGTTGATTGATGGTTTAGAAACCGATATTCATCCCTGGGCCACTGGTGCCCCGGGTCTGGAACCTTTGACTCTCCAGATGTTTTAGACTACAACTTCCAACAGCCCTGGATACATCAGGTGGACGCGCAATTCACCAACCCGTGGATAAGCTCCGGTAGTTGGAGACCACAGAAGACCATTTGCATTTACAATCACAAACCACAACACAATGTGCACATAGCACAAATACCACGATGCTCGCAACAGCACATTATAACCAATCTCGACTTTGTTGGGGTAACTAACAAATCAGTCCAGACAACAGAATCAGGGGTTCGGTACATAAACATGTCATGCCTTCTCATCCATTTGACCAGTCTCGATGAGGAGACTGGCAGACGCCAAACTAGTCTAGACAGTGACACGAAAGCCCAAACACCACACCAGTGACCAGTCAAAACCCTCAGGCTGCACCTGCCTACTGGGCGATGGTGGGTACCCAGGCAACGATTCTCTTTCCTGGTAAACAAACCTTTTCACCTATAACAGACCAGCCAGGGTGGCAAGAGACTTATCTGGAGGCTCTTCCCTTCAGGGCCAGCCAGCCCCTTTCTCTCCCGCCCCATAGGGTCAGTTTAGGTGCCAGGTGCCCGACATATAGGGCCATCCAGCACAGCAGAAGCACCATGCGGAATACCACCATGTGTGAGGACAAACGCCATGGTCTGGCCGACATTACCCCGATAGGCAGCTAAGCCTTACCACATGCAACCAAAGCCAGTTCACTCTGCGGCATCACATCCCAGATCGGCATTAGAAACCAGCAAACTCTTTCTGAAAGTGGGAGAAACTGAACATTAACACAAGATCACAGACTACCATGTACTTTATGGAATGCCATGCTCTCCAATTATGCGTTTCCCAAATGTCCATTAAGCTAGGATTGCCATGTTGTGCATTTTTGTATAGTGCCAACCAGTGTTATGCCCCAGGAAGCCATACAATGCCTTTGGATGCCAAGCTTGTAGTAACTTGGGATAGTCCTTGTGCCATGACATGGTACCAAGAGGGATAAGACAGACGACGTAACTGTGGCTTCAACAACTTTATTAAGATTCAGGATGGTGTAACGCCCAACTAACCCTATGCTATAGCGGGATTTCCCATCCTAACTAAACTAAGGAAAGTCTATGTCGGGAAGTCTAAAAGGAAAACTCTTTCCCTGTCAAAACACTATGCTGTGCTCACAACTAAACAAAAACTAGTGGAGAAATGCTCTCAACCAAAATCAGTGTTCCAAAACCAAAATGTTCAAAGAATGTCAATTCAGATTTCCACGAAGTTAAAGTTCTCCAATTAAAGTTTAACAGTTCCAATACGGCTTCTTTTTAACCAGGACTGCACCGCCTCTTAAATTACCTTTTCATAGACTCGTAAATATCACAGTTCACAACAAAATTAAGATTTAAGGGTCTCCCTCCCCCAAGATCCAATGCAATAGAAATGTTTATACAACGCAGCCGTCTCGGGACTCCTCCCCCCCCCACCCTCCCAAGACAAAGATTCTCCAGACTTTACCTCTGAGGTTTCCCTTCCCCAAGAGCTACTCTCACAATAGTTGCTTCACAAGTTCTCAGAAAACATAGGGTCTGCTTGACCCCCTCCTTTGGTGACTATCACCAAAACTCCACACCTCTCGCCACCCCTTTTGTGGCTTCTGGTCTAGGCTCAGTTGTCAGACTGCACGGTCCACCCATCACAAGTCACACAACCAGAATGCAATTGCCTTCTTTGTAACCTGAATCTTGATGTTAACAAAAGTCGACACATGGAAACCCAATGGTCTAGTGTCAGACCACACGTTCCACCCATCACAGGTCACGCAACCAGACGTTTCCCCCAGCTGATGTTCAATGGTTTACAAGTTTAAATAATTTGTGAGGTGGCAAAAAAGTAGCAGGATTTCAATTTATTTGGCTGGGCTACGTCAGTCCTTATGCCAAAGTCAGTGGAGACTCACAGGTTGGACTCACTAGCCCTATTCACCACATTCAACCTGGATGTCAAAGCCTCAGACGCTGACATTCAGCATTTAAGGTATGGTGGCTCATTATTCCAAAAATGACTTTCAATGTATTGCTTCCGTTTAGTTTTCGAGAGATATATATTTATTCATTCATATATCTCTCCTCTCCTCTCCTCTCCTCTCCTCTCCTCTCTCGGAAAACTGCATCTTCTGTTACAACCCAGAAATAGGGTAAAGCAGCAAAAAAAGTGCTTCATATTAAGATTTTCACGGAATCGAAAATATGGACAAGAAGAAAAAAAAAAGAAATTGGAGAATTCTTTTTTTGATAATACGCAGATCATTGGAGCAGCCTTCAAAATGTGCTCTCACCACTAGCCATTGGCAAGTGATAAGGGACTCTTTGACAAGTCAGACATGATGTGCTGTATGTATCTGGAAAACTGAGGGGGGAGGGGGGGGCGAGTGACTTTTACGTCTGGCACGTAATTAGCAACTTGAAATGGTTACTCCTAGTTGCAGGGAAAGTAAAGTTTCTTTTTGGAAACGGAAAGCAACACCCGGAAAATCGTGCATGTTCTCCCGACCCTCCCATGATGGAATCCGAGGATTGCGATTGGAGGATGGAAAGGGTTGCCGCTCCCGGCTTTTTTTGCGGTCTGCAAAGCTCCCATGATCCTCCACCTGGGGTAAATGAAGCACACATCCATTCTTCTTTTCACTGGAATTCTGGGATTGGTCAGAATGGCGAAATCAATGAACTTGATAAATTGGAGGTCGTGTTTGGAACCGATCAGAGACATACCAACTTTGCCATTGGGGAGTGGTAATTGGCTGTTGACTAGTAAGGAATAGTGCGCTTTCTGCATGTGGACAACAGAGGAGGAGAGGGCCTTGAAGGCTGGCAAGTGACATTTTTTACCCCTGCCCATCCCCCTGGTAGATGGAATGGGCATTCCTGGTGACCGGCCCAGTTACAGGGAACGCTGCGGATTTACTCTGCAAGGCAAGGGTCTTAGATCTGTGCGGTATCTTTCCAGGCCATAGACATTAGACTCCATTAAGCAAGCGCCAGAAAAGGGTGGCAGCTGTACCAGGAGCAGATTATAGCCAGAACTACTGGAAGGGCTTTGGGGCAACTCCACTCCACTCCACTCCACTCCACTCCGTGGCGCGAGCAGACCGCCATGTGCCTTGCCACACGCATCCATACTGCTGCTCATGAAGCGCTTTGAGCCCAATCTAGCAGCAAAAACAGCCTCTGCCACTGGGTGGAAGGGCGGCCTTGGAGGTTTCGCAGACCAGGGTGAAAATGCCTCAACCACTAGCCTCATGTTAGCACTATGTAACGTCAACGCACTCCAGAAGAATTTATTTTTAACGTTTGGGAGTGAAAGGACTAGTTCTGGATTAATACCAGATGACCCTATTTCATCAAGACAAAAAAAAAACAAAAAAAAAAAAAAAACATATATAGTCTTTTTGGAAACAAAAACACCTTTGTAACAGTCAATTCCCACATACAGAAATAAGCGTTTGCATTACAGATGTAGTCTTCACATCTGGCAGACTTGCGCTGCGGCAGAAGTCTTTCTATGGAATGGGCTGCTCACGCCATCACCCGAGCAGCGCAGGTGGCATAAAGGGACTGGCACATTTATTGGTTACTCCCCATCTTTCAGTGGCTTCCTTGAGGGAGGAAAATAGGCAGCTAAATTGCATACGTGAAGTGGCAAGACTTGGTGGGTAGTTTCACTAGATTGGTAAAATCCTACACAATGTTGGAACTAGCCCCTCAAAAGAAAAAGCACCCACTTGGCTTTGGAGTGGCCGCAGAACCCATTAATGACAGGCACTTACCTGTGACTATCTACAGTTAAATTCTGCACCAGAATTGGTTTGTGGATTGTGGATGAAAAGAAAAACCAGAATAATGAAGAGAACTCCTCCTGCCCTCCAGGCTGCGCCCTCACAGACAATCTCAGATCCTGTAAAATCCAGGTTTTAATGCAAACCCCAATGTCCCCAAGGCGGCCAAACAGTAACACTGGGAACACAGCCCCCGACCCCCACAAGTGTTTCCGCTCCAGCCAGAAGGGACTCCTGAACATATGAAATAATGCATTTGATGGACTTGGGTCAAGGAAAGAGAAATGCACTGGGCTTTAGGATATAAACCCCGGGCTCCGAGCTAGACCGTAGGATCCCACAGGTTATCAAAGGTGCTTGCGGATGGTCACTGCCTCCGCAGAGATTCTTCCAGAGACTCCTCAGCTCTGGGTCCAATGCGACGCAAAGCCAAGTTCCCATTTGGAGTGGCTATAGCTCTAGGAACCTGTGAGTGCTGCCAAGAAGGCTTAACTTTGCGCTACCTGCAGAGACCCATGGAAGCACGGCCATTGTGATGTCGCGTGGCCCAGCCTGGCTGCTCGCTCTGGACACGGCACTCTTGCAGGGGCTACGGAACCCCAGAAAGTCCACAATTTGATGCCATCCTGAAACTTATGAGCCTTTAGACCACTTCTCAGTCAGTGAGGGCCCTTCTTGCCAGGAAAAACAAAGGTACTATGCCACAACCTTGGATAGTTCATCGGGGCCAAGTGCTCTTTTGATGGGTAGCAGCCAGAAGTACCACATCCTCGTTCCGTCGTGGATATTCACTCCCGCAGTCAGCACCGCGAGGTTGGCCGCACTGTGAAATCAACGTCCATTTGAGCCTTCCCTAGAACTCGTGCAGATTATTTTTAATCACCCTCTTCAAGAAGCGCCCCTCGCCTGCTGCGCAAGTCCTCCACTGCAGTCCCACTCAACTCCTGTGTAGGCGCTGTAGGAACCAAACGTGGCCCCGGAAATGTTTTTCGGAGTGGCTCCCGTACTGACATACTGGAAGCTTTGTCATCCCCACAGTTCCCTGTGGGGCAGTGCACCACTAGTCGCAAGCTTTGTCATCTCCACAGTTCCCTGTGGGGCAATGCACCACTGGTCGCAAGCCGTGGGCAGTGCAGCACTAGTCGCAAGCTTTGTCATCTTCACAGTTCCCCGCGGGGCAGTGCACCACTGGTCGCAAGCTTTGTCATCCCCGCAGTTCCCCGCGGGGCAGTGCACCACTGGTCGCCAGCTTTGTCATCTACACAGTTCCCCGCGGGGCAGTGCACCACTGGTCGCAAGCTTTGTCGTCTCCACAGTTCCCTGCAGGGTAGTGCACCACTGGTCGCAAGCTTTGTCATCTCCACAGTTCCCTGTGGGGCAGTGCACCACTGGTCGCAAGCTTTGTCGTCTCCACAGTTCCCTGTGGGGCAGTGCACCACTAGTCGCAAGCTTTGTCATCTCCACAGTTCCCTGTGGGGCAATGCACCACTGGTCGCAAGCCCTGGGCAGTGCAGCACTAGTCGCAAGCTTTGTCATCTCCACAGTTCCCCGCGGGGCAGGGCACCACTGGTCGCAAGCTTTGTCGTCTCTACAGTTCCATGTGGGGCAGTGCACCACTGGTCGCAAGCTTTGTCGTCTCCACAGTTCCCTGTGGGGTAGTGCACCACTAGTCGCAAGCTTTGTCGTCTCCACAGTTCCCCGTGGGGTAGTGCACCACTGGTCGCAAGCTTTGTCATCTCCACAGTTCCCCGTGGGGTAGTGCACCACTGGTCGCAAGCTTTGTCATCTCCACAGTTCCCCGCGGGGCAGTGCACCACTGGTCGCAAGCTTTGTCGTCTCCACAGTTCCCCGCGGGGCAGTGCACCACTGGTCGCAAGCTTTGTCGTCTCCACAGTTCCCCGTGGGGTAGTGCACCACTAGTCGCAAGCTTTGTCATCTCCACAGTTCCCCGCGGGGCAGTGCACCACTGGTCGCAAGCTTTGTCGTCTCCACAGTTCCATGTGGGGCAGTGCACCACTGGTCGCAAGCTTTGTCGTCTCCACAGTTCCCTGTGGGGTAGTGCACCACTGGTCGCAAGCTTTGTCGTCTCCACAGTTCCCCGTGGGGTAGTGCACCACTGGTCGCAAGCTTTGTCGTCTCCACAGTTCCCCGTGGGGTAGTGCACCACTGGTCGCAAGCTTTGTCGTCTCCACAGTTCCCCGCGGGGCAGTGCACCACTGGTCGCAAGCTTTGTCATCTCCACAGTTCCATGTGGGGCAGTGCACCACTGGTCGCAAGCTTTGTCATCTCCACAGTTCCCCGCGGGGCAGTGCACCACTGGTCGCAAGCTTTGTCATCTCCACAGTTCCCCGCGGGGCAGTGCACCACTGGTCGCAAGCTTCGTCGTCTCCACAGTTCCCCGCGGGGCAGTGCACCACTGGTCGCAAGCTTTGTCGTCTCCACAGTTCCCCGCGGGGCAGTGCACCACTGGTCGCAAGCTTTGTCGTCTCCACAGTTCCCCGCGGGGCAGTGCACCACTGGTCGCAAGCTTTGTCATCTCCACAGTTCCATGTGGGGCAGTGCACCACTGGTCGCAAGCTTTGTCATCTCCACAGTTCCCCAAGGGTTCTGGGGCTGCCATGCAGGGGGAACACTGCTCAATAACTTCTAATTTTTTAATATTAGATCTTCTAAATGAAATCTATAAGAATTGAGGTTACATCTACATCATTTAAAACAAAAATACGGGTTACAAAATTAAGGAGCGGGGTGCCAAAACAAAACACAAAACCAACAAGTTAATGATACAACACGTCGTTGCAGATGAAACGTGCAACTCAAGCAGGAGCTGCAGCAGGAGGCCTCGCGGACTGCGCCAGCTGGGGGCCCGGCTTGCATCTCATTACATCTCGCTGTCATTAAGGCATGGGGAAAATGCAGGAATCCAGGACGGGCCTGGAATGCAGCGCCCCCACTGCCCCCACGGCCCCCACTGCCCCCACCAAGGCAAGCTACAGCTCCCTCTGCACACTGCCTGCTGGCAGGCTCCGGAAAACACTGGGGGCGGGGGCTGTCACTCTTCTGGAACATGTAAAAACATTTGTTCATAGGACATGATCCCCGGTAAAATAAATACAAAAAGCCAGGGAGAGACTACGCAGCAGGCGCAAAAAATGTAAGCAGAGCAACTGCCAGAAACAGGAAAACTCCCCAAATCCTGGCCTCCAGCCACCCCCATAACCTGTGGGCGTTCAACACTCCCCTCCCTCCCACACCCTATACCTTGCTTTGGTGCTTTTTTTTTTTAACAGCGTGTCAAGCAGGTGCACCACCTCGACATTAAACCCCACCCCTCCATGGTGAACTTGTGTCGAGGTGGCAAGAGATGAAAGCATGGCCCCACAGGGAACACAGCGGCTGCATGGAGGGCACGGCGGTGGGGCGGCTATTTAAGAGGGGGGCGGGGGAGGGCGTATTCCACTACCTCAGAATTACCGTCCAGGCGAGAACAGGAGCTAGATTTGCAATGAGGGCTGCAGCCGAGGTGGCAGTAAAACGTGATCCTGGGGTCACAGCAGAAGCATGTCACCTTCGTCATCATCTTCTACTCAGGGTGGCAGGAAGCGAGATACTGATGGACGCGGCCCCCGAAACTGACGCACCACCACGCTTGCTTTTTTGAATGGTTGCTCATTTTGAGGGAGGGGTTGGGCTCTAATGGTCAACCACTATTCTCGCTCGGTTTGTTAGAAGCGAATAAAGAATTTGCGTCACGGAACACGGCCTTGCTTGGAAAGTGCGCTTCTGGGCTGAATACAAGCAGTGCTTTCGCAGAGCCCTCCTGGTCCCGTGCACTGGGGTTCAACCCTTGATCATCCAGGATGGTGCAGGCGCAGAATTACACGGGGCTCATCAAGAGGGACGGGAGGGGGGGGCTGCCCTTCAACCTAGATAGCACAGCCCAAGTGCCTTAAAGGGACCCAGGCACTTTACAGTGTGCCACAGGTACAGAGACATCTCAGGTCCAAGCACAAAACGGGGACAGTTTGACCCAAAGCGGTCCAGGGAGTTGCCCATAAACTGAGGCCGTCCAAACTAAGATCCATAAGCCATGGCCTTCCATCTGGTCTATCCTATACATCCTATTAATGGCAACAGCTGTTTTCTTCGAAGGACACGTGCGTGTACGCCCCAGAGGGCGAGGCAAAGGCCTCTGTCGTGGCTCTTCTGGGCTTCCATGTTTTTAAGATGGCCACCATACGTGCAGCAGACTCGTCCTCCCGTGCCCCCACTGGCGAGCCACGGTTAGGTAGGCATGTCCTACGGCAAGAGCAGTGGTCCTCATTCAGTGCCCCTCTTGTACAGGTCACACATTTATATCACGCACCTTTGGTCTCAAGGAGCTCTGGCAGATCTGAAAGAAGAGGGTGGGACGAGGGCAAAAATGCAAGAAAGCTTTCCTTCTGCATGCACACAGGAGCAGAGCGCAGTCTGCATGCACACAGGAGCAGAGCGCAGTCTGCATGCACACAGGAGCAGAGCGCAGTCTGCATGCACACAGGAGCAGAGCGCAGCCTGCATGCACACCTGAAGAATGCAGCCTGCATGCACACCTGAAGAATGCAGCCTGCATGCACACCTGAAGAGCGCAGAGTGCAGTCTGCAGGCACACCTGAAGAGTGCAGTCTGCATGCACACCTGAAGAGTGCAGCCTGCATGCACAGGAGCAGAGCGCAGCCTGCATGCACAGGAGCAGAGCGCAGCCTGCATGCACACCTGAAGAATGCAGCCTGCATGCACAGGCGCAGAGCGCAGCCTGCATGCACAGGCGCAGAGCGCAGCCTGCATGCACCAGCACCGGTCTTCGGTGTCTGGTTCTAGACTAGGGAGGGCATTCAGAGCGTACAAGGTGTTGCAGTATCTAAAGCTTAGTTAGCAGAGGGTCCTGAGGGAACACAGGTTTATCTGGCCCCAAAGCATGGATCCAACACTCGGATGCAGGACCATCTTGAGTGTGGCTCCAATGCTCCGGCACAGTCTGCAGGCAGACTGAAGGTACACAAGTGGCCTAGTATTTCCTGTAGGACTACGAAGTGAACTCGCATTGTATGCCGAAATATCACGCAAGGCCCACTTTCATGGGTGTGGAGTGCGCAGCAGCGGAACAGGAGGTGCTTTCCAAGAGCCGCCTCACAGCGGCCCCACCTTGCCCGTGCATTCAGGGAGGGTTGCTTGTTTTCTTAGAGGGCTTGTCTAGGAATCCAGTGTTGATTTCCACTCTTGGCCTTTCCCCAATAAGAGTTCAGCCGAATGGGGAGGAGATCTTGAAGGGAACATATATTCTGGGCAGATCCTGAAACAGTAGATCTGCAAACTGCCCTTTCCACACAATATTGACAAACAACAAGGTCCTAAGAATTCCATCTGAAAGTGAGGCGAGAGTCCTCACCTTCAGGAGACCGTCCAGAAGGCGGCGCGACAGCAGCCATGCAGCGAGCAGCAGCGTCACGGTGATCCCGCATGATCCTGCAAGATTAGCCCGTAAATAGAAGCTCCTCGCGCTACAGAACACTTTTCAAGCACTGGGGCCTCAGCTGACAAGCAAAAGCCGGCGGAGAGAAAGAAGAAATGGCAGGATCCGTGGCAGACATGCGTTGCAGGAAGTCGGACGGGGAATCCAACATGGAGCGCAGAGTGAGACCCGACCTCGCCGGTGGACGGACACTTGGCGACACTGCGGGGTGAGCGGCAGGCCCTTGCAGACTGCACCGGACACGCGGCAGAGCCGCGCAGCATGTCCCGCGAAGACCAATGGCAGCGTTGCGGGGGAGCTTGGGACGCCGGCGGCGCAAAGCTGAAACACGCCAGATACGAAATGCACACTGAACACTGGGCAGGCAGGTGGAGAGACTTGGGGGCTCAGGGAGCTTGCGCCTTTTCTACAAGTAGGCGCTTGAAGACCCGTGGTTGCACAGGACAATTCACAGTGCGTTTTCGAGGTGGCCGGGAAGATCCTCCCAACATGGTCCATCATTTTTCCTAATATGTGGCACAGGCACCAGTCCCATGTGGTGCTTGCAATCTCCCTCCCTTTGCCCTCTTCGCTGGGACGCCACATAATGGCAGAAGACGTGGTGTCTTGAGGTGGTGGGCACACATTGAGTCACCGGAAGTAGGAGAGGATGGGACCGCGGCACGGCCACCGAGACGGCTGGGATCCGAGCTAGGGTGACCAGATTTAAAAAGTAAAAAACCGGGACAGGGCAACTAACATAAAAGTAGGACTAACTCTTGAAAGTGGCACTGTCAAGGCACTACACTTAAGTAGCGTTTGGAGGAGAGGCGGTTTCAGTGTTACTGTTAAAATAAACACATTTTATAATCAATTTCTAACAAACGAATACTATCTTAATTTGTAAAATGCAGCATTTCTTCTTTGCGAGCTATGCCTGCCAGCTATGAAGACACACTACCAAAAACCGGGACCACTGCAGTTTCCAATGGGAACATAATCTTGAGAAAGGGGGACAGAGCAGCAAAAACCGGGACAGTCCCGGAAAAACCGGGACGTCTGGTCACCCTAATCCGAGCATACTTTTGGCCTAGACTGGGGGGCCCTAAGCTTTGGGTCGAGGGTCCTTGAGCGGACGGCACAATTCTATTAAGTAATGGTGAAAGGTGGAGTAAGGAGAGAGTGGCTGTGATGAAGCGAGAGGCTGTTGGTAACAAACGAAGCATTTGTCAATGCATACAGTTAGAGGAAAGGAGGTGTGTTGTAGTTGGATACAGTTATAAATGCACCATAGTTGCACATAGTTCACCAAGTATGTCAGCCACTAGCATAAAGCCTCAGGCATGTTGCTGTGTGCATTATAAGTGCACCATAGTTGCACATAGTTCACCAAGTATGTCAGCCACTAGCATAAAGCCTCAGGCATGTTGCTGTGTGCATTATAAGTGCACCATAGTTGCACATAGTTCACCAAGTATGTCAGCCACTAGCATAAAGCCTCATAGGCATGTTGCTGTGTGCATTATAAGTGCACCATAGTTGCACATAGTTCACCAAGTATGTCAGCCACTAGCATAAAGCCTCATAGGCATGTTGCTGTGTGCATTATAAGTGCACCATAGTTGCACATAGTTCACCAAGTATGTCAGCCACTAGCATAAAGCCTCATAGGCATGTTGCTGTGTGCATTATAAGTGCACCATAGTTGCACATAGTTCACCAAGTATGTCAGCCACTAGCATAAAGCCTCATAGGCATGTTGCTGTGTGCATTATAAGTGCACCATAGTTGCACATAGTGCACCATGTAGGTCAGCCACTAGCATAAAGCCTCATAGGCATGTTGCGGTGTGCATTATAAGTGCACCATGTAGGTCAACCACTAGCATAAAGCCTCATAGGCATGTTGCGGTGTGCATTATAAGTGCACCATGTAGGTCAACCACTAGCATAAAGCCTCATAGGCATGTTGCGGTGTGCATTATAAGTGCACCATGTAGGTCAACCACTAGCATAAAGCCTCAGGCATGTTGCTGTGTGCATTATAAGTGCACCATAGTTGCACATAGTTCACCAAGTATGTCAGCCACTAGCATAAAGCCTCATAGGCATGTTGCTGTGTGCATTATAAGTGCACCATAGTTGCACATAGTTCACCAAGTATGTCAGCCACTAGCATAAAGCCTCATAGGCATGTTGCTGTGTGCATTATAAGTGCACCATAGTTGCACATAGTTCACCAAGTATGTCAGCCACTAGCATAAAGCCTCATAGGCATGTTGCTGTGTGCATTATAAGTGCACCATAGTTGCACATAGTGCACCATGTAGGTCAGCCACTAGCATAAAGCCTCATAGGCATGTTGCAGTGTGCATTATAAGTGCACCATAGTTGCACATAGTTCACCAAGTATGTCAGCCACTAGCATAAAGCCTCATAGGCATGTTGCTGTGTGCATTATAAGTGCACCATAGTTGCACATAGTGCACCATGTAGGTCAGCCACTAGCATAAAGCCTCATAGGCATGTTGCTGTGTGCATTATAAGTGCACCATAGTTTACCAAGCATGTCAATCACAATCCTAATGCCCCATGAGGATACAGCCTGTTGCTGTGTGCATTGTTTGGCAATCTAGAACATGGGCTGATTATGGAGGGTTCTGGGGAAGAATATTTGTTTTGAAAAGGGGACTGTTGTGGCGGGACAAGGGCCTGCTGAAGTTGTATCTGAAATAAAAGGATATTCGAAGACTTACTGTGTGAAGACGTTATTGGCAAACCTAATACACTTCAACCTAAAATGGGAAACAGACGCTTTGTGATTTCTCGGGGGTCGTGATTTCTCGGGGGGGAGACGTTCGCACCTCGCATGACCACAACACAGTGAATGTCCTGGAGGGAGTTGCAAACTCTATGGTGTTTTGGAGGCTTCTCCTCCTGTCCATGATGGGGCTAGCAGCACTCTTGAAGAGGGTAGTACTCCCACGCTTACGGTACCACTTCGTCAATATACCCTCCAACATTCCCAAGGCGTTTTTCTGCAAGCTGGATACGATTGTAAGGGACTTTATTTGGGGAGGGAGGAGGAATAGGATTACTCAGACTACGCTACAGAGAAGGGGTATCAGGTTGCCCCACTTTAGCGGGGCAGATGTCAATTGTCTTGGGTTTGTCTGAGGAGCATTCTATGGACACGAGTTTATTTTGTATTGCAGCCCTCCATTGAACACCATTTCCTGAAGGAGGTGCTCGATTCACGTGCCATCCTCGGCTGGCAAACATGGGCAAAAACCCTCCGGCTCAGTCTGGGCGGGCGAATGGTGTGAATTACCGATCCATTTCCTCCCAACATTCCCCTGGTAGGGTTAGTAGCAGGCCCACCTCAGTGCCAGGGATCATTGGGAGACGTGTTGCACGAGCAAAGTGCGATTGACTTGGAGTGCCTTGCACGGTATACGGGCCTACACGGGGGGACGATTCCAGATGCTTGCGGGTTTGCTTGGCCAGACTTTAAGGAGGGCATGGAGAGCGCACCAACGCTGGGAGCCATGTACGACATGTTCGAAGAAGGCCACAGTCTCCAGAATATGGGAGGCACTTTCAGGCAAGTTGAATAAACCGGTAGTGAAAGCGCGTATGCAATGGGAAGCAGACCTCGGGGGACGCTCACAGACGCGGAACGGGCCCGGACCATGATTTATACCATAAAGGTCTCCAGAAACGCCAGATTTAAGATATTGCAATTGAATGGTAGACATAGGGCAGATATGACCCCCCACACGGAATATCTCCGTTTTTTTTTTCATAACGCGCTTAATACCCAGAGGTTTCTAAGCGTGGACCCGGGGATCGAACCTGTGTTGCTCTGCGTCGTCTTGCTTCCAAGGCAAGCACGTTGCCGCTGAGCTATCCTGCACAGATGGGCAATTGTGCAAAGTGCAGTCTGGCATAGGGCGGCATACATTGGTATGGGAGAGGCGAGTGATGGCGTGAATGCATGGAACGCTTTGGCGCAGGCACTATCTGCCGCTTCGGCTATGCCTGTGTAGTCATCTAATAAGACAGGACGTGCTAGGCTGGAACTTACAATGTCCCTACGGGTTTGTCTGGTGTGCGGAGACATGCCACTAACATGACTAGGATAGGTCTAGGACTCTATCCGCGCAAGCAGGTGTTCTCGGTAGTTTGTTTTTTTCCAGGTAACCTGTTCCAATTGTCTAGAACATGCTTTTCAGTGGTTTACTTTACGATTAAAAATGTGCAAAGACCGTGAACTGTAAGGTCATCAGTTGTCTGTTATATGTTAAATTAAAATTGTTTAAAAAAAATAAATTAAAATACATTTTAAAAAAGGAGACTGCCCAGAAGGGCCCGAGACTAGCAGGGTCTCCCGCCTAGTGGTTACAGGGGAAGGACCAGAGCTCAGCATCGAGCAGTGACGTCACATATATGGTCCTTCCACCTAGGCCGTTGAGTCAAACTCCCTAGGTGAAGGGGTCTGCAAACTTTGGCCAGCATACACCAGGGCGAAGCGGAATGGGGGCCTCTAGTCCACAGCCCTGGTCTGCTCTGTCCGCACACCTGCGACACAAGGTCATCCAGCTTTCAGACTGGAAAGTGGGGTGTGCACGGAGTTATGGGGAGCCCCTCGTGGCTCTTTCTCGCCAGCCGCCACCTTGTTTATGACTCATCAGATGCCGGGACGCAACAACATCTCTCGATTCAATGGCTGGATGTCAGGAAGCTTCTAGAAGACTTGGGGTAATGGGTCACCCTCCGGGTTAAGGTTTTTCAAGACCCGCTATGTCAGAACAACGCCACTGGAGTTCTTGGCACACAATCTTCTACGCAAAGGGCACTACTTATGCTGAAAGGACCACCTGTGTCCTACTCTCAGAACGCGGGGCGCAAGCGGCCTGCAGAATTCAATTACCGTGTCCAGCACCCAACCATGCATGGTCCCACTTGAAGGAAGCAGAGAGGGTCTCGGGGCACCTTACAAAGTTCAGAAGGTGAAAAAGAAGTTGCAATGTTTTAATGGATGAGACGATTGGGATGGGGGCGTTTTACTGAAGTCGTTTTCTGGGGGTGGGCAGGGGAGTGCCATCTTGGGTGGTGTGTGAAGGATAGATGGAGGACATGGGTAAGCTTAGGGTCTTGACTTGTGTGTGGAGGGGGAGAGAACGAGAAAGAGAAAGAGAGAGGTGGAAGAGAGAGAGAGAGGGGGGAAGAGACAAGAGGGGGAAGAGAGAGAGAGGGAAGAGAGATGGGGAGAGAGAGAGGGAAGAGAGATAGGGTAAGAGAGGGGAAAGAAGGGGGAGAGGGAAGGGAGAAGAGGGGTAAAGAGAGAGAGAGGAGGAAAGAGGGGGGGGAGGAAGAAAGAGTGAAGAGGGTGAGATCTAGGGAGCGAGGTCAGGTCTGTTCCCAGACAGGAGGGGGAAATGGAGGAGGGGAAAGGGGTGGGGAATTCGGGCAACAGGCAGTTGTAGTATAGCTTTGTGTGCATTGGTGAAAGCGAGCGCTGTGGTGGCCGAGAGTCATTTGGAGGGAACAGGAGGGGAGACTGGGAGGATAGGATCTGTGTGGCACAGAGACCAAGTGTGTACTGTTAGTGAAGAAAGAGGGAACAAGCTGGGAACAGTGCCCAAGAGTTTCATCCTGTGAGGTAGGATGTTTAGGGGATGGGGTTATCAATGGCACTGAGCTACGGAGAGTTCGGGGGACGGGAATGTATGTATCCAGGCAACAGTGGCTTTCATCTCTTCCATTTAAGGTTGCCGAGGGTTTATGCAGGTTCTTTATGCCGCTTAACGGAGAAATCCACTTAAAACTTTGAAATGTTGCAATTCCACCCGGCTTAGATAGATGCTCCTCGAAGTGGAACTAGGCACGCTGGTGGGAGCTCGAAAAAAAAAGCCTTACAAGAGGACAGACCTGGGCAGGTTGGGTAGAAGGAAAAAAATCCTCCCAACCAATCAAAATCCTAGACCAGGAGTCTCTAACCTGCAGCTCACCAGAGGGTTTGGACTACAACTTCCATGATCCCTCATCGTCGTCTATTCTGGCAAGGGATGACAACATTTGTGGTCCAACAAATCTTCAGATCCAAAGGTTGCAGATCCCCCATCTTTGTGGGGGCCTCCAGCGCCAAGTGCCACCTTTTGTGGTCCAACAAATCTTCAGATCCAAAGGTTGCAGATCCCCCATCTTTGTGGGGGCCTCCAGCGCCAAGTGCCACCCACCTTGTGTGGGTTAGGATGGGTAAGAGGGTTTTTATGGCGGGAGGAAATGTGATTAAAAAAACCATAGAGGAAGAGGTGGGTATAAAGTATTGAAAAGGGTGGAATAATGCAATACTTGCTCCAGAAGTCCCACTTGGAAAAGTCAATGTGGGGATGGTCTCAGCACACGCAGGCACGCACGCACACACAAAATCAGAATGCACAACAGCGCCCAGAAGCGGTCAACGATGGACAACATTTAATACCCAGAAGACTATTCGATTCACACTATTTAAAACATCCCACTGCTGCCTGCGATTACTCATCGATGATGTCATGAGTCATCGGACAGCCCACGCGCCCGATCGGATGAATAAATATGAGCCCTGGCACGGAGTTTAATCGGCAGCGAAGAGAGACTGGCCCATCCCACTCGAGACCCCAAATGCACTCGTGTCCTAGCCATCCCATCCATGCACGTGTTGGCAGTCCGCCAGTCCTGAAGGGTTCTCCCAAGGCACACGCCAACCCTCCCAGAGACGAAGCCTTGGCTACTAGTTGGCAACGACGTCTCAGTTAGATGGAGTCCTCAATCCAAGCGTGTACCTCCTCCGAGGAGGCCAAGAGGCCCTTCGAGTGGGGCCTAAAGCGATTGGTTCCAAAAGCAGATTGAGTTTCCACACCCTCGCCTCCTCTTGACCCGGGAAAACTGCTCCATCAGAAACCCGAGGCCGGAGAGCCCCGAGCAGCAGGCCCGCCCGCTCCCCTGGCACGCATCCCATGATCCTGGTCCACTTGGACCAGTCCCAAGATGGGGGGGATCGTCAGAGGCTGCAGGAAAACAACTCTTCTGGAGACGTCCGTCCGAACAAAGACGCTCGCTTGTTGACTTCCCCCGGCGGAAATGTAACTCGGAGGGGACGTCCAGTGCTTCTAGAAGCACGGCTAAGCGCTTCGGCCCTATCACACCACAACAACACGAGGCTGCGAGGGGAGGAGCCTACAGCACCAATTCTGCTCAGATCTCTTCTCAATGCAATCCTTCCAAAATCCACTACACTCCTCCTTTTAACAATCGAAGGTAAATGCACAAACCTCCCCCCAGTGGAAACTGCGGTTAACCAGTTGCAAGTGTTTCTAGTTGCTCCAACTGAAACGAGGGCCATTTAGAATACAAACGTTAGGTAAACCAGCGACACCGGTAGAAAGCTCCGGGATGGCTATAGAATGTTAGGACAGCATTTCAGCAGAGGTTTAAAAAGATGTTCGCAAGCAACTGGAACCGGTGAAGCAGATTTTTCTTAAGGCCGTCACTGATTCTAGGGTCTACAACCAGTCCAGTCACTGAAGGCAGGGGTCTGCAACCAGCATCGCCCCAGATATTCTGGACTACAGTTCCCATGATCCTCCCCACCACTGACTATGCTTGGCAGGGCAGACTGATATTGTATTCCCCAATATCTGGATAAGCAAATGTTGCAGACCCCCTGTTATGAGCGCTAAACAAGTGCCTTTTGTCCATAACCTTTGATCCACAACATCTGAATATTGTCCACTTTGCTTCTTTTCACAGAGAAAATGAGGAGCCATTTTCAGCAATTCCTGCTGTAGCCAGAGGTACTGTAGGGGGGTTTAAGCAACTGTTTTTCTTTTTTAAATGGTTCGGTCGAGTATGGTCTTCGGCAGGTCTCAAAATGGGCGCGCCCCAATAGCCATGAGCGAGTGGTAACGAGCCAATTAAGAAATGGTGTGCATTTGGGGAAATCGGGAGGGGGCGTTTGTGTGGGCGAGTGAGTTTTCATCCCTGGCTAGTACCTTGCAACATGGAATTTGTATCCCTGGGACAAGGCATCGAACACTGTGTTCAAAGTGGGAGAGGTCACACGCGCACGCAACCTGTTGCCGACACTTCAGCGCAAACACTAGCGACAACTGCACAACACCGCGCCCTTAAAAACACAAGATAACTTATCAGACGTGGGGAATGTGTTTCGGACAAGCCCTGCTCCGAAGGAAACCGGTGTGCCTCGCGTTTCGGAAAGCACTATCGAAGCGGATATGGGATGTACCAAGAGCGGCGGTGCAGTGGAACCTAGAAGGTCTTATCGAAACATTCTCATCCCTCCTCAGCAACCCCTTGACATATATGTCCACTATCACCCTCCCTGCCCACGGACCGCCCTCCGCCACGCGATGCACTAGTGTGGCCACCCCTCCACCCCCAAAGTGGGCCTACCGGAGCATCGCTGCAGACTCTGGAAAGATCAGGCGCTGTCTAGGTCGGTGTAGCTCACAAGCGACTCAATGCGGCAATCGGGCCCGGAGCCGTTCCTACACTTCAGGGTGGCTGAGAGGCCCAATCCATGGCTGAGAGGCCCAATCCAAGGCGTCCCGGGACAAGGCGAGTCCCCCTGTCCTTCACTCCCACTCCAGGGAGCCGGGCCCGGATATTTCACCTCCAGTGAACAGGAGCCCCCAAGTTTCCTGTGGGATGGTTCCATGCAGAGGACTTGGAATGGACTGCACCCCCAACAGGGGTCCCAAAGATCATACTTCTCCTGGTGGCCCAAATATGAATCAAAGAATGAGGGGGTGTCCTAGAGGCAAAATCGAACAGAGTATTTGTGATGTAAGGGGTCCAGTCCCCATTGTTAAAGCAAAGGAAACAACGCACATCATACCCAGAGTCCCTTCCTTGCAGGAAATGGAGGGGACCGGAAAAGGAAGAGAACTTGAACAGAAAGTAAGATGTTGGACCCTTATCCAAGTCCACCTTCCCTCTTGGGCTAATCTAACCTCTCCATTGGCTCCTAGTGGATGCAAGGATTAGATTCAAAACCCTCTGCATTGTCCACAAGACGTTCTGAGGCCTCGGTCCAAAATACCTTCAGCTATCCCTCCGCAAATACCTCCCTCTCAAGCTCTTCGCTCCTCTACCTCCAACTCCCTCAGGGTCAGTGGTTTTTCAAAGAAACAAGCTGGGGGTAGATCTCTGTCTTCGTCTGGGCCCTCCCTCTGCAACAGCCTCCCTGCCACTCTAAAACTTGAGAACCGTCTCTGGCTCCGGATGCACCTCAAGACCTTCCTCTTTGCTTCAGCTTTCGCTCCCCCTCTTCCCTGCTGATCTGTTGTCTTGGCACTGTGCACCTTCTCCGGGCCCAGGTACCTGCTCACCCTGCCACCCTCCCGCACTGCCTCCGGGCCAGCCCTGCACTGGGGTCTGTATCTGTACCCATACAGCCCCCCCTTTTTCTTCCTGCACTTATCGGACCTACCCTGTCTGCTGCCTTAAACCTAGCACTTGCAAATTGCTGGCTGCATTACCAATGTTTGTTGCCTTTATTATTTATTTATCTGTTTCTCCTTTGCTCTGCACTTTACACTTATCCCCCTTCATGCACTTTCCCCCTCTCCCATGCACTTGAGAGTTCTCAATGTCAATGGGCCTAGTAAGATCGCCGTTTTGTTCTCCCCCGTTCCCCTCCCTTGCAATAAGATATCAATAACCCACCCTCTTCCCCATGCCTCTTGGCTTCAAATGGACTCCGTGGTCAGCACCCAGGGGTGAGGCTGGCTGTTTTATACCAGTGCAGCCCCTGAAATACCATTCCCGGGAGACCTGCTGGCGGTGGTAAGAGTGCTACCGATCCTGCTGGGGAATAAGTATCGCATCTTCGCTGACCTTCCGCACAACAGCTGGGAGACAGACAGCCTACCCACCAATATACATGCGTCCCGTCATAGGTAGGCCCTGCTTACATAGTGGATACTGGTGGGATATCAAATTGTTGTAGCTTTAGAATTGTGTGATGCTAGCAGTCACCATAACAAATTAGACAAGGCTTTTACATTTGCAGATTTAGGCGGCACTCGACTTTAAATTCCATATTCTTTTGAATTGAGATCAGGGGTGTAGATGGTTAAAATACCACTTCTGCCTGCAATGACTGTGTCCCAACAGCCATCACAGGAGGATGAGTGACCTTTGAACCCACGCTGTACCACTGCAGAGCTCGGAGGCTGTAGATACCAGGAGACTGGATACAGCAAAGGCACAGGCTTTCTATAATTTTGACGTGGAGAGTTTATGAAAGAGGGATCTGATTAGCAGGCCTCCCTTTCAGAAACAATTACATACATCATTTTATCTAATCATAATTTTATCTAATCATAATTTTAAAAAACACAATGTTTCAACACCCTTGCAGATGGCAATCAGACATAGTATGCGCGACTCCCGATGCCATCACACCCCCCCCCCATGATGACCTCTACTTACCTGAACATACATATTCAGGGCACCCTTAATCCTTCTCCCCAGCCAGTAACTTGCACCTTACAAATAGCTCATCTCTGCCCATAGGAATGAGCAGGAGCTGTGATTGGTCCATTGAATCCAATGGCCGGGACATTTTCCGCATCCACGGGAAGAAGAAAGTGCGGATCACAACACAAAGCTTCCCTGTTGTCGCCCAACCATTGTAGTGTACAAGGCCTTGCAGATGGCGCAGTCTTGCATGGACGAGGGGTTGTCACCACCATGAGAGCCAAAGGCTGTGTTCTGCTTTTAGTTTCACATCCTCATGGGCCATTTTAAAGCACAAAATCGACAGAGAATTGATCAGTTTTGAGAAGACGTTTAAGATGGTTGCCTGAGTCTTGAGCACCGTCCCTCAGCGCAAAATCCCTCAGTCTCACTCATGGGGTGGGAGAATTATAGCACATTGCAGGGTCTAACCCAAAGGGTGGAAGCCCCTCACTCAGGCAAGACCATCACACCTTGTGCGCAGTCTCAATGGATCGAAATTGCGATTGGATAAGCAGGAGCTAAAAGCAGCTCAAGGTATCCAGCCTTATCGAGTAACCAGAAGCTACCACCAGCGATCGAGGAGCTAGAAAATGTGTTCTACAAATCAAATTTCCACATACAAGATGAAAATATACATCCTTTTGTGCTTTTTTCAGGATCTTTATGCTCAACAGGTCATGTAGATGTGTACAAATGTATTATGGATGGTCCGAAATGCACAGTGTTGATTGAATTCACACAGGAGAGTTTGTCCAGCCTCAGTTGGCCAGGGGAACCAAAAGTAGCTCCTTGTATCGGTTGGTGTCCAACTAACCAGGCACTTTTGGCTACAAGCAGAAGCTAAATAGTTTCAGATGCCCTCAATTTCGAACCTGGGGTGCCTCATAACTCGGTGAGCAGCGTCAATGGGTAGGAGTCCCCGACTCCCATGCGAAGGGTCTCACTCAACTGGCAAGAACATCACGCCTCAGTGAGCAGTCTCAATGGGTAGGAGTCCCTCACTCCCATGCAAAGTGCCTCACTCAACTGGCAAGAACATCACGCCTCAGTGAGCAGTCTCAATGGGTAGGAGTCCCCGACTCCCATGCGAAGGGTCTCACTCAACTGGCAAGAACATCACGCCTCAGTGAGCAGTCTCAATGGGTAGGAGTCCCTCACTCCCATGCAAAGTGCCTCACTCAACTGGCAAGAACATCACGCCTCAGTGAGCAATCTCAATAGGTAGGAGTCCCTCACTCCCATGCAAAGTGCCTCACTCAACTGGCAAGAACATCACGCCTCAGTGGGCAGTCTCGAGGGGTGGAAGTCCCTCACTCCCATGGAAAGGGTCTCACTCAACTGGCAAGAACATCATGCCTCAGTGAGCAGTCTCAATGGGTGGAAGTCCCTCACTCCCATGGAAAGGGTCTCACTCAACTGGCAATAACATTGCGCCTCAGTGAGCAGTCTCAAGGGGTAGAAGTCCCTCACTCCCATGGAAAGGGTCTCACTCAACTGGCAAGAAAATCACACCTCGGTGGAAAGTCTGAGCAAGTGAGCACTCTGAACCTCTTCCCCTTACCTGCTACTGGTAGGGCCTCAGAGGACTGTGGCTGGCTGAGCTCACAGGGATGCAGTTCCCAGTTTCGCCTACATTGCTGCCTGGTGACCCTACGCAAGGGAGTGTGGATAAATGCCGTGCGGATCAGTAGTGAACGCTGCCTCATTCATTCATTCATTCATTCATTCAATCGCACCCCTAGTACACGGTCTCAGCCAGTGGGTGAGAGCATCTCAAGCAGGGGCGCAGTCTCACTCTTTGGGTGGGAGCGTTACAGCTCAAAGTGCAGTGTTATGTGGCAAGCGGATCTTGTGTAGCGTGAATGTTGCCGGATGCGCCTCTAGGCACTACGACATATCGTGTAAATGTTTTGGCTTGGTTGCACATAAGTCTTAAGCTTGACCCGATTCAAAGGCCCAACTAGCCTTTGATTTGGCCCAAGTTAAAGCAAATGCCTCCAAGCGGGGCGTGTATGGAGCTTGGGGCCAGTCCGCTGCCGGATACGCGGGTGTTGGGGCGCGGGTGGGGAGTGGGGGCAGGGGTGGTGGTCCCTTCCTGTTTCGCAGCACTGTTGGGAGCAGGAGGTGAACCAGTCCAGCATAAATGCCTCAGAGTTCCCGCCGGGAGGGGGTGCGAAAGGAAGAATGGAGGTCGTGCATGCATCGTTTATTAAAACAAGGCCGAGTACAAAACAGCTATACCTCTGAAATAGCAGCATTCCCGCCATTTGCAGACTTCCAAACCTTCTGGGGTGGCAAAGTCAACCCCCGCCCCTCCCGCAGTAAACATCAAGGACCGCTCGGCGCGGCATGCACGAGGGAAGCTTGCACTGCCCAAGCGACCTCCAAGCTCCCCTTGCCTCATGGGTGGGCATGAAGAAAACCCTTCATGTTAACCACTCCGCCCCCCCCATGCAAAGACGAGGGGTCAATCAAGGTCAACACCATGACAACAGCTGCCAGTGGCCGAGGTCGCCAGAAAGCCAGGGTCGGTCCCTAGGCGAGGCTGTGCTGCCGAGTGCCAGATAACCGCCCTTCAATAACGCCCCAGTGAGGGCAGGCCGACCTTTAGGGGGTTGGGGAAGGCCCCCCCACACAGCCACACCCGGGAGAACGGAGAGGGCCTTCCAGGTGCGACTCGCCATGCCCACTGCACCTTTCTTGAGCCATCCAGGGCCACCGGCAGGCAGCCCTGTGGCCATTAACATATCCTAAAGCACGGCGTAACCGTCTTCAAGCATGACAGCCTCCCCAACTCCCCAACCCCCCAAGCAGAGACGAGAGGCCCCCTTCTTCATTCCCCGAGCATTCGATGTGGCGCTCCCTGCACATGCCTGGGTGGAGCATGCTGTTGGAGGGAGCATGCTGTTGGAGGCAGCTTGCTGGCTTGGTCAGTGCTTAGCAGGCAAGTGGTCACTCAGCCCCGCTGGTGGAATCACGGATCACACAGCGTCATGGCGGAGAAGCCGGGATTCGAACCAGAGCTTCCGGCTCCACGGCCAACAACGTGCCTATTGCCCACAAGAAAGACCCAGCTGAGGAGGCCAATCGGTGAACATTTGACCAACAACCCTGGCAGGCCTTTCCCAAAAGCCTGAGAAAGCCACGGCACGCCCCGCTCCTAAGCAATGGCCACTCCACAATTAAAAAGGTGCAAGCTTGCTTTTAGTCAAGCGATATTTTTTACCTCGATAACTTTAGCTTCCAATTTGTGTTCTCAACGGACAAGGAGAGGAAAAAGGCAGTGCGTTACAGGAAAGGGGGTCTCCCAGCCACCCCAGGAGCAGAGAAGCAGGAGGAAAAAAGTTCATCTGTATGAGATTTGGGGGAGGGTTGGATCTGGCATCTTATAACGTGTTCGGTTTTCCTGGCTTCTTTGTTTTGTATAAACTCCAATAAAAATACTCAAATAAAAATGTGAATTTAAAAAAAAGTAAATCCATTTTAAAAAAAAAAAAAGAACGGGAGGAAGTTGGTTATTAATGACGTCATTATAGCGCTGCGCCAATAACTCCCTCATACCACCATGACGAGATTAACTCCTGTACGCCCCGGTGGGCGACCCCTGTCACCGAATGGTTCTCTTTAGGGTGCTAGAATTAGAACTGCACAGTCCTCATCCCCTAGCTGTATTGCTTGTGCTACAAGAAGGACGGCAGAGTCCTCATCGGCTAGCCTGTATTGCTTGTGCTACAGGAAGGATGGCAGAGTCCTCATCGCCTAGCCTGTATTGCTTGTTCTACAGGAAGCAACGCAGAGTCACCTAGCCTGTATTGCTTGTGCTACAGGAAGCAACGCAGAGTCCTCATCGCCTAGCCTTTAGTGCTTGTGCTACAGGATGCAACGCAGAGTCCTCATCGCCTAGCCTGTAGTGCTTGTGCTACAGGATGCAAGGCAGAGTCCTCAGCGCTTAGCCTGTAGTGCTACAGGACGCAATGCACCGTCCTAATCACCTAGCCTGCTCAGTGTGTGCGTTAGAGTAAGCACTGCACAGCCATCTTACCCTAGCATGCATTGTATGCATTACAGGAAGCTCTGCAAGGATGCCCTTCTCAGCCCCTCGGCCTGTAAGGCTTTTATTACCATGAGCCTTGCTAGGATTTCACACTCATTTCTGGGGCCTGTATAGCGTTGTGTTACAGCAAGCGCTACAGGAAGCACATGTGACTCGTGGGCCTGTATGGTGTGCATTGCAGAAAACCTTTCAGAGAGCTCCCCTCATCCCTTTACATGTAAGCCTTTTCAGTGACCACATGGGCCTGTGTGCGAGTGGTAGGAGCTTCCAGTAAAACCCTTGTGATGCAAGGCCTGCGGGAGCCCAGAGGCCTCCTGGGTCCGTATGGCTAGTGCAGGTAACTCCCCATTCCTCCCTAGGGATGCAAGCCCTGCAGGGAGCCTCCTGGGTCCGTATAGCTAGTGCAGGTAACTCCCCATTCCTCCCTAGGCATGCAAGCCCTGCAGGGAGCCCTCTGCGGCCTCCTGGGTCCGTATGGCTAGTGCAGGTAACTCCCCATTCCTCCCTGGGGATGCGAGCCCTGCAGGGGGCCTCCTGGGTCCGTATGGCTAGTGCAGGTAACTCCCCATTCCTTCCTGGGGGTGCAAGCCCTGCAGGGAGCCTCCTGGGGTATGGCTAGGGCAGATAACTCCCCATTCCTCCGATGCGAGCCCTGCAGGGAGCCTCCTGGGTGCATATGGTTTGTGCAGGTAACTCCCCATTCCTCCCTGGGGATGCGAGCCCTGCAGGGGGCCTCCTGGGGTATGGCTAGTGCAGGTAACTCCCCATTCCTCCCTGGCGGTGCGATCCTGGGTCTGTATGGCTAGTGCAGGTAACTCCCCATTCCTCCCTGGGGATTCGAGCCCTGCGGCCTCCTGGGTCCGTATGGCTAGTGCAGGTAACACCCCATTCCTCCCTGGGGATGCGAGCCCTGCAGGGAGCGTCCTGGGGTATGGCTAGTGCAGGTAACTCCCCATTCCTCCCTGGGGATGTGAGCCCTGCAGGGAGCCACCTGGGTCCGTATGGCTAGTGCAGGTAACTCCCCATTCCTCCCTGGGGATGCTAGCCCTGCAGGGAGCCTCCTGGGTCCGTATGGCTAGTGCAGGCAACTCCCCATTCCTCCCTGGGGGTGCGAGCCCTGCAGGTAGCCTCCTGGGTCCGTATGGCTAGTGCAGGTAACTCCCCATTCCTCCCTGGGAATGCGAGCCCTGCAGGGAGCCTCCTGGGTCCGTATGGCTAGTGCAGGTAACTCCCCATTCCTCCCTGGGGGTGCGGGCCCTGCAGGTGGCCTCCTGGGTCCGTATGGCTAGTGCAGGTAACTCCCCATTCCTCCCTGGGGATGCGAGCCCTGCAGGGGGCCTCCTGGGTCCGTATGGCTAGTGCAGGTAACACCCCATTCCTCCCTGGGGATGCGAGCCCTGCAGGGAGCGTCCTGGGGTATGGCTAGTGCAGGTAACTCCCCATTCCTCCCTAGGGATGCGAGCCCTGCAGGGAGCCTCCTGGGTCCGTATGGCTAGTGCAGGTAACTCCCCATTCCTCCCTGGGGATGCGAGCCCTGCAGGGGGCCTCCTTGGTCCGTATGGCTAGTGCAGGTAACTCCCCATTCCTCCCTGGGGATTCGAGCCCTGCAGGGAGCCCCCTGCGGCCTCCTGGGACAGTATGGCTAGTGCAGGTAACACCCCATTCCTCCCTGGGGATGCGAGACCTGCAGGGAGCGTCCTGGGGTATGGCTAGTGCAGGTAACTCCCCAGTCCTCCCTGGGGGTGCGAGCCCTGCAGGGAGGGCCGCAGGGGCTGTATAACCTCTGACACTGGAAGTATCGCATGGCGAGTCCCCCTCATTCGTTGCCCTCCGTGGAGGCGTTACAGCAAGTCCTTCACGGAGCCCCTTCTCACCCCTTGGGAATGGGTTATAACGCTACTGGAAGTTCTGCATGGCATGTCCACTCATCGGTTGGCATGTATGGAGTGTTCTGGACTACACCTCCCATGACCCCCACCGTTATTGATTATGCCGTCTAGGGGAATTGAGGTTGCAGTCCACAACGTCTGGAGATCCAAAGGTTGCAGACCCCTGCCCTACAGAGTGCCCACTCACCCCCTTTATCCTAGTGGCAGTGTTACTGCAGCACTCAAAAGCAGCGTGCATACACGACCAATGTCATTTAGGGAAGGGCCCCTTCCCCTAGAGTTATAGTGGGGGTAGAAAGCACAACTCCCAGAATGCAAAGCAAAACCAGAACTGGATGTTCAATCTCCCCGGTGACATGGGGCGGGGTCCTTGCTATTTAAAGAGCATCTGCACCCCTCCCTCCCGCCCCCCCCCCCACAGGAGTGAAGGATGCAGATGGGGAGGCGTGACCTTAAGTTTGGGGCGCCCACGCGTTGCGCTTTCACTAGTATCCCAAGATCACGGGATCATGCAATTGAAGGCTTACTGGGTGGCACCTGCGTGCCTAGCGTACACACATATATCCCGAGAAGGTCTTTCAGGTAACTGGTCACGTGGGCCCGGGGACACCCCGGCTGCACTTCCGCCCTAGCACCCGGGCTCCCCCTTTCCTCTTGGAGAGTCCCATTGCCAGAAAGTTCAACAACAGAACAAAGCAAACAATAGAAGCAGCATAAACCTTGATCCGTGCAAACACTGCCTTTCAAAACACACCCGAAGCTTTAATGGTCTGTGAAAAGTGGCATTTGGGAATGTAGGCGTTTGAACGAGGAAAGGCTTTCTTCCCGAAATTCCACAAGCAGGCCTAATGCCCAGCAAGAAATTAGCTTTAAAAGACTGTGTAGGTGGCCCAAATCACAACAATCGCCAAAGGGGACAGGTTTTCCTTTGAAAGGAGCTTTACTTTTATTAAGAGTAAGTCTGCGGGTTCTAAAACGATACATCCCTCATGCCAGCGTTGCCCCAAAACTCCAGGACACGTTCTAAGACTACAACTTTTCAAAGCAAAAATATGTTTAATTGACAATGGAGTTCCAGAATTAAAGATGAGAACCTTTATTTCAAAAAGATGTGCAGAAAAAGATTTTTTTTAAATGAAGTTTGCCAAATCTGTAAATGGAAAGTGGGGTTTGATGCCCGAAAACCAACGAAAATCAGTTCTATCGCAAACCGCCTTCTGTCTGCCGCTCCATGTACACAAGTGGAGGGTGGGCCGACTATGGACATGAAACAAGCTGAAGTCAGAAGTTTATGGTTTGAATTAATCTTAACCACTGGCATTGCCCCCAAGCAACCTCCCACGCCACCGATTTTAAGCCAGTGTACACCACCTCAGATGGGGACCAGCCATTTGCAAATCACAGTCCTGGTCCTGCCACCAATGGGAGCAGTCTAGCCGGAACCGCCGGTCCCCTCCACTCTGCGGGGAAACCAGAACCCCTAAACATGTTCATGCCTCCTCGGGGCTCATTTACTCCTGGATGGTGGATCAGCGCTTTTAGTTCGATCTTCTTCAGGGATTGGTCAGCCATTGACAATGTGCCCACATCATTGGCCAGGCATCGGGAAGCCATTGACCATGTGCCCACATCATTGGCCAGGCATCGGGAAGCCACTGACCACATCATTGGCCAGGCATCGGGAAGCCATTGACCACATCATTGGCCAGATATTGGGAAGCCATTGGCCAGGTATCGGGAAGCCATTGGCCAGGTATCGAGAAGCCATTGGCCATTTGCCCACATCATTGGCCAGGCATCGAGAAGCCACTGACGATTGGTCAGGCATCGGGAAGCTGCGATGAGACCGACTACAGATCACACCCAACAGTTCTTGACGGGCACACGGTGCCCTCCCCTTGCTTCCAGGCGCACGTGCCTCCCCTTGCTTCCAGGCGCACGTGCCCCAGAGCATTCCATGCGGTGTGTCCCATTAAAGCGATGCACTACTTTGCACACTGCAGGATACGCATAACATTGGCTAATCGCCCCAGCCCTCTGCAGCACCAATAACCCATAACTAAACACCCGGCACCAAACTAGGATGTTCAGTGCAACCAAGGTGTCTTTGCCCCACGATCAAATCTGTAGGCTCACCTCTCCTACTGGAATACATTTTAAGCAAAAAGGATCACCCCAACCCGACTTTATTCGTATCCTATATTTTAAACTTAATACATACCAAAAGGTTACGTATACCTCAACTCAGAAGTGATAATTAATGGGTTGAAACATTCACCATCCATCATTAAATTAACCACAATCTATTCCCAAACATTATCTGTTGCTTCGGCAAGATCCCACTACAATAGCTACCATTCACCAAAGCAGGTGCCAACGAGCGTAAAGTGGACAAACCGCCACACGCTACCCAAATACGTGGAGAATGGCACACTCTTTCAAATTGCCTCCTCCCGGGTCTTCATCAAAGCTCGCATAGATATTTCAGACTGTCCGAAAACTTGTCTCTCGAGGAATACCGGCTCCCAAAGGACAGGAGTTACACTGCCATAAAGTCAACATTGAAATGACAAGGTCAAATTACGCATCATCCAATTAGAAGGCTACATGCAGGGCCATTATATGAATTCAATATTACATTCCCAGTGACAACAGCAAATCAGGTCTCCAATCAAACAAAAAGTGAAGAAAAGGGAACAAAGAAACGTTGACCCACGTTCCTTTGTACCCTGGAGTTCCAGCCAGAAAAGAGCCGCCGCCCCCCCCCTGCCCACGACCCCCACACACTGGGTCTGATGACAGGTGGGCACTTGATTCCCGGGATGGTAGCAGGCTCTCTACGACCCATTGCTGGTCATGTTCTTGCTCTCGGTCATCTGGACCCCCAAGAGCAACCTGGATCCACTTTTAACAGTGCCCTGGAAAGATGCCCATGTAGGAGCACCAGGGCACGCCGACAAGGCAGACGCATTGGGCAACAAGTTACACGTGGCATTTAATTCCGAAGCTACGGGACGCAAGGTGCTAGCTAGCTCCTCGCTGCCCACATTAGGGCTTTGGATTTAGTAGTGGCTGTCGAACCATAAACAGGGGTAAAAACGTCAGGTTGCAAGCTAGTAGCCAGGCCTAAACATGCCACTCGCCCCCTCAATAATCCACATAAGCACAGAACACCATTGCTTACTCGCCAATAATCAATTATCACTAGCCAATGGCTAGCGGCGAGTGCACATTTTGACCCTTGCCGTAAAGGAGATTTAATGCAAACATACAATATCCTCTTGTGAGGAATTCTACCATCCGCACAGGGAGTGTGCACTCACCTGGGTTTTTTGAAATTTTATATGAAATTGAATGATGGTAGGTAGATCAACCTCTGGAAAATGTGTGGGGCTAATCCACACACATTTTCCTATGCTCACCACACGACATACACATAAACCTATGTACTCTGGGTGGACTACAGGCGCAGTCGCGGCAATCATTTAGTTGGGATACGACAGCCAGGAGAACACCCTGTCATCACAGAAGCGGGAGGGCCAAATCTTCCCCCTGCCATGTCCAGCCTAATTAACTAACAAAGGCTCCATAGATCCGACCTGTCCTTTGGTTTAGCTGTATAGCTGGTGGCAGCGATTGGGAGAGAGAACATACTAAAATAGTGTACTTCAAAAAGGCCCACATGGGGCCTGGCTGCAGCGTTTAACAAAGGAGACAGGAAACTCCAACAACCTTTCACATGCACCGTGTCAACCTGAAGCCAGCTCCCACCCTTAGTATCGATTGACAGCAAAATGTCATGTCTGGGACTGATGTATTACAGTAATCATCCCAGCAGGGGAACGCCATTCAGAAGGTATGAGTATGTGGCTTGTTGGAGCCAGAAAGTCTTGTCTTCCGGCTGCTTTAATCAGAAATCACAGAGCGCTCCTTTAACCAGAGCATTTGATCCACAACAGACGGGAAGATTGGTGGGACTTTGTATTACATGTTTTCGCCTCTTTACCTTTTCTGTTGCAAAGCACTCTGTTTATGACCTCACACATACAGGAGATTGTTGGTGGGGACCTAGGATTGGTTCATTAGGGTAAGCTTAGCCTACACCAACCCCTGTGGTCCATTTGGCTTAAAAAGAGGGTCGAGCGCTTATTTTGGGAAGATCATCTGAAGACTGCATGGAGTAGCAAGAACAACTCCTCATTGGGCCCTAGCTGAAGGTACAGTCTGCCTTACAGCTTCCGCCAGTGAAGGAAGGCCAGGATTTCCAAGAGGGAAGCAAGATCCCTCCCCTAAACATCCCCCAGGGAACAGCGGGAGATATTGAATCCAGAGGACCCTCTGTAGCTCCAGAACCAGTACCCAGCCAGCACGGAGCATGCCCTGCGAGGCTCTGCAGCAAGCTTCCTAGGTGGAAAGTGCCAGAGTGTGTCTGAACCAAACCAAGGACAAGGCAGCTGCCTGCAAAACTCTCCTCAGCTTTGGGATTAAAAGGATGACACAAACCCAGTGAAGAAGCTAGGAGGAGTGCATCGACAAGCATCAACTGCCGTCTACCTCAAAGGACATTTTTAAGCCAGTCAAGCCCCTCGAGCTGCAACCTGACTGCACTGCTGACTGTTATGCTGCCTTCGTTAACGCACGGTTGAGGCGCCTCGACCAGTGCTTCATAACTTCCGACCACCACTGATACGATTCCTGACTTCGAGCTGCCATGTAGGCCAGCCTGCAGCCATCCGCCCAGCTTTGCTCGCCAAACTGCCTGTCGCCTGATACCCGCAGCTGTCTCCCCATCTTGAAGTCTGTCGCAGAAGCTGCAAAATGCCATGAACCCGACTCGACCCTGTCGAGCACAAGGTACACTGTGGTTCTGTCCCACTGGTCCTTCTCCGAAGGCCTGTAGTGACACTTAACAACCCATTGCACCCTTTGTGTTGAAACCATGTATCCTTGAACTGTTGCGATTAATTTCTTTACCAACTACCCTCCTGTCAGTATCCAGAGTGCATCCCTTTTTCTTCTGTGAAACCGTCTGTCCTCCGTTTTCCTTCACATGGTGGGTTGTAATTTGTAGTGTGCTAGAACTGTCTGTTGTAGTAATAAAATAGTAGATATTTGTACACAACCTTTACTGGACAGTCTCTTATCATTGAGTAATAATTGTATTTTTGCTGTGTTGCAACAAACCAACAATCCACAAACGTGCGTTGGTAAGCCTGCCGTTCCGTCCTCGTTACCAACATTGGATAAGGAGGTTTATAATTTACTTGTGTTTGCAATCTGTTTGGATCCCTTCTGGTGTACTAGAGGTGTGGGACCTATTGATGGTTTAGAAACCGATATTCACCACTGGCTCCCCCGGAAGTTGATTTCTCTCACCTCTCCCATCACAATAAACCAATACAAGGCTGCAATGTCTAGGCCTAGGAAATGAGGCTCTCCAGATGTTTTGGCCCACCACTCCCATGATCCCCCAGGGCAGATGGGAGCTGTATTGCAATCACAACACTGGTTTCAGAAGCCCAGATCTAGTTATACAAGGACTGCTCCACAGACTATCTCCAGCTGCAATTCTTTAAGGTCTCATGCCCTGCGCCGGCGATTGCACGCCTTTTGCAAGTCGCATGATGGAGTTGCAGGCCCGTTTGCCCTTTCCTACTGTACTGCAGAGCATACTTGGGTGTACCAATATTTTATTCACCATTTGGTTGTGGGGTGAGTAGACTAAACTATTTACATGAAACATTCTACAAGATAATGTGTAGTCTAAATCTTAGGCTGTGTGAGAGGAAGTTCTTAAGTAGTAAAGGTGTTTGCTATAGTTCCTTAAAATAACAAAAAGCCCCAGGGCGCAGCGCAGACTTTACAGAGGACAGACTTAGCCTGGGTCCGTCATATTTAGGCAGCAAGGTGTGAAAAATGAAAAGTCGTGCCTAACATCGAAAGCTCGGCCAGTCCGTTTACAGGGTAATCTAAACATTCCTCAAATGTCCACAGACTTTGCACAAGCAGCAACAGACGTTGCACACCTGCCGCAGGCCGCCCAGACCTTGCACACCTGCCGCGGGCGTTCCAGACATCGCCCAGACGACCCCCACCTCCACCCCCTCCAGCACACCGATGGATGCTTCAGGCCAATTGCTCACACGCATTCCTTTGACCCACATATTTCATTAAAAGGAAATGTATATTGTATCGGAGAGGCACCCTTGCTTAGCGCTTCAAAGCCATACCAGTACTGGTTAAACGCTTGACCAATGCTACATAACAGGACATTAGTAAAACATACAAAGAATCGTGGTTATTGTAGACATTCTTAAAATAGACAAGATAGCATTTACAAATATTGAGACCCGACCACGGAGCGCAGCAGGGAGGAGAAAGGACGAAATGAACTAGCAATGGTTTGTGCGAGGATCCAACCAGTAGCTGGAACAGAAACACACTGAAAACAAGCACTGGCAATGCCAACAGTCTTTGCCTTTATGTCGACATGGGAAAGTTATTTGCCAGGCACTGCCGTAATGGTACTAACCGGCATGAATAGTAGCATTTTGAAAATGGGGCACGTGTCTGGGTATATGGCAGCAGTGGCTGGTAAATGCCCATTTAATACCAATACACAAGCCAAACCGTTTGGCTTTGCTAATGCTTGTTTTTAACAGAATTTCTGTGAAATACAAGCATGCTGCATAGTAATCAAATGGCGAAAGGCAGACCTGGGTAAGACATTGTGTTGCACCAGTAACCAACAATTAAACCATTAGTTCACAGAAGACTGCTTTGAAAAAACACTGGCAAGCAGGGACTTTAGAGCAAAGTTTGACTCTAAGCGATCTCAAAGAGATCCCAGGAGGAGGTGTTTTAGGGGAATTGGGGGGTCAAAAGAGGGTGGGAATGGGCATCAGCATGCCCACGGGCAATCAATGGGTGGGTAAATAACCAAACACCTGCCAGCTGTGTGCCCCGCCTCATACGCCATCTCTCCCTTGCTGCACTGCAATGCATTCGTTTCATTTTACAGGGGGTGCGAAAGCACCCCCTTAAAGCCACAACTAAAAAGGGACTCACAAAACCTGCTGCAAACCTGCCCACAGGGTATGAGACTACACGGTCAGACTTTCAAACTCACTGCCACTTTCTTTGGCATCAGCTGGCACTGGGGCACCGGAGAGCAAAAGAGGCTGTGCTCCAAGGTGCCCAGGCTGCGCCCCGATTGACCCCACAGATCAATTCATTGTTGCAGCACTGAGTTTTACAACATGCTAGTCATGCACACGCATGATCTGAAATAATTATCACAACACACAAAGTATCATCAACTTCACCGGGAAAGACCACAGGCCGGTGTACTGTGGCTCGCCAGACGTTTTGGACTACGACTCCCATGATCCCTCGCCATTGACTATAGCGGCTAGGGCGGATGGTAAAAGTAGTCCGGAACATCTGAGGAGCCGGAGCCGCCTAACCAGCAGATTATCAAGTAGGGGGGTAAATGAAGGCCCAACCCGCATAATTTGCTAATCGGCTGCAGATTTTGGGGTTCAGCACACACACAAATATCACACTTGCGTACTGCTTGTTCTTTAGGCACCATTACGTGGCTATGACCTCTTGCAGCACCTCTGACCAATCAGAAGGGGGCGGCATCATCTCATTGCTCCAAGCCACACCCCCATGTTTCCCAAAGACCACGTCATGCACTGTGCAGTCTGAGTGAGGACACCCCGAGAGTCCACTGGCAGCAGCCTGTGCCAAGCACCTGCTAAAAGACTGTATCTTGAGGGTCGTGGTATTAGGGCGAGAATGACCAGATTTGGGGTTCAAGGAGCGAGTGTGATGAGTCTGGAGCACGTAGGAAGGGGCTGTGTTTGTATTTTTGTTTTGGGCTGCGGTGCACATCGATACAATGTGAGGACTGACGGGACAAACTGTCTGCCAAAGCAGAGGGTGAGGAGCTGAAAACGCAGTGTGGGGGGCCCTGGACACAGGGGCACTGTGAGGAGCCTGGCCACACGGGCAGGGCCCCTGGGCACAGAGGCGGTGTGAGGAGCCTGGCCACACGGGCAGGGCCCCTGGGAGCCTGGGCACAGAGGCGATGTGAGGAGCCTGGCCACACGGGCAGGGACCCTGGGCACAGAGGCGGTGTGAGGGGCCTGGTCATACGGGCAGGGGCCCTGGGCACAGAGGCGATGTAAGGAGCCGGGCCACACGGGCAGGCGACAAGAGAGAGAATAGCGTGATGAATTTGATGCAGACAGACAATAATACAGCGTCAACTTCCTTGGCGTAGCGCCTAGAGACAGCCACGCACACAAGCACTAGAACAAGCTAAACTATTCCAAAGCCTGCGATGCCGCAGCAGCCGTGACACCACAAGAGGCAACTGCACATTATACATTGAAAGCAAATAAAGGCAGAATCCAGAAGCATGCTCTTGGCAGACATTGGCAGGGGCTGAAAGGGCCTATTTTTATATCTGTGCTAGATTGCCAGTGCACCAGGGGATTAACGCCGTCTGCTGCCAGACAGAGGGCACACACTTGCAATCAGCCGAGCCCAGCCGCTGTGGCACGGGGCACCCAGAGAGCCCGATGGCCACGCCTGCTGGGTACACAGGGTATGTGGCGAGTTAAAGGCAATTGCCAAAAATGCCAAATGCCCAATAACGCACCAGGCCTGTGTGAACCCCCCCCCCCCCCCACACACCCCCGCCCCAAACACCTGCATCCTGCACAATAAAATAAGCCATTCTTAACTATGTTCCAACACGTCTACATCAGGAAAACATGGGCATGGACAGAGTGGGGGCCAGGACAACACTGGGGACTGGCGTAAAAGCAGTGGGGCGCGTTGCCCAACGAAAGGCGGGGGTCCGCAAAGAAACATGGTACAGTCACATTTATAAATGTAAATCCCACTGGTAGTAGCTGCCAACTAGGACATACAATGGACTGAGAACCGTGATGGCGCTTTGAAACCCTTTGGCGACTAGAAAGCGCTACATGAGTAATGCAGAAAAACGAAAGCAGCTTCCGCGGACATGAACCATAATCCCTGTGAGGGGGTGGGGGGGCATTAGGCACACGGCCTGCCTGCTCCATCAATATGCATGCGCTGCGCCTGGCCTAGATACAGACAGCGTGCCCCGTCCTGCTCTCTGCAGGGAGGCACCTGTCAAGCTGCGCCCAGCAAGCCAGCTCCCCACAAGGGCACGCTCACAGACGCCCCAGAAACAGCTACACACAATAGGTGTTCTCCTGCAGCTGGCATGCCGGGGCTCGGCCCTATACACAAATATTAAATTAGCAAAAAAGCACCCCAGAGCAAACAGCGCAACACATTTTAGAAAGCAGCCAGGCGCACACTGAAGACCCCACACAACATGCAGTTCGGGAATCGTGTGCACGCCGGGGCCAGCACCGACCCCCAGAATGAGAGCAGGGTTTGCCGCCTACCTTTCACCTGGGTGTCGTACTCGGCCAGGATCTCCTTCTCCTTCTTGAACCTGGCCGGAGACGTCATGTTTTCAGCCGTGGGAGAAATGCAATCCTTTTGCCCCCAGTGACGGTATGCTCCGACCTCCGGTGAGAAGAGCCGCGACGATCCTGCACTCCCCCCACGCGGGAACGGGCGCAGGTTCGCGGACAGCGGTCAGAGTCCGGGCGTCGCCCCCGGATCACTGGCGGGTCCACCCGCACCACCGCAGCATGCCTGGTCCTCGGGGAGGGGCCGGGGGCTCTGCTGGGAGAGGCGAGCAAGATGGCTCAGCACCGCGGCGCCTGAAACAAAGAAAAGTGCATTTCACTTAAAGCGCCCAGAGGAGGAGTGTCTGTGGCCGTCTAGGAGGCGCGGCGAGCGCGCAGCGTAGGGAGCATGCAGGCAACGGGGGCAGAGGCACGGCGCAGGCAACGGGCGGGTAGGCACACAACAGGCAGCATGCAAATGACTGGGATGCAAGTACACAGCACACAGGCAGAATGGAGAGCAGGCGCACAGGCAGCACGCACAGGACGGCCATACAGGCACAGCACAGGCAGCCTGGAGAGCAGGCGCACACAGCACTTGCAGAGAACCGTGGTATCATGCACACAGGAGAGCCAGCATGCACAGGGACAGAGGCTGACAGCACAGGCAGAGGGAAGAGAGCAAGGGAACACATTCAGCATGTGGACGGGCACCAAGCAGCAGCCACACAGCCAACAGGCAGAAATCAGGGAAACAAGCCCGGTAGGCACACTGGCAGGGAGCAGGCACGCGGGACAGGCGGCCTGCAGAAAACAGGAAAAAAAGCACCGACAGGAGCGAGGTTACAGGCACGTGCGAAGAAACACAGGCAGCCAGAACGGTCCACCCTTATAGGAACATATGTAAGCACACCCCTCAATAACCACACATGCATGGACTAGGATAGATATATAGTTATACACACACACATATATAGTACGCCTAAATGCATATGCATTCTAATTATGCGCACATATTTGCGCGCGTGTGCATATTACAAATGGGGGTACGAGGTCCATTCCAGAACATTCCTGCAGCCACACGTGCATGCAGGGTGCAGAGAGCATGGCCATAGTGCGGGCAACTCTCCCATTAATCCACACAAAGCCCAAGAAACGCCCCCTTTACTAAAAGTGCTGGGCCTAGAAATACACGCAGGAACCCGGCACATGCCCTGCGCTCACTCCAGAAAAGTCAGCACTGTCCAAACCCGGGGCATCCCCCCCCGCCCCCCATCCCCCAAAGAGATGAAGACTGGTGCGAGGCCCAGGCAGGCTGCCCCGCGCAGCTCCCAGCGCGGGCAGGGGGCCAGCTCACAACTTTGGCCGCGCTTTTATTCTGTTTTTCTTGCACGCTTTTCCTTGGCAGGGGAGCAGGGCTTTAAGTGGGCCGGGGCCTGCCGGGGCTGGGCCCCGGCAGGCTCCGAAATTTCGTTTTGAGGCGGGGCCCTGCCGGGGCCCACTAATCTCCCCGGGCAGCCCCGGCCACTACACGAAAAGGCATTTTTTTCTACAGCCTGAAGCTCTCGCTCGTGTGCGAGAGCTCCAGGCTTCAGAAAAAAATGCCTTTCAGCCATAATGGTGGCGCCGCACCTGCGAGGCATCCCTTTAATCAAGGGATGCACGTGGGCCGGCGCCACCATTATGGAGAAACGTGAGGCCGCTGGAAGCAGAGGCCTTGCTTTCTAAATACTGAAGCTCCCGCGGATTCGCGGGAGTTTCAGTCTTTAGGAAAAAGGCCTCTGCTTCCAGTGGCCTCACCCTGTCAGCCTTAATGGTGACGCTGCCCCTCCCCAGCTGGCGAGGGGCAGCAACACCATTAAGGCTGAATAGGCGAGGCGCTGTCCCCTGCCAGGCAAGCATATACAAAATAAATGCCGAGATCAGCACCCTCTCCCCCATAGGGGAGAGGGTGCTAATCTCTACAAAAGGCTGCCTGGCAGGGGTGCCAGTAGCCCATTGAGCCGGGACTCGTCAAAGGGGCGTGGCCTAACGGCCCATCAAGACCCCGATGTTAGGCCACGCCCCCTCGATGGGCCCCGGCTCGATTTGTAGTGCCACTTAAGGCACTGCAGGGGAGTGAGGGGGGGCTGTAAACGCACACTCCCTCCGAGTCACTGGGACTCCCAGACATCAAAGGCAGAGCGGTCCGAGGCAGGAAATGGAGATTTAAGGGGACAGGAGGAGTTCGGAGGGGCTTTCCGCCAACAATGGCAGATTGTGGGGCTGGCGGGCTGGACGGGACCCATCAAAGGCGGTCCCTGCACAGGGCAGCAGGGCGCGGTGCTGCCCGGATCCAGTGAACCCCCCCCCCCTCCCTTTAGTTAGGGGGTGGAGGCCGCTGCCTTTGTCTAGAAAGGAGGCAGCAGGCACGAGTTTAACTTTAAAAAGGGACAACTGAAGAGCCAGCCCCTCTCTCTCACCCCCCATCATTCTTCTTACCCCTCGTACCACCCAAATGCCCCGTTCCTACTCGGCCTCCCTAACAATGCGCCTTGCGACGCCCTTAGTTCCCCCAAAAAATGCATTCCAAGACATGGCGGAGCCCGTCCCCTCATACAGCTCCAGGATGGGACAGCCCCCGCCACACCACAGTAGCGGAAACAAGTCTGTACCGATGTGTCACTCAAACGTGTATATGCTGCCGCCCCCCCCCCTTCATGGTTGCTGGGCCCCCCATGCAGCCACCACATTGCCCCTCTAAAGGCATTCGCCCCAGATGGACAATCTTCGCCCCCCTAGCCCCCACATCTTGCCACACTGTCCCTCTAGTCTATAGGCTTCGGGCACGGGCATTCTTTGATGTTCACACTGGTCACGTGTGTGCTCTATGTGGGATGTGTGTGCTCTATGCGGCATGTGTCTGCATGCAATAAACGACAGGGTCCTGCAACCTGTGGCTCTCCATATGTTTAGGACTGCAACTCCCATGATCCTCCACCGTGGCTTATACTGACTAGGGCAAATATGAGCGATCGCCCAAAACATCTGGCAAGGCAAAGGTTGCACACCATAACGGCACCGTGTGCTGGGTGGGGTTACACAGATACAGAGAGCACTCTACTCGAAAGGTGTCGGGTGTATTTTTATGCAGTGCCAGCTTGCATGTTATGCACACACTCAAGGTACACAGTGACGCACGTGCAAGGTCCATATAGCGACTTGATTAATGTAAACACAGCTCCTTTTTAGTGAACTGTAGCCACGTCTGGGTTCCATGATGCATCCAACAGACTGCACACAGCCTAGAACAGGAGGAGCTACACAAATGCAAGATACCATGTAATAAAGGCATACAGCCTTTGCCCGGGCCCCATGCGCCTACGGTGTCCTTGTTGCCCCTATATAGGTTTGTGTTGCAAACAGCCCCTTGTATGTGTCTCCACCTGTGTGCCACACAAAGGCCCTCCCTAGTAGCTTGCGACTTGAAATGTTGCCCCAGGCCTCTTCTCATAGTTCCAGCCTTTCTCCATGCATGTTAACAGACATCCATCCTCCCGTCTGTACACTGCACACATCGGCACCAGTGTACTCCATGTTCTCGTTTCTCGCAGAGTCCTGGCCAGAATGAGCTGGTTTCTCACGTAGGTTGCAGTGTCCCACAGTGCCCACATTAGGCAGCCTGTTATATATGTTCTCTCTTCATGTTTTCCAGTCGCCTTTTTTTTTTTCAGGCCTTCCCAGTTATCCCGGTCTGTGTGTTGCATACAACCCTTCCCACAGTTCGCGCTCTTGTGTGTAGCATTCCCACAGCTACCCTGCTCTGTAACCCTCCACATGCTACCCTGTCCATCTCTGCAGCATACTACATCCTCTCCCATAACTACCTGGCCTCCTCGTGAATGCTGCACATTGCCCTACCCTCCACATGCTACCCTGTCCACCTCTGCCACATACTACATTCTCTCCCATAACTACCCGGACTCCTCGTGAATGCTGCACATTGCCCTGCCCTCCACATGCTACCCTGTCCATCTCTGCAGCATACTACATTCTCTCTCATAGTTACCCGGCCTCCTCGTGAATGCTGCACATTGCCCTACCCTCCACATCCTACCCTGTCCATCTCTGCAGCATACTACATTCTCTCCCACAACTACCCGGCCTCCTCGTGAATGCTGCACATTGCCCTGCCCTCCACATGCTACCCTGTCCATCTCTGCAGCATACTACATTCTCTCCCATAACTACCCTGAGCACCACACACCGTGGGTAATAATAAGCAGCGCTCGGATACCTGAGGGTTTGTAGCGCTATATAAAAGCCTAATTATTATTATTATTATTATTATTACCCGGCCTCCTCGTGAATGCTGCACATCGCCCTGCCCTCCACATGCTACCCTGTCCATCTCTGCAGTATACTACATTCTGTCCCTTAGTTACCCGGTCTCCTCGTAAATGCTGCACATCGCCCTACCATCCATATGCTATCCTGGCCATCTACGCGGCATACTACATTCTCTCCCATAGTTACCCGGCCTCTTCGTGAATGCTGCACATCGCCCTACCCTCCACATGCTACCCTGTCCATCTCTGCCGCATACTACGTTCTCTCCCATAGTTACCCGGCCTCCTCGTGAATGCTGCACATTGCCCTACCCTCCACATGCTACCCTGTCCATCTCTGCAGCATACTACGTTCTCTCCCATAACTACCCGGCCTCCTTGTGAATGCTGCACATTGCCCTACCCTCCACATGCTACCCTGTCCATCTCTGCCGTATACTACATTCTCTCCCATAACTACCCAGCCTCCTCGTGAATGCTGCACATTGCCCTACCCTCCACATGCTACCCTGTCCACCTCTGCCGCATACTACATTCTCTCCCATAGTTACCCGGCCTCCTCGTGAATGCTGCACATTGCCCTACCCTCCACATGCTACCCTGTCCACCTCTGCCGCATAATACATTCACTCCCATAACTACCCGGCCTCCTCGTGAATGCTGCACATTGCCCTACTCTCCACATGCTACCCTGTCCATCTCTGCAGCATACTACATTCTGTCCCTTCGTTTCCCGGTCTCCTTGTAAATGCTGCACATCGCCCTACCCTCCACATGCTTTACCACTGAAATCTCTTCATTGGCTCCCAGTGGCAGCAAAGATCAAGTTCAAGACCCTCTGCATCGTCCACAATGGCCTTCTGGGGCCCGGGAAAGCACTACCTCCAATGTTCTCTTCCTAAACATCTCCCTTCTAGAGCCCTCCGCTCATCCACCTACAACCTTGAGGGTCAGTCGGTTTTCTAAGTAGAGAGCTGGGGGCAGATCTCTTTTTTCGAATGGGGCCTCCCTCTGGAACAGCCTCCCTGCCTCTCAAACTTGAGCAGAACCACCCACGGTTCCGGAAGCAACTCAAGACCTTCCTCTTCCCCCCTGCTTTCACTTCCCCTGCTGATGACCTTCTTGGTTCATGTACTGTGGACCTGGCCACCCTCTGAACTTGAGCTCAGGTCCTCGCTTGTCCAGCTGCACCACCTTGCACTGCCGCCTGGCTCCCACATCACTTGTGGTCTGCATCTGTAACCCTCCAGTCCCCTCTCTCTGCACTTAAGAGCCATCCGTTGACTGCAATTTCCTTACCTGCACTTTTTGATTATCTGCACTTCTCCACCCCCCCCACCCACCCCTGTGGCACTTCTCCCTATCCCCTCCCCGCACTTGCACGATCTGGATCACACAGGGCCTAGTAAGATCATTGTTTTGTCCTCCCTCTGCCCCCCCCTTGTGTACAGGCGCGTCATAAACGACATATCATATCATGCTACCCTGTCCATCTCTGCAGCATACTGCAGTCTCTCCCATAGTTACCCGGTCACCTTGTGAATGCTGCACACCACCATACCATCCACACGGTACCCTGTCCTCCGTGTTTTGCACATGGCCCTCCCCATAGTTACCCTGTCTCACCATGCATGCTGCACACAGCCCTCCCCATAGTACCCTGCCTCACCATGCATGCTGCACTCAACCTTCCCCATAGTTAGGATGTCTCACCACACAGCTGTCCCTCCACACGCTACCCTGTCCTCAGTGTTGCACATCGCTCCCCTCCCCAGTTACCCAGTCTCACCATGCACGCTGCACACAGCCGTCCCTCCGCACGCTAGACTGTCCATCTCAGTGCATGGCACACAGCCCTCCACGGATACCGAGTCTCACCATGCATGCTGCGCAGAGCCGTCCCTGCACATGCTACCCTGCCCTAAGTGTGTTGCACACAGCCCTCTCCTCTCCATAGTTGCCCTGTCTCACTATGTATGCTTCACAAAGCCCTCCCTCTACACGCTACCCTGTCCTCTGTGTTGCACACAGCCAGCTCTCTCCCAACCTCCCCAGTTACCCTGTCTCGCCATGCATGATGCACACACCCCATCTCCACACGCTACCCTGTCCTTTGTGTTGCACACAGCCAGCTCTCCCTCCCACTCTCCCTCCCTCCCCAGTTACCCTGTCTCGCCATGCATGATGCACACACCCCACCTCCACACACTACCCTGTTCCACACAGCCAGCTCTCCCTCCCTGCCTCCAGTTACCCCGGCTCACCATGCATGATGCACACACCCCACCTCCACACTACCCTGCCCTCTGTGTTGCACACAGCCAGCTCTCCCTCCCTCCCTCCCCACAGTTACCCCGGCTCACCATGCATGATGCACACCCCATCTCCACACCACCCTGTCCTCTGTGTTGCACACAGCCAGCTCTCCCTCCCTCCCCACAGTTACCACGGCTCACCATGCATGATGCACACACCCCACCTCCACACTACCCTGCCCTCTGTGTTGCACACAGCCAGCTCTCCCTCCCTCCCTCCCCACAGTTACCCCGGCTCACCATGCATGATGCACACCCCACCTCCACACCACCCTGTCCTCTGTGTTGCACACAGCCAGCTCTCCCTCCATCCCCACAGTTACCCCGGCTCACCATGCATGATGCACACCCCACCTCCACACCACCCTGTGCTCTGTGTTGCACACAGCCAGCTCTCCCTCCATCCCTCCCCACAGTTACCCCGGCTCACCATGCATGATGCACACCCCACCTCCACACCACCCTGTCCTCTGTGTTGCACACAGCCAGCTCTCCCTCCCTCCCTCCCCACAGTTACCCCGGCTCACCATGCATGATGCACACCCCACCTCCACACCACCCTGTCCTCTGTGTTGCACACAGCCAGCTCTCCCTCCCTCCCCACAGTTACCCCGGCTCACCATGCATGATGCACACCCCACCTCCACACCACCCTGTGCTCTGTGTTGCACACAGCCAGCTCTCCCTCCACCCATCTCTCCCTCCCCACAGTTACCCAGCCTCCCCACGCACGCTGAGCCCTGCCATTGTCTGTGTCCTGCACGCAGCCCCCTTCCCTTGTTACCCAGTACACGCCGCATGCAGGGCCAGTACCTCGTCCTCCTCCTGTTGCCGGCTCGGTTCCTCCAGGCCTCGCTTCTCTGCTCACCTCATTCTCACACTTGGGTTTCGCCCAGAAAAAAAAAGCAGATATCCTAACTTCTAATTTTTTTCCTACTCCAAAATCAGGGGGGACCGCTGTCCCCGCCCTTCCCCGGTTTTCCGACCAGTGCAAAGAGCCACTGAGCCCGAGTGACACACGCTGTGGCCACTCACACCAAGGGGGGCGGCTTCTTCACCACACGGAAACGCCAATAGGAGGAGCCGGGACGTCCATAAGCATGCGTAAGGGGGCGTGATCCGATAGCCGGGAGCAGGGTGATGGGATTGGCAGTTGCTTAAGGCCAATCAGAGTGATGGGACGTGACAAGGCGTGCACGACGCATAACAGAAAGCTTCAGTGCCAAGACGAGAGCCATAGTTGAAATTAAAAAAGGACTAAAACACCAGGGGCGGAGCGGCCATGTTGCAATGGTGCCACCACGATATCTCAAAGAAGACCGACCAAGCGATTCATTTCAAATAGGTTCAAGTATTTAATGGCATTTTGCTGATTAACAGAAACATATATATGCCTATACCTTTAAGGAAAAACACATAAACATTTCTCTTGAAATCACATGATTTATAGACATGTCAACCGTAACAGCCTTTGACCTGAACATATCCCGTTCCAGGCACAGCTACGTTTAGCAAACAATGGTACTCGGGTTTGGGGGTGGGGATCATTTGCACATAATCTCCCCACAAATAGTGTACCCGTCTCCCAAGCCCAGTTACAAATCAATACTTGATTCTCCTTTCCAAAATGGCCGCTAGGTTGAACTGGCCAGAACTAATCCTCTTTTTTTGGCCATTGCCCTTTTGATGTTAGGTGAAGAGGTGCTATCACAGGAGGAAAGGGGAGGGGACCGATTATGAGTCGAGGCGGGGCTCCCAGGCGACCAATGAGAAGGCAGAGCTTGAGATTCAAACTCAGAAGAAGAGAAAAGGGGAGAGGAGAGTGATTCTGACAGGTGTGGAGGAATTTAGGGGAGGCAGGTTTGTTGGTATGTTAATGACTGTGTGGGAGAGACATTGACAGGTGTGAGGAAGAATGTGGGGTAGGGAGGGAGGGACAAGTAGGTGTGTTGGGAGTAGGAGGGAGGCAGGAACACTGACAGCTGTGAGGATGAGTGTCTAGGAGGGAAAGGGATGGTTAAGGATGAGTGTGTGCGGAGCAGGACATTTTGGCGCGGCCAATTCGGCGCAGGCCGATTTGGCACGGCCGGTTCGGCGCAGGAGCCGATTCGGCGTGGCAGCCGGTTCTGGCCACACAAAAATGTCCTGCTCCGAAATGGAGACCTCATGGAGAGCAGCTATCAAGGGGGCACTTTGCGCATGTTGCCAAACTAGCCGCGCCGAACTGGCTGTGCTGAATCGGTCCGTGCTGAACCGGCGGCGCCGAAACGGGGTGTACCGGAGTGGGTGAGAGGTACTTATAGCTGTGAAGATGAGTGTGTTAAAGGGACACTGACAAGTGTGAGGAGTATGGGGAGGGATGCTGAAGTGTGTGGGAGAGACAATGACTGATGTGAGGAGTGTTGGCAAGAGCTGGAGTGACACTCATAAGTGTTTGCGGAAGATGGGGTAACGTAACTACCGTAACGGTTGCAAAGAGCATTGTGGGAGGAAGACAGCTGAGTGTGGCACTAGGAGTGTGGGTGGAAGAGACCCCGATTGGTCGGGTCAGAGGTTGAAGGAGCAATGTCTGGAGTGAGGTAGCATGCAGGGCTTAAGTCGAGGGACCAAGCAGGCGGACGCTGTTCCCTCTGTGTGTTTAGCAAATTAATAAAATAAAGAAAGAGCAACAAGCTGCGGCCAGGTTTTGAAGCTTGGACAAGAATCCAACCCTGACCTCGCGCCTCTGAAACAAGTCTTAACTGCAGGACCATGGCAATGGGGAAGTAAAGCTGGAAAATGTCTCATATTGACATCTTTCTATACAGACATGTTTTGTTACAGGGTCTCAGATTTAAAAGTTCTGTGCATTTTATGCTTTAGCAGCCTGGTAATAGGAAAATCTGTTGGCACATTCTTTTTTGTCGGGTGTGCTTTTTTCCAATCATGAAAGACAATCTTGAATGAAATTTGCATATTTCACGTTGATGTCCTGTGACGTCACTTCCCAATGCTCCCCAGAATCCCCCCACTTTTTTGTAGGACTTGAGCCCTGGTAGGATGTATTTGACTAGTGTAATGTTGTGTGATAATGATAAATGTGAGGTGGAGAGGGAGACTGACAGGTGTTCGGGGAATATGGCAGCAACAAGAGTGACGCTGACCGGTATCAGAAGGAGCGACATGAATAGTTATGTGGGGTGAGTTGAGTGACTATCACATACATGAGGTTGTGACAGTGGGTTGTGGAAGGAGTGAGGGGCAAGCAGGGATTATGTGAGAAGTGTGGCGAGGGGGGAAAAACATTGACATGTGGTAGGCGAAGGTGTGGATGAGCAGAGTTAGCAAAGAGTGATATTGACAATGAAGAGGAGGAGAGCACATGCAAGTGAGGGATGAGCGGTGAGGAACACTGGTAGGCGTGAGAAGGATGTGTGAGTGCACTGGCAGGGTAAACTGTTGACCACAGCTTCTGTAAGGAATTGTGTAGTTGATGATGAAATAAGAAAGTACATCGACTGTGCATGAGAGATGAGTGTAGGCGATATGCAGGTGAGTAGGAGCCAGGTGAGAAGGGACCCTGTGCTCCTCACGCAGACAGGAGGGGTGACCGGATTATGAGCACCAGGTAGTGGGTGTCAGAGATCCATTAGCACTGCTTGACCAGTGTGCATGTACAGTTAGCTGCTGCGCTGCAGTTAAACCTGGTGACCTAATGAACGCAGTGAGCAGGATGTCCTTAGTTTAACTGTAGAACTACGGGCAACTTGTCTTGGCCTGCATATTATATGCCAATTTCTTCAGGGAATACCCACAGCAATCTTCCTTTTACTGTCAAAGGGTAGTTTGTCGTGTGAGACATATGGAACGAATGAGGTAGGTCCTGCCACGGATAATAGGCCTGAGCACCATTAAGAAAGTGGCCTAGAATCATAAATATGAATTTATGACTTTTTATGTCAAAATGTTTGTACTACCTAAGGTGGCGGACGTGTATATAACAAGTATGCAATTTCTGGTTACTTACAGTTGCTGTCTTTGGCAGATGCTGGTTGTGGCTGATGTGCAGAAAGAAGACAAATTGGATTACATCTCCCAAAATATCCAGAGGCCAATAAATGGGCTCTGTGCACCTCAGCGGCAGCACCCTTGAGAAACACTCTTGGGGAAGAAAACCCAATGTTCTTGAATCAGGGCAAGGCTCCAGGTGCAGGTGGAAGCGTTTGGGGTACTGTTGTAGAATTGTAGAGGAATGGAAAGGTAGCAATCCAATTGGAACAGATAACCAGCCAGGATCCAAGTTGCCCAGAAGTAAACCGCTGCGGTCTTAGAGCGGCGTGTAGTCGAGATCCAAAAAGGATGTGCCGCCGAAGGGGGCACAACAGACGTCACTAGGAGAAAGTGGAGAAAAGAGAAAGGCGGAGACAGAGTGAAGGAAGGCTGAGAATAAGGAGAAGTCTAGCGGAACAAACGAAGGCAGGAAAGGCAAAACTAGAATAAGGGGACCGCAGAGGGAAAAGCGCAGTCAAGAGAGAGGGTGGGGGAGGGGGGGATAACGGAACCGCAAGGAGGCGCGGTGAAGAAAGGTAAGCTGGAAAGTAGTAAAAGAGTAGAATCAGCAAAGAAATAGGTCACAAGAAGTAGAACTGAGGAACAGTGCTGAGGCAAAAAGCTTAGGCACATGGAGCGAAACAGAAGCAATGCTCATTGGGAATCATGGTGCTGGAACCGAGGAGGCGCCATTTTGCCTTACATTGTCCATAACATGGATGGTGCTTCCTCCATCTTCTCCACAGCAATCCTGAAGGAATCCTAACAGTATGCCCTCCCCGTGGAGTCTCTGGTCCGGGCTTGCAGGGATGACTTTGGTGGAATTCTGAGCTAATCTGGTGGCATGAACTGATGCAGCAGGTTCCCATTTACGATCCGAAGGTCCATATCCTTTCCAGTCTATGACTTCCTGTAATGATCCCCTAAAGTATCTAGAGTCACAGATGGCAGTCACCTCATATTCTGGACCTTCATGAGTGTCAACGGGAGGTGGAGCAAGGTTTTGTCTTCTTTTGAATCTGTCCAAGACATGCTTTTTAAGTTGTGAGACATGAAAAACGTTATGAATTTGATGCCAAGAAGGAGGAAGTTGTATGCGAGACGCCACTTTGCCTATGGCCTTAAGTATTGAAAAAGGACCGAAATATTTTGGATAAAGTTTGGACGTATAATACGTCTTGGAAGGTATTTAGAGGATAGCCATACCATGTCCACAGGAGTGTAGAGGGGTTCTTGTAAATGTTTTTTGTCTGCTTGTTCTTTAGCCTTGTACCTGGCCTCTGAAAGAGCTGTCACATGATGCCCTGTTTGTATATCTGTTACAAGAGCATCGACCGCAGGTACCTTTGTAGAAGGTGGAGTAGCTGTTGGAAAAACCAAAGGATGGAATCCGTACGTACAAAAAAATGGTGACATTTGTATAGCTGAATGAAGCAAATTGTTGTATGCCAATTCGGCATATGGTAACAATGAACTACAGTTGTGTTGCAATGCCGATACAAAACAACGAACATATTGCTCTAATGATTGGTTGAGCCTCTCTGTTTGTCCGTTGGATTGTGTATGATACCCTGGTGTTAAGTGGCTTTGAATCCCCAAGGACTTACACAAATGTTTCCATAAGGTGGAAATGTATTGGGATCCTCTTTATGATATAATGCTGTTGGGTAATCCATGGAGGCGAAAAATAATTTGGAGAAAACAAGAAGCCATTTGAGCTGCAGAAGGTCGCTTGGTCATGGTTTACAAAGTGAGCCAATTTGGTCATGGAGTCTATTGTAACCATGATTGTTGTATTGTGAGAGGAAAGTGGTAGTTCTACGATAAAGTCCGTAGAGATCTTTTCCCATGGACAAGAAGGTAGATGTGGTTGAACCAGTCTGCCTATAGGTAGTCGACGAGGAACTTTGGACTGAAGACAGATGGAACATGCTGAAATATAATCCTTAACATCCTTTTGTCCCTTGGGCCACCAGAAGTGTCGATTTATTAACTCTAAGGTGGTAGCGACTCCTCTATGGCCAGCTGTCTTGTGATTTATTTATTTATTTATTTATTCACATTTGTTGAGCGCACAGTCAGCCCAGAGGGCATCATGCCGCTTGTTACAGATATGAAAACGACTTGTTGTACATACAGTGAAGTCATTACTTAGTTGCAAGAGAAGAGTAGTAGCTACAGGAGAGGAGGAGAAAAGAGTAAACGACACAAAGGAAGAGGAATTAGTTAAACAAGGAGGTTTTCAATTTTTTTCGGAAGGCAGTGAGAGAGGTTTCTGCTCTCAGCGTGCTAGGTAGTGCGTTCCATAGTTTAGGGGCAATGTAGGGGAAACTTATTCCACCTGCTCTAGCTCGTTTGATGCGTGGGACCCTAAGTTGGTTGGTGTGGCATTGCCTAGTTGGTCTGGTGGAGTGAGATCTGGCTAGCGTATCAGACAGGTATGAGGGTGCAGACAGGTTGATACATTTGTGTGCGGTGGTAAGTATTTTGAATGTAATGCGCTCTTTGACAGGTAGCCAGTGTGCTGCCTTTCTGGCTTGCGCGATGTGGTCCCTTTTTGGTGTATTGAGAGCTGCTCTTAGTGCATTATTCTGTGTTGTTTGTAGTTTATTGAGATTGGAGTTGGAGGTGCCAGCCAATAGCGCATTACAATAATCTAGTTTGGCTCCAATGGTGGCTCTGGCAATAGAAAGGCAGTTATTTTTGGTTAGGAAAGGTTTGATGGCATTAATGAGCTTAGTGCTCAGGGCGGAGGCAGAAACAATGGAGTTGACTTGCTTGTCCAACGAGAGTGAGGCTTCAATGTGGACTCCTAGTGTTTTAACAGATGGTAGAACTGGGATGACACAATTGTCTATGCAGAAGTTGGTGTAGAGTGGGTCGAGGTTCGTGAGAGTGGATTTTTGACCAATGATGAGAATTTCGGTCTTATCACCGTTAAGATATAGGCCGTTCGTGGCCATCCATGCTTGGATGGTGGCGTATATATTCTGGAGGGTGGCTGCGTCTTGATGGTAGAGTCCTGTGAGCGGGAGGAGCACTTGAGTATCGTCAGCGTAGTTGGTGTATGTGATCCCAAGTGCGTCCAATTTATCGAAGAGAGGTTTGGTAAAAAGATTATAGAGGGTAGGAGCCGTACATGAGCCCTGAGGGACTCCATACCTGATGGTGGTAGGCTCTGCGTTAGCTATATTGGAAACCACTTTCATTACTCTTCCTTCGAGGAAGGAGGTGATCCAGTTTGTGTCTTGTTCGGAAAAATGTGCGGCCTGAGTGAGATGGTTCGTGAGGATGGCATGATCGACTAAATCAAATGCTGCCGATAGGTCTAGGAGGAGCAGAAGGGCCGGCTTGCCTTTGTCTAGAATTAGGGTAATTTGGTTCTTCAGATCTAGTAAAGCGGTTTCAGTGCCATGAACTTTGCGGAATCCGCACTGCCTTTTACCTAAGACAGAGTTGTTTTCCAGGTAGGACTGTATCTGCATGTGTGCAGCTTTATCTAAGATTTTTAGAAGAAAAGGAACCGTTGTAATGGGCCGGTAGTTGTTAGGTTGGGCAGGGTCCAGGGTTGGTTTCTTTAAGAGCGGACGTACCCACGCCTCTTTAAGGCTGTCAGGGACTTTGCCCGCCTTGAATGAGGCGTTAATGAATGCTGTGATGATCGGTGTGAGGGGTGCCGCACACTCTTTAATGATGTTGGGGGGGCATATATCGCCTTTGCATTGAGATGGTTTGAGCTGTTTGAGGATGTGGAGAGCATCTGATTCGGTGATTGGAGAGAAATTAAATTTGGAGGTGTGCTTATCTTTAGAGGTATTGACGGAGAGGGTCTGTTGGAGGTGCAGAGCCTTGAAGTGTTCTATTTTGTTTTGAAGAAGGTCTATTTTATTTAAAATCGCTGTTTGGATGCTATTGCACCAGGCTTCATCCTTAACAATCTCATCTGTACAGATTGGGGGGACGGTGAGCTCTTTAAAGATGGTGAAGAGCTCTTTTGAGTGGGAGTTTGCTTCCATGATGCGTTTATTGTAGGTTTCTGACTTCGCCTTAAATATGGCACTTTTGGATTTTTTAGAAATACAAAGATAGTCTACTTTGGTGGCATCACAGGGATTGGCCTGCCATGTTTTGAAGGCTTGCCGCTTGCATTGGCGTAGATTTAATAAGTCCTCTGTGAACCATGAGTTGGAGTGAACGATTTTTTTTCTTTTTTGTTTTCAAGAGGACCTGCGGCGTTGATGGCATGGGTGAGGGTGTCTTTGAAGATCTCTGCTAGAATGTTGGGGTCAGAGGAGAAAGGAGGTGCTAGGCAAGGGTTGTTGAGAAAGGGACGTATATTGTCTGCTGTATGTTTTTTGGCACTTCTGGCTAGCTTGGCCGGTGCGGGTATAAGTGGTTTGGAGTATAAGGATATGGGGATGCAGAATTGAAGGCAGTTGTGATCAGACCATGGGAGGGCTGTGTTGGAGTTGATGGTGGAGACACAGTTGTGATCTGCCACCCAGTCGAACGTACGGCCTTTATTATGAGTCGGGGCAGTAACTATCTGAGTGAATCCTAGATCTGTGAGGTTTCTGGCGAGAGTGGTGGCTGCTTTGTCAAGTTTGTCATTGTATCCAAGGTTTAGGTCTCCTAGAAGCAGTGTTTTGGAAGTTTGTTTGATGTTTTTTCCAAGGAGATGGTTGACTATGCCTGTGAAGTTATTGACAGGGCCTGGGGGTCTATATATGTGATCATGACACAGGTGAAGTACCCGTTGTCTGAAAGAACCTATGGAATGTACAACTGGTCGGTGTGAAAATAGAGTCTGTCTTCTTTCATCAAGAGGTGTTTTTTTACATCTGCTCTAGGTACACTATGGCTTTGACTCTGGATGGTTTGCAGAAAGGATGATACGAAGTAAATGAATGAAGCATGCAGCATCATCTTTTCGGGGGTAAGACGTAATTTATCACAGGAACTCAGGGAAAAAGCATCAGCAATTTGATTATTGGTTGCTGGAATGTAAGTAATTACAAAGTTGTAGGAGGAAAAAAATAGGCCCATCTAGCTTGATGACTGTTTTGGCATTAAAGGTTTTGTAGTACTCTTAGGTTCCTGTGGTCAGTTCGTATTTGCACTGGATATCGAACTCCTAAAAGCAGATCCCTCCATTCTTGACATGCTCTTTTTATTGCCAAGAGTTCTATTTTGAGTACTGTGTAATTTTGTTCTGAAGATGTTAGAGTCTTGGACATGTAAGCGATAGGATGTTCTATACCACTTTCTGAGACTTGTTTTAGGACTCCACCAATGGCAGATTCAGATGCATCCGTTTCCAGTATGAAGGGTTTATTTTGAACAGGTAATCTTAGAATGGGTGCTGTTGAAAAGGCGTTCTTCAATGTCTCGAAGGCAAGTTGAGCTGCTGGGTTCCAACAAAAGTTGTTTCCTTGTTGTAGAAGGTAGGTGAAAGGCTTGATGACCTGGGAAACGTTTGGGAGGAATTTGCGGTAGAAATTGGTTAAGCCTTAGAATCTTTGAATTTCCTAAAGAGAGGGGGTTTCCATTGGTGAATAACCTTAACTTTCCTTGAATCCATTGCTGCCCCGTCCGCAGATAGAATAAAGCCTAAGTAAGGTACACTAGATTGATGAAAGGAACAGTTCTCAAGTTTTGCAAATAGATGGTGTTTTTGCAGTCGCCGTAATACATCGGCCACGTGTTGTTCATGCTCTTGTAAAGTACTCGAAAAGATGAGAATATCATCTAAGTAGACGATGAGGGAAAGTAAGAGCAAATCAGCAAAGATGTGATCAACAAAACGCTGGAATTCCGAGGGGGCATTAGCTAGCCCCAAAGGCATTACTCGGTATTCATAATGCCCAAAAGGAATACGGAATGCAGTTTTCCACTCATCACCAGTTTTGATTCGAATAAGATGATACGCTCCTCTAAGGTCCAGTTTCGTAAAGATGGAAGCCCCTCTTACTGCTTCTAGTGTGTCCTGTATTAGCGGTAATGGATACCGGTCCTTGTGAGTGACTTTATTTAGGCCTCTATAATCTATGCAAGGCCTTAATTCTTTGCAGTCTTTTTTCAGAATGAAAAAGAGAGAGGCTCCAGCCGAGCTTTTTGAATCTCTAATAAACCCATGGTGTACGTTTGTTTGTAGGTATTCTTTTAAGACCTCTTTCACCGTACTTGATAATGTATACATCCTACAAAAAAGGTACTTGAGCATTAGGCAAAAGGTCGATGGAACAATCGTCTTTTCGATGAGGTGGTAACTCTTTGAATTCTTCATTACAAAAGAGGCTTTGGTAGCTTCTATAACATTCTGACAAAAGTGTTATGTTTGAGATGGTCGGGATCATAGGGGATGTATCTTCCTGAGGCGGTGTGGTAAACAACCCGACTGCTCCTTCGGGTAGACAGGATGTAAGACATTGTTCTGATCCCAAAAACAACGTACCAGCAGACCAGTTTATGAAAGGATTGTGTTTTATAAGCCAAGGTAATCCTAGTATTAAAGGATAATGGGCGGCCTTTATAAGATCAAATGAAATCCTCTCTACATGGTTGGAGATCCTCATTGTGAGAGTAGCAGTATTTTCTTTAATAGGCCCAGAAGAAAGAGGAGTACCATCAACCCATTCCACAGGTAGGGTAATTTCTTTACTGATACGAGGTATATTGTTTTTAGATTCCCATTCTGTATCCATGAATAACCCTGCTGTTCCGCAATCCACCGAGCAAGGATTTGTTGGATAATCTTTTCATGGACTTGTATGGTGACAGGAATCACTACCATGTGTTGAGGTTTTGAAGGACTGTCTTGGGAACTCTGCACCAAAGACCCACTCATGGTTCCCTTTATGGGTGGGTGGAGGTGTTTCCCAGAAGTCAGGGACAGGTAAAATGACAATCCTTTAAGACATGCTTGTCCGAACCACAATACATGCATAATCCTAGTGTTCTTCTCTGCATTCTTTCTTCAGGTGTTAACAGTTTTCTGGCTGTCCTAAACTGCATGGATTCTGCTCCTTCGGGATTTCTGGGAATTTTGAGAGTGTCTGGTCTTGAGACAGTTAGAGGCAAACGGTTCTTTCCCTTGCGTCTTTCTTGATTCCTTTCTTGGATGCTGTAATCCAACTGTAACACCAACATGATCATTTCTGCTAGATTTTGAGGACGTGGAACTCTAGATACTTCATCCTTGAGTTCCTCATATATATTCCTTCGGAAGATGGTCAAAAGAGCTTTGTCGGCCCATGCAGTTTCATTGGCTAACTGCTTGAATTGTTTAATAAAGGTAAGAATGTCCATGTTCCCTTGCTTGAGGTCGAGTAAGTTCTCCTGTGCGGAAACTACTAGTTCCCGTCTTCCAAACATGGCTTATAAACTATTAATGAATCCGGGTGATGAGTCCATAAGCTGATTATTTGTAGTGACTAGAGGTGTAGCCCAAGCAAGGGCACTGCCAGATAGGTTAGAAATCAGAAAGCTGACCATGGCACAGTCTGTTGGAAAAAATGTTGGCTTCAAAGTGAACTGCACCGTAGAGGAGTCCAGAAATTCTTTAAGTTTATTGGGATTGCCATTGTATTTTCCCATAGGTAAAGGTCCTGGTGGCAGTTCGGTATGAGAAGTGACTATTTGTCTTAGAACTGCGTTTTCATTTCTTAGTGTCTGAACTTCGGTATTGAGGTTCTGCACTGCTGCCATCAATTGTTGCATCTGCTGATCCATCTGGGTGTCATGCCGCCGTCCTTTGGTGGCCGCTGGCGGTTATGGAAGGCTTGGCGTTGGCGGCGCCATTAGTTGTTCCGCGTGTTTTTTCTTTTCACTTCCTGGTTTGGTGGTCTAGTCTTTTTCTTCTGTGTTGTATTTTCCTTCCGCTTCCGGGTTATCGGTCTAGCCTTTTCTCTTGTTTCCGTATTTAACCACGCCCCTCTCTGGGCTCTGTGCGTTGCAACTTGTTTCTTTCGTTTGTTGCCGTGCTACTGTGTTTCCTTCACTACTCCTATTACTCGATTCTTTCAGTAACTACAGCAGTGTGTACTATCTACTGCTTCTTCCCTTCCTTTTATCCTGTTTACTCCGTTCTAAAGCTTCCCGTGCTTTTCGGGGCTCTTCTGTTCCTCCCTGTTTTCCGGATCTCGCTCCGGTATCTGGCAGTGGTGTGTACTCCTCCATCCCGAGTTTTCCCGGCTTCTCATGCTACCACTTCTAATCCGACAGCTTGACTGCTTCGGAAGGACTATCCTGCCTGTCACCTGCACTCCGGACTCTCCAGTCAACTCCTCCAGCACGCATCGGTTATCATCAACATCCGGCGAGAGGTTTTTTAAGCGGCTGCTTTTTCCTCTCTTCCTGGCGTCTTCGGGACGGGGCCGGTTGTTTTCCTGTCTATCAGGGAATCAGGGTGGCTTCTTCCCGCGGACGACCTTATCTCTTCACAAAGAAGAAAAGACCAAAGAACAAGTCCTACAAACGAGGAACTCTTCTGGAAGAAACAGGTGAGGAGAAAGGGGAGGAGGACATAGACATATCTGAATCGGAGGAATCTCCGTTACATCCCTACACTTGTGACAGTTTGCAACGCCCAGAAGAGAACACAATGTCTATCCCGGAACAGGTCCAGGATTTGCTCACTGCAATGCAGAATGTGACGTTAGAACTCCAGGCTGTGAGAGCCGAAAACGCTGCTTTGAGGCAGCGTGTCGATCACTTCGAACAGTCCCGGAGTGATTTGCCTCCCATGCCCTTAGCCTGCGGTAAATACGATCGCTCTCCGGCTAGATTCAAAGAGTTCATGGAGGCATGCATAATATATTTCACTTTCAGACCACAATCATATGCCTCAGACTCTGCCCGTATAGGTTTTCTAATCTCTAACCTTACGGGTAACGCCCTTTCTTGGGCTACCCCTCTGGTGACCGGTGCCAGCCCTTTACTCCAAGACTATGCCGGTTTCACCGCCCATTTCAAGACGGCTTTTGAAAGGCAAGAGTCTGCGGCAGTCGCCAGCGAACAACTGCTGGATATCCGACAAGGAAGTACGGACTTGCTGACATACATCTCCCGTTTTAAACGGGTGGCTGCCGACGCAGGATGGCAGGAGAACGCTCAGTACACCATCTTCCGGAGAGGATTAAGGGAGGAACTCAAAGACGAATTAGCAAGGGTTAACCAACCGGCTACTTTATCCGATCTGTGGTCAACTGTTATTCAGCTGGACTTCCGCATCTCAGAACGACGGTCTGAACGTCGAAAACAACGTGGTTTTCCTGCTACACTTGATCCTGGACTGCCGCCCTCCCCTCCCGCCTGTACGTCAAAAGAGGAACCAATGCAGATAGGTACTACCCGAGGGCCACTCACCCCGGAAGAAAGAAGAAGACGCAGAGATCACAACCTGTGTATGTATTGTGGATCCAATCAACATATGCTAAGAGACTGTCCTAACGTGCCTCCCAGACGTTCGGGAAACGCCAGTCCTCGGAACTAGTTGGGGCAAGTTACCGAGGAGGATTACCTGGTCCCTTCGTCTCTTTATCGGTCACACCCACGCCGTCCACAATAGAAGACAACCGTCTTATGGTGGTTGGAGTGGAGTTGAGCCTCTCTCACCAGTCCTATGAGGTTTTGGCACTACTGGACTGTGGTGCTGCCGGTTGCTTTATGGATTTGGTTTGGGCTGAAAAGGTTGGTATTCACCGTTTGCAAAAGGACGAGGATCTAAAAGTGGAGGGCGTAGATGGTAGGCCACTCAGCTCGGGACTTATCACCCATACTACACCGCCTATGCAGATGAAGATCCTACATCACAACGAGACCATTCAATTCGACCTCATCCGAGCCGCACATTTTCCGTTGATCCTAGGAATCTCGTGGCTTCGGAAGCATAATCCGACCATAGACTGGACAAGGAATCAACTGTCCTTTGCATCAGCATTTTGTCGTGGTTCATGTTCCTCGCAGACCCAACAGACTACGGTTCATGTTTGTCCGGAATCAGACTCTAGTTCAGAGGCACTTAAGGTAAACAGTATTCCCAGAGAGTATCTTCGCTACCAGGAGGTGTTTACGGACGATGGTCCTCAGAAGTTACCACCTCATAGACCAGAGGACTGTCAGATTGTTCTCCAGCCCAATGCTGTTGTACCTTTTGGAAGGATGTTTTCTCTTTCTCTTAAAGAAAAGAAAGCACTCAAAGAATACCTGGATGCTAATACACAACATGGCCTGATCCGGCCTTCGTTTTCTCCTGCTGGGGCTTCGCTTTTTTTTGTCCCAAAGAAGGGTTCCGATGAACTTCGCCCTTGCATTGACTACAGGGGTCTTAACCAAGTCACCCTCAGAGATAGGTATCCCATGCCACTTATCGGAGACATCCTAGAAGCCGTTCAAGGGGCGAAGATCTTCTCTAAGATTGATTTAAGAAGAGCCTACCACCTTTTGAGGATACGATCCGGTGACGAATGGAAGACGGCTTTTCGCACTCCCTTCGGACACTATGAATATTGTGTTATGCCTTTTGGGCTTGTCAATGCTCCGTCTGTATTTCAGAGATTCATGGACCGCATTTTCTCCGATCTACTTTTTCATTCTGCTGTCGTCTACCTCGACGACATTTTGGTGTATTCTAAAAACACTCAGCTTCATGCTAAACATCTCCACCAAGAACTTCAAAGATTGCAAGACAATCTACTCAAGGCCAACGCTGACAAGTGCATTTTTCAGGTCTCCGAGGTCAACTATCTTGGCTTTATCCTGTCTTCAGAAGGTATTCGCATGGATTCCACTAAGACCGACGCCATCTTGCAATGGCCAACACCCAATACCATCAAAGACGTCCAAAGGTTTTTAGGTCTAGCCAATTTTTATCGCAAATTCATCCAAGGTTTCTCGGATCGAGTACTTCCCATTACAAGGTTGCTAAAGAAGTCATCCATGCCCTTCTCCTGGTCTTCTGAGGCAGACCGAGCTTTCCAACTTCTCAAGAAGGAATTCTGCTCTGCCCCGGTACTACATCAACCAGATCAGAATCTGAGATTCATTGTGGAGACTGACGCCTCTTCTGCAGCAATCGGAGCAGCTCTCCTACAGGAACACGGGGAGCTAGAACATCCCGTTGCCTACATGTCCAAAACACTGAACGACAGTCAAACGCATTATTCGGTGATTGAAAAAGAACTTCTGGCCATGAAGTCCGCATGCGAAGAATGGCGACATCTCCTACAGTGAGCTACTCATCCTTTTGAGATCAGAACAGATCATAAAAACCTTAAGATTCTGCAGAAGATGGAATGCGTCAACTCACGTCAGGCTCGCTGGGCCCATTTTTTCTCCCAATACGATTTTGTACTTACTTACTTACCAGGTTCCAAGAACATACTTGCTGATGCCCTTTCCAGAAGACCAGTACCAGACAGGGTTCTGAAGGAATTTCCCAGCCTCATGCTACCAGACGTCAAAGTGATCGGTTCTGTGGATTCGTTTCTGGACAGAGTCCGTGAGGTCACACGATCCACTAACCCTCTTCCGAAGGATTCATCCATGCAAGGTGGTTTATGTTTTCAACAACAACGTCTATTTCTACCAGACGGTATCTCCCGTCAGGCAGCATTAAGATGGTGCCATGATGATCCAACAGCGGGACACAGAGGTATAAAGAACACCTTGGAGTTGCTTCTTCGCAGGTTCTGGTGGCCTGGGATGGCCAAAGAAGTTACGACCTACATCGAGTCATGCCCGGTATGTTGTCGATCAAAGTACAGCACTCAAAAGGCAATAGGGCTTCTCCAACAACAGGACCTTCCGAAGAGACCCTGGTGCGTTATTTCTACAGATTTCATCGTGGAACTGCCACCTTCAGAAGGTTGTTCATGCATCATGGTGACGGTCGATTGCTTCACCAAGATGGCACATTTTACTCCTTTGGCGGGTCTTCCTACTGCAGCCGAGATGGCGGCAGTGTTTGCCAGAGAAATATTCCGCTTACATGGTATTCCGGACAAGATTATCTCTGACAGGGGATCTCAGTACACCTCGAAGTTCTGGAAAGAACTTTGTGAAAGACTGGGTATGGAACGAGCTTTGTCATCCGGTTTCCACCCACAGACCAATGGGCAGACAGAAAGAACGAACGCCACGCTGGAGCAATATCTTCGATGTTTCACTAATGCCCAACAGGACGATTGGGTTAGTCTGTTGGTTACTGCAGAATTTGCCTATAACAATGCAGAGCACAGTGCCACTGGTCTCAGTCCTTTCTTTTGTTCCTATGGTTTCCATCCCAGCTTTATTCCTTCTCTCTCTTTTCTTCCTTCTACTACTCCATCTGTCGATGCACTACTTACCAATATCTCGGAATCTCACAAGTCTGCCACGAGTTGCTTACGAGCTAGCAGTCTCCGGTACCGATCTTACTGCAACCTTAAGCGACAGCCGGTTCCGGCATGGCGTAAGGGCACCAAGGTCTGGTTGTCTACTAGGTTTCTACCTCGTTGGCTACACCCCTCTAAACTTTCACCTCGCTATCTGGGTCCTTTCCCTATTCTACGCCAGATCAATCCTGTGGCCTTTCGTCTCCAGTTGCCGAAACATATGCACCGTCTCCATCCGGTGTTTCATTCCTCCCTCCTTAGGGAATACAAGAGTGATCCCTACCTTCGCACCTTGCCGCATGATCCGGTTCCCAAAGTGGTTCCTTCTGATGAGTATGAGGTGGCCTCCATTCGGGACTCTCGCTATCATCAGGGCCGCTTGGAGTATCTTATCCACTGGAAGGGATATCCGCACTCAGAGGACTCCTGGGAACCGGTGTCTCATGTTCACGCTCCAGCATTGATTCAGCGGTTTCACCGTATATTCCCGGGTAAACCGGGGGGGGTGCCGCTTGGGAGGAGGCATACTGTCATGCCGCCGTCCTTTGGTGGCCGCTGGCGGTTATGGAAGGCTTGGCGTTGGCGGCGCCATTAGTTGTTCCGCGTGTTTTTTCTTTTCACTTCCTGGTTTGGTGGTCTAGTCTTTTTCTTCTGTGTTGTATTTTCCTTCCGCTTCCGGGTTATCGGTCTAGCCTTTTCTCTTGTTTCCGTATTTAACCACGCCCCTCTCTGGGCTCTGTGCGTTGCAACTTGTTTCTTTCGTTTGTTGCCGTGCTACTGTGTTTCCTTCACTACTCCTATTACTCGATTCTTTCAGTAACTACAGCAGTGTGTACTATCTACTGCTTCTTCCCTTCCTTTTATCCTGTTTACTCCGTTCTAAAGCTTCCTGTGCTTTTCGGGGCTCTTCTGTTCCTCCCTGTTTTCCGGATCTCGCTCCGGTATCTGGCAGTGGTGTGTACTCCTCCATCCCGAGTTTTCCCGGCTTCTCATGCTACCACTTCTAATCCGACAGCTTGACTGCTTCGGAAGGACTATCCTGCCTGTCACCTGCACTCCGGACTCTCCAGTCAACTCCTCCAGCACGCATCGGTTATCATCAACATCCGGCGAGAGGTTTTTTAAGCGGCTGCTTTTTCCTCTCTTCCTGGCGTCTTCGGGACGGGGCCGGTTGTTTTCCTGTCTATCAGGGAATCAGGGTGGCTTCTTCCCGCGGACGACCTTATCTCTTCACAAAGAAGAAAAGACCAAAGAACAAGTCCTACAAACGAGGAACTCTTCTGGAAGAAACAGGTGAGGAGAAAGGGGAGGAGGACATAGACATATCTGAATCGGAGGAATCTCCGTTACATCCCTACACTTGTGACACTGGGTGTCGCTTACTATTACAAGTATGCAATTTCTGTTTACTTACAGTTCCTGTCTTTGGCAGATGCTGGTTGTGGCTGACGTGCAGAAAGAAGACAAATTGGATTACATCCCCCAAAATATCCAGAGGCCAATAAATGGGCTCTGTGCACCTCGGGGGCAGCACCCTTGGGAAACCCTTTTGGGGAAGAAAACCCAATGTACTTGAATCAGGGCAAGGCTCCAGGTTCAGGTGGAAGCGTTTGGGGTACTGTTGTAGAATTGTAGAGGAATGGAAAGGTAGCAATCCAATTGGAACAGGTAATCAGCCAGAATCCAAGTTGCCCAGAAGTAAACCGCTGCGGTCTTAGAGCGCCGTGTAGTCGAGATCCAAAAAGAATGTGCCGCCGAAGGGAGCACAACGGACGTCACTAGAATAAAGTGGAGAAAAGAGAACAGCGGAGACAGAGTGAAGGAAGGCTGAGAATAAGGAGAAGTCTAGCGGAACAAACAAAGGCAGGAAAGGCAAAAATAGAATAAGGGAACCGCAGAGGGAAAAGTGCGGTGAAGAGAGAGGGTGGGGGGGGAATAACAGAACCACGAGGTGGCGCAGTGAAGAAAGGTAAGCTGGAAAGTATTAAAAGAGTAGAATCAGCAAAGAAATAGGTGATAAGAAGTAGAACTGAGGAACAATGCTGAGGCAAAAAGCATAGGCACACGGAGCGAAACAGAAGCGACGCACCTACCTGTACATAGTGTTGAAAGATATAGAACGGGGAAGGTGCAGGTCACCATTTTGAAAAAGACTAGACCGCTCATTGGGAATCATGGTGATGGAACCGAGGAGGCACCATCTTGCCTTCCATTGTCCATAACGTGGATGGTGCTTCCTCCATCTTCTCCACAGCAATCCTGAAGGAATCCTAACAGTATAGTGCATTTTAAAGCACATTTGTTCAGTAGCTTAGTAGTAACTCACCAAATTGCACTAAAACTGGCCCACTCTAGCATGTTGTGCCTACTCTTCGGAAATTGACCTCCATAGGCCATTCCAAGCCTGCCTCTCATCTTAGCCTCTGGATGTTTAATTCCAGGCAGAGGTGCATAGGCGTGGATTTCCACAACACTGAGCATTGAAAATTAAAGAATCTACCCAGAAGCAGCTGTACCTTACTGGTTGATGGGTAAGTTGGCTTTGTAGGCACCTGGCCCTCATGTGGTGAGGTTAATGTCCTGGCTTCATGGATGGGGAGATGTCCTCACATCTCTTGAATCCAAGAAACTCGGTAGTTCGAGAAATTATGGTGTTACATTGCGCCGCAGCGCAAAAACAAGGAGGCGTAGAAAGGTACTCTTCATTAGTCCTAAATGGAAGAACAGTGATGGTTACAATACTATATTTGTTGTGTGAGTCCTATGTTTTTGGGTGTGCCTAATGTTATCCACACTCTTTCCATCCCGCAATGTGGGAAATCTCCTGTCCATAGGATTCAATGGTAAAATTACTCCTACCGGGCGAAGGGATTCCATGACCTTACTGGAGACGGGACTTGTGTGCGTCAACTTCCAGCCCCACTTCCTGCTGCTACCTGGGCCAAAATGTATAGTGGGTTCGGAGCATAGTGCGCGTGCAGGGGGATGGGGTTGAAGTGTCTTTTGTGTGTGGTGGTGCAAGGGTGTAATCTTGCAAAGTGTAGACGCTGCAGATATGGGCAATGCAATCACAACTGTTCTTACAGTGGGCAGCTACTGATATTTTGGAGTAAAGCCATCAGAGGTGTGGTCTAACAGGGGCAAGAACTGTCCTTTTGTGGCAATGCCAACACAGATGTTGTCTTACAAAGGCTTGGGGCAAAACCATCATAGACGTGTTCTTAAAAGGGCAAATTCTGACATTCTCAGGCAAAGTCATCACAGAAGCATTATGACAGGGGCAAGTGCTGCAATTCTTGGGCAAAACCATCATAGGTGTGGTCACAGCCACCACCAATGTGTTCTGACCAATGTTCTCTCTAAATATTTGTCTCTGTGCGGAATGGGTTTGCTGTTGTGCGCACATTATTTTCCATGTGCGCAACTGACTAATGAGGTAAGCCACTTTGTGACCATGTGCATTTAGTGAGCTACCATCGCACAAGAGAGTTGGAAAGGAATTTCTTCTTCCCAGCCACTGCAATTCTCAACAAATCTTACAACACTTTTTCCAAACACATAGGCTAAAATGAAACATGTCATATGTGATTAAACAGAAAACTCATCTTCAACATCTGCCACAGTACCTTGCAAATGTTTTATGCCGCTGGAAAATCACTAATATGTACTACAAAACATAAATATCTCTTGTCATGAACTGATGTGGCTGTCACGAAATTCAGACAGAATACATTTGCCAATTAATTAATGGCAATTAAAAGCAATGTGTCAAAAAACATACTGATAGCAGTTCAAGTGCCACTTTAATGAAGTAATTCACGGTCCAGGAGAACATGCTTCTAATAAATGTGTGTAAGGATGATTATTGCATCGGAATAACTGCACCTCAGAATATGATGAAAAACAATTCCTGTGCCTCTGCTTACCATCCTGTGAGTAGTGATAAAACCAGCCTTACAGCTAAGAGACATATACACCATCCATTTTTACTCCCTAAAAAAAATGAAAATGTGCCCAACAAAAATGAGAAACCATGAAAATGTTGTTGCTTCAACCCACAAAGCTCCACTGATCTTTTTTCGAATTAGTGACCAATAGAGCAGTGGCATAGTAAGGAACTCTAATAATATTAACAACTGATCTCAACAGGAATTTTAATGGGAAGAACAGCTTTTAATAAGCAGAAAGTATACCTATTGGCAGAGCTAATTACTTTTTTACTCCCTGAAACATCGTTTGATTCCAAGTAGGGAGCAAAATCTGATTAGAGCCCTGCTTATACCCCTGACACAGGAAGTTAAATGACAGGGCACATAATAAAGTCTATAGTTTTGCCCACCCTTCCGCACCACAGCATAGATAAAATTAAATAAGTGCCTTACTGAGGTTTATTACGGAGATATTTGCAGAACCACAATACTTTGCAAGCAAGGCATATTTAATGCATCAACATATTATGTGCATTTTAAGAATGTCACGACTTTGCATGTACGCAATTATTTTGCAGCGCATACAAGATTGTTTTCAACATACTCCACCCTTATATCACTGTGTAGGATTACACAGTGCTCAGTGAAACAGTTTTTGTATAGCAGCGAGTTACCATAAAATGTGTGAAGGTCTATTCCCAAAGGAACTCTAAACACTTGGAAACGAGGCAGATTGTGTGAAAAGAATTCTCCTATCTGAATATCCGGTGCCCTGATACTATGGACGAGCAATCCCAGGCATAGTCCATACCCATAAGTCAATTATATTGCAATGTTGCTCTCCACGTATAGGGTAATGTTAGTAATACAACAGTAGGAGACACTGAGCATCACATTTGTCTTCTCAAAATCCTTACAGGGCAAATTCATATTTGAGTTTTATAATGTGTTAACCTGCAAGGGGGAGTGCTTCAAAACACTTGTGTGACACATTTACAAAGAAGAGGAAGTATGGGATAAGGTTACACATCCAGGTAGCCTGCTTACTTACAGTCAGTAGCCGATATTTGAGCAGGTAGTTCGAGTGTATCGTGTGGGTGATGCTTTTTGTAAGGCACAATGAGTAACAGAAATTCTGGCATTTTTATGTTATTCATATTTTCATATTGCAACAAACATAAAAAGTGGTGTAGGTACACATCTGCTAATCTTTCGCAGAGCCAAGAGAGGAAGAATCAAGGTTGTCCGGTTCCATCTTAATGTGTTCTGGGGCAGAAGTTAGAGTCATAAGGTAAACGTATGGTAGAATCAAGCTTAGGAGTCATGGGTAGGGAGAGAACATTATCAGGTTAAGGTGTGCAGGAATATCTTGGTTAGATTCTTCTGTTCATGGAGCCAGTTTTTCATATTAGCTTTTCACCTCTTATGTGTGTATTTTGCTGTTAGGGATTTTGGGTGTTTACAGTCACTCTTGCATAGCAGTGTAATGCAAATGAGCAGAATATCAAGACTAGTTGCTTATTTTAAGAGAAAGAACATTTCAAGTAATGGCTGTGACTTGTGCCTTATTACATTTTTTTTAATAGGTGAGAATTGTCTGTGTGCGCTGCTAAAAATCTTCTGAGCAGCGCCCAGAAGGAAGCTGGGCAAGCGCACATGCGCACAGCTTAGAGGGAGCACTGATGAGGACTACTGCCAATAAGCCTAAATCAGAACTACTGCAATAAGCCTAAATCAGGACTACTGCCAATAAGCCTAAATCAAAACTACTGCCAGTAAGCCTAAATCAGGACTACTGCCAGTAAGCCTAATTCAGGACGATTGCCAATAAGAAGTCAAGACTAATCTGAACTACTGCCAATAAGGTTAAATCAGGACTACTGTCAATAAGCCTAAATCAGGACTACTGCCAATAAGCCTAAATCAAAACTACTGCCAGTAAGCCTAAATCAGGACTACTGCCAGTAAGCCTAATTCAGGACGATTGCCAATAAGAAGTCAAGACTAATCTGAACTACTGCCAATAAGGTTAAATCAGCACTACTGTCAATAAGCCTAAATCAGGACTACTGCCAATAAGAAGTCAAGACTAATCAGAACTACTGCCAATAAGCCTAAATCGGAAGGGCTATTGTCAATACAAAGTCAAGACTAAATCAGGGCTACTGCCAATATGCCTAAATCAGGACTACTGCCAATAATAAGTCAAGACTAAATCATAACTACTGCCAATAAGCAAAAATCAGAAGGACTGTTGTCAATTAGTAATCAAGACTAGATCAGAAAGACTAGTGTCATTATGAAATCAGTACTAGATCAGAAGGATTACTGGCAGCATGGAATCAAGAGCAAATCAGGACTACTGTCAGGAAGAAGTCGTGGGTAGATGCGAAGGACTACTACTGATAGGAAACCAGAATATTCATTAATGGAAATATTAAGCATGTTATGGTGGCTGTGGTGCTTTGCTTTAAAGAGGGTCTTATTGTCGTCCCATCAGTTATTATAGCTGCCTTCACTTGCCACCCGTATAAACACATATTACATGCCACGTGCAATAGTAATCACGGAATGCCTTTTCCCAGATGGAGCAGATTTTTAGCGTTCTCTAATATTAAATTAGAAAATCAAGTACAATTAGATCATGTGAGGTCATCCATAAGCCCCAAGTTTTGAATATTGCAAAGAAAGCTCAATGGGCTAGGTGACTCTTAAGGAAGGTGGGACAGGTGAGAAAAACATAACAAACATCACTAAGTAGGGATTATAATAATTTCACCAGCTATTTACACCACTTCAAAGCTGGCGGCACGTTGCAGTAAGCATTTTATATACGTATAAATGTCACAATATAACTAACTGCTCTTTACAACTCTGACGGATTTGCGTCCCAGCAGGCCTTTTTCCACCCACAGGTCTTTGAATCCTATGGCACTGTTAAGATGGATTTCTGAACTCTGTCCTGGAGGGGCAGAGGTTCAGAAGGGCAGCCTAGTTTCTTGGAACAGGGTAACCTCTGGACAAGCCAGACCAATCAGGGTAGCGATGGAGGCGGTCAAGACTAGGTCTCAAGAGGGGTGAGGGTGACTGAAAGCCCGCAATCAGCACAGAAAGCAAGGACGCTTACAAATTACTCCAGACAGGTGTTATATTAAAAATATAGACACATTTATTACAAGGCCTTTGTGACATCGACCATAGTAAAGAATCACGGAAAAACTCCAATAAACCAACACATCACAAGCAATACAATGTATATGCAAGACCAAGGGGTCTAAAGAGTTAGAAGCATGAAATATGCAGACCACCTAGATGGGGAGGAAAGCAGGCGGTGCAAGTAATTGTTAGACCCAGTTCGACATCAGAGGCCACCTAATTAGAAGGAAGTCCGAGCCCTACGAAGAGTGGAGCCTTGTGCTCAAAAGAACCTACACACGCGGGTGCCAACGGGCAAAGGGGAGTCTCTTCAGGGAAATCAGGCAGTTCAGAGAGGTGAAAAAATGATGAACAGTTACCCGCTACTCCAGCGTGGCCTCCACTTGTGGGCAGAAGCAGGGCGCGAGAGTGGAAAAGGGTTGCTGTTTACGACAGCGGTGGAGAGCCACAGGCTCCTGCGGGAGTGCGACCGGTTAGGGTATTGACTACTCACCGGTCCCCGATGCAGGCAGACCCAGGCTTCTCCGGTTCCATTTCGGTACTGGCAGGTTCAGATGCGATCAGCAGGATGTCTCGACGCCGTATAGATTCCGCGACAGCAGGAGTCAGGGTCGAGGGTGTCCCACATGCAGCGAACACGCACAGGTTTGTTACCACAGCAGGGCAACTCGGCAACTGCAGGTATTCCGGTCCCAAAGCACACGTCTCACTTCAGATCTGGGAAGGCCACGTGTACGAATCGTGTGAGAGTGCCGAGGACACGGGATTTGCAGTAAGCCAAATGGCGGTGACAGAGCAAGGTTCTTGTGTAGGCTGGTCAGTCCACTGGATGGCCGAGGGACGCTTCCGAAGGCTTACGTACAGGATTTGGTGAAGATGCCGAGAATAGTTGTTCCCACTATTCTAAAGGGTCGAAGGACCAGTACAGGCCTTCTCGTTCGATCAGAGGCAGAGGGGTCTCATAGGACGACAGCAGTGCAGGGTGCCAAACCTTCAGCGGGTCACCAGCTATTCCTCGACTCAGCTTCTTAGTTGCAGGATACTTGGCTCCTTTATCCTTTGTTCGTGAGAACTCAGGAGATCGACATGGTAGTAGTGTTTCCAACCTCCTCTTATCCAGAGTTCTCTTCGCGCCAAAACGGAGAGGACCCAATGGGAGATCTGCTCACAAAACACTCACACCATACTTGGACCTATCACGGACCATGGTGGTCCCAGGCATTCAAGACACTCTAGACTCTCTGTCACCCAGGATGTGTATTGGGAACAGACATCCCAGCCCACATCCTGGAGGCACACACAAGGCATGCAGAAGCCCGCAAAAGCGCTGTGTTTCGCGGGAAAGTGCATGACCAAATAAGGACTGCCCCGGGTTGGCTCGACCTGGGGGAAGGTGAAGGGGCAAGACGGTCAGTGGACAGGACAAAGAACCTCGTGGCATGGCCATTTTGGAGGCCAGGCCACCCATTTGGGCCAAACGCGGGAAGCGCGGTTAACATGGCAAAAAGGGGTTCTAAACACAAAGAAACGATAGCTGCCACCAGTCCCGTCTGTGACACACTTGCACATTTCATGATAAGTCCAGCGAGAGTTTCTAGGGCCATTGGAATGACTAGAGACCCAAGAGCGCGGTAATGTAAGTTACGGTGCACTCTTGTTTCATGTTGCTCAAAAGCTGCAACATGAGGAAAGGACTAAGGGAAACGAGCCTCCCGGTACTTACGGTCTTAAGGGCATGTCAGTTTCCCTGTAAGAATGGAGCGAAAGCCCAGAGGAGTGCGGCGGAAGGCTGCACTTCTCTAGCAAAGTCTAGATCAGGGTGTAAAACAACAGCAAAAAGTTTGGGGGTTGCCACATGGAAGGAAAATTACCTACAATTATGAAATCTTTCCTAACAGGCACATTAGGTGAACTTACCTTTCATCTGATCCTTTGACCTATATTAATGTGTTGACCGTGTGGACTTCAAAGCCTGTATATTAAGTAGAATATCCCACCTCATTGAATGTTTGATTTTGCAGGACAGCAGTGGGCCATGTCCAGTAGCGGCAGCAGTTTTAAGAACAGGTGTGTCTCGGTCCTATACTGCGCCTTCTGCCGTAATGTGCTCAGCGCCAGGGGGATGAAGGCTGTGCTGCTGGCGGATACTGACACTGACTTCTACTCCACCGATATTCCTCCACAGAAGTGAGTGTCATGTGTACAGATATCCCTCCGCCCAGGGCAGGGGACAGGTCTCCCAATGCTGAAGACTTGCTATCACAATCTGGCAAGTTTCTCCCGAATCTTGTTCGGTCATCAGTACGCGCCTACCGAAACTTGTGAAAATCCACTATGGGCCACTTTAAAGATTTTCAGCGATAGGTGTGTTTTTTTCAAAATTAGTCTCAATGGGCCTCATTACACGTTAGGCGGTAGGGATTTACCGTTACCGGTAAGGGATTACCGGTATCGGTAAATCCCCTCCCCAATTACGACCCGGACATATCGCCATTAGCGGCACCGCTAAGTACGGTGGCACTATTAGCGGCAAGTCCGTGAGCGCGCGCCCCCTCAGTCCGGAAATAGCGGCATAGCGCTAATAGCACGCCATCACGAGCCATGCGGACATGGCAATACCGGCATGTAGTAGACCCAAAAACCCCTTACCGGCAAGGCGCTAATACCGGCATCGCGAACCACACGTTAAAAGAGCACAGCAGTGTTCCCACCTGCCACAGGTTGACAAAATCAACACAGGTGGAGGCAATGGAGACTGGCAGCACAAAAGAGCACACCACACCCCTTCCCACACCCATTCCCACACCAAGATGGATGCAATGCTAGCAGCATTACATGGGCTAGAGGACATGATTGCAGTGCAGCAGCTACAACAACAGGCAGCACAGAGGAGACGCAGGAGGAGGAGGAGGAGGAGGGCAAGACAGGCACAGCAAGCACCACCAGTGCACCTAGTGATACCACAGAGGCAGCCACCAATTCCCAGGATCAGAGCCAGTCCAGTCAACCTAACCCCTGAGCAGATACACACCCTGTACCGTCTGGACCGGGATACCATCACCACCATTGTAGACATGATATACAACGACATTGTGAGTCTCATTGACATCCGTACTGCCATCCCCCCTCTACTGAAGGTGGTAACTGTGCTCCACTTCTTGGCCACAGGCACCTACCAGCATACGGTAGGTCAGATGCATGGCATATCACAACCAGTATTCTCACGCACACTGAACCAGGTGCTCGATGCCCTCCTGAAGCACACAAGTCAACACATATACATGCCACGGACTGCTCAGGAGATCTCCAACACCAAAGTTGGCTTCCATTCACTGGCAGGCATCCCAAGTTGCATCGGGGCCATCGACTGTACCCATGTTGAACTGGTGGTCCCACATGCCAATGAGGTAGTGTACCGTAACAGAAAGCAATACCACTCCATCAACGTCCAAATGGTATGTGACTCCAACAAGATCATCACACATTGCTGTGCCCGATATCCCGGTTCAACCCATGATGCAATGGTCCTGCGGAACTCGACAATACCACGATACATGGAGCGACATGCTGGACAACGTTCGTGGCTACTTGGTGAGTAGCAGGCCAACCACATGGCAGTGTGATGTGGATTGTGAGTGGGGGGGTAGATGCATACTCCAACTGGGCGTGATTGGGGGGGGGAAATGCATACTCCAACTGGGCGTGATTGGGGGGGGAGATGCATACTCCAACTGGGCGTGATTGGGGGGTGGGAGATGCATACTCCAACTGGGCGTGAACTGGTGTCAGGAGAAGAATGGACACACATATTTGCATCACTGTACAGTGAGGCAGCCCACAATGGACCAGACACAAAACCACATGCTAGAAGTGAGTGCCACGACAAACATATCAATCCATTACGCCAAACAGGCCATTCCAAACAACATGCACACCGCACAACACACCATTCCCCCCATTACACAAATCAGCAACATGCATATAAAAATCACATCTGAAATTTACGCTGAACAACATCAGAAATGATCCGCGCACATGAGTGCATACAAATGGATCTCCTGTAGCCATCGTAGTGAGCCACACCCGTAACCCACCACTGAATTGCCATTGAACAGCATGGGGACATCAACTAAGGAATGGCAGTGTGCTAGCAGTGTGGCACTAACGTTGCCAGGGCCAGGAAACACAAATGACTTAAACTCAGGCGGGACATGGCAATCCCTGCTGTATGCATGCATGGTGCATTCCACTTACAAGGACCACCTCACCTTCCCACATTGCAGTTACCCTGATTGCCATGCGTGCTTGGATCAGTGGATGTCGTTGAAAATGCTATGTTTGTTTGTGTGAGATGTGCAGGCTCCACTTTATGTAGACACTTACACATACCCATTGTTGGACCCATGCAGGTGATGCAGGTTATCCCCTGAAGAGGTGGCTCCTTACCCCTGTGCGGAACCCACAGAACAGGCACGAAGAGGACTACAATCATGCACACACCCGTACCCGCGTGGTGATCGAGCAGACATTCGGCCTATTGAAGGAACGCTTCCAGTGCCTCAGCAGGTCGGGCGGGGCACTCCTGTACGGGCATGAGAAGGTGGCCAAGATCACCATGGCATGTGTCATGCTGCACAATATGTGTATCAGACGGAATGTGCCAATGCCCCCTGACATTGAACTGCAGCCACCGTCTGAGGATGATGACGGGGATGAGGATGGAGGAGAGGGGGCTGCAGGTCATGCAGGTGGCGATGCCCATGAGGGACGTGCTGTGCGGCAGCACCTGATAGACCATTGTTTCTGATGCACATGGATTAGGAGGGTGCAATTGATGTGGAGCTCAGGGCACGGGGTGTATGGAGGACATTAACACAGTGCACCCTTCAACAATAAAGCACACATACACAATAATCAATGTCCAGTCATGTGATTATCCATGCCATTACGTGTGTATTGAGCATTATGTCATTCAAACGTGCATGTACCCTCCACCCCAAACACCCTCACCCCCCTCCCCCCACAACTCCACCAAACACCCTCACCCCCCTCCCCCCACAACTCCACCAAACACCCTCACCCCCTCCCCCCACAACTCCACCAAACACCCTCACTCCCCTCCCCCCACAACTCCACCAAACACCCTCACCCCCCTCCCCCCACAACTCCACCAAACACCCTCACCCCCCTCCCCCCACAACTCCACCAAACATGGTGTGCACATCAGTGCTGCATTACTCTCCAAGTGTCAACAGTGACAGGCTGGCCCTACTTCCCTCCTCCACTACCACCATTGGGGGGTTGTGAGTCTGACCGCCGCAAGGACCGGCTGGACCTGCGCAGGATGGTTGTTTGGTCGGAGCTAGTAGACGAGGGGGTGGCTGGTTGATCTGCTCCTTGTGTGTGACGCATGCTCTCCATCGCCTCAGCAATGCGCGTTAGGACCTGCCTCACAGCGGCCATCTCGTCACATAGGCGCGTCGTGTTGCTGTCTAAGGCAGCTTTCATGTCCCTTGATAACCCCCGGATCTCCTCCCTGGTCGAGGCAGCCTCGCTCACTTGCCGGGCAACCAGGGCATTGAGCTCCTCCTGGCTGTCGCGTTTCGAGGGTTCCACGATCAGTCTGAGGAATCACTTGGGTCAGATGCCGCTAAAGTAATTCAGACTTCCTTCCTGAGAGCACAGCTTGCAGGGAAAAGAAACACCTGTCAGGCCAAGGGCTCAGGCAAAAAGGCAGAACGCACAGCGGAGCTAGAGGGAAGAAAACAAACAAAGCAAATATTACATACCGTTTGTTGACAATTCCAGTCCCTCTACCCCCTCCGAGCCCCACAAGCTTACCTGTGTATTCTTTTCCTTCAGGCGGAATACCTACTTGTGACAATACACAAGAATGGGAATGCGTGAAGGTCAGAGGAAATTTTCTTGCTTGAATGAAGGGGGACCATAGAGTTCCCTCAATGATGGATTAGTGATGTCAAAAGTAGAGCGTCCCTCATTCCAATGAGTGAAAACAAAATCAAATGTTCCAAGAGCAAGTAGGCAAAAGAAAACAGCAGAGCGTCCCACTATCCAAGGAGTGAAGCCAAGTGTCTCAAGATCCAAGAGGGCGGAGTAAATGATGAGCACAGCGAAGCGTCCCAAAAAATTCCACAAGTGATGAACACAGCAAAGCGTCCCAAAAAATCCCACAAGTGATGAGCACAGCAAAGCGTCCCAAAAAATCCCACAAGTGATGAGCACAGCAAAGCGTCCCAACAATAACCAAGAAGTGAGGTTTCTCCACTCGGGGAGCGGGTGGCCAGGAGTGATGACTACGGGGTTGAAGGGAGCCGGAAACCAGACATGAGAAGCAGAATCCAAAACAAGTCCGAGGTGTATTCCGTGGTCGAGCAGGGGAGTTGATCAAACGAAGGTCTAAGGCAGAACCAAGGAGACGATAACAAGGTCCAAGGTCCAAGGTAAGCATAGAATTCAGGAACCAGAAAGGCAAGAAAAAGGGGAGAAGGAACTTATTCCAAGAGCGTAGCTCGCGTAACGCAATGGTTTAGGAGCACCGGCTTACTGGGGGCGTGGCCAATTATAGGAAGTGAAATGCAAGCGAGGCGTGGAACGCACGCAAAAAGAAAGTAAAAAACGTTCCAAAGGTTCCTTGCGGGCATCGTCCTCTTGGGAGATGTAGTTGATTACCGGCGGTGGCGTCGGCGTTGTCGCAAACGCCAAGTTAAACGCCACGGGCTTCTCCCCTGGGCATAAGAATACCCTAAGAAACCGGGGGACGTGACAGTACCCCTCCTCAAAGATGGGCCTCCCCCGGGTCTCGAACCATTAGACCGGAGAAACGCCCGCAAAAGACGCGGAGCGTGAAGATTTGAGGCGGGTTCCCAGGTACGATCTTCGGGGCCATAGCCTTTCCAGTCTACTAGATAATGCCGGGTGCCCCGGATTACTCGAGTATCTAATATGGCCTGAACCTCATATTCCTCTTCCCCCTGAATCGCAATGGGAGCGGGACGATCACCCAAACGTGTACCGGCAACATAAGGCCGTAATAGGGAGACGTGGAACACGGGGTGGATCTTCCAAGCCGAGGGTATGCCCAAACGATAGGCCACTGCGTTGATGCATCGCGTGATGGTATAGGGACCCACGTAGCGGGGATTCAGCTTACGTTTGCCTGGTATGCGAAGGTGCACAGTGGATAGCCAGACCTTGTCCCCCAGGTGATACTCCGGGGCTGTCCTACGATGCCTATCAGCATTTCGTTTCGTGCGATCCTGTGCTTGGTGTAGATGCTGAAGCACAGCGGCACGGATAGATCGTAAGGACTGGGCTGTTGCCTGAGCTGCGGGTACTCGTGCCACCGAAGGAAGGGTGGATGGTAGAACTCGAGGATGTAATCCATACATGGCATAGAAGGGTGAACAACCAGCCGATGCATGGCAGGCATTGTTGTAAGCGAATTCCGCAGCCCCCAATACAGACAGCCAGTCCGATTGATATTGTAGACACAAACATCGGAGATACTGCTCCATTGTGGCATTGAGACGTTCTGTCTGCCCGTCCGTCTGAGGATGGTATGCTGAAGATAGGCGAACGTCAATGCCAAGAAATCGAGTGAGAGCCACCCAAAAATGCGAGGTGAATTGGGATCCACGATCTGAGATAAGGATCAGAGGGAGGCCGAATAGGCGAACCACCTGTTCGAAGAACAACTTGGCCAATGTAGGAGCAGAAGGAACACCATTGCAGGGGACAAAGCGTGCCATCTTGGTGAAGGCATCTACCACCACCAAGATAGTGGTAAACCCCTGGACTGGTGGTAGCTCTACCACAAAATCAAGTGACACAGTGTGCCATGGGCGTGATGGGATGGGCATTTTCTGGAGAAGCCCCACCGGTTTTCCAGGTACCGTTTTGCATTGTGTACATACGGCACATTTAGATACATAGTCTGCCACATCTCGTTTCATATTGGGCCACCAACACCACCGGAGGAGTAGATCAGTAGTCTTAGTTTGTCCTGGATGGGCCGCCAGGCGAGTATCATGGGACCAGTTTAGGGCCTGTAACCGAGTCCGAGCATCAGGGATATATAGACGTTCCTGTACATAAGGTAATCCCGATATCAATTGTGCTTTTAGCCCTTGAAGTACCTCCCCATGGTCAGCAGCCCAGTGACGGATCCGTTCTAATAAGGAACCGGTTGCAGCACAGACACACATAACCGTGTTGTGTGGCAAGACAGGAAGAACTGCCTCCTCGAAGGGGATATCAACTCCGATACGAGAAAGTGCATCGGCCTTGCCATGCAAGGGGCCCGGTCGATAAGAAACCGTGAAATTGAATTGTGCAAAAAACAAATGCCATCTGATTTGTCTAGAGTTGGTACATTTCACCGTGGATAGAGCTTGTAGATTACGGTGGTCCGTGTAAACCGTGACAGGGTGTCGACCCCCCAGTAGATGGTGTCTCCACTCCTTAAAAGCAGCTCGAATAGCCAATAGCTCACGTTCCATTATAGTATAATGTTTCTCCGGAGAAGTCAATTTCCTGGAAAAGAAGGCTACTGGGTGTAGTTGCCGAGTCGTGGGGCATTTTTGAGATAAGATCGCCCCAAGGGCAAGGGCAGAGGCATCAGCTTCGATGATGAAAGGTAATAGGGGGTTTGGATGTAGCAAGACCGGAGCCGTAGTGAACGCCTCTTTCAAGGCCTGAAAGGCGTCCTGAGCCTGAATGTCCCAACAAAAGGGAACTGAGGGACTGGTAAGGCGTGTCAATGGGACTACAATGGCTGAAAAGGATGCAATAAAGCGTCTATAAAAGTTAGCAAATCCTAGGAAAGATTGCAAACCCTTAAGCGAAGTAGGAGCAGGCCAATCAAGGACTGCTCGTATCTTTGCATCATGCATATGAACACCCTGAGAGGAAATCACGAATCCTAGAAACTCCACAGAGGAAACATGAAAGACACATTTTTCAGCCTTTGCATATAAGCCATGTTCCCGAAGACGGAGTAACACCATCCGGACATGGTTCTCATGTTGTGATAACGTTTCCGAGAATATTAATATATCATCCAGATATATCACAACAAAAACATCCAACAGGTCTCGGAAGATGTCATTGACAAAGTGTTGGAAGGTTGCGGGGGCGTTACATAGACCAAACGGCATTACTAGGTATTCAAAAAGGCCGTATTTGCACTTGAAGGCAGTCTTCCACTCGTCGCCCGCACGCACTCTCACCAGATTGTAGGCCCCCCTTAGATCTAGTTTCGTAAAGAGTTTGGCGGTAGAGAGACGATCCAACAACTCCGAAATGAGGGGTAATGGGTACTGGTTTTTTATTGTCACAGCATTAAGTGTACGATAATCTACACAAGGCCGGAGATCCCCTTCCTTTTTTGGGACAAAAAAAATCGGAGAAGCAGCTGGAGAACGGGAAGGTTTTATATGGCCCAATCTCAGAGATTTCTCAACGTACTCCTTTAGGAGTTCTTCCTCAGGCCGAGCCAAAGAATATATCCTTCCATGGGGGAGAATGGCATTGGGTACCAAATCAATCGGACAGTCATATTCCCGATGTGGCGGCAGTTGTTCAGACAAACCTTTGTCAAACACTTCAATCAGGTCCTGATATGCAGAAGGGATTTCCACCGTCATCCTAGTAGTAGCGTTACAAGTGAGGATACTTGAAATCAGAGCCTTACATGGAGATGGGTGAGATGTCCCGTGAAGTGGAAAGCAGTCCCTCAAACACAGGGGAGAAGAAAAAAGCACTGTTTGCTCCACCCAATCAATGATAGGGTTATGTTTGCGCAACCATGGGAGGCCCAAGATGACCCCAAATTGTGGTGTGGAAATGATATCGAAGGACAGGTATTCTGCATGCCCTTCCGTTGTGCTCATCCGCAAGGGTTGTGTTTGTTTTACAACATGACCCGAAACCAAACAGGAGCCGTCTACTGCATAGACAAGTTCTGGTGACTCCTTAGGGTCTACCGGGATACCATAGGTTGCTGCCAGATGTTCATCCATATAATTACCTGTTGCCCCGGAATCTATCATGACTGGACTAGAAAAGACTTGAGAGTTGGGCAACATAAAAGACATATCTAAATATATGTGCGCGGCAGCTGTTTGAAGGAATGAGCCGTTGGAAGGCTGACCCGTCACGTCGGCTCGATTTAGGGACGGGTCGTGGCGTTTCCCGCCCGTTTAACAGGGCGTTTAGGGCAGACACGAATGAAATGTCCCGTTTGTCCACAATACAGACACAGATTGTTTTGCATTCTTCTCTCCCTCTCTGCTTTTGAGAGGGGACCTTTTACTGCCCCAATTTGCATGGGTTCTACCTCTCCAGAGGTTGGAGAAGATCCTAATTCGGATTTGCCAGGGCGAGGATCAAGGTGACGGCGTTCTCCACGCCTTTGTTGCATCCGAGCATCGACCTGTAATACCAAATCAAGCAATTCAGGAAATACTGAAGGGATAGAAGGGACAACGGACAATGCGTCCTTAAGTTCGTCTGATAACCCCTTATAAAAGACTGCCGCCTTTTTTGATTCAGGCCAAGAGGTTTCTGCGGCCAGCTGATTAAATCGGGCTAAATACGCCAAAAGAGGTTGTTTCCCCTGGGATATTGCCAAAAACTCTAAATCCGAAGCCTGAGCCTTATATCTGGTGTCAAAGACCAGATTCATGGCGACTAGTAGGGCATCGAAATCGTACAAGACCGGGTCATTGGACTCCAACAATGGATTCGCCCAGGCCGCAGCCATACCCCCTAGATGAGAGAGCACAAAAGCTGCTTTTGTTTCAGAATTAGGGAATGCCAAGGGACGGCATAGGAAATGTAAACGACATTGATTGACAAATGTCCTATACGTTTTTGGGTCTCCCGTGAAGCGTTCCGGTGGTGCCAATGGAAAAGGACCCGGCAACACCACAGGGGCTAGGGGTGTCGGAGGAACTGGTGGTGGTACAGGAGCGGGAACATCCCCAAACTCCTCATCCACCGGCAAGGGTTGCACAAAGCTTTGCATGACATCCATGCGTTGGTGCAAAGCGGCATGTGCTGCTGCCATGTCTGTGCGTAACGTGGTAAAGGCTTGCATCATAGCAGCCATAGGATCTGCATTAGGATCCATCTCGGACAGACAGTATTGGGCTCCTAAATCTGTCGCGTTTCGAGGGTTCCACGATCAGTCTGAGGAATCACTTGGGTCAGATGCCACTAAAGTAATTCAGACTTCCTTCCTGAGAGCACAGCTTGCAGGGAAAAGAAACACCTGTCAGGCCAAGGGCTCAGGCAAAAAGGCAGAACGCACAGCGGAGCTAGAGGGAAGAAAACAAACAAAGCAAATATTACATACCGTTTGTTGACAATTCCAGTCCCTCTACCCCCTCCGAGCCCCACAAGCTTACCTGTGTATTCTTTTCCTTCAGGCGGAATACCTACTTGTGACAATACACAAGAATGGGAATGCGTGAAGGTCAGAGGAAATTTTCTTGCTTGAATGAAGGGGGACCATAGAGTTCCCTCAATGATGGATTAGTGATGTCAAAAGTAGAGCGTCCCTCATTCCAATGAGTGAAAACAAAATCAAATGTTCCAAGAGCAAGTAGGCAAAAGAAAACAGCAGAGCGTCCCACTATCCAAGGAGTGAAGCCAAGTGTCTCAAGATCCAAGGGGGCGGAGTAAATGATGAGCACAGCGAAGCGTCCCAAAAAATTCCACAAGTGATGAACACAGCAAAGCGTCCCAAAAAATCCCACAAGTGATGAGCACAGCAAAGCGTCCCAAAAAATCCCACAAGTGATGAGCACAGCAAAGCGTCCCAACAATAACCAAGAAGTGAGGTTTCTCCACTCGGGGAGCGGGTGGCCAGGAGTGATGACTACGGGGTTGAAGGGAGCCGGAAACCAGACATGAGAAGCAGAATCCAAAACAAGTCCGAGGTGTATTCCGTGGTCGAGCAGGGGAGTTGATCAAACGAAGGTCTAAGGCAGAACCAAGGAGACGATAACAAGGTCCAAGGTCCAAGGTAAGCATAGAATTCAGGAACCAGAAAGGCAAGAAAAAGGGGAGAAGGAACTTATTCCAAGAGCGTAGCTCGCGTAACGCAATGGTTTAGGAGCACCGGCTTACTGGGGGCGTGGCCAATTATAGGAAGTGAAATGCAAGCGAGGCGTGGAACGCACGCAAAAAGAAAGTAAAAAACGTTCCAAAGGTTCCTTGCGGGCATCGTCCTCTTGGGAGATGTAGTTGATTACCGGCGGTGGCGTCGGCGTTGTCGCAAACGCCAAGTTAAACGCCACGGGCTTCTCCCCTGGGCATAAGAATACCCTAAGAAACCGGGGGACGTGACAGTGGCGCTGTCGTATCAGGCTCATGCTGTCGTCTGCGGCCCTGCCCCTGTTACTCCTCGGCGCAGCTTGCTGCATGTGGCCGACATCAGGTGAGCTCGCCACGGGACTGAATGACCCATCCATTGAATCTCCGGCATGCACCTCATGGATGCTGCCATTGGATGTGTTGCATGGGCTGTGGTGTGGGGACAGCTGGGTGCTGGGTGTACGCTGCCCTTCCGGTGTCGGACATGGGTCGTCCACATCACTCATGGGTGCCGTGGCTGCTGCTTCCCCGACGGAGCTATTGGCTGCGGACGGCGTGCCTTCTGGCACTGGCTCCTGAGTGGTGGGGGTGGGTGGTGTGGGTGCTACCACAGTGTCGGATAGCATTTCGACCCTTGGTGTGGTCGGTGCGTGTGTGGCTTGTGAACGCTGGGCCACTCCAGATTTCCCAGTGCCCCTTGATGTACTGGGCCTGGTGCCTGCATCCTTTCCCTTGGCCTGCTTCTTGGGTGGTGGGGCCTGCGTTGCAGAGTCCAGCTCCTCACTGTCAGAATGTGACCCTGTGGGGGAGCAAGACAGGGATAGCATCAGTGATGGGTCAACGTGCATCATGCATATGTTGTTGTTGCTGCAGTTCTTTGGATTTGGACATCTAGTTTGGACATGCAGGTTGTTGGCCAGATGGGTGGGTCATCCGGACATGAGTCAGGGTGACACGTGTGTGAGGTGCTGCATGCATGTGGTTGTGTGGGGATGTGCACGGCATATATGCAGGGTTGTGTACATGTGTGTGTGATGACCCCATCCATTAGCTAATTCCCATTTCACATTTGGGGGAGGAACTCATGCTTTGCATTGCAGTGTTTTGCGTGGACACTCACCTCCGTCTGACGTTGTTGCCACACCGCACTCCATTTGGCCCACTCCCTCGATGGATTCAATGCCAATGGTGCTGGCACATGTCTCCTCCCACTCCTGCATCTTCATCGGGGATCCTCCTCCGCCTCCTGTGCCCAAGGCCAGATTCCTGTTGGCCGATAATATGCTGCGTACACGGAGGCGCAGATCCTCCCACCGCTTGCGCACGTCCTTTACGGTGCGGGGGGTGGAGCCCACCGCACTGACTTTCTGCGCCACCTCAGCCCAGATCTCCTTTTTTCGCAGGAGTGCTGGGCGCCGCATGTCGCTAGCAAACACTACGTCTGCATTTGCAGCCAGGGTGTCTGCCAGCATTTTCAATTCTTCGTTTGAAAAGCGTTCTTTGCGCTGGCGCGCATCGGCTTTCTTTAGGGCCTTGGGCATTGTTTGTTATTGTGGGAAGTGGTTTTGCCAGTTGTGGTGTTGCTGCAGGTCCTGAGTGCAGGGGATGGCAATGGATTGTGTTTTTAAAGATGGCCGCCGGGCTCTTTCCCGTTCCTGTGCGATGACGCTATTTCCGGTTCCGGTGTTTTACAGTGACCGCTAATAGCAGTGACCGCTAATAGCGGTGACCGCTAATAGCATGCAGCATGAGGGCGGAGGTGCTATCAGCACTTTGGTCGGAGCCGGAAAGGTGCTTTTGCGCCATGGCGGTAGGGTCATTTACCGGCATGGCCCTATGCGCGTGTCCGCTTACTCGTAATGGAACGCTATTAGCGGTCTCCTGCGAGGGCAGACACGCTAATAGCGCCATGCCGGTAAATCGCATTTTTTACCACCTAACGTGTAATGAGGCCCAATGTACCTGATTTTTAAAACATGTTTACCCATTTGTAATGGTATGAAGTAAAATTTGTGATAAATCATTACCAGATTTGTTCATGCACCGTGCAAAACTCATAACAAGGCCGGACATGCAGACTGTTTTGAAGTAATCTATTTTGCGCATGTCTTTCCCGCACTACAGCACTTGTGAGAATGTTCATGGGTGGATTTGGTGCTTGTAAAGGGTTCTTTTCTTCCTTGAGAGTACATTGGGCAGAAGTTCCCCTCAGCCCCCTCCACCTACTCCCCAAAAGCATGGGTCACTCTGATCAGCAGTGCCCATCCCTTTTGGTCAGACGGGTACGACGGAGTCTCGACTCCACCCACACTCTTGCAGGATTCAGACCTCTGACAAGGAGGTGAACGGCTCTCCAAATCAAGGGTAATCCACATCACTTCCATGTTGCCAATCACTCAACATCGGCAAAAGTAGAAATCTGACTCCAATTATAATTATTGGTGTACTGTTTAAGTAAGCTTATTGACACGTATGAGAGAGAAAAAGACACCTCAGAGGGTGGTAAGCATTGGAGGGTTTCAAAGGGCATCATGGAGGCAGTAGCTACTGACACCAAAAGGCGTGAGGCCCTGAGAGCATGACTCCCTTCTCCTGGTCTATCTGGAAGAGCTTTGGAGACTGTCTCTGGATAGTTCTTTGTACACATTTTTAAAAGTCTATTCACTTCCTTGCAAGGTTTTGCAAACAACAGAGTTAAGGTATTATCACTTCTTTGTTTTATTGCTGGCACTTTATCTGGACTTTTTATGTTTACCAAAATATACTTCGAGCAGGAGAATGACTCTCTTCTCCTGGTCTAGCTGAAAGAGTTTTGGAGACTATCCCTGGATAGCCCTTTGCACGAGTCTTCAGAAGTCGATTTACTTCCTCCCAAGGATTTGTGAACGATGCTGTTGGGGCTGAATCCACTCCTTTTCTTATTTCTGATGCTTTATATTCTATCCTGACTTTTGGAGAGCTTGCTCCCTGACACTTGTGTCTCCTTTTGGTATTTTTCACATATGCAGTTTCCCACTGTGACGAGGGAGAGTTGGCCATGAAAAAAACAGATTTGCAAAACCAATGGGCGAATGACCGAAATCTTTAAGTCGAAAAAAAACAAAGTTCCTACTTGCTTTTTTAAATAATGCAGGGGGAGATCCCTGCTCCCTCCTCTCACCCCCTACCTTAACTAATACCCGCACTTCACCCCACACCTTATATATTAATGAAACTGTGCCAACATTTTGAAACAAATCAGCCAAATAAATTTGAGCCTTTCTTCCTCGATTTCTTTCCAGATTCGTTTTTTCTATGGATGCTACAAGGGAGTTCACTCCCAAGGGCCTCTTGAGATTTATGGTTTCATGTGTCACCACTGTGATGAGGGAGATTACTCCCGAGAAATACTTGACTCTTGATTCTCTTGGTATCACCACTGTGATCAGGGCGATTACTCCCGAGAAATACTTGGCTCTTGATTCTCTTGGTATCAGTACTGTGGTGAGGGAGATTACTGCTGAGTAATACTTGGCTCTTGATTCTCTTGGTATCACTACTGTGGTGAGGGAGATTACTGCTGAGTAGTACTTGGCTCTTGATTTTCTTGGTATCACTAATGTGGTGAGGGAGATTACTGCTGAGTAGTACTTGGCTCTTGATTCTCTTGGTATCACTACTGTGGTGAGGGAGATTACTGCTGAGTAATACTTGACTCTTGATTCTCTTGGTATCACTAGTGTGGTGAGGGAGATTACTGCTGAGTAATACTTGGCTCTTGATTCTCTTGGTATCACTACTGTGGTGAGGGAGATTACTGCTGAGTAATACTTGGCTCTTGATTCTCTTGGTACTCCTGCTGAGTAATACTTGGCTCTTGATTCTCTTGGTATCACTACTGTGGTGAGGGCGCTCACTCCCGAGTGTAAGGTCTCTCTGCCCTTGAGATGTGATGCCCTGATAGTACAGTTGCTGTTGAAGAACATGTTATGGGCAACCTGTACAGAGAATGTAGGTTCAGGCATACACCTTACCACGCACATGTGCGAGTTGTGAAATTTGGGAGGGGGTTTATAAAGAAACTAGTCCTGTCACTTGAACTTAAGTGCCCACCCCAGGGTTAAAAAAAAAAGTCTGGCCCTCAGATTCCCTCTTTTTTTCTTTTTGTTCTGTGAGAAGCGACACCAGGCAGTGCCCTGATTTGGAGTTTATGAACTGAGTGAATGTTCTATTGGTGAGGAATGAATAGTCTACACAAATGCAGTCGTGAGCCTGTATGGGCAGCTTTACATCACCATAGCAATAAATAAATCTGTCAACACCACCTTGGCAATGCTATGTACATTGTAGTTATAAATAATACTCTCTGAACCTACAATTCAAGCACACAGTAGAATCGTTGTGTACATATTGATCCATGACCATGGTACTAGGTGCTAGGCAGGGCTCAAGTCGAGGGTACACGCGGGTGGACGGCGTCCACCCACTATTTTCAGAGGGTGGACTCCATCCCCCCTGTGTATTTTAGATGCCTGGCCATGTGCATAATAATATAAATTACATTTAATTTTTTAAATCTGCCATCCCCAGGACTCGAACCATGTTCGCAAGATTAACAGGCTGCAGTCTTCACCATTGCACCAAGTATGCAATGCTCAAGAACAGGCAGGCAAACACAGTGTTAAAAGCAGACAGGCCAGACCTGGATCTGCGTAACAGAAATACTTTAATTTCATTGGCTGTTTACCAGCCAATTAAATTTGTCAATCACTGAGTGTGGGTGGGTGCAGTGGCTCACGAGAGCCAGAAAGGAGAAAAGTAGACCTGTGCGTGCGTGTGGCCTTCCTTGCCTGCTGCCTGGTAAGCAAACACCCCTTTCCTTTGTTTCTTTCATACTTCACGTTTTGTTTGTAAAACGTGTGTTTTTTTTACTGTTTTGTCCCCCCTGCATCGAGGGGACCGAGAGTCAGGTGGGGTACTAGGCCCCAGTCTCCCAGGGAGAAGTCGGGGCCTACAAGCTTCAAGTTCAATTTAAAAGTTTCAGGCTAATAATATAATCGAGCCCGCACTGGCGATCGTAGCCTGAAGCTTTGCCCGCACTGGTGATGTAGCCTGAAGCTTTGCCCGCACTAGTGACCGTAGCCTGAAGCTTTGCCCGCACTGGTAACCGTAGCCTGAAGCTTTGCCCGCACTGGTGACGTAGCCTGAAGCTTTGCCCGCACTGGTGACCATAGCCTGAAGCTTTGCCCGCACTGGTGATGTAGCCTGAAGCTTTGCCCGCACTAGTGACCGTAGCCTGAAGCTTTGCCCGCACTGGTGACGTAGCCTGAAGCTTTGCCCGCACTGGTGACCATAGCCTGAAGCTTTGCCCGCACTGGTGATGTAGCCTGAAGCTTTGCCCGCACTAGTGACCGTAGCCTGAAGCTTTGCCCGCACTGGTGACCGTAGCCTGAAGCTTTGCCCGCACTGGTGACGTAGCCTGAAGCTTTGCCCGCACTGGTGACCGTAGCCTGAAGCTTTGCCCGCACTGGTGACGTAGCCTGAAGCTTTGCCCGCACTGGTGACCATAGCCTGAAGCTTTGCCCGCACTGGTGACCGTAGCCTGAAGCTTTTAAGTTGAACTTGAAGCTCCTAGACCCCGGTCTCTCCCTGGATGCAAGACCCGAGCTGCACTGAACATAACGTGAGGAGACAGAGGTGGGGGAAACATGAGGAGGAGGTAGAGAAGGATGTGGATTGGCGGGGTCAGGAGAGGTGTTCAACAGGGGGAGGTGGCAGGGAGTGTTCAGACCCACTTTACACTGGCATAGCTAGTGCTCCTATACGTCCTTCAATTACGTTTTATTGTTCCTATACTCTTATTTTAAAAAGAAACCGTTCTGGAATGGTTTCGTTTTAAAATAAAAGTGTTGGAAGAAGTGAAACTTTCACTTTCAGTGCTCGGCACTGAGCGTTCCCCTAAACAGCAGGATCATGTGTTTTGGGGTTTGTATTCTGCGTGTGAGGGTTTGGGGGTGTGGCAATGGGGTTTGCGACGAGCGTTGTCGGTCAGTAGGGAACACAGTTCCACTACTTAATTTCGTACACTTTGACCACTGACTAACTTCCTATAATTAAAGGTGCTGCACCTCTGTGCAGTAGGATTTTCTGGCCCTGGTAAGGACTTTTTCAGAAGATATTTATCGCCCACAGTGCTTGATTTATGGGAGTCCAGTCCTTTTTTCTATGGAAAGTCTCTCCTGGGGTTACCTGGCCAACCGCATTTATCCGAGGAAAGAAATCGCTGTGGCAGGATGAGAGCAGAGCAGGCCTGTTCCCTTGCAGGGAAAGGGTTGCCTGAATACACCACTGCACGTGAGAGGGGAGCACTGAGCATGCAACTGCAAAACAAAGGGGTGCATGGGGGATACCACCACAGGAAAGTAGCGAGAATGGGCTTTGCCACTGCAGGCGAGAGGGGTGCACAAACAATGACGGGGGGCGGGCAGGGAGGGGGGCCTTATGGAATGCTACAAACGAGACATGATGACATGTCACTGCAAGGATGAGGTACAGCTCTCATCCAATCACGGATTTGTTGGGGGTTGCCTGATGTTGAATTGCCTGTTCAACTTCAACTTTGAATTAAATATATTGCACAAGGTGAACTTTGTGCATGGTTTCATTGTGAATATGATGATAACTGTACAAACCTGGTATTTTAAATAGCACTGTTTTTTTGAAAAATACCACTGAATTGTGATTTTCAATTGCATGTGATATTTATGGCACAGTGGTTGAAAAGAGCTGTACGGAGAAATATGGATTATATACTTCATGCAGCGCAATCTATGTACCACGTGTAGTAAATAGCCTGCGTTACGCCAATTCACTATAAAATGCCATATCCCAACTCATAATAAGGGGGCATTTTAAAACCAAGAGCTTTTCAAAATATATTTCTTATCAAAAACTTCTGCTTGCCGGGTGTCATTTATTAGTAAACAGCAAAGCATCCGAGCAGCAGCACCAGCCTCTGCTAAGCAACACAAACCCACGTGCCCAAACCCAACGCAGCACCTCCGCTTTCACAACTTCACTCGTCCCCTTAACTCACCCCCACTGTTCCTTTCAGAACCAACCACTAAAAGGTTGCCAAAATGGCAGCAGTCGGCCCATAAACTGCCCTGTTGAATACATCACTGCTATGTCCATAATGAGCCCTTAGCTGGCAAAAAAAGAAGGCCCATTGAGGGGCAGGGATTCCAATGGGGCTCCAGCTATGAGTGATGGCTAGAGGAGGGTAGAAGACATCACTCCTCAGTTCAAGAGAGGGGTGATAGCATTGAAGGAGAGAGGGTGACGTGGGAAGGACCACTGCAGGGCAGTGAAGGAGAAGATATTTCATCAGGGGAACGGGGTACATGGCAGATAACCCTGTAGTAGTAATTTCAGTTTAACTGATTCATTAGTAAAGCGCCTTTACATAAGGAACCACCCTGGAGAACCTGCGTCTAGGCGCAGATCTATTAGAAGCATCAAACAGATAAGAAGATCCAGCACACCAAACGATGAGCACAAATTATAAGAGACAGGTTTGAATTTGTTCTGAAATACTTCCAAAGAACTCACTACGTGAATTTCCACAGGCAGGTGATTCCACGGGTTGGAACTTGCCACAGAAAAACATCTGGATTGGACAAGCTACCTCTATTTTCTGATCTAAGGCTTGTAGTTGACTTGTCCCATGTTAAGAGGGAATACATGTAAGATGGAGCACAGGCATGCTTGCATTTGAAAACCAAGCATAATATCTTGAAGAAAATCTGTTGATGCACAGGAAGTCAATGAAGTTCTTGACGATAGGGGAGATGGAACAGAACTTGGGAAGGTGAAAAATAAGACAGACTGCTCAATTTTGCACCAGCTCATCAGTTAATCCTATATACAGCACGTTGTCATTTGTTTATTTATTGTATGTATTCAATTGTTTGTTTAAAACGCGCTTAATACCCGAGTTTGCGCTGATCTGGGATTCAAAAGACTGCTGCTCTTTGCCCATTGCCCCTGTGCTATTCTCTGTTCACAATCCCGGTAGCAGTTTATAACCCAACCTCTGAGACATACTCAGGGTTGACTGGCCCATTGGGAACTCGAGAGATTTCCCGGTAGGCCTCTGCACCCTGGGCCTCTTTTGTGTGGTATTTCTAAATTTTACCATAGGAAAAGGGTTGGGCATGCTGAAAATATGTAATACGGGGCACTTTAAAATTATTTCCAGGGCCTCTTTTGGTTCCCAGCCCAGTTCACCCCTGGCTATGGCCTGCCATCAATTGTCACACGCCCTTCCATGGACTCCATTTTGCGGAGGAAATCAACGTCTCGAAGCACAGGCCTCTGAGGCATGGGTCGGGGCGCGCAGAGCAAAGTGAATTGGAAACATTGAATTCAATTAACGCGCAAGTAAATGAAATGGGGGGTTGATAATGAAATTGCAGTGATGTTATATATTCAATGGTTCACGCCAAGGGTGACAGAATCATGTTCAGCCTGGGGTTGCTGGTGTCTAGGGTCATCTCACAAAACTCATAGGATTTGTAAGCAACCGTTGCTACCAAGCCCAGAGGTGTACAATAGCAAAGACTGTGCTTCAGCTTCTATATTTCCCTAAGGTACTAAATGAGTGCCAAGGCCCTGTGACATTAGAACGTTGCCCACCCCCAACCTTTAAAAAGTTATTGACTGATTTTTGGAGGGTGCAGCTCATGTTTCAGACTTGTAAATAGGGTGGGCATGGTACAGAAAGCCGTGCAACAGGAACAGGGGACCAGCAGTGTACAGAAACCCACTCCCTAGATCGTAAGTTTCTAAAAGGCCACTTAATTGCAAGGCAAAAGAGCTCAACTTGAGGCTCTGCCATATAATCCAAGGGTGCCCTAACCAAGAAAACTGTGCAAAATTCACCCAAACTAGCCTCCTATCCCCCTTAAACAATTCAACCTTTCCTCCATGATTTCTCACCCCCTACCACCCTCCCCAAAGTCCCCTTTAATGTCTTGCTGTCCAATAGGATCTCCTGTAGGGCGGAAAAGGTTCCTGTTCAGAAACCATGAAACTATGAGGCCAATTCATAAAATGGCCTCCTGGACATACCCTGCCTACTTGCAGTTTTTTTTTAATGCAGCATGTGTACTGTGTGCTTTTGTTCCTTGAGATTCTGGCACGTACATTGCTGGGACTCATGCTTCACGCCTGTGAATCAAGAAAGAGGTGAGCAGTGTGACCGAACTAGCCTGTAGGTAAGCAGAGTCTCGGGTGTGTAAGACAAGGCCCACGCTGCCTGGAGGTGAGGCTAAACATGTTGGCTGGGAAACCACGGGAGTGAGCAGAGTAAAGTTTGGGACTCACCACCACTGTGCGGAGAGGGGTCGCAGCTTCCACCCTACCCGTACTGCCCACCTATACCATTGGGATGCTTCCACTAAAGCAGCAGGAGACTGCCCCCTGGGGGCACAGCCACCCTTGTTGATATGCTGCAGACAGACCGAGTGTCATGCCCGCGCCGCTGGCACACGCATTGGCAACCATCATGGACTACTTGGTACTCATTTATCCTCCTAATACTCCTTGAACAACTCCTTTTCACGCCTTGGTCTTTTATTTCCATTTGCTCAACTTTGGTTCTTTCTTATTTTATTCAATTAACTACATTTACCATAATGCACCTGGCTACAGTCCTCAATTCCTGGCTAGTCTCATTCATCGTTATTGGGACCACAATCCCCAGAAGCCCTAGCGGCCAGTGCTCCTTCCACCTGCTCAGGACCAGAGAGGGAGGAGGCAGATTGTCATCAGGTGTGGTGCCCCAGGTGCTGTCAATTAGCCTGCCTCAGAACAGGGCAGGGCTGTATATAAGCAGCTGCCTGCAGGAGCACAGTGTCTTGCATCTTGAGATCTCCCCGCTCCTGTTTGCCTTGACCCGCTACTTTGTATGCTGTTCCTGTCGCTGCATTATCCTGTTTTGATCCTGTGCCCTTTCCGGGCTCCCTGCCTTGCAGCCGATCACTCTCCGCTGCCTTCTACCTACAGCCCTTGTCCTCTGGGCCTCCTGCATCGCAGCCTACTACAGTCCTCTGCAGCCCTCTACAGCCAGCGCCCTGCTCCTCTGGGCTCACTCCTTACTGCTCTGCTCTTCTGGGCTCCTTGCCTTGCAGCCTGCCTCACTCCGGCTGCCTACAGTCCTTGTCCTCTGGGCTCCCTGCCCTACAGCCTGCAACCCTCTGCTGTCTCCAAGCCCTTGTCCTCTGGGCTTCCTGCCCTGCAGCCTGCCTCACTCCGGCTGCCTACAGTCCTTTTCCTCTGGGCTCCCTGCCCTACAGCCTGCAACCCTCTGCTGTCCCAAAGCCCTTGTCCTCTGGGCTCCCTACCTTGCAGCCTGCACCTCTTCGCTGCCTACAACCCTTGTCCTCTGGGCTCCTTCCTTGCAGCCTGCTCCCTCCGCTGCCTACAGCCCGTGTCCTCTGGACTCCCTGCCTTGCGACTTGCTACACTCCTCTGCAGTACAGCCTGTTTACTCTTAGCTGCCTACAGCCCTGCTCCTCTGGGCTCCCTACCTCGCGGCCCTATTCTTTTGGGCTCCCTGTCTGTCGCCTCCTACTAATCTCTCTCTGTCCTGTTTCTTCTGGGCTCCCTGCCTTGCAGCCTACTACAGTCCTCCGCAGTCCACTACAGTTTGCCTGCACCTAGTCCCACTCTTGACTGCAGACCTGCTTCCTACTTTGCAGCCCTTCTGTTTTCCTGACTGCTGCTCCCTTGTTCTCTTCCTTGAGTCCTCTGTACTCCACCTTAGGTTATCTACTTCATTCTAACTGCCTTTCCTTCTGCTAGATTGCTCATTGACTTCCTTTTGGCTGGATATATCTGTTCTTGTCTTCTCATTTGTCTTATGTAATCCCTTTGTACAGAGCTTGCCTGTTGGTTTCCGGCAGGCAACCTCTGCCCCTTCCCTTGTCATGTTTTCAGTGTTACAGACACCCAATGCTGTTGTTCCCAGACATGAGCATACAGCGTGGGCCTCTGTTATAGCAATCTGTGCAGAAGGCTGGAGTTTCCTAAGGTTCGTGGAACACTCTTTCCCATTTCAGCATACACCCCAAGAGGGAATCCAGTTTGTTTGTACCTTTGTATCTTTTACCCCTTTTGGCTCACAGCTACTGTTTCCTACTCTTCTTTCTTGTTTTACTCCCTGCTGTGTGTGCTTATTTGCTACCTTACTTCGGCACAGCCACCCAAAATCTACCTGGCTACCCTGTGCCACTCTTGACAGAGTGCCATTCCTGACAGAATGCAAGACCAAAAAGATTCTTGTTCCATAGGCAGGAAAGGCACACACAGACCAAAGATGCCTTCTTTTCGGTTCAAGAAACCTCTACAAAAATCTAAAGTTTTCCCAAGGACAGCAAACAAAAACCCTAGTTTAAAAGACAGACTCGCCCTAGTAAACAAAGGTTTACAAGCACAGTACTACACTCACTGGCTCTCTGACCCTTCTATGTATAACTACTATGACATTTGCAACTATGATCCACAGTCTCTATCTGTAGAAGAACTACAACAATATAACAAATTCTTGCAGATTTTGTTAGCCCAACCAGTGGATAACACTCATGCACTTTCTGGCATTACTTTTGACACTGCTTCAACCAATGATGTTGCACTCATTGTGGCAAACTCTCAACCAGAGTACGTTATTGCCAAAGTGACATCCTCAAGATCAGCTTGGCAAGCTACACAACCTCCCCATACTACTGATACCACTCATTTAATAGTACAAGACATTCAGTATCCTGAAGTTAGAGCAGCTGGTCCTGGGTACAAAGGACCAATACTGACCCTCGGTTGTCTTAATGCTTCCCCAGTAACTACTAACCATGATAACTCTAAGGTCAGTCTGCCTATTGCAACACCGACATTTTCTGCTACACCAGATTCTGAAGCTGTAGAACAGGCTAATGGTACATACCTGTTACAAGAACAACTCTTAAGCCTTAAAAGACAAACCGAAGACCTCTATGATGAATTTGTCTATCTGTATTATTAGAATCTAGCTAAGGGACACAATCTACCAGACCATCTGACACTATGTCCAACACCCGACATCCTGTCTTTAGAGTTTAACAGATTAAGGCCTGCACTGGTAACACAGAAGAGGATACAGACTTATACAGAGCAGTTGGAAGACCTGAACCTGACATATACATACCAGTTAAAGCTTGACACCGCTCATTCACTTACTAGCCACAGTAACACAGGCTGTCGTTTAGATAGTGAAGAATGGACTCCTCCAGTTGGCCAGATCGCTCACACGGCCATTACACCAAAGATCAAGTGCAATCATCTGACTGGACATTCCACTGAGTCAAAGGATTGTTCCATTCTTGCCTTTGATGTCAGTCCTTTACTCCCACTTACAGCCTCTACTGAAGTGACCAGATCTGAGATGTACTTTCTTTCTATGAACATTGGCACTCCTGACCATGAGTCAGATCCTGAAACATACCCAGTACCTGTCTGGAATCCAAATTTGCCTACTGTCAATACCCCAGATCCATGTATCAACTTGTGCACACAAGACTTTGCAGGTCAGCCTTCGGAAGGCTTACCCTTTCCTGGTCCTACATCCACCATGCTAATTGTTACAAGATCTGCTAGCCCAATCTCTGCTGCTCCCCCTGCTAATACTCCTGAATCTGCTGCTGATGCCTCATCTCAGATCACTCCCACTGCAGTCGAAGCACCTCTCTGCCTGCAAGGACAGTACCTGTTGCAAAGCCAGTTAAAGGTTCAACTATTAAGGCAACAGCTCCGGTAGATCCTGTTGGTGCCTCTGCAGCACCTAAACTACCAGTCACGACGCCATCAGTCTCAGTTGCGTCCCTGTCGGCTGGTGCTCCTGTGACACTTATACTTCCAGCTGTAACAGCATCTGAACTTCCTACTGCCATTCCTGATCTTCCTGCAACTCATGGTGTTCCTGCAACTGTTGTCACTCCTGAAGTCTCTGTCGCAAATCTTCATGTTGCCATTGCTGCTTCTGACAATTGGGACGACTGTCCTAGAGCAACCAATTCAGCTGAATCTCTGGTTCCACCTTTCAGCACTGTATCATTGCCAGTCCTAAGGAAGGCCACTTCTTTCAAAGCAATATATGCCATGGAGCCTGCAGCACATCTCCACAGTTCCTCAGTTCATGAACGCACTGTTGGATTTTGGGTCCATAAGAAGTTGTCTTTTCTGAATTCCACCTCAAAGGTTCAAAACATTGGTAATGTCTCCTCCCTTCAAGATTCTCACCTTGCAGCATTAAACAGTTTTTGGTGCTTCGTGATGTGCCTTTTCGGTATAAGACTCTCTCGCGGTGTGACAGGCCTTGGACGTGCTCTTCTTGTTGGTCGGTCTTCAGGGGGGCTGGAGAGGGGCATGGAGAGGGTGTTACTCTTTATCTTTTTACTCTCTGGAATAATCCCCACATGCGACTTCGTCGGTAAAAACAATACAACAAGGCCTACCTTGTCTTCGTCCAAACCTGAAGAAAGGATAGATCTACCTGGAACCTGCTTCCGACCCCTTCTAACTCAGGTATCGAAAGGAGACTCCCGGGAAACCCTCGTGGGGGGAGAAAACCCGGCTGCCGGTAGAGAGCGTTGGGTGCAAAGCTGGTTTCCACCTCTCAACGATCTTGCGGGATGAAGTCTTCTAATGGTAAGTAAGTCGTTGTCTATGAAGTATCAGGCTCATTAGAGATCTGGGAATAAACGTATAGAAGTTAGCGAAGGTAATGGTGTCGGACTTCCTATGAGGGTTGGATGAGACTGATGAGACTGATAATACCTGCAAGTGGTAGGGACTGGGTGTCGGCAGGGGATTTCCGATCGCTGTTTGTTAGAATGTGTGCCTTTAAAGATGGAACCCAGACGGGGTTCCGATAAGGAGCAGGACGGTAAGCTGAAAAACTGGGTTTCTTTGGGGGGAATAAGGAAAGAGTAATTAGAAAGGTCTGAACTATATCTCTGATAACCGGGGGTAAAGCGGAAAGAAGCTTACATGAATGAAGGCTGAGACACACCGATGGTCGAATGGAGTCGATAATGCAAGTGTGGTTGACAGAGGAGGAGGGGCTTCTCTGCTCGAAAAGGAAAGGAGAGAAATCAAGGGTTAGTAGATGCAAAGGTTCTAAGGCAATAGTAATGAGAGGTACCTAGCGACAACTCACGAAGCAAAGCCTCTGATAGCAGTAGCAATGCGTTGTTGTTCAGGAGCCGTGGATTCTTGTAGTGTTTCTGGGATGGGAGGCGGAGCTTCGCTCCCGTCTCCTGTCCTGACAACTAGACCATTGACACCGAGTATAGGCGCCATGTTGGAGGAACACAGCCGCAACTTTGGTTGAAGCCGCCAGCGGTTCCATAATAGACCGCGTCGGAGACCCATCGTAACAGTATGCCCCCTTCCAAGGGAGGAAAATCCTGGTTTACCCGGGTGGAAGCGGTAAAAAGCACGAACCAACCGCGGAGCATGAACCGCGGATGCAGGTTCCCAGGAGCGGTCGGCGGGGGTGTAACCCTTCCAGTCCACAAGGTATTGAAGAACCCCTCTGTGGTAACGGGAGTCACAAATCCCCGAAATCTCGTACTCCGGACCTGAGTCCGTCATCACAGGAGGGGGAGAACCACACGTAGAGCGGTGGAACTGGTTGCGCACATCTGGCTTTAGTTGTGAGACGTGAAAGGTGGGATGAATGCGACTCCAAGACCTAGGGAGTTTCAGTTTGAAGGCTACCGGTCCGAATCGGGCAATGATGGGAAAAGGACCGAAATATTTGGGTGACAGTTTAGAGGGAATGAGTCGTCTGGGGAGAAACTTGCTGGCCAGCCACACATGATCCCCGATGTGGAATTGTGGGGTAGGAGTTCGATGTCTGTCGGCTTGTTTCTTGCTCCTGGTCTGGGCTTCTTGTAGGGCCAGACTTGCTTTGATATGACCCTGGTGAATGGTATCGATCAAAGCGTCGATGTCCGGGAATTTGGTAAGGGTGGAGGTCACATGAGGAAAAACTGAAGGGTGAAATCCATATGTGCAAAAGAAGGGACTGGTCTTGATGGAAGAATGTGCCGTATTGTTATAGGCAAATTCTGCTAAGGGTAGCAGATCCTTCCAGTTGTCCTGGGCCGACGAGACATAACAGCGAAGGTACCCTTCCAGGGTCTGATTCAGTCTCTCCGTCTGTCCGTTGGTCTGCGGATGAAAGCCGGAGCTTAATGCTCTCGAAATTCCCAATGCCTGACAGATGTGTTTCCAATACCTCGAAGTATACTGTGGTCCTCTATCAGAAATTATAGTTTCTGGGAGGCCGTGAAGAGAGAAAATACGTTCCAAAAAAACCTGTGCCATAATGGCTGCTGAGGGAATAGTAGGCAAAGGGATAAAATGAGCCATTTTAGTTAAACTGTCCACGGTGACCATGATGGTGCTACACCCCTTAGAAAGAGGTAAGTCCACTATGAAATCAGTAGAGATTATCTGCCAGGGTTTGACTGGAAGTAGAGGTTTCACCAATTCCCCCAAAGGGGAACACCGAGGTGTCTTGGTTTGTAGACAGACAGTGCAGGAAGCGAGATAGTCTCGCACATCAGTGCGTAGCGAAGGCCACCAAAAATGTCTCTGAATGAGTTCCAGGGTATTAGTAAACCCTCGATGTCCTGCCGCTTGAGAATCATGGCATAATCGTAACACCTCTTTTTTGAGTTCGGGATCAGGAATGTAGACTTTTTCTCCTTTGAACAGAAAACCCTGACTTCTTGTTAATCCATAAATCGATAGTAGGGTAGAGTCTAGGATCTCGAGGTCTTTGGATTTATTTTCCAGTCGTTGTAGAAAGAGACGAACAACAGATATGGACATTGTCCTTGGAAACATAGGTTCGGGTTTAAAAGGGACCTTTTCTTGAGGAGTCTTTCTGGATAAAGCATCCGCCTTCAAATTGGAGTTCCCTGAAACAAAAGTAAATGTGATCCGATACGGAAAAAGAAATAGGCCCATCGGGCCTGCCGACTATTGCAGGTTTGTGTGTACTGTAAAGATCGGAGGTTATGATGGTCAGTCCTGACCTCTATAGGGTGTTGGGCCCCTAGAAGAAGGTGACGCCATTCTTGAAAAGCCCGTTTGATGGCTAGGAGTTCTTTCTCCAACACCGTGTAGTGCAGTTCAGCCGCTGAGAGAGTTTTAGACAAATAAGCCACTGGTCTTTCTATGTTCTGCTCGTCTGGTTGAAGTAAGACGGCCCCTAAGGCATATTGTGATGCGTTTGACTCCACAATGAATCTTCGACTTTGATCTGGTACTTGTAAAATAGGGGCCTGAGTAAAAAGAGTCTTGAGTTGTTCAAATGATCTCTGTGTCTCAGCGGCCCAAACGAATGGGATGTCTTTTTTCAGCAGATACGTTAAGGGTTTGGTCATCAAGGAGAAATGAGGGATGAATCTTCTATAAAAGTTGGCGAAACCTAGAAATCGTTGAATGTCTTTAATAGATCGAGGAGAGGGCCATTCTGTGATTGCCGATATCCTGTCAGGATCCATTGCAATACCTTGTTGAGTAAGAACGTAGCCTAAGTAAGAAATTGTGGTTTTGTGAAACTCACACTTCTCCAGTTTACAGAACAGATGATTCTGTTGTAGTCGTGTTAACACTTCCCTTACATGTAAAACATGTTCTTTCCAGGTAGAAGAGAAAATCAAGATGTCGTCCAGATAAATGATAACAAAATGTAAGCTGATGTCTGCAAAAATGTGATCCATAAATCTTTGAAAAACTGCTGGGGCATTCATAAGTCCAAACGGCATGACTCGATACTGATAATGACCAAATGGCGTGCGAAAAGCCGTCTTCCATTCATCCCCAGCCTTTATTCGAATTAGGTGGTAGGCTCCTCTTAAGTCAAGCTTGGTGTAAACTTTGGCTCCTTGTACTGCTTCTAATATATCGGGAATGAGAGGCATGGGATATTTGTCCGGGATGGTGATTTTGTTTAAACCCCTAAAGTCGATGCAAGGACGGAGCTCGGTGGTGTCTTTTTTTGGTATAAAAAACAATGAAGCTGCTGCGTGGGAAGTGGACTCGGAAATCAGACCGTTCTTGATATGTGTGTGTAGATATTTTTTTAGTACTTCCTTTTCTTTGGCTGATAGGATATACATTCTCCCGAAAGGGAGTGGACGATCTGGGATGAGGTCTATCGCACAATCGTCTCTCCGGTGAGGGGGAAGTTCTGAAAACTCAGACTGAGAGAAGATAGAACGGAATGAACGATATTCTGCTGGTAGGGAAGAGACTTCATTTACAATAGTATTGGCAATCCCTGCCTCCTGCTCCGAATTTGGTGAAGGGGGTTTCGGTAAAAAGTGACCGTGAACACAATGTTCGGAACCTTAGAAAAGAGTACCCGCCGTCCAGTTGATGTAGGGGTTGTGGACCCTTAACCACGGGATACCTAGAATGACCGGATAATGAGCGGTCTTAATAATGTCTAGCTCAATGTTCTCATGATGGGAGACCACCGTCATCTTTAAGGCTCTTGTGTGATCCTTAATAGGCCCAGATATAAGAGGGCTACCGTCGACGCTTTCCACGGGGATGGCTATGGTCTTAGTAGTACGTGGGATAGCATGTTTCTTAGCCCAAACATCATCAATAAAGTTGCCCGCGGCTCCGCTGTCTATTAAGGCGGGCACGTTAACAAGACACATGTTATCCCAAGCTAATGAAACACTTAAAGTAATCATGGTGTTTCCATCTGCTAGGGTAGAAGGACTGATAGTGTAATTTGGAAGGGGACTAATAGAAGTTAAAGAACCCGAAGCCGTTGTCCCCTTTACGGTCGGGTATTGGCGTTTCCCGGTTTCCTCGGGGGTGCAACCGTACATTCTTTAACAGTATGACTGTTTGATCCACAGTACATACACAATCCTTGTGTCTTTCTCCGTGTACGTTCTGCAGGAGAGAGAGGACCCCTTGCGTTACCTAATTGCATGGGCTCCTCGCTAGTATACGATTTATGAGGAGAAAAAAAAGATTCCATATGGTATCTAGGATTCTTTCCTTTTCGTTTTTCTCTGTTCCTTTCCTGGAGTCTATAATCTAACTGCATCACTAGAGCAATAAATTCAGTCAGGTTGTGAGGTCTCGGAACTCGAGACACTTCGTCTTTTAGTTCTTCCGATAACCCTCTTCTAAAGAGAGTAATCAGTGCATCGTCTGCCCAAGAGGTGTCAGCGGCCATCTTTTTAAAAGTAGTTATATAGACTAGGATGTCCAGGTTCCCTTGTTTTAAGTCAAGGAGCCTTTCCTGAGAGGCGACAACCACCTCTTGTCTGCTGAACATGCTGCGGATACTGTTGCAAAATGCCGGATAAGAGTCCAAAATGGGGTTGTTATTGATGACTAAAGGAGTGGCCCATGCTAAGGCTGCTCCTGTCATTTGTGCAATCATATGGCCCACTTTGTCTCTGTCCGTGGGAAAAAATGCTGCCTTAAAGGCAAACTGCACTGTGCAAGATTCAAGGAATTCTTTCACGGCTTGGGGATTGCCATCAAATCGACCGCCTGGTAAAGGCCCTGGAGGGACTTCCGAGCTTCGGGCTGTCTGTCCCCCTTGCTGTCGTAATGCAGTATTTTCTAATTTTAACTGCTGGACCTCTGCAGAAAGGGTCTGCATGGCAGCCATCATTTGTTGTAGCTGTTGTTCCATTGTTAATGCCCGTCGAATATCCCCTGTGAGTCCTCCAGAGCTTTATTTTTCAGGCGTTGCTAACTGTTACTCTTTATCTTTTTACTCTCTGGAATAATCCCCACATGCGACTTCGTCGGTAAAAACAATACAACAAGGCCTACCTTGTCTTCGTCCAAACCTGAAGAAAGGATAGATCTACCTGGAACCTGCTTCCGACCCCTTCTAACTCAGGTATCGAAAGGAGACTCCCGGGAAACCCTCGTGGGGGAGAAAACCCGGCTGCCGGTAGAGAGCGTTGGGTGCAAAGCTGGTTTCCACCTCTCAACGATCTTGCGGGATGAAGTCTTCTAATGGTAAGTATGTCGTTGTCTATGAAGTATCAGGCTCATTAGAGATCTGGGAATAAACGTATAGAAGTTAGCGAAGGTAATGGTGTCGGACTTCCTATGAGGGTTGGATGAGACTGATGAGACTGATAATACCTGCAAGTGGTAGGGACTGGGTGTCGGCAGGGGATTTCCGATCGCTGTTTGTTAGAATGTGTGCCTTTAAAGATGGAACCCAGACGGGGTTCCGATAAGGAGCAGGACGGTAAGCTGAAAAACTGGGTTTCTTTGGGGGGAATAAGGAAAGAGTAATTAGAAAGGTCTGAACTATATCTCTGATAACCGGGGGTAAAGCGGAAAGAAGCTTACATGAATGAAGGCTGAGACACACCGGTGGTCGAATGGAGTCGATAATGCAAGTGTGGTTGACAGAGGAGGAGGGGCTTCTCTGCTCGAAAAGGAAAGGAGAGAAATCAAGGGTTAGTAGATGCAAAGGTTCTAAGGCAATAGTAATGAGAGGTACCTAGCGACAACTCACGAAGCGAAGCCTCTGATAGCAGTAGCAACGCGTTGTTGTTCAGGAGCCGTGGATTCTTGTAGTGTTTCCGGGATGGGAGGCGGAGCTTCGCTCCCGTCTCCCGTCCTGACAACTAGACCATTGACACCGAGTATAGGCGCCATGTTGGAGGAACACAGCCGCAACTTTGGTTGAAGCCGCCAGCGGTTCCATAATAGAGCGCGTCGGAGACCCATCGTAACAGAGGGGCATACTGTCATGCCCGCGCCGCTGGCACACGCATTGGCAAGCATCATGGACTACTTGGTACTCATTTATCCTCCTAATACTCCTTGAACAACTCCTTTTCACGCCTTGGTCTTTTATTTCCATTTGCTCAACTTTGGTTCTTTCTTATTTTATTCAATTAACTACATTTACCATAATGCACCTGGCTACAGTGCTCAATTCCTGGCTATTCTCATTCATCGTTATTGGGACCACAATCCCCAGAAGCCCTAGCGGCCAGTGCTGCTTCCACCTGCTCAGGACCAGAGAGGGAGGAGGCAGATTGTCATCAGGTGTGCTGCCCCAGGTGCTGTCAATTAGCCTGCCTCAGAACAGGGCAGGGCTGTATATAAGCAGCTGCCTGCAGGAGCACAGTGTCTTGCATCTTGAGATCTCCCCGCTCCTGTTTGCCTTGACCCGCTACTTTGTATGCTGTTCCTGTTGCTGCATTATCCTGTTTTGATCCTGTGCCCTTTCCGGGCTCCCTGCCTTGCAGCCGATCACTCTCCGCTGCCTTCTACCTACAGCCCTTGTCCTCTGGGCCTCCTGCATCGCAGCCTACTACAGTCCTCTGCAGCCCTCTACAGCCAGCGCCCTGCTCCTCTGGGCTCACTCCTTGCTGCCCTGCTCTTCTGGGCTCCTTGCCTTGCAGCCTGCCTCACTCCGGCTGCCTACAGTCCTTGTCCTCTGGGCTCCCTGCCCTACAGCCTGCAACCCTCTGCTGTCTCCAAGCCCTTGTCCTCTGGGCTTCCTGCCCTGCAGCCTGCCTCACTCCGGCTGCCTACAGTCCTTGTCCTCTGGGCTCCCTGCCCTACAGCCTGCAACCCTCTGCTGTCTCCAAGCCCTTGTCCTCTGGGCTCCCTACCTTGCAGCCTGCACCTCTTCGCTGCCTACAGCCCTTGTCCTCTGGGCTCCTTCCTTGCAGCCTGCTCCCTCCGCTGCCTACAGCCCGTGTCCTCCGGACTCCCTGCCTTGCGACTTGCTACACTCCTCTGCAGTACAGCCTGTTTACTCTTAGCTGCCTACAGCCCTGCTCCTCTGGGCTCCCCACCTCGCGGCCCTATTCTTTTGGGCTCCCTGTCTGTCGCCTCCTACTAATCTCTCTCTGTCCTGTTTCTTCTGGACTCCCTGCCTTGCAGCCTACTACAGTCCTCCGCAGTCCACTACAGTTTGCCTGCACCTAGTCCCACTCTTGACTGCAGACCTGCTTCCTACTTTGCAGCCCTTCTGTTTTCCTGACTGCTGCTCCCTTGTTCTCTTCCTTGAGTCCTCTGTACTCCACCTTAGGTTATCTACTTCATTCTAACTGCCTTTCCTTCTGCTAGATTGCTCATTGACTTCCTTTTGGCTGGATATATCTGTTCTTGTCTTCTCATTTGTCTTATGTAATCCCTTTGTACAGAGCTTGCCTGTTGGTTTCCGGCAGGCAACCTCTGCCCCTTCCCTTGTCGCGTTTTCAGTGTTACAGACACCCACTGCTGTTGTTCCCAGCCATGAGCATACAGCGTGGGCCTCTGTTATAGCAATCTGTGCAGAAGGCTGGAGTTTCCTAAGGTTCGTGGAACACTCTTTCCCATTTCAGCATACACCCCAAGAGGGAATCCAGTTTGTTTGTACCTTTGTATCTTTTGCCCCTTTTGGCTCACAGCTACTGTTTCCTACTCTTCTTTCTTGTTGAACTTCCTGCTGTGTGTGCTTATCTGCTACCTTACCTCAGCACAGCCACCCAAAATCTACCTGGGTACCCTGTGCCACTCTTGACAGAGTGCCATTCCTGACACCGAGGCACTCTGCCCGCACCCTGTATACAGCTTGAGTGATTATTCCTTTGCATTCCTTCATTCGTACAGACATTTATGTGGACTCAAAACCCTCATTTTAATTGTCTTTTTAAACAGCGGGGTACAACATTAATTTATTGACTCTAATCACTCCTTTCCAGGGCAAACTCCTGGAAAAGCTGGCCATCTCCTAGCTTAATCCTCACACTGAATCTGTTGGTGTCTCCATGACCAGTCTGGCTTCGGAGCAGCCAGAAGCACGGAAACTGCTCTCCTGAACATCCGTGAAGACCTGCTCTCTAACCTTGATTCTAATCCCCCCTCTGTCCTCATCTTACTCGGTCTCTCTGCTGGTTTTGACACGGTCAACCATGCCATCCTGCTCAATCACCTCCGTGATAACCTGTGTTTCACCGATCAGTCCCTGGCCTGGCTGACCTCGTTCCTCTTGGATTGACCCTCCCAGGTCTGACTTGGGTCCTTCCTTTTCTCTATCTCACTCTCTACCTGTGGTTTTCCTCATGGGTCTAACCTCTATGCAGGGCTGTTCAACCAATATGTGGAACCTCTCGCCCACCGCATTGCCGCTCTCTGCTCCAACTTTCAGTGCTATGAGGATGACACTCAGCTTGTTTTCAGGCTTCCCTCTGCCACCTCTTCCTCTTCTCGGACTGTCTGTCTGCTATCCAGGAGTGGTGTGTTGCCAACGATATCTGCCTTAATGCCAGTGAGATGGAGATTCTCCTCATCGGCACACCTGCACCCTCCTTTCCTGTCACTCTGGCAGGCCTCCCTTGGCCCTCTTCCTGCTCCCACCTGTGAGGCTAAGAACCTCTTCGACTCCACCTTCTCCTTTTCTCCTCACATCTCTGATGTCTTTAAGAAGTCAAACTACCAACTTCATCTCCTCAGAGGTATTCTTCCTTTCCTTCCCCAAAAGCTCACTGTCTCTAGAGCTCTGGTTCTCTGTAGGCTGGACTACTGCAACATCCTCTTTCTAAATCTGCCTGCTTCTACTCTCCGCCCCGTGCAACTCATCCAAAACAGGACTGTGAGACTTGTCCTTGGCTTCAAACCCAGGGATCGTATATCTCCAGCACTGAAATCTCTGCATTGGCTCCCAGTGGCTGCAAGGATTAGGTTCAAGACCCTCTGCATTGTCCACAAGGCCCTCTGGGGCCTGGCTCCTCAATACCTCCAACTGTCTCCAATTGTGCTAAGCTTCTCATCTCCTCTTCAGCGTTTACTGGTCTGTTCTACTGTTCTTCTCTTCTTTTTGGTCTTCCTGCATCTCATCTTGCTCCTTTTCGCTTCATTTATCATTCTTCTAATCAAGTTCTTTGTACTCTTGCTTCTCGACACTCAATCACTTCTGCCCTCCACTCCTTGCATTGGCTTTCCTTTGAAAATCACGTATTTTCTTAATTTTCTTTGTATTGTTTTTAAGTGCCCCACATCTTCTGTAGTTTCTTGTTATTCTCGAGCTTGTTCACTTTGTTCTGAATCTTTTTCTGTTGGCTGTTTTGTTCGTTTACTCTTCTTGCCCCACTTCCCTTGCTCTTCCTTCTATTTCTTCTTTTCAAGTCCTGTTTAAAAAACATATCTCCTTGTTGATCTTTGGTTTTCTGTTTATCTGTTCATGTAAATCGTACCATTATTAACTCTGTACAGCGCTTGGGCGATGAAGCGCAATAGAAGTTCAATAAAAATACACAAAATAAAATAATGAAATAGGTATTTTCTTCTCCTGGGTGAGTGTTTTTGTCTGCTGAACTGTAATAAATACCATAGTCTCAATTCCTGCATAAAGCCTTTTTTTGGTTTGGGTGAAACAAAACAGAGTCTGTGTCGACTATGTTTTCTCTGGCTTGGATGCACCACAGGAAATGCAGTGTACTGGGCCAGATGTGTATAGTAGCCTGTAACAAGGGCACATTGCAACGGATGTCACTTCTGGCAATAGCATTTCCGGTGATGTCACTTCCGGTGATGTCACTTCCCGTTGGCTATGCTAATGAGTCCCCCCCACTTCTTTTTTTAGGACTTGACCCCTGGTGCTAGGAACTGGAATAACGTACACAACCAGCAAGGCCCTGTTAACAGATGCCGTGGGAAATAAATAAATATATTAGTGTGTTTCATACATTCGATTTTCATTTGCACATTGCGAAGGCATTGTGCAGCAAGACACAGACAACAGACGTAAAGTTCTAACAAAAGTTGTTTATTAACCTTAATGTCAGGATGGCTGAAGGCCTAAATTGCCCTATGCTAAGGTGGGAATACCCTGCCTGAACAACACTAAGTAAAGTCTGAGTCAAAGGGCCTCATTACGAGGTGGGCGAAATGGGTTTAACGGCGCCGGTGCCGGTAAACCCATTCTGCCTATTACGAGGTTCCCTTGCGGGACCCGCTCTGATGCGGTCAGACCAGATGCCCTTTGTCAGTGAGGGCGGGCAAAACCTGGAACCTACTGCCACAACATCTGAGAGCAGACCAACCCTACCCACACTTTAGGAAAAATGCTATCAAACATATCATCTCCTCTGACCCCTAGTGTCCTCTCCTCCAGACTGCGACCCTATCCTGCCTTACACATCCCGCTTCCCATTGAAATACTTGTATATGACTCTGTGAACAATTGCATACTGTCATTTATTCTCATCCTACTTTTTCAGGACTCTACGAATATGTATATATTGTAATTTATTCTTAGCCCACTCTTTGACTTGCTGCAATACTCTATGCCTGTACATCTTGATGTAATACTCTATGCCTGTATATTTAGTAACCCTGTAAGCCTTGCATTTCTTACTGCTGCACCCTTACCCCCGGGTCTGGTGCGCATAAAAAGTGAATCAAACAAACAAACAAACCAGGGAGCTAATAACGGTCCCGTTAATAACGGGCCCGTTATTAGCTCCCTCCCCATTCCCATTGAGCGCTATGGGGGCTCAAATGGGAATGGGGATGGGTTTTTTGAATGAGGAATTACCGGGTCCTCCAAGGTTTGAATGGCCCAGTAATTCCTCATTCAAGGAACCCGGACCCGAGTTTGGAGGCAGCCATGGTGCTAATAGCACCATGGCTGCCTCCAAACTCGTAATGAGGCCCAAAGAGTTCAACTTAAAAGTCCTTCTGTGTCCAAAACCCATTCTTGCCCTCACAACTAACGCTAACCAATGTGTAGGGATGTGACTAACAAAATAAACAGTGTTCAACTCAAAGTCTAAGCTTCTCCCAGCTCTCAGCTTTCTTTCGGCTTCCCTTCCCAAGTGCAAGCAAGTACCACAAAAAGTCTCAAAATTACCTTTTTCATATTCATGCAACACAGTTCCAAAACTCCTTGGGGTTCCCTTTCCCAAGTTCCAAGCACCTCAGTCCATGAAGTAAAGGGGGTTTGAGGCTTTGCCCTCAAGACAGCACAGACAGTTCTGCAAGTCTCAGGGTGCCGTTCCCCTAGATTTCAACTCTGACAAAAGCTCGAGGTCAACTTGATTCTCCTTCTGGTTGACTTCAACAGTTTTTTCACAATATTTCTCCTTGGTTTGTTTAACAACTCACTCAGGGCTCACTGGTCTATGAGCAGTTGTCAGACCACACGGTCCACCCATCACAGGTCGCACAACCAGGATCCCTGGGCTCTTGGTCCACACAGGTTCATCAGCTACTACCCCTGTGTACCAAGTCACTTTCACTTAATTCCACTTTGTTGGCCTCTTGGCATTATGTGCAAGTTGAAATTTCTTTGACTTCTCCTTGACAACCTCTTGACTCTGCTGCCAGGTGTCACACACCTCTCGCCAGTCTGTGGCCTTGCCGTATTGCATTCATTCATAAAAGTTCACCTTGCTGGGGCTTTATTCCTGTCCCACCTTCTGTGGGACTCTTCCACACTTATGCCCCTTTTCTGTAGTTTATTTTCGCATTGGCACTTTGATTGTCCTTCAAGGTTTGCTTTGTTCATAATGTTTTTATGCACTCAGTATTCAATGGATTTGGTTTCAGGGTTTCATTCAGTTCGGTAGTCAATACTCTTCTCTTATGTTAAATTTCAAATGTTCATTCAGTTCGGTGTTAAAAATGCATTCTTTAGGTTTCATTTGAAGTTTGCATTCAGGTCAGCTATTACGATGTATCCATTATGCTTAATTGTACGTTTTCATACTGTTCGGTATTCATAATGCATTCGTAATATGTAATTTGAATGCTCTGCTCGGTTAGTTATTCAATAGCATATAGTGTACTTCTTTCAAAGGCTGATACCAATTCCGATCAGTTCGCAGCGTCCCGTTGCCCACTCACCGGATTATAGCATCTCCCTCCGACGGCCCTCGCAGCTCACCTCTGTTATCCGAGGCCAGCAGACCTTCTGATGAAAGCCCTGCTCGCCTGCCAGACATTCTACCCTGCACACCGGCACTCGGAGACCTCTCTCTCCTGGCTTCTCCTGCAGCTCCTGCTTCTCATGCAACACCCTGGAGGCTCCCACACCTGTGCCACAACATGGCCCACGTCTCTTGGGCTACAAAAGGTCTTCGGGGCCTTTGCCGGAGACCTGGCTCCTGCCCTGAGCCCCCACAGCGGCCTCCATACATGAGGGTTCCTCTTCTGGTCTCTACCAAGCAGCATCCCTATTGCGCCTCTCTTCTTCTCTGACCCTTAATGTATACACATGCATCCCGTTAACAGGTTGCAGGTGTGTGTATTCACTTGGGTTTGCCTGACCATGATTAAAAGGACATGCCTGTCTGCCTGCAGGCATCTTCTCCTTCCCAGTACCAGAATGGTAAATGGAATGTATAGTGTTTAACACTCTCAGTCTCCTCTGCGTCCCAATACTTTTAACAGTCAAATGTGGCAAAATGATGGGAGCAGTCTTGCAGTAGCCTATAAAGGTGAGGGTAGGTCATTATTAGGGAAAGGGGGATACAATGTTTTGCCTGAGGGCACCCCACTCCCAAACTTGGAGGACCCTTCACCCGGGTGATCCTCCCTCTACCCCCAGGGTTGGGATCCAAGAGCGATGGCCTTTCCTTGGCCACCTGAGAATAGGATCTAGGGGGTTTAGGAGTGAGAATACCCTCAGGTTTCCCACAACATGATTAGACCAAGTCATGGGTAAACCCCAAACCCACAGCTAAATGAGAAACATTATCGATGTTGTATGTGATTCAATAGTAGGAATGCTGCACCTAGTTGCCAGCTTAGAATCTATTGCCTTTGCATACCATTTGTTTATACATGTTCTTACATGATAAGCCAACCTCATTTCCTTGTTCCCAGGAATGATTCACCCCCTGGGGCGAAACCAGATGTTACCACCTGCCTAGTGGCAGCTGCAGTCTGCCATACACCCAACAGGACCCCCACAAACACAGATAGACATAAAGACGCTGGACATCCAAAGAACATGGTTTGGGAAACCAAAATGACCCTATGCCTGAATGTGCAACGGGACTACCCAAGCTCAGTGCTATATACAGTGAACAAAAACGTCCTTGTGTTGCCACTAGGTAACCAGGCCAGTGCTCTGAACGTTGTGTTATAAGTCCTTATCCAACCGTATAAAGTTTAGCCGAAGGTGCCGTCTACTTAACGAGTCGTGAGGAGCGCATTTATCCTCTAAGGGAAATCAGCCACGAATGAGGAATTTTCTCCAGAGTAACGCTACAGTTTTATTTTCTGTATTTATTTATTTATTTTTTACATTTATAGCAGCGCACCAAGCCCTAAGGCATCGGGGCGCTAGTTACAGAAGTGCAGGTAAGTAAACTTTCTTGAAGGGTACAAAATAACATAATCAGCATAAACAGACTAAGCCATGCCTCATATTGCTGACTGACTAGAAGTAAACGGTATCCAATGATTTTATCGACAAAACACTGGTTTAAAAAAAAAAATTAAATATATATATATATATATATATATTTGGGGGTAAGGGATTAAAACTAGTGGGGAGGGTGTTGTGGTGCAGTTAAAAACATAGGGAAATGGAGGCTGGGGGGAATCCCCAAAATAAAAACATTTTTTAAAACTGGATCTGAAAATTTGTTTCGGTAATATCACAGTGAACCGAAGTAAACGTACCTCTGACTCCCCAAAACAGCTAACAGGAACAGAATAAAAAGATCCACCAGTGACTTGATTCATGCCACAAAATACGCCCCGCCCCCTGCTTTGATCATGTTGTTCGTTTTGCTTTTCTTGGAAAAGGTCCCATGAGTCTCTTAACACCAGGAATTAAGAGCTCATACCGCACCAGGACCCTGGAAACACAGGTGACAGGAGAAGGCCGGGCTGAAAGGAACGAGCCGTCCAGTCAACCCCCCCAGGAAGGACAACCAAACATAATAAAACCCACGCGATTGTCCCCTGAAAATTGCGTTAACCAGATGCCTTGTGTGGAAACACAAAACGTTTCACCTTCCCCTACACAAATCCTCTTGTAAAGTTCAAACAAGGACCAGCAGGCGAGTTGTCCTTCTGCTGTCTTAATAAGATAAAGCCATAAAGTTGACTATATATATTTATATATCATGTATTTTTTCGTTTCAAAAACAGTAGTAAGGTTTATAACTGAAAGACCGGAATCTTATACCATGAGTCTAAGTTAGGCGCGATGTACGCCGTGAATCTGCTGAGTAGAACTGCACATTGCCAGCGTCCTCTCCTCCTGTCAGGAATTTGACCATCCGCATGGTCGGTTGCTCTCACCTGGGCTTTTTTTAAAAATTGTGTATGAAATTGAATGATGGTAGATCAACCTCTGGACAATGTGTGGGGCTGTCATCATTCGCAGGCATACACGACGAGACCGGTGTGGTCCACCTTGAGGCGTTGGAAACACTTCCACCCTATCCATCATGGTGGACGGCGTCCTGTGATCCCTGCCTAGCGCGTCATGACGTCACCCGCCCAGAAGCATAACACCGGATAAACAGCCAGGAACGGCGCGTTGCAACATTACTCCATTGCGTAGGCTTTGCATCCTTTCCTCTTCTGCCCCCTGCTTGCTACTCCCTGGCCCTTCCTGGTCTTCTTCTGCCTTCTCCGGTCTTCGTTCTCATCCTGTTCTCTGTCCTCGGAGCTGGTGTCTGTCCTGGTTGGGTACCGCCTCCTGTCGGACTTTGGTGAATATTTCCTTGACTGCTGAGCTCCTGAATCCCGGCAGGCAGATTTTTTTTTTTACCCAAAAGGTTTTTTTCCTGCATCTCTTTTGGCTCTGCTTCCCTGGGCAGACCCAATATACAGTTTCCATCTGTGGTTGCAGTGCCTGCCAAGGGGCCCAGATGCCGCTCTCACTAGAAGACCCCCCGACTTGTAGCAAGGTAAGGCCCGATCGTGACAGGGGCTAATCCGCACACATTTTCTCTATGCCCACTGCACGACATACACATAGACCGTGTACTCTGGGTGGATAAAGCCTACAGGCGCATCCCTGTCATATTTAGTTGGGATCTGACAGGTGGAGTACAGGATGCATCTCAGAAGGGGGAGGGCCAAAACTTTCCCCCTGCTATGGCCAACCTAATTAACTATCAAAAGCTCCATGGATCCACCCTGTCCGTTTGTTTACCCAATGCAGATGGTGGCAGCAATTAACATAATTAACATACTAACAGAGTATACTTCAAACAGCCCCACATGGGGCCTGGCTGCAGAAGCTAAAACAAAGGAGACAGGACACCCAAACACTGCTTTCATATGCACTGTGTCCAGCTGAAGCTAGCTCCCATCCTAAAGTATCAATGACAGTGACCTGTCATGTCTGGGACTATGTTTTTACAGTAGGCAATCCCTGTAGGGGACCCCATTCAGAAGGTACAAGTATGTGGATTGATGGAGACAGAAAGTCGGTTCTCGCTGCAACTTCAAAGGAAACCTGCCACTTTAATCAGGAACCATAGAGAGCTCAATTAACCTGAGAGTCCAGTTCATCCACAACAGACAGGAAGATGGGTGGGACTTAGTATTACATGTTTTCACCCCTTTACCTTTTCTATTGCAAAGCACTCTGGTAATGGCCTCATGCATACATGAGATTGTTGGTGGGGCCCCAGGATCGGTTCATTAAGGTAGGCTTAACCTACACCAATGACTGTGGTCATTTGGCTTTAACAGAGGGCTGAGCCCCTCTTTTGGGAAGACCATCTGAAGACTTTGCAAGGAGTAACAAGTATAACTCATTTGGACCCTGGATGAAGGTACAGTCTGCCTTACATCTTCCACCAGTGAAGGAAGGCCACCACCTCCAAGAGGGAAGCAAGAACCCTCCTCTAAACATCTCCCAGGAAACAGAGGGAGATACTGAATCCAGAGGACCCCCCAGCAGCTCCAGAACCGGTACCCAGCCAGCACACAGCGTGCCCTGCTAGGCTCTGCAGCAAGCTTCCTAGGTGGGAAGTGCCAGAGTGTCTCTGAACCAAACCCAGGACCTGCACCACTCTCCTCAGATTTGGGCCGTCCACCTTAAAGCATGAGCCCAGTGAGAAAGATAGGAGTGCATCGACAAGTATCAACCAGTGTCCACCTTCAAGGACATTTTCTAGCCAGTCGAGCCCCTCAAGCTGCAACCGACTGCACTGCTGACTGTTGTCACGCTGCAGTCGCTAACGTTATCCGAGATGCCTCGACCAGTGCTTCAGATCCACCAACCAGCATTGAGACAAATATTCCTGACCCTGAGCTGCCGTGTAAGCCAGCCTGCGGACATCAGTCCAGCCTCGCTCTGCTATCTCCCATCTTGAACTCTGGCACAGAAGCTACAAAGCGCTCAGAAACCGATGCTACAATGTCGAGCACCAGTCGCTAACGTTATCCGAGATGCCTCGACCAGTGCTTCAGATCCACCAACCAGCATTAAGACAAATATTCCTGACCCTGAGCTGCCGTGTAAGCCAGCCTGCGGCCATCAGTCCAGCCTCGCACAGCTATCTCCCATCTTGAACTCTGTCACAGAAGCTACAAAGCGCCCTGAAACCGATGCTACAATGTCGAGCACCAAGAACGTCTACAAGCACAAGGCAATTGTGGTTCTGTGCCCCTGGTCCTACTGCGACGGCCCCTAATGACATTTTATGACCCATTGCTCCCTTTGTGCAGAAACCAAGTATTCTTGAACTTTTGCGATTAATTACTTTACGACTACCCTCCTGTCGGTTTCCAGAGTGCACCCCTTTTCCTTCTTGCAACTGTCTGTCCTCTGCATTCCTTTACAGGGTGGGTTGTATGTTGTAGTGTTGCTATAACTGTCTATTGAATAATAATAAAGTAGATATGTTTATACAACCTTGACTGGACAGTCCCTTTCATCATTGGGTAATAATTGTATTTTCGCTGTGTTGCAACTAACCTACGATCCACGACCTTGCAGAGATAAGCCTGCTGTTCCGTCCACGTTACCAATATTGGACAAGAAGGTTTATAATTTACTTGTGTTTCCGATCTGTTCGGATTCCTTATGGTGTACTAGAGGTGTTGAGCTGATTGATGGTTTAGAAATCGATATTCAACCCATAACCACTGGTACCACGGAAGTTGATTTGTCACTCCTCCCACACTCATAGCTCCCCTCCTACCTCTCTGCTGCCCGATTGCACCAGACACAAGTTCCCGACATGGGAAAACCAGCGAGGCAGTTAACCACTCGACCTCGGTGGTCCTTGGTTGGCGCACTAGCCACCTCACAGAGTAAGGCCGTGATCGCCACACACCGCCAGCAGGACCATCTGCCACCTTCGAGCATGTGCCTCTACTTGTGTCATTGATGACCCTTCCCGAAGCAGCAAGGGGATAAACTGTGCACAGGCCCAGGCAGGCCCTGCGGTGCATACAGGTGGCCAAACAACCCCCCTGATAAGCTGGCGTCTTCCTCCACGGCAGGCTCTCTTTCTCGCTGCGCAGCGCACACTACTTTTATTCCCTTGTGGGAACTTCCAACCGTGTTTCCCTGCGGAGAACTCTAATACACAATGAGAAAAAAACATCTTAGCTACACAACTACTCCTGACGGGATGAGCCCACCCGTATCGATGTTGTCAGTTAGCACCACACCAGAGCCCAATGTGACACAACATCAATGACAAAAACGCAGGAAAAAAAATGGGATTACATTTCCCTGTAGGTGCACAAACACAAACGAAACACAACATCCAGCCACAGCACATTAGACACAACCCACTCAATTTTACCATATGAGTTTTGTTTATTTTATACAGTATTGGGTTTTTCTTTTCACATGTCATAGTCACTTTTAAGAACTAAATCATCCAGCATTAGGTAACGGCTACATGAGGAATATTTGACTCTTGAAGCTCTGTGTATCCCTATTGTAACGAAGGAGATCAATCTCTAGTACTTGACTTTTGGTTCTTTGGGCATCACTACTGTGACGAGGGAGATCACTCCAGAGGAATACTTGACTCTTGAAGCTCTCTGTATCCCTATTGTAACGAAAGAGATCAATCTCTGGTACTTGACTTTTGGTTCTTTGGGTATCCCTACTTTGACAAGGGAGATCACTCCAGAGGAATACTTGACTCTTTGGGTTCCCTGGACCCCACTCAGCTTTCCCACAACTCCCGTTACCTATATCTTCACTGGGGAGTGCTACTGGTTCTTCCCAGGGTCTCAAGTCCCTGTTGGTACTGCACACGTTCAGTGCTTTTTCCTGTTTTCCTCTTCTCTGGTTTGTGCGCGTCCACAGAGCTGTTGCTGCAGCAGTGTGCATGTTTTATGCACCACACGGTCAACCTCGGAGAGGCCACGCCACAGCTGGATTCTTCCTGCTTATGCAGCAAGTCGGGTTTCCTCTGGCTCATGTAATTCCTTTCGGCCTCTTCTTCAGAGACCGACTGTCTCTTGATGCCTCTTGCAGTGCGGGCTTCAATTTCCCAGTCCCTGCAAGATGGACACCAGCTTCCCTCGCTGCTCTCCCTACTCCTGAAACACTCTTTTTAGTCCTTGCTCAGTTTTTACTTTATACTGCTGGGCCTGCCCCAGCGTAGCGTCAATGTTTGTTGTCAAAGCCTTTGACGTTACCTTCATGCCTTCTAGGGCCCACCTCCTAACCATTTTTGGGTAATCCTTTCTACTGTTGTTCTGTATGTTTCTTTGGTTCTTCTTCGTCACAGTCCTATATGGTCTTGCAGATGCAATAGTCGAGACTTCACAATAACACACAGTAGTAGTTTTGGTTGGGAGGGAGAAGGAGTCAACCGGGCCACAGCTTCTGGGAACAAGAGTTTAGGCAAGTTTTTTATGGGACAGGAGTCCTTAACCCCATGAGAGAAGTCTCTCTCCCTATGAGGTTCTTCCGCTTTTTTCCACCCCCGGAGGGCTATTGGGTAGCGGCCTCACCTCCCTAGCCTCATAGGGAAGGGACAAGAGCCTGGGAATTGTCACAGGAGTTACCTCTTCATTTTGTACTATGGGGTGTTTTTCATGTATTTGTTTTCTTGTCCTGTGCCTTTGTTCCAAAACTCCAGGAGGGGTACCAAATCTTGGGTATGGGGGCAGGAGGCTTAGTGTCAGTTCTTTGTACTCACCTGTGTGCAGTATGGCCTCTGCATGCACTTCCGTCGAAGGGATAATGCGCATGGAGAAAAGTGCACCTTGAAGATAAGTTGCCGGGCGTGATCTGGGAAGCTTTTTCATCCGGTGCCAAAGAGCTGAGTGAACACTTCCAAGCGCTTGGTAATCTCAGCTACCCAGGACCTGCCGAAGGATGGATCTAGGAAGGAACAAGAAATGTTGCCTGCCTCTTCATAGATGGCAAGTTTCCCAGTTCCATGCATGATACCTCGAACGAGTCCTTCTTTTTTCCACTGCATACTGGGATTTGTAGGCCCATGCTTAAAATGGAAAAAACAAAACTATAATCCCCAGCATGCAGTGGGAAAAACCAAGGGGGGGTTGAGGTGACACGCAGGCAACTGGGAACCTTGGCAGCAGTGGCTCTGAAGAGCCCAATTCCAAAGTGAGGGAGAGCCTAGAAGGTTTGGCCATTCCATATTCAGAAAAAGCGCGAACAGGCTCTGAGCCCTGGCGGAGCCGGCTGTTCAGATATTTAGATAGCGACGGTTTCCAAGACAAAGGCATGGATGGGTGCCTACATTGTGGTTGTCCCTCTTCTCCCCTAGGCAAGGGAAGAGTTGAGGCTAGGGCGCCCCATTTTGGAGCACCACAATCTTCAGCGTCCATGAACAGGTCGACCTGGCAAAATCAGTGGCCAACGCGAGTCACCTTTTCAAAGAGTGACGTGGAGCCGCATCTCTGTGAGGAGGCAATTGTGGCGCCAAGCACTGTGTCTATATATATCTAAAATGTATATTGTTCCAAAAGTCGAGACTGTTCTGTACAGTGCAACACAGTTGTATGTTGATGTTTTTAGACGCGGGTTTCTTCCGGGGGCAACTTCTCAGCCCTCACTGGCAGGTATTTTTTTTATAAAAGGCACAGAATTCAAACTCATCTCATTGACATAAGAAAGAGCTACTTTGTCCTCTCAAGCCAAGGGCTTCCTTCATAGCAGGCATCTGCAGGTTTTTCGAGGCTATTTGGTTTCTTGTGCAGCAAAGACCTTTCTTCAATTTTTTTCTTTCTACAAGCTCGCAGCCTACTTCTGGCAGGGGCAGCCTCTTGTGTAGAGTGAATTCTGCAAGAGGAGCGGGTGGAACTCACTGGTCACTCACCGGCATTAAAGGCCTGTTGATTACACGCTTCAAATGCAGAATCTTGGCCGATGTTAAAAGTATGGCAAAGGAGCCGAATGCCAGGCTCGGGCTGGTCTGGAGGGTAGTGCCTGGAGTGCGGGCCCAGCATGCTAGTGTGGCACAGTTTTTTTGGTCAAAGTGAGACTGATTTTTGTTGGTCGGAATGGGCCAGTTTGATGAGATACTGTGCAGCAAGTCATTTTGATCAGTGTTACTGAACAAATATGCTTTGAAATGCAAATTTTACCCCCAAACTCTTAAGTAAGTCACAAAAGCAACTAGTTTCCATTTGAAAATGTGGGCCACTTTATAAACTGGTGCCCGAGCCAATTTGATGCCCCAGTCCGGTCCTGCCAAGTGTCCTCGTTGGCCAAGCCAAAGACCTGTGAAGAATCCTGCGGATCCCTCACTGAAACCCTGCGGATCCCTCACTGAAACCCAGCCTAAACTCTCCTCCCAGGTAGCCGGGGAAGGCAGATGCTTCCTGATCCCAACCCTGGGGGTGTTGTGTACTGCGGGAGGATTGCCCGGGTGGCGACAAGGCCTGGGGAAGTGAGGAGATTCCCTGGGATGAGATGCTGTATTTTTCATCAGAATGGGTGATTCTTACCACTGTGCCAAAAGAGGTTATGGCTTATTGTCATTTTAATGTCTCTCAATCTCATATTAAATCTAAGGTTGTAACCTCAAAGCACAATATACCAAAAGAAAGACCCTTTTTGTTATCTAAAAGTAAATGCCCTCCTAAATCCCAAGGCTGCAGTGCAAAGGATTGTGAAAATGTGGTTTTCTTTAAACCATCTTCCTTTTGTAAAAGCTAAAACCTACAGCCCCTCTGTTAAAACATTTAAGGGATTTAAATCTACCCTTATAACTAATAAAAAAAGTTGAAAAACCTAACTTTTTTAAAAAGAACTACGTTTCCCAGAATCCTAGAGGTACTGAGACAAAGAAGAGAGCTGAAGAGGCATACAGGTGCAGTAGTCAGGAAATTAAGCCTAGTAGCCATTGTAGTGAACAGGCAATTAAGGCTATCAGCCTGCACCTGAAGCCTAAGGCCAAACCTGTAAGGCATAAAAAGCTCCAGCAGAAAAGCAGGCGCAGAAGGAGCTGGAACGGGAGTTGGAAGGCTGGCAGAGAAGAAGCACAAGGCAGTCACGAGGAAGTGGGAGCACAGAAGGGAAACATCAGATTTCACCTACAAGTACAGAGAGGGTCCTGTTCTCTGAAAACATGTATAACAGAGGCTGCGCAGAGGAAGACATGCTGGGAGCCCATTTATTTCCATCTAAACTGAGTTGCTGTGATTGCAGAGCCGTGTCCGTGCAGAAGCCCAAGTCCAGAAGCAGAAGGCAAGCTGAGGGTCTCGGGAGGAAAAGAAACTCCCAATTGAAGTGGGAGACACCTGTGTTGGAGAAGGGTGTGGGTCCCAAGTTAGCCCGAAGTAGTAACAGCGGTCGAGGAAGTCTGGGAGGCAGAGAAACCTGCAAAAGCAGTGTCGCTGAAGCCGGTGAGTGAAGCAAAGCGTTCAGACACACTTCACGAGCCTTGCCGGTACTGTATCCAGCTCCTAAGTAACTTGCGTGCTGTTTAAGCGAGTATAATTTTTTTGATATACTTGAACTGTTTGTTAACAATGTGATTGTGGCACACGCCCTAATTCTGAAAACTTGAACACTGGCGTGAGGAGTGAAACACAGTTACATACATGGTTGAACTCTTTAATGGCTAACAGAGTGGTTGTGTATCCTTAATTGTGAAGAAGGGATGCTTGCTAAACCAATTCCAAATAGCTATTATTCACGTTGTACAAGTTGCAAGTAATATCAAGTGAAAACTATGTCAAAAGAAGTTTGCGTGTGCCTTATTACGTTTACCAAAGGAAGTAAGAATCGCATCTTTTAACATTGCACGGGAATACAATTATATTCACAACTTTAAACTTATAAATCTACCTTAAACAGTGGTCACGTGCGCCCAATTGTGTTTTCACTTTAAAGATTGAACCTTATTCTGTATCCAGAATTGACATTCTTTCTAATTCCAAGAAGTAAAGGGTATAAAACACGGAAGAGACAACAGCCAACAGGCAACCTCTTTTCAGGGTGAAACAAGCCTTGTGGGGAGTTGTACACCTACACTGTGAAGTGGCCTAAGATACAAGAGTGGCATTGTTACCTGAAGCTGAAAGAGTGGCACTACAGCTTCTGGGTGACTACTTGGACAGAAAAGGTGCCAGTAAAGCTTGGGAAGGGGAGCTGGGTGCTCGTAACAGAATATTCAGAAGTAGATTGTAACTTGTGGTGCAAAGGACTACTGAAGATGGAGAGAAGTACGTCTTACGGGTAGAAGCAGGTTAGCCTTGTGGCAGTCAGACAGATGGAAGAGGCAAAGAGACTGCCCCTTTTAAGAAAGTTACTAAAAGGAAGAGTGCTTTGCCTACTTGAAGAGGTCAAAGTGTCTTCTCAGATTTTGCCTGATGACTCAAAAGTACAAAGCTGTGGTAGTAGTACTTGAATTGTGGTGGTATACAAAGTTGTCAGCAGATGTCACATTAAAGTGGGTGGAAGTAGTGGCGTACTGTGCTACAAAAGTGACTGTTCTCATAGGGTGGTTGTTGAAAGAGAAGCAGCAGCCCAAAGAGAAGCCTCCTGACAAATATACCAAATGTACTGAAGAAAGTCCTACCCAAATGTACCGCTGTAGCTGACCAAGTCCTAAAGAAACATGTATCATTGTCATTCATGAAATATTACACCTTCGTTTGTACCGAAACACATCATATTGAAGAAGAGACATTTTGTCATCATAACCAGGATTACCATTGGTGCTATTTTCTTTGCTGGAAATTGGAAGGGGGTCTTTTCATCGAGGAACAAAGAGTTGTTACCAGTGGAATTTAGTTTGATGCACTTTTGGCTTTGACTTGGAACCGACAAGAACTGATCCCAGGCTTTTCTTTTCCTTTTAACATTTTGGAGTTGACTTTAAAGCCTGGAGAAGGGACCATACCCAGGACAGGTGAAGAATCATTTCCTTTGTATGTTTTGTTGTTTAAGAGTGAGGGCCAGTCTTCCCATGCTAGAGAATGCGCCGTTGGCCTTTAGACTGGGTAGGAGGAAATTCCTCAGTAGAGTATGGCAAGCAAGGTTTTGGTTTAAAACATTGACTTTGATAAAATGTCATATTTTGAGAAAACGACAAGCAGTTGTCAGCCTTGCATTACTGACCCCTCACAGACCCCCGCGTGAATGTGAAGAGATCAATGGAAGTGACTGCTCAGGGGGCCTCACCGAAGCCGCTGTTGTTTACACTGCAGCAATGTTTGAACAGTTCAGCAAATAGCAAATGGGAGGTAAAAGGCCACAGTGGGTGTACTTTGGTTTAGAGTCTAATACATCTGTAAGCAGATGTGACTGGCCTGCAGGCGGAGCGCAAGTTTTGCCAGAGAAGCTAAGATACATAACTGACTCTTCCCCAGCTTTTCCGACTCTGTAGCCACTTTGAAAGTCTCCACCCACCCCCTCTCTGAATACGAACATCGACGATGAAGACTAGACGGCAGAAAGAGGCCTTTTGGGGTGGGCCCTCATTTTTCACGAAGAGCTTTGCTGCAGCATGGTGACAAGTCACCAGCAGATATTGTGGAGTGCCCAGGAAGGACATGCATGTACACTTGTGCATCTGTCCAGGGCACAGGGGCTACTACACGAAGGGCCCCTTCACACATATGGGTATGTTTGTATGGCACCAGTTGGCCTGCAGAGTCAAAAGAAGCTCCTAGTTGCCTTCTTTTTCCATCGAGATGGGGTAGAGCACCAAGGGTCCCAAAACTCTGCTTAGGAGATTAGGCATAGGGACGCCTCACCTGGAAGCTGAGAATCTCGTGGGAGGTACGGCCTCTATAGGGGTGGCTAGGAAGAGCCTTGAGGACGCCTCTGTGATCTTTGGTTACCCTGCTAGTATACTCCTGATTAACAGAACAATATATACATTACACCGTGTGGTGTTTAGATGTCTGAAAAGTTCAAAACAGTGCCTAGTGCAGGGGATCTGTCTGTTTTTTCAGACTACGACTCCCATGATCCCTCGCTGTTGACTTTGCTGACTACGGTTAATGGGAGTTGTAGTCCCCTGGGCCCGTTCACTGATTTTGACCCATTCAATATCAAAGTTCTATGAGGGAGAATTGTATTTAATAGATGGATTAGATCAGTATTCCATTGAAGCATTTTGCTGTTACTTTGTGTAAATACTTTAATAAAAATATAGTGCTTCTAGGATCTGTTATCTCATTTCTTTGGGGCAGCAAGCTCTCGCTCTTGGGGTTAATCTACAAGAGAACAGACAGTGGTCTGCATTGCTTCAGTATGTCCCATTGAATAACTCTTTCAAACTACCCCTTTCTGCTTTGGGGATGAGATGTTGGTCTAGTTTCTTTTGGGGGGATTTAAGAAGTTGGGGTGAAGTTTAAGGTGAAAATAAACCTCGATATTTTATAATGACACACTGCCTTCTACCACACAAGAGGCCTCATTCCAGAAGACCTTCTCATGCAGTAAATGTCCGATGCGGTGTCTTTACCTCCCTGCCCGGTGGTGGCAGTATTGTGATTCAGTTCTCTGGCTGTGGTATGGCATTACTTCTGGTTGTAAATGCTGCAGTGGCTAAGGACCACGATTAGTGTCCATGTTTTTCTGAATCTCCCGTAGCACCATAAATGGTAACCCCGGGGGTCAACCAGTCCAGGGATTTTACCATCCTGTAGGTGGCAGTATTTCCCCTTTGGCCAGTGAGTCAATTTACAGTGTTGGAACTGCATCCCTTTCTGGAATGAGGCTCAACGTGTGCAGCTACAACAGTGGGAAACACGGGTGTAATTCCTGTTTGATGGTAGTGGGGCAGGGCGGCGGGTGGAGAGTTCTGTGCCTCACCATTGCAGCCACAGAACGCAGTTTTGCAGATAGTTGTAAACTAAGAGTATAGTTTGACTTTGCGACTCGCTGTTGATGCCGCCTTGCAACCCTTGTCCTTCACGACACTTCCCCTGCAGGACAGAGGCGTAGCCAAGATTGTCCAACAAGTGGGGACTGAAGCTAATGTAGTTGTGCCCACCTCAGTGATATTAACATCTGTAAATGCCCACACAGCACTCCAGAGTGGGCATTTCCAGACTTTGGGCGGGCCTTGCCCACTCAGGCCCTACCCTGTCTAAGCCTCTGCTGCAGGACAGAGGCCTTGTGGGAAGCTGCTATTTCACCAACGTCTGCCAGTGCCGAGTCCAGGACGGGGCCTGCTTAAAGTGGTGAGTAATGGCGGCGCCCGTGGCACTGTCAGTGGGCCTCATGCAGGGAGCTGGGGGTAGGAGGAGTACCCAGAAGGCACCCAGTTTGTCATATTCAATGTTCACACCATGCACGTTTGGCAAACTTCAGTCTGTTTTCCCACCTTCGTGACGAAAAAAGCAGGTGGCTTTGTTTAAAAAAAATGTATACATGCAGAAAGCTCAATTATCTGCTGAAACTGGGGCGACTTTGGGTTTTTCCCCAGTGTGCAGTGCTCGATACGTTCCAATTATTTGCACATATATACAATATGTATTTTGCTGATCTAAGAAATTAGTTTATTTTCTCCAAAAATGTGCCAATGGTACAAGGAGAGACAGTGACCAGGATTCTTTCAGAAAGGGTGTGTGTCCATAAAACCATGCAGAGTGAAAGACACTTGGTCTCCATGTGTTGAAAAGTCTGTTTTTCTAAGCCAGGGGAGCCTCTCTCCCCCAGTGACTGCTTGGACAGCTGTGGGCCGGTCAGGTGCCTCAGCCCATGCTGCTGGGCCCGCCTGTCTTCACGCCTAACGTGCGGCCTTTGCTCCTGCAGCGGCAACGTCGTGGGATATCACGTGACCGCCCCCTGCGCGCCATGCCTCCTGTCCTGCAACAATGGCCATTTCTGGATGTTTCTCAGCAAGGCGCTGCTTGCTATCAACAGGATGGACCCCTCTGGTTCGTATCCCGCCGGGCGCCAGGCCCGGTATCTGTCCACTCTGAAGTTGGACATGTTTGTTCCGGATGTCTCCGAGTTGAGCGAGATGTCAGGCGTCCCTAGCCTGTGTCTGATTACATTGCCTAGCAAGCACTTTCCAGCAAATCTGCTCTCTTTGATCCACACGTCTCCTGCTTCTAATTCCTGGGAATTGCTACACCAAGTGGACAAAACAGAAAAATGAGCTTGCCCTTCTTGTAGAGAGGTCAAAGAGGATAGCTCAGGGGCAACGCGCTCGCCTTGGAAACAAAACGACACGAAGCTTGGAAACAAAACGACACGAAGCAACACCGGTTCGATCCCTGGGTCCGAGCTTAGAAACCTCTTGCGCAACTAAGACAAAAAAAAAATCCTGTAACAGCGCCACAATGCCCCCGGGTTGTGTGAGCGCTTTAAAAATGCAAATAAATAAATAAGGACGAATAAATGCCTTTTGCATTTACCTGTTAAGTGCTGAGGACGAGTATGTTCGTCGTATTTGAATACACATGCATAATAGCCCAGCAGGTAAGGGTTAACAACTGCATTGCATGCCTTGTGGCGGTCCAACCAACATGTGACACAACTGTACGTTTCAAAGACCTCTATTAACTTTGTCAAGATGGGGTTGAGATAAACGCTCAAGGGATCAAGGATTCGACCACAACAATAAGTGATATTCTTCTTTCATTGGAAATGAAGTAAATAGGGTCAGGACGGGGTAATTTATAAGGTGCCATCGCCCCATATCTAATAGGGATTCTGTTCTCCTTCAGGTTCTCTAATGTATTAGACCATCCATGGGATCTATTGCCCATCAGGCTTCTTGGCTCCTGTCCACCAATAGGAAGGGGTTGGAATAAACGGCCGTGGGCCATACAAGGGATCCCGTCCGCGCAAGCAATGCCGTGTTTGCAGTATTTCTCCCTGCACTCAGCTTCTCTAAAGCCAACACCGCCTTGGGATAGTAGACCCAGCCTCTTGCCCACTGCACAGGGGTATGTGTAACCCACGCGAATGATAGTGCCTGGAGCATTGCTTCCTCATCTAGGGGCTAGAGGGCTCCAGGTTACTGTGAGGGCTGGTATGCCTTCCTGTCCTTAACTAAAGGGATCTCGTCTTTCAGCTCTCTTGCTTCCTTTCTCTCGCTCTCCCCTTTCTCTATTTCTCTCCCTCTGGATCTTTCTCTCCCTTTCTGTCTCTCCCTCTCTTTTCAGGCACTTAGCTGCCCTCAGTAGTTTCCGACTCCTTACCTGTCTCTGGCTCCTCATGTGTCTCTGGCTTATCTGCTGGCTCCTCATCTCTTCCCTCCGCTGACACTGGCTCATCAGCTGACCCTTCTGCTGATACTGGCTCCTCATCTCATCCCTCCGCTGCCACCGGCTCCTCATCTAACCCCTCAGCTGATACCTTCAGCTGAGGCTGGCGTCTCACCTGCACCGGGTCCTCATCTCCCGGTGCAGGTCTGCTTCCCCAGCTCTTCCAAACACGTGTGTGCTCCTGCTTCCCCTCAGCCAGACTGGGGAACTTGAGGTTTTTTTTATCATCCTTGATCCAGCTCCCCGGTCCCCGATTGAATGGGCCATTCGGCCATTTTGGGGCTGTGATCTTCCTGACCCTGAAGTCTTTGCAGTCCAGGACTGAGAAAGGAGGGCTTTCAAAGTACTGGTGGCCATGTTGGATCTCCACCGGTTGCTTCCAGTGTTTTTGTTGTTTAGCAGCCTGTGTTTCTCTCTTCTCGAATTCCTGCTTTCTTTGCAGGTAAAAGTCTAAAAAGCCGGGGAATTGAGGGTTGTCCTCTTCCCCTCCTCCTGGAATTATTTTTTCCCCGCTTCCTACTTTGGAGGTTGGTATCAGTGAGTTTGGCTTAATCCCTTATTTGAATTTGAGAGGAAGGGTAATACCTCTGCGGCTCATGGAAGAGGGGAGCTGTCTCCAGTGGTCAGTGATCCTGTGGGATGTGGGTGTGGCAGGGATGGGGTTCAATGTATTAGTGACAGCTACCTCTGCTGGAGCCTAGGGTTGCCTACGTCTAAACCCCCAATCATAGGGAAGATGACTCTGTTGAAGTCTACGTCTACAGAGGTGCCCCATTCTTTTACCCTCTGACTCCCAGGATCTCTCTGTACTCTGTGAAATGTGCCAGGATGCTCATTCTGTCACAGTCCATCGACAGGATTTATTTATTTATTCAGATTTGTAGAGCGCGCAGCAGCCCAAAGGCATCGTGGCGCTTGTTACAGTGAAAGATCAGAGCTTAGTTACATATAAGCAACAAACATGCATACATATTGTCCTATTTGTATAGAGCAGTTTGTAAGGCACATGGATAGGGTGGAGGATGAGTGGTGGAGGGAGAGAAGAGTGGTTAGTTAAAGAGAGCAGTTTTGAGCTTTTTATCTCACCCTTGTGCATATTTTGTTTTGTGCCAGGGCCTGTATGCACATTTTCTCACAGATTCCTTGGTGCCATTGTGAAACCATGCATTCGACCAGTCAAACTCTCCATTTCAGCTTATCCTAAAATGTTGAGATGTTTCTACCTTGGTCTATGGAGACTGCAAAGCTTTCTTCATGTATCTGCTACCGGACTGTGTCTCTTCCTTGCGCAGGCATCTTTTTTCTCACTACCATAACTTGGAAATGCACATTGGGGCTATCATGCACGCAGCGGCAAGATTTGGCCTACACTGTGTTTTTCAAGCACCATTTAAGATAACCCAGTGAATAATAATAATATTAATAATTTAGCATTTATATAGTGCTACGAACCCTCAGGTATCTGAGCGCTGCTTATTATTACCCACAGTGAGTGGTGCTCATTTATCGACCTCGGAAGGATGAAAAGCTGAGTTTGGCTCTGCCGGGATTTTAACCTGCATCAGCAGGTTCTGCCCAGATATCAAAGCGAGCGCTCTACTCGCTGTGCTATCGGACCGGCGGAAGACTGAGGTTATCCGTGTAGAAATGACACAAAAGATGCGTACCTTATTGATTCAGATCAATATAGGCTTTGATTTGGAGTTTGCAACGCAAAAGATGACTACTTGGAGAGGAAGTTCAGAACATCCGACCCGCCCCCGCCTCCTGACCCAAATGTGTGTATGTGTTTTGCAGTAAATTGAACTCCTGCTCTGTACAGATGTCTATTCGCCTGACACAGCACCGCCCCATCTTAGATTGGCAATGACCATCTCAGAGTCAGACCAGCTGCAAATAACTGTTCAAGTCTGACACCTGGAACAACAGACATAGTTGACAAGCATTGGTAACGGCGAAAGTTTTGACTTTTGTCTTACCATGCGGAAAGCATTTTTCAGAATCGCCCATACTACCTGGTGTGGCAATTCGCCAGGTATCATCACTTCGCCCTAATGGGGAGCCCTTTCACATGAGGTTAGGGAGGTGTGGCTGCTACCCAACAGCCAACCTATGACTGGTTTAATGTGGGAGGACCTCATAAGGAGGGACTCCCCCGCTGGGAACAATAACGATCACCCTGCGTACAACCCATTGAGCAACATCACACCCCCACACGCCTTAGCCCCAGTCCATTTCAAACCACTATATTGAAAGTAAATTGATGTATTTCTGTAGTGCCATGGGTACAAGAAAGACAGAAAATAATAGGACGAAGAGGAGCATTGAGAACATGAGGATTACTGACTGTGCTAGTACTGAGACGAGGTGGCTCACAGGAGGCATGAGGAATACCAAGGAGCCATTGACAAATGGTGTTGACGTTATGCTGGGGAGGAGCAAGCCCCATAACATTGAAAGAGAAGAAGAACTCGAGGTCTTCTTCCTCCCACCTCGGAGAACCCAGGAGTTTCAAAGTCTGCACTCGGCCCGAGAGAGGGCTCTGTAGAGGACACCGGCGAGTGGCTGAGGGAGTCCATGACGGGTCCTGTGCCGGAGGAACTGAGCCCAGCTGGAAGCAGGCGATGCAGTGGCACGACCTACAAGAGGAGACTCTGCTTGAGACTCAAACCCGGGATATAGGCCAGTAGCAAGAAACTCCCAGAACCCCCCCTTACTTATGAACTGTATTGGAGCATGCAGACCAGTACCAGTAGAAGGGAGCCATTCTCCTGGTCTAGAAAGTTGACTTGACAAAGTGCTGAAACTACCAGCCAGGGGAAGGGAGTCATTCCTCCTGGCACCTTATCTGCAAGAGAGCATTTTGGAAACGCCACTCGTGTAGCAGGAGAATTGAGTCCTTTTCCTGGAGAAGGAACTTCCTGTTGGATTATATTAGTCTTTAGTTGTAGTGTAAGGGATAGAAGTAGGCTTTGTCACAGGACAGTGACCCTTTCATTTGGCTGGACAGTCCAACAGAGCCTATAGTGTTCGTTTGAGGCAGGGAAACTTAGGGATAACGAGTGTTACTTTCTTTACTCATTAAAAGTTAACCACAAACCTGCCACCCTTGTGTCAGCCTCCTTCTCCAACACCCTTACACTGGCCATGAATGTAACAACTTAGTACCTGGGCATATTATGGCAGAGCCTGTCAAATGCCCATACGTGACCCAACATGGTTGCCTTTGCAAATGCTTGCTTTTAACATGACTTCAGTGCAAGGAACAGATGCAAGAGCACACACATTGCTTAGAAATCAAGTGGCTGAGGTCCCACTTGGTTAAGACCATATTTTAATACATCAGGAGCTGAAATTAAGTGATTACCTTCCAGAAAGAAGACAGCTTATGTATAACATTGGATTCTCCTTAACAGCACAGAGCTAGCTCAGAGGGGTCCTGAGGTGGGTGGGGAAAGGGTGTTTTGGGTGGGGAGGGGCAGGTAGTAGGTGGGAATACCATGGCCAAAGGCCGACAGTGAGTTGGTAGAACATCTAATAACTCCTACATGTTTTGTGTCTGTCCTCACATCCCATCTTTCACCTATCTTCACTTGCGATTCCAATAGTTTTTGCATATAGGTAGCGCTCAGAGCGCCACCCATTGAGCAAAACGAAACACTCTGTTGGCTTGTCGGTCTGCCTCAAGGTGATTCAATGGGAGACCGGCCACCCCACAACCGACATTTTAGTAAAGCAGGAAACTGATGGCATTTTAAAGCAATTGGACATTTCGTTTGTAGTTAAAAAGAACAGACGTTGAAACCTCTTAATGTGGGATTTTGGGTGCACCCAAAGGAATTTGTAAATAAGATGACAAATATAACTTTCTGAAAGCCGAACTCCTACATGAAAATATGTAATGTTTTGGAGAGAGTTGTTAGGGGAAGTTGGGATTTTTTTTTTACCAATGTTTGGCAATAATTAATGGACATTATGCAATTTTTAAAATGCCTAATGACTCACTTTTTAACAAGTCAGCCTTGCCAATGAACATCCTTTACAGGGGAAATGGTCTCAGCACAGCGGGCTCCGAGCATTTTTAGGTTTCACAGAATAAAAGGCGATGTTTTATAGGTGGCCAATACTCCCACCCTGAATACTTTCTGCCAAAAAGTGGACCATTGTGTATTCTGTATGTTTTTTTGGCTTTGAATAGTAACGAAAGTGCCCCATAAGCATCAAATGGACTTTACGCCAGAAGAAGAGTTGCTTTCTTGCGTGGCAGCGCTCATATAGTGACGCACTATGACGTACACCAGGCAGCGGCACCTCCTTTTGGATAGAATGTGGCTAATAATTTCTGCTGCTGTTCATAATCTGGGGGCAAGGTCAGGGGCGCAGATTTCGACCGCTGCCCGTGGCCCATCACGGCGAAGACCCTATGAAACCAACCCTACTGTGACAAGTCCACACAGACCAAGAAGAATCCTAACCCATGACTATACACTCAACCCGAGAAGATGGACTAATGAGGCTCAAGCCTCGGTATCCAAAAATCACTGCTGATGGATAAAAATCCACCAGTAAGAAGAAGGCAGCCAGGGACGCAGGGAACTGTTTCATAATCGCAAATGGAGATCCTCAACACACATGCCAAGTAACACAGTCACGGAACCCCACCTGCGCCCTCTTACACATGTCAAACCAAATGATCAGTTGTGAGAATTTGTTGAGCTGTTAAGGATTCTAAAGGGGCGTCACACACCAAACCACGACTCTTGATACTGGCCTCGGATGCAGCGCACAATTAAAACACTTTTAATTTATTGACTAAGAATTCAGATTGAAAAGGCACCCAACCCATCTCACTCACACCTTTACAAACATCCCCGGTCTCAATGGACCATGAACCAGGCCGGTGTGTAATAATACAATATTTATTTATTTTTAAATTTAATATAGGGCAGCAATCACCAGTATGGTGATAATAACACTGTAGAATGATGGAATACACTTAGTTTGAACTTCTAATATAACATACACAAGGCACAAGTGACTGACAGCAAGGTTACTTTTCGGGTAGATAGCACCCCAGTTAAGATTTACCCCTGCAATATTGCCTCAAACCCCTATTAACTAAATTTTGCATGGATAGAAAGGAGTAGCAAGGTGTTGGATTTGAAAACCTTTGCAATTGAACCAAATAGCACTCAGAATCAGTAGATATTTGTTTTACAGGTGCGGTTGAATGAATGAGGTACACATGAGTATGGCTGTGTCAAAGAAGTAAGAACACTATCAAACTACAAGGCAAGATCCTAGCAACGGGCATACAGTTCAGAAAATCAACTTTGGAATGAAAAGCACAGTGCAGCCAAATCAGACATGTAGAAATTGCATTTGCTTATGTTCACAGTTTTCAAAGTCACAACAGCTTGAAAAACGGGTGAAACAGACAGAATCGGATTGCAGTTGTTATGCTGAGGGACACATGCACATCACAGGGATAATATGAAAGTGAAAGGTTAACGGAATGGATGACTAGATGAGATTCTGAACAAGAAAGGAAACTCGGTTTTTAAATGGAAAGCAGTGGCACAGGGAAAATCGGTTTTGGAAAGGAAATGACAAGTTTTACTAAAACTATATTTTCATGGCTAGATTATTAACAATAGAAACGCTACCCGTGAGAAAGGTAAGTTTCAGTCTTAACCCTCTCACGCTGATTCCTCTCTATGTGGGAATTAATTAATTCCAAATATTACTAAGGATTTATGCAATGGACTATAAGGATGTGGAAGAATGGCGCTAACACTCGCAGATCAGTACTGATTTTCCTAACAACAAGCTACACAGGGGATTCGGACAGTTTTTAAGGATTTTTGCTAGAACAGTTATGGGATCTCAATAGGATTGGACCTAATGCAAGGCAATACAGCAAGGGATGCAGTTTGGGGTTGCTGGATAAGGGAAATACTCACAACAAGCACTTGAATGGGGTAGCTGTAGCAGCGGACCGGGTTTCTGGACAGCGAGGTAAGGTCTGGTCACTGCACACAGCGGCGGGCTCTCCTAGAAGGGAGCACCTGGGCCTGGTCTGGTCCCTGGACAGCGAGGTGCATCTGCTGGGCTCTCCTTGAATTATTGGGATTTTTTGTGGGGGTTTTCTGGATCAGTGGTTCTACCTGGGTAGGGTCAGCTAGCCCTGGCCTGGCAGTGTAATCTGGAATCTTGCAGGGTGAAGCTGGAATGTCTGGGTCCCTAGATATGCAGGAGCTGGAAAGTTCAGAAGAGTGTCCAGAGCTCCCCATGCCTCCCTTTTATATAAGGAGCATGATATCACAGGATTTTACTTTGGTGCTGGCTCAAGCTAGACACACCTCTTAACAATGGATAGGTCAGCTACGGATGTCACCGCCTCCCTGTCAGCCGATTGGACTGAAGGAGGTGACTCACTTTTATAGTTGTACTTTATATGATGTACAAAACCATCCCACAGTTACTTTTGCCAAAATCAGTTATGACACAATGTCATGAAAGGAGGTTCATGGAAGATGTGGTCCCGGTGGAAACTCCGCTAGTCCTGTTTCTATCTCTCTGCAACTATGTATCTCTTCCCCTTTAAATGCAGGGAAGCCATGCCCCCTCAGTGCGTTGCAACTGTGTTGCGGTTTCCTCGCTCTCTGGTTCTCTCGTAGTTCTAGCCCTCCTTCGTTTCTTCCTGAAAGCCCTCCGTAGCGTTCCTTCCAGAGCTCATTTCTTCCTGCCTATCTGTCTACTGTTGTTACCTTTATCTGCATGCAGTAATTCGAGGGTTTCTGACATTGTTTACTTTCACTTTCCGTCACGGCGCTCGCCGCTTTTCTTACTCTGCCTCTTTCAGTCCCTTTGATTACCTTACCTTCCTTACAGGAGTTCCCAGGTATCCTGACCACTTTGCTCCCGTTTCGGTGCCTTCATTCTGGGGGTAAGAAGTTTTCCACTTGCAGAGGTTTCTTTTTTACACGTTAGTACGGTGACCTTATGCGCTTGTACCATTCTCTCTTTCTTAAACCAACTTAACCTCCTTCTATCTTTTCCCCTGATATTTTCCCTGGTTTCCTTTCTCCTTCTATTTTTCCACTGAAGTTTCATCTTCCTGTTTCTGGTACTCTTCCGCCCTCCATTTTTGTTCTTCAGAACCACAATTCCCAGTTCGCATCTTGCCTTCAGAGTTTTGTCTCTTCTTCGTCCGCTGGATCTCCATCACACCAGCCTTCAGGATCAGATTTGCAGAAAGAACAGTTACTTTTCAACTTACCTGATTTATTCAAGTCATTCTACTGGATCGGACAAGCCATCCTCTGCACACCTTCTTGCCATTCCATCTATAGGGGTTTTTGTGCCACAGGCTTTTTCCCCTCCGTGGTCTGCACAGGGGGATTGTCATTTCTGTCTGTGACTGTTACTCAGCACGACAATTGTGGCGAGCTCCCGGAACAGACCTTACCTCTTCACAAAAAAAGGAACGCCTGATCTCGCGGCAACGACTCCTTCCGGATCCGACCTCTCCTCCGGCGAATCGGATCTCGAAGCACAGGTGAGCCCCCCTTTTGATGACAGTTTGCAACGCCAAAAGATGGCTACGGCAGAACAGGTCCAGGAGTTGCTGAACGCAGTTCAGACCCTGTCTATGGAAGTACAGGGGGTTAAGGCTGAAAATGCAACTCTTCGCCAGATAGTCGCTGCCAGAGACACCCACCAGACTGATCTTCCACCCTTGTCTTTAGCAGTTGGGAAGTTTGATGGAGCACCCAAGAGAGTCAAGGAGTTCCTGGATGCCTGTATGGTATATTTCACATTTAGACCGGCTACCTACGCTTCGGATCGCACCAGAGTGGGGTTTCTCGTCTCTAACATGATTGAAAATGCCCTGGCCTGGGCCACCCCATTGGTTACATCCAATAATCCGATTCTACAAGACTACAACGCCTTCACTACGCTTTTTCGACAGACTTTTGAGAGACAAGAGATCGGAATCGCAGCCGGCGAAGCCTTGTTTGATATTAAACAGGGTACAATGGATCTTTTGTCATATATCTCGAGTTTCAAATGACTGGCTGCAGAAGTAGATTGGCCTGAACCAGTCCAATATACAGCATTCAGAAGGGGCTTGCATGAGGATCTGAAAGACGAGTTGGCGCGAGTACCCAGACCTACTACTTTGGCTGATCTTTTTACGCTGGTACTCCAAATCGAATACAGGATATCGGAGCGTAGATCTGAGAAAAAGAAGAGTCGAAACCCAATGTTACCTGTATCCGGATCTCCTTCATCCCTACCACTATCTTCAAACCGTACTGGTGACGAACCGATGCAAATCGGCACGGCCAGGGGACCTTTGTCATCTACAGAACGAAGCCGACGCCGGGACAAGGGTTTATGTCTTTACTGCGCCTCTGATTCTCACCTGTTGAGGGATTGTCCTGAGGTTCCTCCACGGCGTCGGGGAAACGACAGACCCCGGTCTTAGAAGGAGCCGCTTACCGGGGTTCAGTCAAAGGCTCAACTTGTGCACAAACATCATGTAACGCTCACCTGATTCCCGTAGAGGCGCCGGTCTTGACTGGGCGTATACCGTATCTTCAAAGGTGATGTGTAACACACGGTTGGCTCTTTGGGCTGGACCTCTGTGCACTGTATGTCTGACTCGAAGGGTAAGATGTCTGCAGATAGAAAATATGGGATTAAGGAACTGGGTTATTGAATGTCTCTCTCTTCTTCCCTTTCTCTTCTCCTGTAGAACCCCAAAGGTTAACACTCTCACCTTAGGTAAGTGAACGCTGTGCTCTCCATCTGCCTCGGGGCAGGGTGCTGTAACCAGTTTCTTCACTGGATAAGGGGAGCAGGCCTCTTGACTTCAGAGGACTGCTGTCCGTCGTTTACTGCACGAACGGTAAGTTTCGAGTAATTCTAATGTCTTTAAAGTCTTTAGTAATGATGTCTCTTGTTTTGCAGGGTTCCGGCGATGGCGGATGACGGGCTGAAGTGAGTTGAAGATGGAGCCCGTGTGATGAATAGAAGCGCCTGGAAGCACGTAAGTAAGCACTTGTTGCCTGCTTCACGATGCGCTCTAACTGTCTTTTTATTTTGCAGGTACAAGTTCGGAGCGGCTGCAGGGTGCCGGAATACCCACTGGGTTAGATGTGGAAAGGAGTAATGGCACGTGAGTATTAAAGTTCCCCAATGTCTTTAAACGCACCTTGTTTTGTCTTTCAGATGCGGGATGCAGCGCCGAAGGCCTCCGGAGCGTGCGAAGAGTTGGTAAGCTTTTGTCTTTCAGATGCCGGAATGCAGTGTGAAGACCTCCGGAGCGCACGAAGAGTAGGTAAGCCTTTGTCTTTCAGATGCCGGAATGCAGCGCGAGGCGTTGGTGACAGCCGATGGACCAGGTAAGTGAAGAGCTGTCACTGAAGACCGTAATGCTAACCTGTTCTTTCTTGTCTTTATAGGTGTTGCTGAAGACTGGATTCAGGATGGTAAGCCTTTTTCCTTAGGCCCAGGATCAGATGCAGAAGACACGATGAGCGTTCTGCTGCAGAGGATGCAGAATAACGCAAAGCAAGATTCATCCATCGGGTGTGGTTTAAATAGCCTCCTGTAGTGCTTAGGTGTCTCCTTCCACAGCCACGCCTAGGTAAGAAAAGAGTTCCTGCTTTCCAGAAGAGTTCCAGTGTTCTGAATCTAGGGAGTGGCTCCTGCCCCACCCAACAGGAAAAGTAGTTCCAAACAGAAGAGGATCAGAGGCTCAACTGGCAGGCAAGTAAGCAGCATGGTCTGCTGCAGGTAAGTCCACCCAAGCATTATGAGCCTGGCGCTTCCAGCGCTGGGACTGGGCATATTTATGAGCCTGGTGCCACTGGCGCCAGGACTGGGTCCAAAAGGTCCCAATTGGGACTGGTTGGCACTCGGAACCTGGGTTATGGATCTGCTTCCAAGGGAGTTGGGAAAACCCTGACCCTTTGGAAGCAGAGATCATGACACATCAGAAGAGGACTCTCACCTCATGGTTCTTCAAGCAACCATATCCAAGAAGAACCAACAAAAAAAAAATGTCTTAGCCCTTATTGACAGTGGAGCTGCAGGAAACTTCATTGATATCCATTGGGCCAAACAAGAAGGCATCCATCTTGTTGATAAACCGGAAGAACAGAAGGTAGAAGGTGTGGATGGCCGTCCGTTAAGTACTGGACCCATTGTTCAGGCTGCAGTAGACCTTCGGCTTTGTATCTCCCATCATCATGAAACCCTCACTTTTGATGTTATAAGAGCAACTCACTTCCCAATCATTCTGGGAATTCCGTTGCTTCGCAGACACAACCCGACGATCAACTGGTCTCTTAACACCCTGAAATTTGAATCCGAGTACTGTGATCAACGATGCAGAGTTTTCCGAAGCGAGGTTTCCAACAAGATGAAAGAAGCTGTGGTGACTTTTCCGTCGTTCTCATCAGATTCACTTTCAGTCCATAATATCCATTCTATCTTCCAAGAGTTTGCCGACGTATTCGAAGACAAGTTACCTAAGACTTTGCCTCCACACAGACCCGAGGACTGTGCAATTGACATTCTGCCTGGCTCTTCGGTCCCATTTGGACGCATGTTTTCTTTAACCATTCCTGAAAAACAAGCACTAAGAGAGTATTTAGACCAAAACCTTCAAAACGGTCTCATCCGACCATCTAAGTCTCCAGCTGGGGCGTCTCTATTTTTCATTTCCAAGAAAGATTCGAAAGAATTACGTCCTTGTATTGACTATAGGGGCCTGAATAAGATCACAGTGAAGGATCGCTACCCAATGCCTCTAATAAGGGATATATTGGAAGCCGTAGAAGGATCACGCTTGTTCAGCAAACTTGACCTCAGAGGTGCCTACCACCTTCTCAGGATTAAAGAAGGGGACGAATGGAAGACGGCGTTCCGTACTCCCTTTGGACTGTACGAATACCGGGTGATGCCCTTCGGCCTAGTCAACGCCCCGGCAGCCTTTCAGAGGTTTATGGACCACCTTTTTGCTGACCTTCTGTTTGTCTCAGTTATTATATACTTAGATGACATCCTGGTTTTTTCGCGAAACCCTCACCAACATCAGGCTCATCTCACGGAGGTCATGCAGCGATTAAGACGTCATCAGCTGTTTGCAAAACCGGAGAAATGTCTCATTGCAGTATCTTCAGTACCCTATCTAGGTTTTATACTATCCGAACAAGGAGTTGAGATGGATCCCAAGAAGGTTTCCGCAATTCCTGCCTGGCCCTCTCCTTGCAATGTGAAAGAGGTACAAGCCTTTTTAGGTCTTTCCAATTTTTACAGGAGATTTATCGCCAACTTCTCAGAGCGGGTACTACCTATCACAGCCTTATTAAAGAAAGATGTTCGATTCGAATGGAATTCTTTAGCAGAACAGGCATTGTGCGGGTTTAAGCAAGCCTTTTTTTCTGCACCCATCCTGAAACAACCCGATCAGAGTCAACCTTTTATTGTTGAGACTGATGCCTCTGCTGGAGCCCTAGGAGCCGTGATTAAGCAAGAACATAATGGAGTGGAACATCCGATCGCATATCTCTCTCGCACTCTATGTCCCAGCGAGATCAATTACTCCATAATTGAAAAGGAATTGTTGGCCATTAAACAAGACTGCTCTGAATGGAGACATCTTCTATAAGGATCAAGACATCAGTTCGAGATACGCACCGATCACAGTAATCTCAAGGTGCTTCAAAACATGGAGTGCAGGAATTCCCGCCAAGCCCGATGGGCATACTTCTTTGCTCAATATGATTTTTACATAACATACCTTCCAGGAAGTAAGAATATCCTAGCCGACAGTTTATCTCGCAGTCCCAACTCCTTCAATAATCCACCTTTTGAAGGCGAGGTGTTGTTTCCCAAAGTCCGTTTTATACAGGTCATTTCAAAATTCTTTATAGACGTCAAGAAAGCCTCTCCAGAAGCCCTACTTCCGCTTCCCAGAAGTCTATCAAGCCGATTAACTACCAAAGAAGATCTATGGTTTTACCAGGGGAGACTTTTCATTCCAGACACTAGGTTACGAGCACGAATCCTTCATTAGGGTCACGATTCTAAGATAGCGGGGCACAGGGGTGTCACCGCCACATCCGAACACATAAGTCGGATGTTCTGGTGGCCGAAAATGCTTACTGACATCAAACTTTATGTACATTCATGCCCTATCTGTGCCAGAAGTAAGGGATCCACATCTAAACCGGCGGGTTTGTTACATCAACCAAGACTACTTTTGACTCCATGGTCTCATGTCTCTACTGATTTTGTGGTGGATCTTCCCAGGTCAAAGGGATTCACAGCGATCATGGTCACAATTGACAGTTTCAGCAAGATGTGCCATTTTTCTCCCTTAAAGGGGATTCCCTCTGCTCCCGAAATGGCACAAGTGTTTTTGAGAGATGTGGTACGTCTCCATGGTCTACCAGAAACGATCCTGTCAGACAGAGGTTCACAATTTACCTCAGCATTTTGGAAGACTTTATGTGCTCTTTTAGGTGTAGAAAGAGCTCTTACTTCCGGATACCATCCTCAGTCCAATGGCCAAACGGTGCGACTCAACGCAACATGGAACAATATCTGCGTTGCTTCGCCAATGAACAACAGGACAATTGGGCATCTCTCCTCCCCATGGCAGAATTTTCGTACAATAACACTGTTCATTCTGCTATCAAGATGTCGCCGTTTTTCTGTGTTTTTGGTCATCATCCTCGTTCTTTCCCTTTGAGTAACATCCCCAGTTCTTCTATACCTTCGGTGGACTCTCTTCTGGATGATATTGCAAGGATACAAAAGAATTCCATCACTAATTTACAGGAAAGTCGTCTCCGATATAAGCTCCAAGCAGATGCTCACCGCACTCAGACTCCAGGATGGCAAGTGGGAGATAAGGTATGGCTATCAACAAGATACTTACCTAGATGGACTCATCCCTCCAAGTTGAGCCCCAAGTTTTTGGGTCCCTTCCCCATCACGGCCCGCATCAATCCGGTGGCTTTTCGACTGAGACTGCCTTCTCAGCTAGGCAGAGTTCACCCAGTCTTTCATTCCTCCTTATTAAAGACCTATCTCCCGGATCTCCACCATCGGAAGAAGGTTTTTAAGTTGCAAAATAAGAAACCGGAGCCAGAAGTCTATGAGGTGGAAAGTATTCTGGACTCTCGTTAGCATAGAGGTAGACTACAGTACTTGGTTCATTGGAAAGGATACTCTCACGCGGAAGACTCTTGGGAACCTGTAACCAACATCTCCGCCCCCAGATGTCTACGACAGTTCTATGCCCTTCACCCAGGTAAACCCGGGCCCGTCGCCCCAAGAAGGGGACATACTGTCATGAAAGGAGGTTCATGGAAGATGTGGTCCCGGTGGAAACTCCGCTAGTCCTGTTTCTATCTCTCTGCAACTATGTATCTCTTCCCCTTTAAATGCAGGGAAGCCACGCTCCCTCAGTGCGTTGCAACTGTGTTGCGGTTTCCTCGCTCTCTGGTTCTCTCGTAGTTCCAGCCCTCCTTTGTTTCTTCCTGAAAGCACTCCGTAGCGTTCCTTCCAGAGCTCATTTCTTCCTGCCTATCTGTCTACTGTTGTTACCTTTATCTGCATGCAGTAATTTGAGGGTTTCTGACATTGTTTACTTTCACTTTCCGTCGCGGCGCTCGCCGCTTTTCTTACTCCGCCTCTTTCAGTCCCTTTGATTACCTTACCTTCCTTACAGGAGTTCCCAGGTATCCTGACCACTTTGCTCCCGTTTCGGTGCCTTCATTCTGGGGGTAAGAAGTTTTCCACTTGCAGAGGTTTCTTTTTTACACGTTAGTACGGTGACCTTATGCGCTTGTACCATTCTCTCTTTCTTAAACCAACTTAACCTCCTTCTATCTTTTCCCCTGATATTTTCCTTGGTTTCCTTTCTCCTTCTATTTTTCCACCGAAGTTTCATCTTCCTGTTTCTGGTACTCTTCCGCCCTCCATTTTTGTTCTTCAGAACCACAATTCCCAGTTCGCATCTTGCCTTCAGAGTTTTGTCTCTTCTTCGTCCGCTGGATCTCCATCACACCAGCCTTCAGGATCAGATTTGCAGAAAGAACAGTTACTTTTCAACTTACCTGATTTATTCAAGTCATTCTACTGGATCGGACAAGCCATCATCTCCACACCTTCTTGCCATTCCATCTATAGGGGTTTTTTGTGCCACAGGCTTTTTCCCCTCCGTGGTCTGCACAGGGGGATTGTCATTTCTGTCTGTGACTGTTACTCAGCACGACAATTGTGGCGAGCTCCCGGAACAGACCTTACCTCTTCACAAAAAAAGGAACGCCTGATCTCTCGGCAACGACTCTTTCCGGATCCGACCTCTCCTCCGGCGAATCGGATCTCGAAGCACAGGTGAGCCCCACTTTTGATGACACACAAAATGCTCATTTTTACAGTTGTAGTGCCTTTGAAAATCACATTGGCAGATTCCATATTTTACACAGAACCTGTCATACAAACTCTCAACTTTGTACAAGTTTGTTTAGTCCTCCTACTAATCTTTTGCATTTTTCAATGGAAAACCGTCTCCCCTAAAATTCCACAAATCGGTACACAGAAGCATATCCAGGTGGGACATATTTGCATCTAACTTTCATCACTGTGTCATGTACAGTTTTCTCATAAATGTCATATTTCAGGCATTTGTGTTCCCAACATGCTGGGAGAAGCTACAATGTCTTATTTTATTTGGCACAAAAATGATATTCAAACTGTTAAAATTTCATATTCCTGCGTTTTCAGGTTGCAGAAATAAAAGTCTTAAAGTTTATTAAATAGGCAAAGTCTTTTAACCCAGGTGGGCCGGCTTTACCCCCAAAGAGGGGCAGTCTTCCAACCCTCCAAGCCAAATGTCTTTCTCTGGCCCACTGGCACAGAGGTTGTCATGACAACTTCTTTGATCTTTGCAGTTGCAACTGAGGAGAGGTGTCAACAGGAATTCCCACCTATGTGTCCTGGAAATCCTTTGTCCCAGACCGGAGCACTGCTGCTTTGTCTGGCGAGGTCGTGAAATCCCCCACCTTTGCCTATTCATATGCCCCAAATTCTGGTCCACTTGGGGGGAGCTAGATCCTGTTCCCATGCAGCAATTCCCTTTGAAGCCAGGGCCTGCAAAAGCCTGTTCTGGCCTCATAGAAAATGTATTTATTTATTTATTTTTCTTTCCTGAACCAGAAAGCAAGTCTGTTGGAATTCAATATCCTATCTATGTTTTAAAACAAACCCCCATCACATTTCTATGCAAGGACAGGGCCTTAATTCAACATTTTACCTTTAAACAGAATTTTTTCTTGTTTGTCAAAAGCACAATTTTACACTTGGTTAATTTTCCTTGAATGTCACTTTACAAATACGGCCTTCCTTGCATCCATTTTCTTAACCCTTCCAAAGCCCCAGTCATGTTTTTAATGCACAGGCATCAGTTCAAATAAAAGGCCCTTTGAAAGTGACAGGAGCTAGGTGAGAGAGAACGCTTTTTGAAAAGAGTTTATCTGTGATATTTTGTTGCAAAAGTGAAGCGTTTTGCGTACGTGTTGGAGTGAAGTTCTTTGCTATTTCACACACAGATTTTGCCGGACACAACATGCCATTCAATGGGGAATGCCCTCATTTGATGGTGTACACCTTCAATGTAGATGGGCATTAAGGTGTCTTAAAGGAACGAACTGTGTAATGTTGAAGAAAATGGAACTGGCATTAGTGCACGGTTATTTTTAAAGCAGAACTTTTCCCTTTTTCAGTGGGAAGTTTAAGCTGGCAGCCTAGCAGCACTGCCCTTGAATTCTTTTCTTTGGTGCACATAAGGAAAATACTGGCAGCCATTCTCGAGGTGTTCCATCTTTCATCTCACCCCATATGTGCTTAGTAAAATCAGCGCAGCCATTATTTTGGTGACTGCAAAACACAGTTTTGGTGCGAGGCAATGATGCTCAACAGAGCCAGCGCAGCCATTCTGCTGGTATCTGCTTAAGTGTAGTTTGGTGATGTAGAGGAATTCTGCAGGGCTGGGAAATGTACCCCACAGAGCGGCGGTGGAGGAAGTTGAAGGGACTTCTCAAGACCCTCTATGTTGCTAAATGTACCAGCAAGACAGGTCTAAAGTTTTAAAGGTTTCTTTAAAATACATATGTATTTGAATGTCAGTTCCTAAATCTCTGATTAGAAGCTGAACTTTTTCACCAAACTAGATAGGACGCATACAAGGATGCTTCGTTGGCATCGCTTATGTGATTGGCTGCAAGCAGTGCTCCCTCTAAGCTGTGCACATGTGCGCTTGCCCAGCTTCCTTCTGGGCGCCGCTTAGAAGATTTTTTAGCAGCGCACACAGACAATTCTGACCTATTAAAAAATATGTAATAAGGCACAAGTCACAGCCATTTCTTGACATTTTCTTTCTCTTAAAATAAGCAACTAGTCTTGATATTCTGCTCATTTGCATTACACTTCTATGCAAGAGTGGCTGTAAACACCCAAAATCCCTAACAGAAAAATACACACATAAGAGGTGAAAAGCTAATATGGAAAACTGGCTCCATGAACAGAAGAATCTAACCAAGATATTCCTGCACACATTAACCTGATAATGTTCTCTCCCTACCCATGACTCCTAAGCTTGATTCTACCATACGTTTACCTTATGACTCTAACTTCTGCCCCAGAACACCTTAAGATGGTACCGGACAACCTTGACTCTTCCTCTCTTGGCTCTGCAAAAGATTAGCAGATGTGTACCTACATCCACTTTTTATGTTTGTTGTAATATGAAAATATGAATAACATACAAATGCCAGAATTTCTGTTACTCATTGTGCCTTACAAAAAGCATCACCCACACGATACACTCGAACTACCTGCTCAAATATCGGCCACTGACTGTAAGTAAGCAGGCTACCTGGATGTGTAACCTTATCCCATTCTTCCTCTTCTTTGTACATGTGTCACGCAAGTGTTTTGAAGTCCCCCCCCCCTTGCAAGTTAACACATTATAAAACTCAAATATGAATTTGCCCTGTAAGGATTTTGAGAAGACAAATGTGATGCTCAGGGTCTCCTACTGTTGTATTACTAACATTACCCTATACGTGGAGAGCAACATTGCAATATAATTGACTTATGGGTATGGACTATGCCTGGGATTGCTCGTCCATAGTATCAGGGCACCGGATATTCAGACAGGAGAATTCTTTTCACACAATCTGCCTCGTTTCCAAGTGTTTAGAGTTCCTTTGGGAATAGACCTTCACACATTTTACGGTAACTCGCTGCTATACAAAAACCGTTTCACTGAGCACTGTGTAATCCTACACAGTGATATAAGGGTGGAGTATGTTGAAAACAATCTTGTATGCCTGCAAAATAATTGCGTACATGCAAAGTCATGACATTCTTAAAATGCACATAATATGTTGAGGCATTAAATATGCCTTGCTTGCAAAGTATTGTGGGTCTGCAAATATCAGAGTTAGTATTTACTGCTACAATCCCTCACTTTTTACAGTGCTCTATCAACTAGTATTGGAAGCTAGTGCCGGGGCTGGTGATGGAGATGGGTGGAAGAGCACAGGTCATCACTCCTTGCGGGTGATAAACAAAGCAGCACATTTCAAAAACCAAATCAGACGTTTCGGCAGTACACTGAAGGAAATGTGTTGCGTGTTTGCTAAAGGATAGGAAATTCTAGTACCCGTCTAGACAAAAGCTCCTACTTTTTCTTTCTATGATCAGCTCCTGAGGGTTTTTCAATATAACCATGTGTTCTGCGTGTATCGTCTCTAGCATCCCCCTGCATCTTATTTAACTGATAACAAAGAATTACAGAAGAGGGATCCATAGTTATAGACGAAGGCACTCAATCAGTTGTATCTCTGATGAATTGATGCTATTAACTTAAAAGGCATATATTTGTGACTTACTTCAGCAGGGCTCCGTAATAAACCTCAGTAAGGCACTTATTTAATTTTATCTATGCTGTGGTGCGGAAGGGTGGGCAAAACTATAGACTTTATTATGTGCCCTGTCATTTAACTTCCTGTGTCAGGGGTATAAGCAGGGCTCTAATCAGATTTTGCTCCCTACTTGGAATCAAACGATGTTTCAGGGAGTAAAAAAGTAATTAGCTCTGCCAATAGGTATACTTTCTGCTTATTAAAAGCTGTTCTTCCCATTACAATTCCTGTTGAGATCAGTTGTTAATATTATTAGAGTTCCTTACTATGCCACTGCTCTACTGGTCACTAATTCGAAAAAAGATCAGTGGAGCTTTGTGGGTTGAAGCAACAACATTTTCATGGTTTCTCATTTTTGTTGGGCACATTTTCATTTTTTTAGGGAGTAAAAATGGATGGTGTATATGTCTCTTAGCTGTAAGGCTGGTTTTATCACTACTCACAGGATGGTAAGCAGAGGCACAGGATTTGTTTTTCATCATATTCTGAGGTGCAGTTATTCTGATGCTATAATCATCCTTACACACATTTATTAGAAGCATGTTCTCCTGGACCTTGAATTACTTCATTAAAGTGGCACTTGAACTGCTATCAGTATGTTTTTTGACACATTGCTTTTAATTGCCATTAATTCATTGGCAAATGTATTCTGTCGGAATTTCGTGACAGCCACATCAGTTTATGACAAGAGATATTTATGTTTTCTAGTACATATTAGTGATTTTCCAGCGGCATAAAACATTTGCAAGGTACTGTGGCAGATGTTGAAGATGAGTTTTCTGTTTAATCACATATGACATGTTTCATTTTAGCCTATGTGTTTGGAAAAAGTGTTGTAAGATTTGTTGAGAATTGCAGTGGCTGGGAAGAAGAAATTCCTTTCCAACTCTCTTGTGCGATGGTAGCTCACTAAATGCACATGGTCACAAAGTGGCTTACCTCATTAGTCAGTTGCGCACATGGAAAATAATGTGTGCACAACAGCAAACCCATTCCGCACAGAGACAAATATTTAGAGGGAACATTGGCTGCAACTACTTGAAGATAGGAGCAGGTAGGTTGAGGGCATAAAGGTGAGGCGCTCATGGTCCAAACTCATCAGCAGTCATAACGTTTTGCATCTCTCCCTTTGGGTAGCTATAATTCCTGGGAGGAGAAGTAAAATGGCCGACTAGATGCAGCGATTACAAAAAAAAGCAACAATAAAAAACCATCAGCTTGCTGCAAAGATCAAGGTGCTGCAGAAAGAGTGTGTCGTGTGGCCTAGGCACACTGGTGCAAAAACATTCCTGCCTCCCCCACAGCAAAAGGCCACCGGCCCTGGTGGCACCATTCAAGCAGGATGAAACACTTGTTATATGAGCATGTCGCTTGCACGGCACAACAGCAGAACGTTATTTCACATAAGTAAAAGTAGGATAAGCCATTTGAGCGACGTCCCAGAATTCACAGCGCCACCTAGTAACCATCACTGGAAGTTCACCTCCAGTTCAGAGCCGCTTGAGCAAAGCATTGTGGGTATGCAAATTAGCCCAAATGCAAGCCTTTTGCTCCAGAAAATTGTCTTCGACTTGAAGGGCACTGCTGTTTCATGCATAGCTCAAATATATGCATGCCGTGAGCAGTGGTCAAAGTGGGCGGGAGCAGTCAGGAGCGGTGCTCCTCTACTTCTTTTAATTAAGTTTTACCATTCCTATACTTTTATTTTAAAAAGAAACCGTTCCGGAACGGTTTCATTTTAAAATGAAAGTGTAGGAAGAAGTTGAAACTTTCACTGCACTGCACAGGACGTTTCCTTAAAGAGCGGGCGCATGTGTTTTGGGGTTTTTATTGTGCATGGGAGGGAGCACGGTGATGGAGTCTGTGGGGAGCGGAGCAGGCCAGTAGGGAACATAGTTCCACTACTTCTTTTCGTACGCTTCGACCACTGGCCGTGAGCAAAAGCTCTCTGTAACGAAACCCAGAGTTAACGTGCTCATCGAAACACACAAGAAAGGTACGTTTGAAGATGATGAGTTGGTGTGATGAAATTGGACTGTTCCCCATGAGTGAAGAAGTATGTTGAGCACCATCTTTTAATTTGGCAGCATTGCATTGCAGGTGTGGAGACTCCCCGCTCGGTTCCCAATGTTCCTGGTGCTGAGTCTGAGCCTGACTCCCTGACAGGATCAGTTCCAGCAGCTCTGCCTGCAAGAATCAAAATGGTCCCGTGGCCCCTTGTGCAAGAATAGAATGGGAGTGAGGATTTCACTCTGGGTGAATAAATGCCCATGGAGATTTAGAACAGGGGCACAAGTTGGAGCAAATCTGCCTGCCAAACCAAGTTTACCCCTTTTTTCAAACAAGGAAGATGGTCTTGGTCAGTGGCAAACGGGTGTTGCTATCTAGTTCCTGTTAGACCAGCAGCAAAATAATAATAATAACAATTCTGTTTTTTTAAATGCTTTATATATCCTGGTCAGTCAGTCAGGCCTTTTTGTCTCCTGTCCATATTGTCAAAGCAGCAAAAACCAGGCCAAATATGGATGACTCTTTTTGTGTGACCTGTACAAGTACTTCTTTATTGGCTCCCGGTGCGGGTTCCTCAGCCAATCAGGTTGCTCGGATCACGGGCTGAATCCCACGATGTGAGCTAGCTGCTGGCTGCCTTCACCTGCTCTGATATCTTACCCCCTTCCTGTCCCTCCTCTCTGTACTTTAAGTGAGACAGGAAATCGAGGGGGTGGCTCTAATGCCTGGTGATGCACTATTTGGGGGCGGGACCTAAAAAGGATCTTGCTCAGCCTCCAATCCCAGCGAGCTAATAAAGCTTTAAAATAGGAGTGTCCTGTCTATGTAAAGGAGTCACCTAACAGAGCCAATCGGGTTTACTGTGTGCAAAGGGAACACATTCTGGTTTAAAATAAGTATTTACATATGGTTAATGTGCACACAAATCCTGACCAAAATAAATATATTCAAATATGAAACAGAACATCAAATCAAAAGGGGTCAGTACACCATGCAATACTAATTAAATGCATTATAATGATAATACTTTAGTACAATGTGTGGCAAAAATCAAACCATGTATTCTCTTATAATTTCCCTTTCCTGCTTGAGCACCTATTTTAAAATGTATTTAACTGATGATCTGATTCTAAACATTGCTGAAGGTGACATCTAGTGGTAAAGAGCGGTATTGCCAATCATATTTAAAATGTGGTAAGGGAGGTCCGTTCATGGATCCCTGGCTCAAGGGCAATATTTGGAGACTGCAAGGGCTGAGCCCTGGCCCACTTGAAGCCCTGCCTCTGCTGTCAGCCACTAGCGACTCCACTCAACTGTTCTTCGTTGCACCAGTGGTGCAGCCGGGCAGGTCCCCCATTCCAGGCCGTCATAGAAATGAAAGAGGGACTCTGCATGGAGCACCGCCTTTCATTTGTATGCATGGCATCTTGGGAGCGTGCAACGCGTTGTTTCAATCAAATACATTGCCGCTATAATGCGGGTATGCTAATAGCAATGTTAACCAGGTGCCCTGCCTGTGTTATGTTATAGATTTATAAAGCGCAGAGCAACCACACGCAGGGCACCTTGGTGCTAAAAACCCAGCAGAAAAGAGATTCACCGTAACAAGTCAGAAAAGGTGAGACTTCAGCAATTAAAGGAAACCTGTACTGAGTGATTACGCCCCGGCGTCCCTCGTTAAAGGCCCACATAAAGCTCGGGCCCATTCACTTGGGCACGAGGCCGTTACCACTTGTTACAGCCCTGGGAACCGATTATTATTGGTATAGTACAAACTCTGCCTCTATCACTGTTTGACTCCCAGGGCTGATAGGCTGGATTCTGGCTCTAACGAATGTAATTTAGGAACTCTGAGGCCAGTGTCTGGTAAAGTCGGACTTCTGCCCCCGCTCTGCTAAAGAAGCAACAATAAAACATTGAAAATCACCCTCTTTTCTTCTGCCGTCCCTTGAGCCGCTACTCGGACTGGTCATCAGCGCCTAGAAAGCCTATGGGCGAAACAGCGCTTTACAGACCTCTTTAACATAACACAGCATGGACTAGGCGTTACATTCAGAATAATGTTCTCCCCACTGTACACTTTAGGAGGTGTCCACTGACCAACGATGCAGGTTATGTACAGGCAGGAAGCTCCATGGTACCGCTACACTTAAAATGTACTCGGGGAAGTACGTTATTTTGTATAATATTAATACCAACCTGATAATGGATAGCCCTGATTTTGAATCACTCAGGGGGTGCTTTACAGTTTGGAAACGTGTACAATGATTTTGCAGGATTTTTTGTTTTTTTTCTGACAGTCCAAACCCCTGTGACTTGATGAATTGGGGCGCTTTTCCCTTGGAATGGAGGATGGGTTTCTGCTGTTTCAGGAAGGATAGGTCAGGGCCAACGCGTTTGTCTAGGAAGCAAGACATTGGGGCCCAATACAGGTTCGAATCCCCACTCGCTGGTATTAAGCGTGTTATAAATTACCAATAAATAAATCAAATGAACCACTTTGTTGGGGCCTTGCCCCTTATGTTTAGATAGTGCACACCATAAGGTATATTCAACCTTCTACTAACGTCCCTTCCCTCAGGCCCTCCCCTTCCTCCTCTCTCCCACGCGCCCTCTCTTTCCTGGTGACCCCTCTCTGTTCATTTCAGTCCACAACATGCTTGACCATTTCTTCCGGGTGCAAAGTTCTCGCTGACGTCACAACCAGTGTTTCAGGTCACGCTTGCTTTTGCGGTATACACGCATTTCGTCGAATGATTTTACATCGTGGGACTTTTCATCGCCAACCCTTTCATCGCCAAAAACTTTTTTTTAAAAACTTTTTTATGGGGATGGGTGTTTGGTACGGTTTAGGGTATGATTATTTAAGTAAAATGGAATTTTTGGCGATGAAAGGGTGGCGATGAAAAGTCCCACGATGTAAAATCATTCAGCGAAATAACATAGAACCGCTTTTGCACAGCCATAATCTCAAAGTAAATCGTTTACATGGTGGGCAGTGCCTTTGCTCTCTGTGGCCTCTTCACAGTGTGGCGAGGATCTCCTGATTGGTGCAAGTAAAATATTAGTGAAAGTAAACCCCGCACCGCGGGTCTCCCAAAATTGTGTGGTGCTACTTGGACACATTTACCCCTCAAATAGCCATCATTGCCCCATTTCTGTAATCTTTTGTCAAATTATGTCCCCTTCGACAAGTGTGTTACATTCTAACTAGCAGGGCCATTCCCTCGCAGGCCCATTCCCTCGCAGGGCCATTCCCTCGAAGGCCCATTCCCTCGCAGGGCCATTCCCTCGCAGGGCCATTCCCTCGCAGGCCCGTTCCCTCGCAGGGCCGTTCCCTCGCAGGGCCATTTCCTCGCAGGGCCATTTCCTCGCAGGGCCATTCCCTCGCAGGGCCATTCCCTCGCAGGCCCATTTCCTCACAGGGCCATTCCCTCGCAGGGCCATTCCCTCGCAGGGCCATTCCTTCACAGGCCCATTTCCTCGCAGGGCCATTCCCTCGCAGGGCCATTCCCTCGCAGGGCCATTCCTTCACAGGCCCATTTCCTCGCAGGGCCATTCCCTCGCAGGGCCATTCCCTCGCAGGGCCATTCCCTCGCAGGCCATTCCCTCGCAGGGCCATTCCCTCGCAGGCCATTCCCTCGCAGGGCCATTCACTCGCAGGCCCATTTCCTCACAGGCCTATTTGTTCGCGGAAATTATTCTACAGGGGAAACCCCACACTTTGGTGATATTCCCTCCTACTAAGTGAGGATATAAGATATATTTTTCTACAAAAGGAAGGAACAATCAACATATTCACCTCAGATAGCAATTTCAAGACACAGTCCTTAAACAGATATAGGCTGTATTCTGTGTTTCAAATCATCATCAGAAAACATTTTCTTCACAAAATATCATTTTTAATATATTAATCTCTTGTTAAGCACAAGTAATACAAAAATTCTTTAAAAAACATATACACATCACATAATCATATACATGATAAAATCACTACCACCTCACAGTATCGAAACTAGTATGCTGAAATATTCAACCAGCACACCACACTCATGGCAACTCAATGAATCTCATTTTCCATTGTGTGACAAAGCCCAACTTATATAAGTTTCTGTCCTCTGTGTTCAACGTAACCGGACATTCATCAGGGGCAGAAGTAGTCCTGTGCTTTAGGTAGAGTCTTCCCATTAATACACCAATAGCTATCTCTGAGGATAAAAACATAACACAAACGTATCACTGATACGGGCATAATAGGTTCAATTTATACACCATAACCAATCCCCCATCACCAAAAGGGTGTCCAGTATACAGTAAATCATATATCTGAACCATGGTAACAAGAATTTCATGTCTTGTACCTCATAAGTCAAACACATTCTGACTCTTCACTACTAGAGTAGGCAGAAAACACTATAGAGTACTATGAATAGTCTATTCACAAACCATAATTAGGTCTTTCCAATTTATACTGACAGGGCCAATACCCCAATCATAGGTAGTTGTAACCTATCAAATAAGGTGGGAGTCATATTAAGGTTAAAGATTTCATAAAAAAGGTACTAGGCAAAATGCTCATACAACCCTATGAGTCTGCCTAACCCTGGAAGTTATTACCTACCATGGGCTATTTCAAAAGTCCTCCAATCTGCAATCAATTCAACGTCCTGCAAAATAGGACCTCTTCTCTCTATCAGGCCGAAATCCCACAGGTTCTAAAATAAATAAGAACCAAGTAAGACCCACATAACGGAAATAATGTCAGTGAAACACACCATACCCCAATCCTCAAATTCTCAGAGCAATATGTCATAGAACTCACTTATTACGGGAAAGTTGCACGTCCAATCATCCAGTTAATGTAGACAGCTGTAATCCAAAATACGGCAACCAACGGACAAATCCTCTACAATGCCGGCGATCAGCCGTTCCAACTAGACCACTGCGGGAAACATCCGACTTCGAAATCCCACTCGTTCTAAAATAAAATAGGAACCGAGTAAGACCAACATAATGGAAACAATGTCAGCGAAACACTCTCTGACCCGATCCTCAATTTCACAGAACAATATGTCCTAACACTCACTTATTACAGGAACGATGCCCACCCAGTCTTCCAGTTAATGTAGACAGTTTAGAGTCCAAATACGGCAACAAGCCGACAAATCCTCTACAATGCCGGCGAACCGCCATTAAAGTTAGATCATTGCGGGAAACATCCGCAACGTCATGACGATGACGTGCTAAATGACGCGCGATGACATCGCACGTCATGACGTCCGCCCAAGTCAGGCAAAGTCAGGCAACCGTCAGGGCAAGGAGGCTCACAAAATACAACGCGTTCATGAAGGGCCAAAACAGAGTTTCCTCATACCAACGCAGCGAATTCATAAAGCTAAAGGACAGAGTGCCTCACAGTATTAAAATGGAACCCTGATAGGTCAATAGAACACTCTCAGACCGTCAGCATCCAGTACACAGTTCTGTCCCTGATGTAAAAACCGGGTCACCGGGAACACACAGAGACAATAAAGAGGAACCCTCATGGGGCGGATGTAAGTCTGAATGAAGCAACAACCAATACACCCAGCCATCGCCTTATGTCAATTAACATTTTTTCTTCACTCCTGAGCCTCGAAATAAATCAGGTAACCACCAGAAAGTGCAACAATCATATGTCCTTGAGAGACCCAAGGTGATCTTATTTAACATTGTGCCACTCAATATTCTCATTCAAACCTGTAATGTGACTATTGCTGAGAAAAATTAACTTCTGCTCCAAATTAATTAATTTCCTGTTGATTTCATCTTGGGATCTACCCCTGATCTTTTTTAGTATACACCATTTAAAATCAGAAAATGAATGTCCTTTCTCATCGAAATGTTTTACTAACGGAGCTTTATCAATATGGTTCTTTAGGCAGCTCCTATGTTCGATCATACGAGTCTTGCACTTTCTGTTAGTTTTACCTATGTAAATTAAATCACATGGACATTTAATCATGTAGATCACATTTTCCGTTTTACAATTTGTATGTTCTTTTAAAACCCATTCATAAGGTAGTCCCAAATTGACAGATGTCATCTTCTTGGTAAGGGGGCACATAACGCATTCCCCGCAGGGATGATGACCAATTACTTGTGGTAAACCCCACAACGTACTTTGTGCAACCTCTTTACCCCTCTCCTTTTGTACCTCATTTTTCATTACAAGATTCCGAATGTTGGTACTCTTTTTAAAGGCTATCAACGGCAGAGGGCTGTTCATAGTTTTTTTCCAATTTTTTCGTATGATGTTCTTAATTTTATAAGACATATTGCTAAAAGTGTTAACAAACACCAGTGGGGTATCTTGTTTAGCAATGTCTTTATTTTTCTTTTCCAAAAGAGCTTCCCGGTTATTATTGAACGCTCGTTTGGCAGATAGCCTAATGACCTTTCTCGGGTAACCCCTGTCAATCAGTTTGTTCATTAAAATGTTAGCCCCAACTTCATAGTCATGTTTGGTGCTGCTGTTACGTTTCAACCGCAGAAATTGTCCAAAGGGCAGGTTGTCCCGTACATGTTTGGCATGATGGCTTCTGTAATGCAATAAAGCATTTTTGTCAGTGCTCTTGACATACGGTTTCACCCCAAGTTGGTTATTGTGGTGGTAAATTGTCAGATCTAAATAGTTCACCTCCACCGAGCTCATGACAGCTGTAAATTTCAGATATCTATTCTGATTATTTAACCACATCAAAAAATTGTTGGCTTCGTCCAATGAACCATGCCATAACATAAAAACATCATCGATGTATCTTAGCCACTGAGTTATCTGTTGTTTGAAAGGATTGGTTTCTGAATAAATCACTGTTTGTTCAACCATATCTACATATAAGTTAGCCAAATTCGGAGCCATGGCAGCACCCATGGCTGTGCCCTCTATCTGAAGGTAGAATTGGCCCAAGAATTGGAAAAAGTTGTTTGTCAAAGCTGTTTCTGTACACCATAGGATAAAGGCGTTGCTAACAGGATGGTTATCTTCCCGTTGAAGCAAGGTCTCCTCAACCACTTCTAAGGTGGCTCGTTGCGGAATGTTTGTATATAAAGATTGAATATCCAAACAAATGAGTATATCCTGGGTATGATCAAAATTAAGCCCTTCAATTTTCCCAATAGCATCTCTAGTGTCTTGGACATAGCTCTTCATTTTCATTACGAATGGACGTAAATAGATATCTACAAATTTCGATAAAGGTTCCAAGATGGAATTAACACCGGATACGATGGGTCTACCAGGGGGTCTCATCAGGTCCTTATGAATTTTAGGTAGAATATAAAAGATAGGAATTCTAGCTGTTTCTCTTGTTAAATATTCCCCTTCCTGCTTACTAATCTGTCTGGAATCAACAGCACTGGCCACCTTCTCCTTTATCATTTTAATGAGGTCAGGGCTAGGATCTTGATCAATTTTACTATAGCTGGTATTAACTGCCAATAGTCTCTGACATTCTTCAATATAGTCCTTTTTATTCATGAGGACTATGGCCCCTCCTTTATCAGCCTGGCGAATGACAATCTTCTCATTTTTACCTAGACTCTGTAACATGGCAATTTCTTGTTGACTCAAATTGGAATTTTTAGGAATGCCCTTGGTTTCAAGTTTCTTTAATTCCTGTAAAACCTTCTTTTCAAAAACCACTGATTCAGGAGAATTAGTGTGGTGAGGTGGATTCCAAGTAGAGGGATTCCTTAACCCACTATGATTAATATGTGGACTGGCTGGTTGATCACCAAAAAATTCTCTTAGATGTATCTTACGCATAAAAGCACTAAACTCTAGTCTGAATTCAAAAGGATTGTGATATTTGGATATTACAAAATTCAGGCCTTTATTGAGACATCGTTCTTCATCCTTGGTCAAGATAACACTAGACAAGTTAACTACCAGCCCCGGTAACTGCGTGTCTGCATTCTGTCTGTCTGCCATTCCTGCCGACTGTTCCCTCTGCCTAAAAAAGGTGGGCGTCTCGATCCATTCCTGGATCCTGTATTGCGACCCCTCTGTGCCGCAGTGTTCTTTTTTCTTCCTCTTTCTTCTACACCATTATTTACTTCATCCTCGCCAGGTGTACTTCCTTCCTCACTTGAACTATATGATGTATTTCTAAATCTTACCCTGCGGTTCGGTCTCTGACCTCCCGTGGATGCTCCAAAATTATAGTCTTTAGTGATATATTGGAAGGCCTTCTCATGGGCAAAATTAATAAGATCTTTTTTTAGTCTTTTGACTCTCTCGACACTAGATTCCGTTTTGAATGTTTGCATGTCTTTCATGTGGGCTTCTAATTTCGTTTTAAATATTTCAATATCGAAATTCTTTTTCATTTCATCTTCTAATCCTTTCAAATCTACCAGGATTTTTTTGGTAGTTTCCTGTGCTGTTTCAATAATAAGAACCAGCCAGTCTCTCCCACATTTATTAGCTATATAGCTCCATTTCAATTTGAATTCTGTGTTATCTAGAAACAACCTCGGCTCATTCCGTACTATGAGGCCCTGAGGTAACGCCTGATTTTTTAAATATTCCAACATGATTATGGCGTGTAGCTCTGTTCGTACCAATCTCTTGCGTGTTTGGGTAAGTTCATCCCATTTGTCAGCTTTTCCTATGTCTCCCAAATCATTGTCTAACCCCAACTCCGGTATGGAATTCAGAAGTTGAAGAATGTAATCTTCAGTATAAGCCAGACTTTTATCTGCAGATGTCGCCATAATGCTCACTCTGGCTACAGATAATTCATACAAACAGTACTCTAAAAAAACGTTGGCTGTCCTACTAGCTAATATAGTGGAACCCTACGAGACAAATGTTGCCTCACAGACAGAAATTATTCTACAGGGGAAACCCCACACTATTTGTTCGCGGACCATTTGTTCTTTTTTAAAAAATGTTTAGCACATTTCGCCCGGGGGGAGGGGTGCGTTTAGGTATTTATTAAGGTGGGGGGATATTACTCATACCCCTCCACCTTGATAAATACCGTATGGGTTGGGGTTCTCCCCCCCCCCATTTATTTGTGATAAAATGTGTTACATAAAGAATAATTCGAAGAAAGGGGCCTCGGTGAAAATTGCTGCGAGGAAACATCGTAGGGCCGTAAACGGCCAGCTGCCCCCAGTTTGCCACTCTCACCGTGCAAATCGAAGCAGGCGGCCTAAAAAAAAAAAAATCCTGTATTGCCCAGGGTGTATCTTTTTGATTGACAGTCGAGCCACTGACGTCATCACGTGAGGATACATTGCATGGCTTGGATTTTGAAAAATGCATTGTGTGTTGGGCTCTGTAATGACACCCTGATGGCAAAGTCTCGTTTGCAACCAGTTGTTCCTGCTCCCTGCCCTGGGGTATCCTGTGCTGTGCTCAATAGTGCTGTCGCCCTTTGCAAGTCTGTGCCGCGGTGCGCACCATGCTCTTCACATCACGTGCACGGTGTGCCTCTTGGGTTTCAGGCTTGAACTTGCGGCTGTGGGGCAGCCTGCCCGAGACCGAGGAAGGCGCGGAGGAGGAAGCGCCGCCATCTCAGATGACAGACGGGGCCTGCACGCGCGTGGCGGTGTGTACCCGCATGTGTGCGGCGGAGCTCGCTCAGTGTTAACCCCACGTGAAGCAAGAGGCCACTGTATGGCGGTGTGCACGCAAAGATCAGCGGAGACTCTGTGCACGCACCTGTCACGGAACCTCATGTGTATAACTTCATTAGAGGGGCATGTCCCAAATGACATGCAACTTGTACAGTGTGCGGCTGTGCACGTGTGCACCTAATCGGAAGTCCCCTGCATATGTGTGCGCAGGACATAGTCATATGTACTTATCTAAAGAGCTATGAACCCAAGGAGAATCTGTGCGTGCATGTTTATGAAGCTGTACATCTGATAAGGGGGGGTGGGGGGTGGGTGTGTGTGCGTGCGTGCGTGCGCGCGCGCGCGCAGCCAAGGAAGACCCAAGTGTGTAAGTTTGTGCGTGCGTGCGTGCGTGCGCGCGCGCGCGCAGCCAAGGAAGACCCACGTGTGTAAGTTTGTGGAAGACCTCGGAAGTTGAACGTGGGGAGGAATACGTCCTTTGAGAATCTGTTAGTACATGGCCAAGGTGGCGCGCATCCACCGAGATAGCCTGTGTATATTCCCAAAGAGGCACATATCAAACGAGACACCGTGTGTGGAACTCATAGGAGGTGCACACCTGATACAAGGTCGCATGCAGATGGTTGTGGGGTACCTTACTCAATGGGAACGCCTATTGCACAGTGGGAGTCTGTGTACATCAGCAGAAGCAGTGTAGCCAAAGAGAAGTCAGGCGTACATCTCTCCGGAGACAGACACCCACGGAGAAGAGATGTGTACATTTGTTTCAGAGGCGAACATTGAATAAGAATGCATGAGTACATTGTTAAGGTGTACATTAGACTAGAGTCTGCGGATCTGGCGACCAACGGCCAATGAGGAGCCACGAATACCTCTTTAGCCAAGTGAGCATCTCTGGAGCTTACCCATTGCAAAGCCCTGTGCACATGTCTTGTGAGGCATTGGTCCAGTAAAAATCAATGCACTCATTTCTCAGAATGCACTCATTCCATAAGAATGACACATATCTTGGGAATCCCGCGTCCCAAGAGGCGCTGTACACATCTCTCCAGTGAGGTGCATATACCACAGAGCCAAGGACCCGCCCCTAGGGATAAGCACATACCACGGGGACAGTGTATTCTTCTTTGAGAAGGGACTCCCTTTATCTGAGACCTTTGGAACTGCTCTTAACAATAAGTGCACATGTTTGATATGCACCCTTCCTACATAAATCTGATGAGATGTGTATTCCATGAAGTTCAGTGCACACATCCCCGCAGAGGCAAACCACCTAAAACATCAATGCACACCTCTTTAAGGGGCCACATGTCCCATGGCAGGTGCGTTTCAAGGGCGCACAGTTCTCCTGCGGGTTGCACACACTCTTCTGTGGCTAGACAGACATCCGATGGACATGGCACCATTCTATGCCCAGGCATACATGCAATTACACTTAGATGCACGCGTTTGTGGGCCTGCACACGACCAAAGAAAATGTGAATGCACACATCTCTAGGTAAGTGCACAGCCCGTGGAAATGTGTACACTCCCCTCTAGGGTAGGAAGCAGCCATGGAAATCAATGAGCACACCCGTGAGCAGGAAACCCCTGGACATCAATGCACCCATCTCTTGGCAGCACACAGCCCATGGAGAGCAATGCATACATCTTTAGGCAAGCAGGCAGTCCATAGAAATCAGTGTTGTTTAGGCCAGTCCTCAGCCCATGGAAATCAAAGCACGCGACTGTAGGTCCGCATGCAATCCATGGAAATGAATGCACACATCTTTAGTTCCGCCCACAGCCCATAGAAAGCAATGCACACATCCTTAGGTCAGCAGGCAGCCCCTGAAAATGATTGCAAACATCTTTTAGTTCAAAACCCAGCCCCTTTTAGTACACATCCTTAGGGCAGCAAGCAGTCCAGGGAAATCAGTGCACACACCTTCAGGTAAGCACACAGCCATAGAAAGCAATGCACGCAAATTTAATCCAAAAGCCAGCCGCTGGAAATCATTACAAACACCTTTAGTTCAGCATACAGTCCATGGAAAACCTGTGCACACATCCTACAATAAGCAGGCAGCCAATGGAATGCGATGCACACATCTCGAGATAAGCACGCAGCCAATGGAATGCAGAGCACACATCTCGAGGTAAGCACGCAGCCAATGGAATGCAATGCGCAGCCAATGGAATGCGATGCACACATCTCGAGATAAGCACGTAGCCAATGGAATGCAATGCACACATCTCGAGGTAAGCACACAGCCAATGGAACGCAATGCACACATTTCGAGGTAAGCACGCAGTCAATGGAATGCAATGCGCAGCCAATGGAATGCGATGCACACATCTCGAGATAAGCACACAGCCAATTGAATGCAATGCACACATCTCGAGGTAAGCACGCAGCCAATGGAACGCAATGCACACATTTCGAGGTAGGTATGAAGGCAATGGAATGCAATGCACACATCTCGAGGTAAGCACGCAGCCAATGGAATGCAATGCGCAGCCAATGGAATGCGATGCACACATCTCGAGATAAGCACGCAGCCAATGGAATGCAATGCACACATCTCGAAGTAAGCACGCAGCCAATGGAACGCGATGCACACATCTCGATTTAAGCACGCAGCCAATGGAATGCAATGCACACATCTCGAGGTAAGCACGCAGCCAATGGAACGCAATGCACACATTTCGAGGTAGGTATGAAGGCAATGGAATGCAATGCACACATCTCGAGGTAAGCACGCAGCCAATGGAATGCAATGCACACATTTTGAGGTAGGTACGCAGGCAATGGAATGCAATGCACACATCTCGAGGTAAGCACGCAGTCAATGGAACGCAATCCACACATTTCGAGGTAGGTACGCAGGCAATGGAATGCAATGCACACATCTCGAGGTAAGCATGAAGCCAATGGAATGCAATGCACACAGCTCGAGATAAGCACGCAGCCAATGGTATGCAAAGCACACATCTCGAGGTAAGCACGCAGCCAATGGAATGCAATGCGCAGCCAATGGAATGCAATGCACACATCTCGAGATAAGCACGCAGCCAATGGAATGCAATGCACACATCTCGAGGTAAGCACGCAGCCAATGGAACGCAATGCACACATTTCGAGGTAGGTATGAAGGCAATGGAATGCAATGCACACATCTCGAGGTAAGCACGCAGCCAATGGAATGCAATGCAAACCTTTCGAGGTAGGTATGCATGGAATGGAATGCAATGCACACATCTGGAGGTAAGCATGCAGTCAATGGAACGCAATCCACTCATTTCGAGGTAGGTACGCAGGCAATGGAATGCAATGCACACATCTCGAGGTAAGCACGAAGCCAATGGAATGCAATGCACACATCTCGAGGTAGGTACTCAGGCAATAGAATGCAATGCACACATCTCAAGGTAAGCACGAAGCCAATGCAATGCAATGCACACATCTCGAGGTAGGTACGTAGGCAATGGAATGCAATGCACACATCTCGAGGTAAGCACAAAGCCAATGGAATGCAATGCACACATCTCGAGGTAAGCACGCAACCAATGGAATGCAATGCACACATCTCGAGGGTAAGCACGCAGCCAATGGAATGCAAAGCACACATCTCGAGGTAAGCACGCAGCCAATGGAATGCAAAGCACACATCTCGAGGTAAGCACGCAGCCAATGGAATGCAATGCGCAGCCAGTGGAATGCAATACATACATCTCGAAGTAAGCACACAGCCCATAGAAAGCAATGCACACATTCTTAGGTCAGCAGGCAGCCCCTGAAAATGATTGCAAACATCTTTTAGTTCAAAACCCAGCCTAGGGAAATCTTTGCACACACCTTTAGATCAGCACACAGCCTTTAGAAATCAATGTATACATCCTTAGGGCAGCAAGCAGTCCAGGGAAATCAGTGCACACACCTTCAGGTAAGCACACATCCATAGAAAGCAATGCACACACATGTAATCCAAAAGCCAGCCGCTGGAAATCATTACAAACACCTTTAGTTCAGCATACAGTCCATGGAAAACCTGTGCACACATCCTACAGTAAGCAGGCAGCCAATGGAATGTGATGCACACATCCTGAGATAAGCACGCAGCCAATGGAATGCAGAGCACACATCTCGAGGTAAGCACACAGCCAATGGAATGCAATGCGCAGCCAATGGAATGCAATACACACATCTCGAGGTAAGCACGCAGCCAATGGAATGCAATGCACACATTTCGAGGTAGGTACGCAGGCAATGGAATGCAATGCACACATCTCGAGGTAAGCGCGCAGCCAATGGAATGCAATGCACACATTTCGAGGTAGGTACGCAGGCAATGGAGTGCAATGCACACATCTCGAGGTAAGCACGAAGCCAATGGAGTGCAATGCACACATCTCGAGGTAAGTACGCAGCCAATGGAATGCAATGCACACATCTCGAGGTAAGCACAAAGCCAATGGAATGCAATCCACACATCTCGAGGTAAGCACACAGCCAATAGAATGCAATGCACAGCCAATGGAATGCAATACACACATCTCGAGGTAAGCACGCAGCCAATGGAATGCAATGCACACATTTCGAGGTAGGTACGCAGGCAATGGAATGCAATGCACACATCTCGAGATAAGCACGCAGCCAATGGAATGCAATGCACACATTTCGAGGTAGGTACGCAGGCAATGGAGTGCAATGCACACATCTCGAGGTAAGCACGAAGCCAATGGAATGCAATGCACACATCGCGAGCTAAGCACGAAGCCAATGGAATGCAATGCACCCATCTCGAGGGTAAGCACGCAGCCAATGGAATGCAATGCATGCAGCCAATGAAATGCAATGCCCACATCTCAATGGTAAGCACGCAGCCAATGGAGTGCAATGCACACAATTTGAGGTATGGACGCAGGCAATGGAGTGCAATGCACACATCTCGAGGTAAGCACGAAGCCAATGGAATGCAATGCACACATCGCGAGCTAAGCACGAAGCCAATGGAATGCAATGCACCCATCTCGAGGGTAAGCACGCAGCCAATGGAATGCAATGCATGCAGCCAATGAAATGCAATGCCCACATCTCAATGGTAAGCACGCAGCCAATGGAGTGCAATGCACACAATTTGAGGTATGGACGCAGGCAATGGAGTGCAATGCACACATCTCGAGGTAAGCACGAAGCCAATGGAATGCAATGCACACATCGCGAGCTAAGCACGCAGCCAATGGAATGCAATGCATGCAGCCAATGAAATGCAATGCCCACATCTCAATGGTAAGCACGCAGCCAATGGAGTGCAATGCACACAATTTGAGGTATGGACGCAGACAATGGAATGCAATGCACACATCTCGATGTAAGCACGCAACCAATGCACACACCTCGAGGTAAGCATACTGCCCTACATGATATGATGGGTTATTTATAATGCGCTTAATACCCAGAGGGTTCTAAGCGCAGACCCGGGGATCGAACCTGTGTTGCTCTGTGTCGTCTTGCTTCCAAGGCAAGCACGTTGCCCCTGAGCTATCCTCCCGATAGCTCTTGCTAGATAAGCATCAGAAGTATGGGCCTTGAAAACAATGAAGGGCCACTTTGTCCATCAAACCCACCTATGTCCTTAGCAAGGGCTCCAACTCTATTTTTGTTTTGTTTTATATGACTAATATCTTGTTTCTGAAATTATGATTTTAATTGAAGGGTTCGAAATTGATGAACCTATTTAGCGCCTGCTTCTAGTCCAGTTCGAGCCTGGTTACTTTGAAACCAACAGCTACAGGAGCTACTTTTGGCTGCCCTGGCCCACTGGTGCCTTACAAACATGCATATGTGACATTCATGTTCAGTGTTTTAGAATGCTAATAAATAAGAATGAGAAGACTTCTAGTACTTATTTAAACATGATGGACAAAAAGTGTGCATCTCATGTACAAGTGAGACTCGTGGTGCGCTGCGTACTCGCTCCTGGTAACGGAGCAGTAGCTCCTGCCTACTGGATGGGGTGCGCTGCATACTCCCTCCTGGTTGCCGAGCGGTCGCTCCTGCCTACTGGGTGTGGTGCGCTGCGTACTCCCTCCTGGTTGCAGATCGGTAACTCCTGCCTACTGCGTGTGGTGCGCTGCATACTCCCTCCTGGTTGCAGAGCGGTAGCCCCTGCCTACTGGGTGGGGTGCGCTGCGTACTCCGTCCTGGTTACCGAGCAGTAGATCCTACCTACTGGGTGGGGTGCGCTGCATACTCCATCCTGGTTACCGAGCAGTAGATCCTACCTAATGGGTGGGGTGCGCTGTGTACTCCCTCCTGGGTACCAGGCGGTAGCTCCTGCCTACTTGTTGTGGTGCGCTGCATACTCTCTCTTGGTTACCAAGCAATAACTCTTGCCTACTGGGTGAGGTGCGCTGCGTACTCGCTCCTGGTTACCGAGTGGTAGCTCCTGCCTACTGGGTGTGGTGCGCTGACTACTCCCTCCTGGTTGCCGAGCGGTAGCTCCTGCCTACTGGGTGTGGTGTGCTGTGTACTCCCGCCTGGGTACTGAGTGGTAGCTCCTGCCTACTGGATGGGGTGCGCTGCATACTCCCTCCTGGTTGCCGAGCGGTAGCTCCTGCCTACTGGGTGTGGTGCGTTGCATACTCTCTCTTGGTTACCAAGCAGTAACTCCTGCCTACTGGGTGAGGTGCGCTGCATACTCATTCCTGGTTACTGAGTGGTAGTTCCTGCCTCCTGGGTGTGGTCCGCTGCATACTCGCTCCTGGTTACCGAGCTGTAGCTCCTGGTGGTGCGCTGCATACTCGCTCCAGGTTACCGAGCGGTAGCTCCTGGTGGTGCGCTGCATACTCGCTCCTAGTTACCCAGCGGTAGCTCCTGGTGGGGTGCTTCATACTCACTTCAGGTTACCGAGCGGTAGCTCCTACCTACCAGGTTTGTTTGTTTGTTTGTTTATTTTTAATGTGCACCAAACCCAGAGGTACCAGGGCACAGCATTAGGAAGATGCAAGGCTTACATAGTTACAGATTTATTCAAGTTACATAGTTACAGATTTGTACAGATAGCAAAATGTACAGAAACACAGAATAATTTACAAATATCATTAGAGGGCATTTAACATTGCTCACCTAAGATTCTAAAAACAACATGTTATATACAGTGTAGTTAGGAGGGACTATTGTGCATAGGCAGTTTAGTTGGAGGGCGACAAGGTGACCAGTGGTCGTTTGAATTGATATATTTAATGTAGTTCCTTCTACGGTGTAGGTATGGTTGGTCTGCTCTCAAGTTATGTTGCAAGGAGTTCCAGAGTTTGGCAGCCTTCACGGGAAAGCTGTTGCCACCAATCTTGGATGGTCTGAATCTAGGTACTACCAGGCAGTTAGTGTTGGCAGTTCTTGTCTGTCTGGTGGATGATTTTCTGTTTACTTTATCCGTAAGGTAGCTGGGGGAAGCATTGTTTAAAGCTTTATGGGTCAAGGAGATCATGTTTAACTGTATTTTGTTGTCAGTGGAGAGCCATTTGTGTTGGCGTCTAATGGAGGAGATATGTACTCTTTTGTTTCTGCCGAGCGCAGCTCGTAAGGCTTTATTTTGTAGAATTTGTAGTCTTTGAATAATGGCTTTGTTGGTTTGAGCTCCTACCCATTGAATCTTAATTTCGAACCCTGTAATTGCATGCTAAGAAAGGTTTTGCAAAGTGTTAATACACTTTCAAAATCGCACAAAAAGCAAGTTGTGTTGTCTTTTATTGGAGTAACTGAAATGATGATGCTGAGGTGAGAATATGCATTGCATTTCAAAGTTCCCTAGACTTCTTAATCAGATGGGAGTCACAGAGCTAATGAGTAACACAGAAATGACAAGATGGACAATGCATTCACATAAGTAGGAAAAAAAGAGAGAGTAGCATTGGTGGAGCCAACCACTGGCTCGGGAGGGAGTGGCAGGCAGAGCACAGCACCGCCATGGAAGGCAGCAGTAGTTCACATGCCATTGCACACGCATGCGCCCGCCTATGTCTATATACCCCTGGGAGGCAGACGCAGGCTCGACTGCCCTGCTCGGCTTGTAGTAGCTCCCACCTCCCCATGATCACCGCCTCTTGGCGAAACTAAATGCCCACTCGATTGGGCTAAAAGGGATCTAAGAGTCCTAAGGAAGGCGAAACAGATATTCAGGCTCCTGGTCTTGGAGAAATGAGAGTTGGCAGCGCAATGGGTTAATGCACCTACACTATATGTGTAACCTGTAGGTAACACAGTACAGATACAGGTTTGCTTGCTGTGCTATGAGGCCCTGCAGACTCCTCACATCACATGGGGCAGGTGCACGGTTGATTCCCAGCACTAGTAACTTAGCCACATGCCCCTGTTGCACACAGGCACAACTGATAGTGGCAACTGATACTGGCAAGTGCTTGGAGCGGTATGGCAGGCGCCTGAAGCGGTATGGCAGGCGCTTGAAGCGGTATGGCAGGTGCTTGAAGCGGTATGGCAGGCGCTTGAAGCGGTATGGCAGGCGCTTGAAGCAGTATGGCTGGCACTTGGGCGGTATGGCAAGCGCTTGGAGCGGTATGGCAGGCACTTGGAGCAGTATGGCAGGTGCTGGGAGCGGTATGGCAGGCGCCTGAAGCGGTATGGCAGGCGCTTGAAGCGGTATGGCAGGCGCTTGAAGCGGTATGGCAGGCGCTTGAAGCGGTATGGCAGGTGCTTGAAGCAGTATGGCAGGCGCTTGGAGCAGTATGGCAAGCGCATGAAACTGTATGGCAGGTGCCTGGAGCGGTATGGCAGGCGCTTGGAGCGGTATGGCAGGCGTTTGAAGCGGTATGGCAGGCGTTTGAAGCGGTATGGCAGGCGCTTGAAGCAGTATGGCAGGCACTTGGAGCGGTATGGCAGGCGCCTGAAGCCGTATGGCAGGCGTTTGAAGCGGTATGGCAGGCGCCTGAAGCCGTATGGCAGGCGTTTGAAGCAGTATGGCAGGTGCTTGAAGCGGTATGGCAGGCGCTTGAAGCGGTATGGCAGGCGCTTGAAGCGGTATGGCAGGCGCTTGAAGCGGTATGGCAGGCGCTTGAAGCGGTATGGCAGGCGCTTGAAGCGGTATGGCAGGCGCTTGAAGCAGTATGGCAGGCACTTGGAGCGGTATGGCAGGCGCTTGGAGCGGTATGGCAGGCACTTGGAGCGGTATGGCAGGTGCTGGGAGCGGTATGGCAGGCGCCTGAAGCGGTATGGCAGGCGCTTGAAGCGGTATGGCAGGCACTTGAAGCGGTATGGCAGGTGCTTGAAGCAGTATGGCAGGCACTTGGAGCAGTATGGCAAGCGCATGAAACTGTATGGCAGATGCCTGGAGCGGTATGGCAGGCGCTTGAAGCGGTATGGCAGGCGCTTGAAGCAGTATGGCTGGCACTTGGGCGGTATGGCAAGCGCTTGGAGCGGTATGGCAGGCACTTGGAGCAGTATGGCAGGTGCTGGGAGCGGTATGGCAGGCGCCTGAAGCGGTATGGCAGGCGCTTGAAGCGGTATGGCAGGCGCTTGAAGCGGTATGGCAGGCGCTTGAAGCGGTATGGCAGGTGCTTGAAGCAGTATGGCAGGCGCTTGGAGCAGTATGGCAAGCGCATGAAACTGTATGGCAGGTGCCTGGAGCGGTATGGCAGGCGCTTGAAGCGGTATGTCAGGCCCTTGGGCAGTATGGCAGGCACCTGAAGCAGTATGGCAGGTGCTTGAAGCGGTATGGCAGGCGCTTGAAGCGGTATGGCAGGCGCTTGAAGCGGTATGGCAGGCGCTTGAAGCAGTATGGCTGGCACTTGGGCGGTATGGCAAGCGCTTGGAGCGGTATGGCAGGCACTTGGAGCAGTATGGCAGGTGCTGGGAGCGGTATGGCAGGCGCCTGAAGCGGTATGGCAGGCGCTTGAAGCGGTATGGCAGGCGCTTGAAGCGGTATGGCAGGCGCTGGAAGCGGTTTGGCAGGTGCTTGAAGCAGTATGGCAGGCGCTTGGAGCAGTATGGCAAGCGCATGAAACTGTATGGCAGGTGCCTGGAGCGGTATGGCAGGCGCTTGAAGCGGTATGTCAGGCACTTGGGCAGTATGGCAGGCACCTGAAGCAGTATGGCAGGTGCTTGGAGCGGTATGGCAGGCGCCTGAAGCGGTATGGCAGGCACTTGGAGCGTTATTATGGCAGGCGTTTGGAGCAGTATGGCAGGCACCTGAAACTGTATGGCAGGCGCTTGGAGCGGTATGGCAGGCGCCTGAAGCGGTATGGCAGGCACTTGGAGCATTATTATGGCAGGCGTTTGGAGCAGTATGGCAGGCACCTGAAACTGTATGGCAGGTGCCTGGAGCGGTATGGCAGGTGCTTGAAGCAGTATGGCAGGTGCTTGAAGTGGTATGGCAGGCGCTTGGAGCGGTATGGCAGGCACTTGGAGCGGTATAGCAGGCCCTTCGAGCAGTATTGCAACTCATGGCCCCACTTGCGACCTCCGTTTTACAATGGTCCTTCAGTCCTCCTACCCCAAAATGTGAACGCCGGCTGAGTCCCTGAAGAGTACGCATGGACTGTAGGCCTGTAACAAGGATGCTACATATTGAAACCGATTCACAATTCTAGCAGCGCTGGGGATCATACGTCAAGGAGACACACACTATTCATGAAAGAACTGTTGCATGTAACGTGTTCACAACATTAGGCACAAGCAGTTTCAAAATGGGACCCAATAGGTTTGAAAAATGGCCCATTTTACCATAGAAACACATTAGAATAGATTTTTTTAAAACTCCCATTTTAAAAGCAGGTTCTGCCCCCGCCTGTCATCCTTGTTCCCCCTCTCTCCCCCCAGCTGTTGCCCCAGTGCAGTATCAAGTGCAGGCTCAGAGTCTATCCATAACCTGCCATGTGCTACCCTCCCGAGCCTCCTCTGCACGCAGTGTTACCGTCCCAGGCGGCTGCCGCCGCCCCGTGCCTCCACTACGCGCCTCGCGCCTCCAAAATCCGCTGTCCACCACAATCAAAGCCAGTCCACCTGTGGATCCATTCAAAGCTCGGCTTAAACTTCACTTACTTGCTAAAGAGGGAGCCCCCCTGCCCTCTCCCCCGTCCCCCTGCCCAACGCCGCCACTGCCTCCAGTGGTGATTAATAATGCAATGTTCTACAGGGATACAGTACTCTTTAGTTTGAAGCACTTGCGCTCTAGGTCACTGTTACCTTTGTAAGTTGCCGGCTTCTTATATGTATATTTCTTTCTGTTTGTTTTGTCCCTGGTATATGTCCCACTTTTATTTACAGCCTCATAAACTTGCTCCCTGCAGGGAAGGTCTCCGCCATCTGTAAAGGCCTTTTTATTATAAGTAATTACTGATCGAAATCAACAGCCCTGTTCCTCAAATAAATAGCCATACAAACTCTACAGCTCTCGCTGACATATAATGCAGGGCCGAGGGTCTGCAAACATCGAGTTCCAAGCATGAGAACCTGAAACCCTGACCTGGAGGTTGCAGTCCGATGCCTTTAGCAGGTGCGTGCATCAACCAACTGAGCTAGCTGAACCTGTACCAAAGCAGGCAGCCAGTCCTATACACGGTGCTCTTTCTCCAAATGACGTGCCAGTGTCATTTCAGCTATGCTCTGAGAAGTGCCTAGTGGGCAGCTGTGCCACCAGGCCCCTGAGCTCATCGAGGCACAGGCTGTATGGACAGAACAGCCCCTGTGAACTCATGGCAGTAGATGGATGCAAGCACAGGCACAGGCCGCACTTCCTGCTAATGGATGCAAGCACAGGCACTGCCGCACTTCCTGCTAATGGATGCAAGCACAGGCACTGGCCGCACTTCTGCTAATGGGTGCTGGCACAGGCGCTGGCCGCACTTCCTGCTAATGGATGCAAGCACAGGCTCTGGCCACACTTCCTGCTAATGGATGCAAGCACAGGCGCTCGCTGCACTTCCTGCTAACTGATGCAAGCACAGGCACTGGCCGCACTTCCTGCTAATGGATGCAAGCACAGGCACTGCCGCAGTTCCTGCTGATGGATGCAAGCACAGGCACTGCCGCACTTCCTGCTAATGGATGCAAGCACAGGCGCTGGCCGCACTTCCTGCTAATGGATGCAAGCACAGGCGCTGGCCGCACTTCCTGCTAATTAATGCAAGCACAGGTGCTGGCCGCACTTCCTGCTAATGGATGCAAGCACAGGCACTGCCGCACTTCCTGCTAATGGATGCAAGCACAGGCAATGGCCACACTTCCTGCTAATGGATGCAAGCACAGGCACTGGCCACACTTCCTGCTAATGGATGCAAGCACAAGCACTGCCGCACTTCCTGCTAATGGATGTAAGCACAGGCACTGGCCGCACTTCCTGCTAATGGATGCAAGCACAAGCACTGCCTGCACTTCCTGCTAATGGATGCAAGCACAGGCGCTCGCCGCACTTCCTGCTAATGGATGCAAGCACAGGCGCTGGCCGCACTTCCTGCTAATGGATGCAAGCACAGGCGCTCGCCGCAGTTCCTGCTAATGGATGCAAGCACAGGCACTGCCGCACTTCCTGCTAATGGATGCAAGCACAGGCACTGGCCGCACTTCCTGCTAATGGATGCAAGCACAGGCACTGGCCGCACTTCCTGCTAATGGATGCAAGCACAGGCACTGCCGCACTTCCTGCTAATGGATGCAAGCACAGGCGCTGGCCACACTTCCTGCTAATGGATGCAAGCACAGGCGCTGGCCGCACTTCCTGCTAATGGATGCAAGCACAGGCGCTGGCCGCACTTCCTGCTAATGGATGCAAGCACAGGCACTGGCCGCACTTCCTGCTAAAGAATGCAAGCACAGGCACGGGCCGCACTTCCTGCTAATGGGTGCAAGCACTGGCACTGCCACACTTCCTGCTAATGGATGCAAGCACAGGCGCTGCCTCACTTCCTGCTAATGGATGCAAGCACAGGCGCTGGCCGCACTTCCTGCTAATGGATGCAAGCACAGGCACTGGCCGCACTTCCTGCTAATGGATGCAAGCACAGGCACTGCCGCACTTCCTGCTAATGGATGCAAGCACAGGCGCTGCCGCACTTCCTGCTTATTGATGCAAGCACAGGCGCTGCCTCACTTCTTGCTAATGGATGCAAGCACAAGCACTGGCCGCACTTCCTGCTAATGGATGCAAGCACAGGCACTGGCCGCACTTCCTGCTAATGGATGCAAGCACAGGCACTGCCGCACTTCCTGCTAATGGATGCAAGCACAGGCGCTGGCCACACTTCCTGCTAATGGATGCAAGCACAGGCGCTGGCCGCACTTCCTGCTAATGGATGCAAGCACAGGCGCTGGCCGCACTTCCTGCTAATGGATGCAATGGATGCAAGCACAGGCGCTGGCCGCACTTCTTGCTAATGGATGCAAGCACAGGCACTGCCGCAGTTCCTGCTAATGGATGCAAGCACAGGCACAGCGCACTTCCTGCTAATGGATGCAAGCAAAGGCACTGGCTGCACTTCCTGCTAATGGATGCAAGCACAGGCACTGCCACACTTCCTGCTAATGGATGCAAGCACAGGCACTGCCGCACTTCCTGCTAATGGATGCAAGTACAGGCACTGCCGCACTTCCTGCTAATGGATGCAAGCACAGGCACTGGCCGCATTTCCTGCTAATGGATGCAAGCACAGGCACTGCCGCACTTCCTGCTAATGGATGCAAGCACAGGCACTGGCCGCATTTCCTGCTAATGGATGCAAGCACAGGCACTGCCGCACTTCCTGCTAATGGATGCAAGCACAGGCACTGGCCGCACTTCCTGCTAATGGGTGCAAGCACAGGCACTGCCGCGCTTCCTGCTAATGGATGCAAGCACAGGCGCTGCCTCACTTCTTGCTAATGGATGCAAGCACAGGCACTGGCCGCACTTCCTGCTAATGGATGCAAGCACAGGCACTGGCCGCACTTCCTGCTAATGGATGCAAGCACAGGCACTGCCGCACTTCCTGCTAATGGATGCAAGCACAGGCGCTGGCCGCACTTCCTGCTAATGGATGCAAGCACAGGCGCTGGCCGCACTTCCTGCTAATGGATGCAAGCACAGGCACTGGCCGCACTTCCTGCTAAAGAATGCAAGCACAGGCACGGGCCGCACTTCCTGCTAATGGGTGCAAGCACTGGCACTGCCACACTTCCTGCTAATGGATGCAAGCACAGGCGCTGCCTCACTTCCTGCTAATGGATGCAAGCACAGGCGCTGGCCGCACTTCCTGCTAATGGATGCAAGCACAGGCGCTGGCCGCACTTCCTGCTAATGGATGCAAGCACAGGCGCTGCCTCACTTCCTGCTAATGGATGCAAGCACAGGCACTGGCCGCACTTCCTGCTAATGGATGCAAGCACAGGCACTGGCCGCACTTCCTGCTAATGGATGCAAGCACAGGCACTGCCGCACTTCCTGCTAATGGATGCAAGCACAGGCGCTGGCCACACTTCCTGCTAATGGATGCAAGCACAGGCGCTGCCACACTTCCTGCTAATGGATGCAAGCACAGGCACTGGCCGCACTTCCTGCTAATGGATGCAAGCACAGGCACTGCCGCACTTCCTGCTAATGGATGCAAGCACAGGCACTGGCTGCACTTCCTGCTAATGGATGCAAGCACAGGCGCTGGCCGCACTTCCTGCTAATGGATGCAAGCACAGGCACTGGCCGCACTTCCTGCTAATGGGTTCAAGCACAGGCACTGGCCGCACTTCCTGCTAATGGTTGCAAGCACAGGCGCTGGTCGCACTTCCTGCTAATGATGCAAGCACAGGCGCTGGCCGCACTTCCTGCTAATGGATGCAAGCAAGGCACTGCTGCACTTCCTGCTAATGGATGCAAGCACAGGCACTGCCGTACTTCCTGCTAATGGATGCAAGCACAGGCACTGGCCGCACTTCCTGCTAATGGATGCAAGCACAGGCGCTGGCCACACTTCCTGCTAATGCATGCAAGCACAGGCACTGGCCGCAAGCACAGGCACTGGCCACACTTCCTGCTAATGGATGCAAGCACAGGCACTGGCCGCACTTCCTGCTAATGAATGCAAGCACAGGCACTCCCGCACTTCCTGCTAATGGATGCAAGCACAGGCACTGGCCACACTTCCTGCTAATGGATGCAAGCACAGGCACTGCCGCACTTCCTGCTAATGGATGCAAGCACGGGCACTGCCGCAGTTCCTGCTAATGGATGCAAGCACAGGAATTGGCCGCACTTCCTGCTAATGGATGCAAGCACAGGCACTGGCCGCACTTCTTGCTAATGGATGCAAGCACAGGCACTGGCCGCACTTCCCGCTAATGGATGCAAGCACAGGCACTGGCGCACTTCGTGCTTATGGATGCAAGCACAGGCGCTGGCCGCACTTCCTGCTAATGGATGCAAGCACAGGCACATGGATGGAAGCACAGGCACTGGCCACACTTCCTGCTAATGGATGCAAGCACAGGCACTGGCCGCACTTCCTGCTAATGAATGCAAGCACAGGCGCTGCCGCACTTCCTGCTAATGGATGCAAGCACAGGCACTGGCCGCACTTACTGCTAATGGATGCAAGCACAGGCACTGCCGCACTTCCTGCTAATGGATGCAAGCACGGGCACTGCCGCAGTTCCTGCTAATGGATGCAAGCACAGGCATTGGCCGCACTTCCTGCTAATGGATGCAAGCACAGCCACTGGCCGCACTTCCTGCTAATGGATGCAAGCACAGGCACTGGCCGCACTTCCCGCTAATGGATGCAAGCACAGGTGCTGGCCGCACTTCCTGCTAATGGATGCAAGCACAGGCACTGGCCGCACTTCCTGCTAATGGGTGCAAGCACAGGCACTGGCACACTTCCTGCTAATGGATGCAAGCACAGGCACTGCCTCACTTCCTGCTAATGGATCCAAGCACAGGCACTGCAGCACTTCCTGCTAATGGGTGCAAGCACAGGCACTGCCGCACTTCCTGCTAATGGGTGCAAGCACAGGCACTGGCCGCACTTCCTGTTAATGGATGTAAGCACAGGCACTGGCGCACTTCCTGCTAATGGATGCAAGCACAGGCACTGCCGCACTTCCTGCTAATGGATGCAAGCACAGGCACATTGATGCAAGCACAGGCACTGGCCACACTTCCTGCTAATGGATGCAAGCACAGGCACTGGCCGCACTTCCTGCTAATGAATGCAAGCACAGGCACTGCCGCACTTCCTGCTAATGGATGCAAGCACAGGCACTGCCGCACTTCCTGCTAATGGATGCAAGCACAGGCACTGGCCGCACTTCCTGCTAATGGGTGCAAGCACAGGCGCTGGCCGTACTTCCTGCTAATGGATGCAAGCACAGGCACTGGCCGCACTTCCTGCTAATGGATGCAAGCACAGGCACTGCCGCACTTCCTGCTAATGGATGCAAGCACAGGCACTGCAGCACTTCCTGCTAATGGATGCAAGCACAGGCGCTGGCCGCACTTCCTGCTAATGGATGCAAGCACAGGCACTGCCGCACTTCCTGCTAATGGATGCAAGCACAGGCGCTGGCCGCACTTCCTGCTAATGGATGCAAGCAAGGCACTGGCCGCACTTCCCGCTAATGGATGCAAGCACAGGCACTGGCGCACTTCCTGCTTATGGATGCAAGCACAGGCGCTGGCCGCACTTCCTGCTAATGGATGCAAGCACAGGCACATGGATGCAAGCACAGGCACTGGCCACACTTCCTGCTAATGGATGCAAGCACAGGCACTGGCCGCACTTCCTGCTAATGAATGCAAGCACAGGCGCTGCCGCACTTCCTGCTAATGGATGCAAGCACAGGCACTGGCCGCACTTCCTGCTAATGGATGCAAGCACAGGCACTGCCACACTTCCTGCTAATGGATGCAAGCACGGGCACTGCCGCAGTTCCTGCTAATGGATGCAAGCGCAGGCATTGGCCGCACTTCCTGCTAATGGATGCAAGCACAGGCACTGGCCGCACTTCCTGCTAATGGATGCAAGCACAGGCACTGCTGCACTTCCTGCTAATGGATGCAAGCACAGGCACCGCCGCACTTCCTGCTAATGGATGCAAGCACAGGCTCTGGCCGCACTTCCCGTTAATGGGTGCAAGCACAGGCACTGGCGCACTTCCTTCTAATGGATGCAAGCACAGGCGCTGGCCGCACTTCCTGCTAATGGATGCAAGCACAGGCACTGGTCGCACTTCCTGCTAATGAATGCAAGCACAGGCACTGCCGCACTTCCAGCTAATGGATGCAAGCACGGGCACTGCCGCAGTTCCTGCTAATGGATGCAAGCACAGGCATTGGCCGCACTTCCTGCTAATGGATGCAAGCACAGGCACTGGCCGCACTTCCTGCTAATGGATGCAAGCACAGGCACTGCTGCACTTCCTGCTAATGGATGCAAGCACAGGCACTGCCGCACTTCCTGCTAATGGATGCAAGCACAGGCACTGGCCGCACTTCCCGCTAATGGGTGCAAGCACAGGCACTGGCGCACTTCCTGCTAATGGATGCAAGCACAGGCACTGCCACACTTCCTGCTAATGGATGCAAGCACAGGCACTGCCGCACTTCCTGCTAATGGATGCAAGCACAGGCACTGCCTCACTTCCTGCTAATGGATGCAAGCACAGGCACTGCCGCACTTCCTGCTAATGGGTGCAAGCACAGGCACTGCCGCACTTCCTGCTAATGGGTGCAAGCACAGGCACTGCCGCACTTCCTGCTAATGGGTGCAAGCACAGGCACTGCCGCACATCCTGTTAATGGATGCCAGCACAGGCACTGCCGCACTTCCTGCTAATGGATGCAAGCACAGGCACTGCCGCACTTCCTGCTAATGGATGCAAGCACAGGCAAATTGATGCAAGCACAGGCACATTGATGCAAGCACAGGCACTGGCCACACTTCCTGCTAATGGATGCAAGCACAGGCACTGGCCGCACTTCCTGCTAATGAATGCAAGCACAGGCACTGCCGCACTTCCTGCTAATGGATGCAAGCACAGGCACTGCCGCACTTCCTGCTAATGGATGCAAGCACAGGCACTGGCCGCACTTCTTGCTAATGGGTGCAAGCACAGGCGCTGGCTGCACTTCCTGCTAATGGATGCAAGCACAGGCACTGGCCGCACTTCCTGCTAATGGATGCAAGCACAGGCACTGCCGCACTTCCTGCTAATGGATGCAAGCACAGGCGCTGCTGCACTTCCTGCTAATGGATGCAAGCACAGGCACTGCCGCACTTCCTGCTAATGGATGCAAGCACAGGCGCTGCCGCACTTCCTGCTTATTGATGCAAGCACAGGCGCTGGCCGCACTTCCTGCTAATGGATGCAAGCACAGGCACTGGCCGAAATTCCTGCTAATGGATGCAAGCACAGGCGCTGGCCGCACTTCCTGCTAATGGATGCAAGCACAGGCGCTGGCCGCACTTCCTGCTAATGGATGCAAGCACAGGCACTGCCGCACTTCCTGCTAATGGGTGCAAGCACAGGCACTGCCGCACTTCCTGCTAATGGGTGCAAGCACAGGCACTGCCGCACTTCCTGCTAATGGGTGCAAGCACAGGCACTGCCGCACTTCCTGCTAATGGGTGCAAGCACAGGCACTGGCCGCACTTCCTGTTAATGGATGCAAGCACAGGCACTGGCGCACTTCCTGCTAATGGATGCAAGCACAGGCACTGCCGCACTTCCTGCTAATGGATGCAAGCACAGGCACATTGATGCAAGCACAGGCACTGGCCGCACTTCCTGCTAATGGATGCAAGCACAGGCACTGCCGCACTTCCTGCTAATGGATGCAAGCACAGGCACTGGCGCACTTCCTGCTAATGGATGCAAGCACAGGCACTGCTGCAGTTCTTGCTAATGGATGCAAGCACAGGCACTGGCCGCAGTTCCTGCTAATGGATGCAAGCACAGGCACTGCCGCACTTCCTGCTAATGGATGCAAGCACAGGCACTGCCGCACTTCCTGCGAATGGATGCAAGCACAGGCACTGCCTCACTTCCTGCTAATGGATGCAAGCACAGGCACTGCCGCACTTCCTGCTAATGGGTGCAAGCACAGGCACTGCCGCACTTCCTGCTAATGGGTGCAAGCACAGGCACTGGCCGCACTTCCTGTTAATGGATGCAAGCACAGGCACTGGCCGCACTTCCTGTTAATGGATGCAAGCACAGGCACTGGCCGCACTTCCTGTTAATGGATGCAAGCACAGGCACTGGCGCACTTCCTGCTAATGGATGCAAGCACAGGCACTGGCGCACTTCCTGCTAATGGGTGCAAGCACAGGCACTGGCCGCACTTCCTGCTAATGGATGCAAGCACAGGCACTGCCGCACTTCCTGCTAATGGATGCAAGCACAGGCACATTGATGCAAGCACAGGCACTGGCCACACTTCCTTCTAATGGATTCAAGCACAGGCACTGGCCGCACTTCCTGCTAATGAATGCAAGCACAGGCACTGCCGCACTTCCTGCTAATGGATGCAAGCACAGGCACTTCCGCACTTCCTGCTAATGGATGCAAGCACAGGCGCTGGCCGCACTTCCTGCTAATGGATGCAAGCACAGGCACTGGCCGCACTTCCTGCTAATGGATGCAAGCACAGGCACTGCCGCACATCCTGCTAATGGATGCAAGCACAGGCACTGGCGCACTTCCTGCTAATGGATGCAAGCACAGGCACTGCCGCACTTCCTGCTAATGGGTGCAAGCACAGGCGCTGGCCGCACTTCCTGCTAATGGATGCAAGCACAGGCACTGCCGCACTTCCTGCTAATGGGTGCAAGCACAGGCGCTGGCCGCACTTCCTGCTAATGGATGCAAGCACAGGCACTGCCGCACTTCCTGCTAATGGATGCAAGAAGCTGCTGGCCGGACACTCCTGGAGGCAAGCGGCCCAGGCCTGCCTGCCTGGCGCGAGATTGGAGTGGCGCCATCGCCGTGCACGCCAACCAATACATTATTGCGTGAAACATCCTACCAAGGTCCTGGTCCGTGTCCTGTGGTACGAGTTTAAACTGTACTTTAACGTTAGGATGGCTCTAACGCGCCGTTCTGACATGCGGGTTAAAGGTGCACCTTCTATTTGCAGCACAAAGGAGCAAAACAATTGACTCAAACCGCTATATATGTAAGGTTATTAGGGCGTGGCGAGGACAATGCTTTTTTTGAGAGCTGGAAGACTTGCTCCCCTATCGCTCAAGCCATTGTAAAGTTTTTTTCTACTGCGCCACTTGAGCTCCAAGAGAGAAATGTGATTGGGTTGGCAAATATATATATATAGTGCGCCTCTCGCCTTAGTCAGTCAATCCTTTGCACCAAATTGTCATTCATACTACACAGTGCAGAATCCTACCTCAGCAGAACAATGGAGCCCAAAGACACGAAAAAAGGGTCTGTGATACATATGTACTGTACCAAGTTGCCTATTTTATTCGAAAGTTTGGTATTGCACATGTGCTACACATATATATATATATATATATATTTATGTTATATTATTGTGCATTTGTATAGCGCCTTATATAACATGTGTAGGATCTCAAAGAGCTGTGGGTTGAACGCCCTCGGGGACCGTAGTCCGGGTCAGTGGAGAGAGTAGCTTAGTAAGTAGTGCTTGGGTGCACTCTGTTTGCAGCCAGAATGAATTTCCGTGGTGGCTAGCTGCGTTCTAATGCTAGGAGTGGTGTGGAGGTTGTGTGAGGTCAGTGGTATGAGTGCATCAAGGCTGATTGGCATGGAGGTAGCTGCATTCTAATGTTAGGCGTGGTGTGGAGGTTGTGTGAGGTCAGTGGTATGTGTGTGTCAAGGCTTATTGGCATGGGGTAGCTGCGTTCTAATGTTAGGCGTGGTGTGGAGGTTGTGTGAGGTCAGTAGTATGTGTGCATCAAGGCTGATTGGCATGGGGGTAGCTGCATTCTAATGTTAGGCGTGGTGTGGAGGTTGTGTGAGGTCAGTGGTATGTGTGTGTCAAGGCTTATTGGCATGGGGTAGCTGCGTTCTAATGTTAGGCGTGGTGTGGAGGTTGTGTGAGGTCAGTAGTATGTGTGCATCAAGGCTGATTGGCATGGGGTAGCTGCATTCTAATGTTAGGCGTGGTGTGGAGGTTGTGTGAGGTCAGTGGTATGTGTGTGTCAAGGCTTATTGGCATGGGGTAGCTGCGTTCTAATGTTAGGCGTGGTGTGGAGGTTGTGTGAGGTCAGTAGTATGTGTGCATCAAGGCTGATTGGCATGGGGGTAGCTGCATTCTAATGTTAGGCGTGGTGTGGAGGTTGTGTGAGGTCAGTGGTATGTGTGTGTCAAGGCTTATTGGCATGGGGTAGCTGCGTTCTAATGTTAGGCGTGGTGTGGAGGTTGTGTGAGGTCAGTAGTATGTGTGCATCAAGGCTGATTGGCATGGGGTAGCTGCATTCTAATGTTAGGCGTGGTGTGGAGGTTGTGTGAGGTCAGTGGTATGTGTGTGTCAAGGCTTATTGGCATGGGGTAGCTGCGTTCTAATGTTAGGCGTGGTGTGGAGGTTGTGTGAGGTCAGTAGTATGTGTGCATCAAGGCTGATTGGCATGGGGGTAGCTGCATTCTAATGTTAGGCGTGGTGTGGAGGTTGTGTGAGGTCAGTGGTATGTGTGTGTCAAGGCTTATTGGCATGGGGTAGCTGCGTTCTAATGTTAGGCGTGGTGTGGAGGTTGTGTGAGGTCAGTAGTATGTGTGCATCAAGGCTGATTGGCATGGGGGTAGCTGCATTCTAATGTTAGGCGTGGTGTGGAGGTTGTGTGAGGTCAGTGGTATGTGTGTGTCAAGGCTTATTGGCATGGGGTAGCTGCGTTCTAATGTTAGGCCTGGTGTGGAGGTTGTGTGAGGTCAGTAGTATGTGTGCATCAAGGCTGATTAACATGGGGGTAGCTGCATTCTAATGTTAGGCGTGGTGTGGAGGTTGTGTGAGGTCAGGTGTATTTGTGCATCAAGGCTGATTGGCATGGGGGTAATTGCATTTTAATATTAGGCGTGGTGTGGAGGCTGTGTGAGGTCAGTGGTATGAGTGCGTCAAGGCTGATTGGCATGGAGGTAGCTGCATTCTAATGTTAGGCGTGGTGTGGAGGTTGTGTGAGGTCAGTAGTATGTGTGCATCAAGGCTGATTGGCATGGGAGTAGCTGCATTCTAATGTTAGGCGTGGTGTGGAGGTTGTGTGAGGTCAGTGGTATGTGTGTGTCAAGGCTTATTGGCATGGGGTAGCTGCGTTCTAATGTTAGGCGTGGTGTGGAGGTTGTGTGAGGTCAGTAGTATGTGTGCATCAAGGCTGATTGGCATGGGGTTAGCTGCATTCTAATGTTAGGCGTGGTGTGGAGGTTGTGTGAGGTCAGTGGTATGTGTGTGTCAAGGCTTATTGGCATGGGGTAGCTGCGTTCTAATGTTAGGCGTTGTGTGGAGGTTGTGTGAGGTCAGGCGTATGTGTGCATCAAGGCTGATTGGCATGTGGGGAGCTTCATTCTAATGCTAGGAGTGGTGTGGAGGTTGTGTGAGGTCAGGCGTATGCATGCATCAAGGCTGATTGGCATGGGGGAAGCTGCATTCTAATGCTAGGAGTGGTGTGGAGGTTGTGTGGGGTCTGTAGTATGCGTCCATCAAGGCTGATTGGCATGGGGGTAGCTGTGTTATAATGCTAGGAGTGCTGTGGAGGTTGTGTGAGGTCAGTAGTATGCGTGCATCAAGGCATGGGGTAGCTGCGTTCTAATGCTAGGAGTGCTGTGGAGGTTGTGTGAGGTCAGTAGTATGCGTGCATCAATGCTGGGGGGGTAGCTGCATTCTAATGCTAGGAGTGGTGTGGAGGCTGTGTGAGGTCAGGCCTATGTGTGCATCAAGGCTGATTGGCCTGGGGGTAGCTGCATTCTGGCAGATGTGCTTGTATAGGAGATTATGTGAGCAGCCAGGCCGATTTTCCGTTGGGGATAGCTGCGTTGTAAATATTGTTGAGTTGTTCATGGAGGTGTATAATTATTTGTGCAGCTAGGCCTAGTTAATTGAAGGGTATAGCTGCATTTGATTGTTTGTTGGTGCACAGGAGCGATTCAGCATATTGGTATGCGTATCTATGCAATTGGAGTAGGTCCCCTGTGTGACTGCAGAGGTAACTATTTCTCCCTATTTTAGAGGTTCAGTGCTATAGATCTTCCAGAAGAATTATCAGTCTAGTGTGGAATCGGAATCACAAGTACATACTGGATACAAGGACTGGTACTAGTGGACCTGATGGGCCAGCATCAAACCAGGCCGTGTTGTTGGTGCTGTGCCTGTCTACTATTATGTGCAGCCGACGTTTGAGTGCATGGTTTGAGTATTGATGACAGCACATTGTTGTCATTTGCAGGAGTGTGTTTTGCCAGATTCCTCTCAGATTCCTCACCTGATTCAAGGGCGTAGCACCTTGTCGGTAAAACAAAGCCAGCCCATTTCTAATGCTAGAGCAGAAGTGCGAGTGGGCTCATTTTTGCGAGTCCCGGGTATTTATTTACAGCGAGTGGCTGGGTATTCCTGTACTAGTTTAAGGTTTGAGTCGTGAGTTACACCACATCTTGGGCCTCATTACGACCCAGGCGGTAATCTTCCGTCATTACCGCCATGGCGTAATGAGTGTTTACGCCGTGGGCCGATGGCGTAAAGAGCGCCACATTACGACCCATCGCGCACGAGCATTACGCCATGGCGGTAATGCAATTAACGCCATGGCGGAAAAGGCCCCTACCGGCATCGTAAAGCAAGCAAGGTGCACCTCCGCCACCGTAATTAGCGCCCACCGTAATTAGCGGCCACCGTAATTAGCGCCCACCGTAATTTGCGGTGGCCGTAAAAAGCTGAACCGGAAATAGCGTCATTGCGCCGGAACGGGAAACAGCACGTCGGCCATCTTTAAAAACACAATTCATTGCCATCCTACCGAACAACACCAGACCCAACCCTGACACCTGTCCCAACCAATCAGCCACCCATCCAAGTACCCGAAAATGCCAAAAGTTGTAAAGAAGGCATGTGACCGCCAGCGCCAGGAGAGATTCAGCCGGGAGGAACTCTGCATGCTTGCGGAGACCCTGCAAGACAACGCAGGTGTCGTTTTCTCCCCGGAAATGACCAGGACAGCGATAGCGAAGAAGAAGGCCATCTGGGCCCTGGTGGCCGAGCGCGTCAGCGTGGTGGGGACCGTACCCCGCACCCCACAGCAGTGCAGGAAGCGCTGGGATGACCTACGCATACGGGTCAGAGCCGTCATCTCTGCAAACCGCAACCTTGCCCTGGGTACCGGTGGAGGGTCGGAATCCCCACTAAAACTCCAACCGTGGGAGGAGATCTGTGCAACCACGATTGGCATGGAATCCATTGAAGGCGTTGGAGGGATGGAAAGGGGAGCTCCGACATCAGGCGATGAAGGTAGGTGCCTCAAACAAGACATGCCATAGTCACTGCAGTCCATTCATGTGTAGCACAAGGTTGCCCTACAGTGTAAATGCAACACATTTCAACACTGCCCATAGCCACATGCGAGCACCACCCTGTATACACTGCTGGCACCCGCATACCTGCATCCACATTCCACACTAAAAGGAGACAACCTGCATGGCCCTGCCTGAAATCTGCCTCATCTACTGACCAGCATAATGTCAATCATTGTCATTCCAAAGTCCGCAGACCCATCAATAATGCCCTCCCTCCTTTGCTCCACCACAGGCACAGATTCACACCCCGAGGACCAGGACACCCCTGCGACGAAGAGAGCCAAGAAGGCCATCAATACCATCCCCGCACCCTCAACCTCAGCTGCAGTGAGGCAGACCCCACAACAAGCAGGACCCACTGCGAGCATACCGGACGTCCCACAGGCAAGCACCCCTGTAGGCAGCAGGCCAGCAGCAGCTGCTCCACCTCTACCGACATTGCCTGCCACAGAAGGCACCGGGTTAGCGGCCAGCAGCAACATCGGTGAGACAGCTGCAATAGCTGCATGTTCAGACTCAGACATGGAGCACGAGGTCAGAAGCCCCACTGACCTACTACATTCCCCCTGTTTCTCAGACGCCAGCCCCCATGAGGATCACACACAGGGGCACACAGAGGTAGAGGAGTGGCCTTCCACCCCATGCCCAGTCCTCACTCCACAGGAAGGGAGCAGCCCCTCCATCACACCACCAGCACTGGCCATGGGCCAGCAGGGGCAGCAGTCCCTCGAGGACATCACAGAACGGCAGCAACAACTGTCCACGATGCTGACTGAGCATGCCGCGGAATGTGTGGGGGCTAGGGCAACCATTGAACAGGCCACGGAGACCCTAAGGGCCGAAGTAGCGCAGAGCACTGCCACCCTGAGGGATGCCATGCAGGCCATGTCCAGGGACATCTGTGCTGAACTTGCCGCCTTGCGTCGTGCGCTCACTGAGCACACCCACACCCACACCCACAGAGCAGCCCCGTGCGACGTGCCGGACGTAACCTGCGCTCCACAGCCAGGGGTGCCCCGGGGGCCGGGAGAGGGGGCTTGTAACAGCCTGTGGCCACTGTCACAGGCATCTGTTGACACCTACATGGGGTGTGTTGGGGTGTGCAGGGGGGAGGTGGGGGGGTGTGTTGGGGTGTGCAGGGGGGAGGTGGGGGTGTGTGTTGGGGTGTGCAGGGGGGAGGTGGGGGTGTGTGTTGGGGTGTGCAGGGGGAGGTGGGGGGGGGTGTGTTGGGGTGTGCAGGGGGGAGGTGGGGGGGGTGTGTTGGGGTGTGCAGGGGGGAGTTGGGGGGGGTGTTGGGGTGTGCAGGGGGGAGGTGGGGGGGTGTGTTGGGGTGTGCAGGGGGGAGGTGGGGGGGGGTGTGTTGGGGTGTGCAGGGGGGAGGTGGGGGGGGTGTTGGGGTGTGCAGGGGGGAGGTGGGAGGGGGTGTGTCACGACGTTTCATAGTTTGAATACACTTTTTTCTTTCCGAAAAAGAATTGTGTGGACATTTTCATTGCGTATGTGTGCTTTATTGGTGTACAGTCCACAGTGTGCATGTCCCAGAGCCACACAGTGCCCCAAGTGCAGTCACCATGTGATACACACCAGCCGTGTGTGCTAGAAGCAGTGGTCGATGATACTTTGGCGCATTGCACGCCCCTCCTGTGCATCGCCTCCTCCAAGGGGTGCCGCCCCATCTGCACCCTCCTCATCCTCATCGTCAGGTGGTTGCAGTTCTGCGTCAGGGGGCAGGGGCACATTCCGTCTGACGCACATATTGTGCAGCATGACACATGCCATGACGATCTTTGCCACCTTCTCATGGCCATACAGGAGTGCCCCACCAGACCTGCTGAGGCTTCGGAACCGTGCCTTCAATAGGCCGAATGTCTGCTCTATGACCACACGAGTACGTGTATGTGCACGGTTGAAGTCCTCCTCGTGCTGGTTCTGCGGGTTCCGGACTGGTGTAAGGAGCCACCTCTTCAGGGGATAGCCTGCATCACCTGTATGTAGGCGAGAATGTATGCGTCAGTCATGTTGTCTGATCAAGAACATGATGTTCCACCATGGCTTGCATCCAACTGTTACTTTGGCTCACTTCTACATGCACTAATTGATTAACACAATGCTACCACTATATGCTCATGGCTCCCATAGCCTGTTTTGCATGCCATCACCCAATGTATGCAGAGGGGTTGTGTGCATTGTGAGTGCCCGTCCTCTATCTCCGTTCTCTGTGTTACTCACAGCCAGGTGGAGTATGCATCCCCCTCCTTTCAGCCAGGTGGAGTATGCATCCCCCCCCTTTCAGCCAGGTGGAGTATGCATCCCCCCCCCTTTCAGCCAGGTGGAGTATGCATCCCCCCCTTTCAGCCAGGTGGAGTATGCATCCCCCCCCTTTCAGCCAGGTGGAGTATGCACCCCCCTCCCCTTTCAGCCAGGTGGAGTATGCACCCCCCCCTTTCAGCCAGGTGGAGTATGCATCCCCCCCTTTCAGCCAGGTGGAGTATGCATCCCCCCCCTTTCAGCCAGGTGGAGTATGCATCCCCCCCCTTTCAGCCAGGTGGAGTATGCACCCCCCCCCTTTCAGCCAGGTGGAGTATGCATCGGTACGTCATTCACCTGCCCACTTCCATGACATTGGACTCACCGAGTAGCCAGGATCTTGGCTCTGCATGTCGCTCCATGTAGCGTGGTATTGTGGAGTTCCTCAGGACCATAGAATCATGGGTTGATCCGGGGAATCGGGCACAACAATGTGTGATGATCTTGTTGGAGTCACAGACCATTTGCACGTTGATTGAGTGGAACTGTTTCCGGTTGCGGTACGGTACCTCCATGGCACGTGGAACCACCAATTCCACATGGGTGCAGTCGATGGCACCAATGCAACCGGGTATGCCGGCTAGTGCATGGAAACCCACTTTGGTGTTTGCAATCTCCTGGCCAGTCCGTGGTAATGAGATGTGGTCGTCTGTGTGCTTGAGGAGGGCATCGAGCACTTGGATGAGTGTTCGTGAGAATAATGGTTGTGAAATGCCATGCAGGTGCCCCACTGTGTGCTGGTAGGTGCCTGTGGCCAGGAAGTGGAGTACAGACACTACCTTCAGTAGGGGGGGATGGCGGTTGGAGTTTCTATCATGCTGACGATGTCGTTGTGTGTCATGTCTACGATGGCGGTGATGGTGTCCCGGTCCAAACGGTACAGGGTGTGGATCTGCTGAGCAGTGAGGTTGAATGGATTGGCTCTGATGCGTGGGATTGGGGGCTGCCTGCGTGGTGGCACTGGCTGTGCTGGTGGGGCTTGCTGGGCCTGCCTTGCCCTCCTTCTCCTCCTGCGTCTCCTCTGTGCTGCCTGTTGTTGTTGTTGTTGTTGTTGTTGTTGTTGTTGTAGTTGCTGTTGTAGCACATGCATTGCTATTAGGTCCTCCAGCCCCAACATTGCTAGTCGTATTGGTATCATTGTGGAGTGTGACTGGGTGGGGGAAGGGGTGGGGTGTGCTCTTTTTGTACTTCCTGAGTCTGTATTGCCTTCACCTGTGATGTTTCTGTGCACCTGTGGCAGCTGCATTCACTTAACATGGCCCTTTACGGTTGGTTCGCGATGGCGTTATTAGCACCATGGCGGTAAGGTACTTAACGGGCTGGGTGATGGCGTTAGGTGCATGTCCGCTTGGGTCGGCATTTGTGTACCTTTCCGCCATGGCGCTAAGTACGGTGTGGGCGGTCGCGTGCGTGCACCCTTAGCGCAGTTAGCGGCAGCGTTAACTACGATGCCGCTAATGGCATCGTAGTTAACGGTCACAGGTCATGATCGGACCTGGCGGAAAACGATGGCGGTAACCATTTACCGCCATCGTTTTTCACTTAGCGCCAGGGTTGTAATGAGGCCCCTTGTCTTTTGCGAGAGCTGAACGTGCTAGAGACCTCACCTGATCGGAGAGCGTAGTGCAACCCCGGTAGAGAAAAAGAGCAGGCCCCATCATAGATTCAGGACATGAGTGATACTACACCCCGGGTGTTGGAGTCCTGGGCATTAATTTCCAGACAAATAAAGGTAAGCATCACCTCATCAGAGAGCACCGTGCGCACTCAGTGGAAGACAAGAGCAGGCCTAATCATAGCGTTAAAACATAAGTGCTACTAGGCCTCGGGGTTGCAGTTATGCACACTAATGTCCAGACAAATAAAGATAAACATCCCCTTGTCTGAGAGTCTAGTGCATAACCTGTAGAAACAAAGGGCAGGCCCAATCATAGCTTTGGAACATAAGTGCTACTATGCCCCAGGTTTGGAGTCCTGGGCATTCATTTCCAGACAAGTTTGGGGTAGACACAATCAGCGCATTGGGGCATGAGTGCAACTAGGCATTCATTACTGAACATGTAAGGGGCCAGCTGGTTCATATCATTAAACTTACATGTTACTGGCAACCTGGTGCCATGTCCCGGTTATTCTTACCCGCCTGTAACGATGGATTCCAAGCCATTTCTTGGCCGTGGGGATCAAAGGCCACAACGGTCCTTTTAACTATTTTATGAGAAGAGCCAGGTTTTGATTGCTTTCAGGAACGCCATTTAGTCTTGGCTCTGTCGAATGAGGGCAAGCACTGAGTTCAACAATGTTGGCGCCAGGGTTGAATAGGAGAACACAACAATCCTGGCTGAATTGGAGGTGTGGCCCAGTAGGAGGAGGGCAGTGCTTGACCTTAGAGTGCGGGTTTGGTGGTAAGGCGTAATCTTTTCTTGTAGGTGTTTGGGGCCAGCTTTGTGCACTGCTCGGTGAGAAATGTGCAAGATTTTGAAGGTGGCACTTAATCCAGTCGGTGCCAGTGTAGGGTGCAGAGAGCAGGTGAGATGTGATCCCTTTGTCCAAGTGCAAGGTGCAGTCTGGCTGCTGAGTTTTGGACTCTTTGGAGTTTGTTTACTTGGTAGGCCGGTGCACCCAGGTAAAAGAAGTTTGCATCGTCCAGTCTGGACACGACATTGGTCGTGATTGCTGCTAGTCTATTGGGGTAATTAAGGTAAGGGAAGGGGTGTGTCAGAAGCCTAAGGTGGAAGTGGCAGGATGTAATGTGATCTGACAGAGTTAGGTCAGAGTCCATTGTGCAGCAGTGGTGGAGGTTGCGTGAGGAGGGTGTCGAGTGAGGGTTTGCAAGGGAGATGGTTGTGGGAATAGAGCTGTTTTTCCGCACATCATAATCTCTGTTTTCCCTTTGTTCCGATGGAGATGGTTGTTCGTCATCCAGAGGTCGATGCCTGTAAGACAAGCTGCTAGGTCAGGGTGAGGAACTGAGGTCAATTTGGGAACCCTCAGGATTATTTGTGTGTCATTGGCGTAGTTAAAGCAGTTGAGGTTGTGAGAGTGGATGAGCCTGGGCAGAGGGATCATGTAAAGGTGAAAAGAAGGGGAGAGAGGCAGGCGCCTTGGGGTACTCCAGTGCTCACTGGGCATGCAGTGGAGGAGAAAGGGCAGAGGTATGTGATTTGCTGTCTGTTAGTGAGGAATTAAGTGATCCAGTTGAGCGCCGAATCTCTAATTCCTAGGGAGTGTAATCGGTCAAGAAGGATAATCTGGTTAACAGTGTCGAACGCTGCCGAAAGTTCAAGAAGAACAAGTGCTGCACATCCTTCTGCGTCTGCAGTGACATAAAGAGATCAATGTGGTTTCTGTTCCATGGCGAGGACGGAAACCTGATTGTGTGGGGTCTAGCAAGTTGTTGGTTTCCACGCAACAGTTGATATGCAGTATCGTCGATGCACTTTGCCAAGAATCGGGTGTTGGAAATGGGCCTATAGTTGATTGCTTGGAGAGGGTTGATGGATGGTTTCTTTAGAAGGGGTTTGACATGCACACTTTTGAAGGGTTCTAGGTAGTTGCCGTAGGTAAGGGAGTCATTAAGGATGGACCTCGCCAATTCTCCTGCACATGTGGAGGTGAAGATTTCTTTGAGGAGAGGCGGGACAAGGGTCAAGGGGGTAGCCGGAAAGTCAGCTGTTAGATAGTAGTTTGATTAACTCCTTGCTCGAGATGGGGTTGCCAGGACAGAATGGAGGGGTCTCAGAGGGCAGGAGGGTTGATTTGTGAGGAGTGGGCAGTGATGTTGGAAAGTTTGGCGTTGAGCGTGGCCTTCCTGCCTAAGGCTGTTTTGAAAAAGTGTTCAGAGAGGCAGTTGCAGAGCGTTTGCGAGGAGGCGGTCGGGGCAGAGGTGCAAGAAGGGTTCAGGAGCGCCATGATGATGCCGTGGAGCTCCTTGCTCCTGCTTCGGCAGCTCGGGATTCTTTTATCGTAGATGGCTTTTTTGGCCTTTCGGATCTCTGATTTATAGTTTCAGTGATGGTGGGTCTAAACTGATTTGCTTTGAGGGGTTCTGGATGCTCCCCATTTGCCCTTGAGGGAGTGGTTACGAGTTTTGAACGCCTTCAGTTGTGGGGGAACCACTCGGGGGTCGGTCTCTTGTGGAGGGAGTGGAGCTGGAGTGGGTGAGAGGAAGGTGTGCAATTAAACTATGAAGTATAGTTGTTATTTTCTTGGCCTCTAAACAGCAGAAGAAAAGGTTTAAAGAGGTTTAAAGAGAAGCCTGCATCACGCGATGCCCCTTATAATGAGGTAATGCATAGGAGGAAGCAGGCTGGTAAATACCTCTGCTGTGAGTGGGATCAGACACCCCTTCTGAGTAGTGCGGCCAGGAACATGCTAAAAAAATACTCAATTAAAATATACAAAAAAGATTGGACATGTGCACATTTAAACTCTTTTCTCTTTGTGGTAGTTCAGAGCTCTTTGTGGTAGTTAGGAGACATTCGAAAAGGCCTATTTCTGGAACATAAAACAAAATTCTACATAACATGTGTAACTATGTACATTTTTTTATTCCTCAATAATATCTTCTGGTTTGCACCAAAATGGCACTAGAATATGGGTTGAATGCCAGTGCAAATGTTGAGCTATCAGAAATTGGGGGTTGAGGTGGCGAGTAGGTTGTCTGGTCGCAAGGTCTGTATACCACCACACCTCAGACTCTAATCCATGGGTTGAAAACCTTTCTTGAGAAACGTAACCAAAAACTGTGTTTTGCCCAAATCACTTTATTTCCTCCTTGGCCCAGAAATTGTGGGTTAAAACTGTGCATTTCTCTAACAATTAGCAGCGTTACAATTTCCTACCCACCCCGATTCAGCAGATGTAGCAGTTCCCAAGAGGCTCAGCCTGTGGTTGTAGTTCGACCTGTATATTTGCACACATTGTCTGCAGTGTGTTTTGTGTTGCATGTTTTCTGTGCTGTTTGGAAGTTTTCACAATACGAACTTGCTTGAAATATCTCATGTAGACAGTTTTGTGAGTAGGAATGCTGCAGCGAATAGTGGTGACCGTGAAACTGGGTCTCTTTTTGCACTCACTCATGACGAAACAAGATGAAGATGTGCAAATGACATGTGTGGGGTCATGTGCACAACCCACTGCGCTGAGGGTTGGTCTCTTAATGTGAAATGCACCATACAATTGTGATTACAAAACACTTTCCAAAAACCCCCTCACTATTTGCACAACATGTTTGAATGTTAGAAGTTTGCTTTTTGAACGTCTTTTGTTGTTTTGCAGAGCAGTGCTGGGGGCGGAGTCATAGGTCAGCCTTCAGGGATGCAGGAAGTGCAGCTTGTCCATCCCTTGCATATGTTCCTCTGCTACTTTAAGTGAGGTGAGGCTGCTATCCAATAGTCCACCTCGGGGTGGTTTAATGCAGGAGAACCTCCTGGGGAGGGACTTCCCTACCAGGGAAAAGGATGACCACCTGGGTGATAGACGGCACACCACCCAAACCTACGCGAAATCTCTAGCACTCTTTCACACACCCACTGACTGACACAACCATGTGCTATTGCAATATCACGTCAGTTTCACCAACTGAGACGAAGGAGATCATCCAAGATGTAAAATGTAACATCATATCAGTTTCAGCAACTGAGACGAAGAAGATCATCCAAGATGTAAAATGGAACATGTCAGTTTCATTAACTGCGACAAAGAAGATCTTCTGAAAAGCAAAAGTCAACCCTAATGCAAGTACTGAGAAGAGGTGTCTGTTAAGAGGTAAGGACACCAAGAATCATTATTGAAGAGGTACAACTTGCATTATTTACTATGGTCCTGAGCAGCGACCTCCCAGCTCAGCACACTATCCAGCAACTGACTAACATGGAACCTCTGCACACTCCAAGCCTCCCCCAGAGGTTCCAGGTTCTAAGAGTGCTGAGCATGGAACCATACCACAGTTTCAACCAGTACCTGACATCTCTTGCACACCGCATCACTATATTCTGATCTAACTTTCAGTGTTATGCGGATGACACCCAGCTCTCCTTCATGCTACCCTCAGCCACCTCTGCTCCTTCTCTCATACCAGACTATCTGCCCGTAATTCAGGAATGGTGTGCCACCAATGATCTCTACCTTAATGCCAGTAAGACTGAGATCCTCCTCATCGGGACACCTGTTCCCTTCTTTCCTCTCTCACTCTGTGGCTGCCCACCCTTGGCCCTCTTCCTTCTCCTGCCTTTGAGGCTATGAATGTTGGTGTCATCTTCGACTCTACCCTCTCCTTCTCTCCTCACATCTCTGACTTCTCTAAGAAGTCACACTATCAGCTGCACCTCCACAGAGGTATTCTGTCTTTTCTCACTTTCCCCCAGAAGCTCACTGTCTCCAGAGCCCTTGTCCTCTCTAGGCTGGACTACTGCAACAGCCTCTTTCTAAATCTGCCTGTCTCTACACTTCGACCTTTACAACTTATCCAGAACAGGGCTCAGAGACTTGTCCTTGGCCTCAAGCTCAGGGATCATATCTCTCTAGCTCAGAAATCCCTCCACTGGCTCGCTGTGGCTGCAAGCATCAAGTTCAAGACCCTCTGCATCGTCCACAAGGATTTCTGAAGCCTGGGACCGCACTACCTCCAACTTTCTCTTCCTAAACATCTTCCTTCTCGAGCCATCTGCTCATCCACCTCAATCTCTCTGCGGGTCAAACGCTTCTCTAAGTAGAGAGTGAGGGGTGGATCTCTATCCTCTGCTGGGGCATCCCTTTGGAGCAGCCTCCCTGCCTTTCTGAAACTTGAGCAGAACCACCTCTGGTTCCAGAAGCAACTCAAGACCTTCCTTTTCACTTCTGCTTTCTCTCTTCCTCTCCCTTGCTGATGTCCCTGACTGCTCCTCACACTGGTTCATCTGGTCACCCTCTGAAACCCGGGCCCAGGCTCCTGCATGTCCAGTTGCCTACGCACTGCCTCTGGGCTCCCCCAGCACTTAAGGGTCTGTATCTGCAACCCTACAGACCCCTGTCTCTCTGCACTTATGAGCAACCCTCCGTCAGCACTTATTGAGTTACCTGCACTTTTCCCTCCCCTTCCCTCCCCCCTGGCACTTATCCCACGCCCCCCCCACTTGCGCAATCTGAATGACACAAGGCCTAGTAAGATCATTGTTTTTGTTTTGTCCTCCCTCTCTACCCCCTCATCTTGTCACGCCTAGAAACACTTGTGTACAGCGCGTTATAAATGAATTATCATAGAATAACTATGTACAATGATTGGCATGCATCAAGACATTATAAGAACATAAACATTATAAGAACTATATACAGGGAGCAGAAATGAACACACTGTGTCCGCAGGGGCTCCTGGCAGACACACTCCTAACATCTCCGTTCCTTCCACCAAACACCATTTACATCTCCTCTCCTGATTACAGCCATTCTATCCTTGCTCCACACTCCTCCACCTCTAACCATAATAGACTTGACCAAATCTTTAACCACCTGCATCTCTTTTGAAAACCTGGAGTGTCCCTTCTTCACTTTAACCAGCAATTTCAATTTTACAATATCACCTGGCCACACCGGATTGAGCTTGCAACAATTCTTCGCATCAAATATTTTCTTTACCTTCTCTCCACACATATGCAATTTCTCTCTTATCGGTTCTACTTCAAAGCTCTGACATCTCGTTCTGCCCATTCAACCTGGATACAAATGTGTATTGTGATTCCTGCCTCTCAAAACCTGAAACGGTGCCACCCCTGTGACGTGTGGGGAGCCAACCTATATTGAAAAGTTCTCTCCATGACAGCCCTTATCCAATCCCCCACCCACGGCTACAGCAATTCTAATAACATCCATCAACGTGCGATTACATCTCTCCATGCACCCATTACCTTGGGGGTGGTACAACGCTGTGTTCACCTGTTAGATACTATACCTTTCTTTAAATGCTCGGAAATCCTTCAAAACCACTGTGGCATATTGTCCGAAAGACACCCACACGGGAACCTTTCACACCAAAACAACAGTTCCAAAAATCTGATGATACAGGTAGATATCACATCTTTCAAAACACATATTTCCAGCCTCTTTGATAGCATGTCCATCACCACCACAAAATAGGTATCCTTGGCTCCCCTAATATTGAAGGGACACACCAAGTCCAAAGCAATCTCAATCCATGGTACTTTGGGACTTTCATGTACCCTCATGAGTGGCTTATATACCCTGGCACTTTTATCACCATCTATGCACTCCGTACATTCTTTTACCATCACTTCCACGTCTTTGTCCACACCCGGCCACCAAAAATCATCACTGATCCACGCCTTTGTCCTTGCCAAACCTAAATGACCTCTGTGGCCCAAATCCATAACGGCAACTCTCATCTCCTCAGGAACCACCAACCTTTGACCTCTGCAGAAACATGAATTTCTCACACACAATTCATTCCTCACTTTCCTGTACTCTTTGACCTTTTCATCACCACCTGCATTGGATCTTGTTCGCACTAACTCCAACACCATCTGTTAAGTCTCATCCTTGGCACATGCCTCATCCCACTCCTTCTGTTTGATGCTCTCTTGCCCCCGAAAAAATGGCAGCAATTTCTTCTTCACCGTCATCAACCTCTTCCCCTATCAATGGGTACACCACAGCTGACCTGGATAATGCCTTTGCTACTACATTGTTTCTCCCTTGAACATGCTCCAGTAGAAACTGTAGACCTTGCAAGCTGCTCATCCGTTTCATGATCCTTCTCAACACACCTTCCAATCCACCCTTGTTAAAAATACTTACCAGGGGCTTATGATAGGTCCTCACTTTAAACTTTAGACCACAGAGATACATTCTGAACTTGCTGGTCGCCCACACCCAAGCCAAGGCCTCTTTTTCTACCACTGAATACCCTTTCTCCACCTCCTTAAGCATTCATGAGGCAAAAGCAATGGCCAATAATTCTTTCTCATGCTCCTGCATCAACATTGCACCAAGACCACTGTCACTTGCATCTGTATACACTACTGTCTTTCGCTCCTCTACAAATCCGGCCAACACTGGTGCATGAATTATACTGTTTGACACCTTCAAACTGTTTGGTACATGAGTCACTCCATTCAAACACTACTACCTTCCTTGTGAGTCTCCTCATATTTTTCTGTCTTAGCCTCGGGTTTCTCCACAAACTGTCTATAAAACTCTACTAACCCCGAAAAGGAGGCCACGTCATTTTTATTCTTTGGTTCTGGGATTTTCTTAATTGCCTCCACTGTGTTGTTCTTGGCTCTCACACCCTGTCCAGTTATTTCGTGACACAGGTACATCACCTTGTCCAGTCTGAATGTACAATTTTCCATGGCAATTGTCAAACCTGCTTTTTTCAGAATTTCACGCACTCTTCTCAAGCGACTATCATGCTCTTGAGTTGACACACCATACACAAGCACATCATCCTGATAAAATAGCACTCCATTTTCATTCCCCAGCAACTTATGCATTACATTTCGGAATACACTTGCAGTTGGCACAAGCCCAAATGGCATCCTTCTGCATCTGAACAAACCAATGGGAGTTATAAACGCTGTCAAATTCATTGAGTACTCGTGGAGTTCAATTTGGTGATAGGCTGCCCTTAAGTCTATAATAGAAAACATGTGCACACCAGCCACAGCAGATAATAAATCCTCTATTCTGGGTAAAGGACATTTGCCTGCCACTACACTCCTGTTCAGATTTCTAAGATCAATACCTAATCTTACAGATCCATTTGGCTTTTTCACAACAACAATTGGGCTGACCCATTCAGAGGCATCTATTTTCTCAATCATCCCTCCCTTCCCCATTCATTTGATTTTCACCTCCACTTCTTTGCGTAATGCCAGGGGCACCAATCACAGCTTAGCGGAAACAGGAGCTATCCCTCGCCTGAGTTTATGCAGTGAACAAAACCTTTAAGGCAGCCCTGTTTCCTTTGAAACACATCTGGTTGCTACTCCCGCTGCCCCTTTGATGTCTTTCTCGCTCCCTTGTACCGACAGCACCTGTTCTGGATAATGGGGATGCAAACTTATGGCTAACTCTGCTTGATAGTCCCAAGAGAATAACTCTTTGCCTTTCTTTGCCACATAGACCACACTGCCTGCTCTCCTCCCCTTGAATTGGAACTTGGCTTCAAACTGTCCTATTATGTCGATGGGGATGTCAACATATGCATTTGCCCTAACCTTTGTTTCTTCCAGAGTGCAACACTTGAAGTCCTTCTTCCATACTTGTTCACTAACGAGAGTGTACTCTGCCCCATTATCTATCAACATTGATATTTACACGCCATTAACAGCCACCAATGTGTGAGGTTTCTTCCTTTTTACTTTCCCAGAAACCGCCTGCACAGAGTTGACAACTTCTTTTCCGATGCATTCATCGTCTGCCGTATATTTAGATTCTCCTTTGGGAGGACCCCATGTGTGCCCACTATTTCTGGCACCTCTTGGTACCACCTCTGCATCTTTGACCACTTCCTTGGCCTTCCTCTATCCTTACTTTCCACTCCCTGACCATTGCTTCTCTGGCACTTTGGTCATTTTATTGACCACGCCTTCCACTGTTCATGTTTTGTGCCCCTCATCACTCTTCTCTGAGGAGGAGGAGGCAGCCTGAACAGTCATCAGTGTCTCAAGCTGCTCTCGGAGTCCATTTCTTTGGCTCTATTCACTGTGGTGTGAGGAACCACAGCTGCAAAGGGCCATCCATGATCCAGCAGGCAGCCCACAGTAGCTGGAGGTTGCTGCTCCCCAGCCAGCTTGTTGCCAGTTGTTAAGAGGTAAGGACACCAGGAATCATCATTGAAGAGGTAAAACTTGGTTTATTTAGTAAGGTCCTGAGCAGCGACCTCCGAGCTCAGCACACTATCGAGCAACTGAGTAACCTGGAACCTATGCACACTCCAAGCCTCCCCCAGAGGTTCCAGGTTCTAAGAGTGCTGAGCATGGAACCATAACTATGTGAAATGATGGGCATGGCTCAAGACATTACAAGAAAATAAACATTATAAGAACTAAATACAGTGCGCAGAAATGAACACGGTGTCTGTAGGGGCTCCTGGCAGACTCACTCCTAACAGAGGCCCCAAGGAGCTCTGAAGAGGGACTTGTGGATCAAGAGAAAACGTTTTAGAGCAGCGCAGGGTGAGTGGTCACCAAAACAATGTAAAAACAGATGAAGGATTCAGTGACGGAGAGAACCTTCCTGGATGTGGGCCAGCCGAAAAGGAAAGCAGCACGGGAGACAGTCCAGCCCTGGAGAATCAAAGGTGGAGTGGAGAACGCTCTGGGGAAGCCGAAAGCAGTAATCTAGTTGAGACGAGAAGCAGGCAGCGAGAATCCTTTGCTCGGTAGTGTAGAGCTGGTCGGGAACAGGGCTGGAGGCTGAGAAGTGGTGGCGCAACCTTGACATGGTGGACCGTGTGGTCCTGCAACAGTCCCTACACCACCGGCCGGACAAGGGGGAACTGGTGCAGGAGCTGCAGAGACTAGAAAGGCTTACGCAACACTCCCAAATGAAGCAAGACCCCAGAAAGAACCGGCAGAGCACCCCAAAGCCAGCAAACGCGGGAACTGGTAGGAGCATAAAGCTCGAGAGTAAATAAAAGTTAATTAGAAATACTGACTGCAAGTTAACTGAACTTGATGATACAAGTAAACTTCCTTGTGGCAGTACTTGGCAGGAGAGTGAACCAAGTGGGCCTAGTGTAGTGGGGAAGAAAGAAAGGGTTTGGAACTCAAGGAAGGTAAGGGTCTGGGACCCGAAGCAAAGCCAAGCAACTATCAGACGGAGTCACCCACAAGACATTGGCAGAGAAAAGTCCCCTGGCCACCACAGAAGGGTCTGGGACCTGTCCATCGCAAACAGTGGAGAAGAGGAAACCACTGGTGATATAAAAAGGGTCCCCAACAAAGAGACATTAAAGTAGGGTGGAAATCTTCAGCGTAGTGGTGAAGATAAGTCCACTAGTCACAAGAGTCGCAACTTACAAAGGCAAAGTGTGTATTTGTCTGAAAGCTCTGACTACCAAGTGATACCAGGAGAAGGGAGTCATTCCCCCTGGCTTTGTGAGTCAAGCGCAGACGAAGAGAAGGGAGGCATTCTCTTGGTCTTGAAATAGATGTCAAGTTGGTGACACCAGGGGAAGGGAGTCATTCCCCCTGACCTTGTTGTGCATTGTATCAATACATAACAGGGCAAGGGAGTCATTCCCTGTGGTTCTAGTGGAATTTGTATAGAATCACACCAGGAGAATGGAGCCATTCTCCTGGAGAGAACATTGTGTAAAGACTGTTTTGAAACCTGCAAATCAGGGGAAGGTAGTCATTACCCATGGTTCTATTGGAATTTGTATAGAATCACACCAGGACAAGGAAGCCATTCTCCTGGAGAGAACATTGTGTAAAAACTGTTTTGAAACCTGCAAATCAGGGGAAGGTAGTCATGACCCCTGGTGTTTATGTTTGAAGGAACATTTTGGTTAAGCAACAATCCAGAAAATGGTCGAAAGGAGCAATTCTCCTTAAAGAAGGAACTTTGGGTTAGTTTACTCTTTTATTTTATAGAGTGGGGATCAAAGTAGGTTTTGACACAGGGTGGTGTTTTTTTTCTTTGACAGACTTCCTGACAGACCCTTTTAGTAATAGTTTTGAGGCAGGGAACTACTCTTAGGCATAGCAAGGACCTCTTTTCCACTTTCTAAAATAGGTCCACAACCAAAATGATGCCACATTTGTGTCAGTCTCCTTCTTCAACACCCATACAAGAACCTCTGTGATGAGCAGAAGGCACAATGAACATGGAAGCATGTGCCACTCTAAATGGTGAGTGTTGCACTCTCTTTCCAACTCTTACATAAGCATGCACTTTATGCAGCTGTGAACATTCTTATAAAAGCTTTCATGTTGTGATTTCATTAGAGTTTTGTCTTTTTCTGACCAGTGGATGCCCTTTTGTGCAAGGGAAAGGCAGTGATAGCTGCATGACGGTGCTGGTAGTAGATAGTTTGACTGCATCCTCTGAAAGCCTTGTTGTGGCCAACATTCTGCTGTGTGCAATCATGTGGCTGTTCCCTCTTCTGCCCACTTCTTTCTGTGCCATTTGTGAGAAACCAGAAGGTATCTCACCCACTAGTGCCCGGAGATCTGTCATGCAGGTGTCCAGGACATGGCCATCGCTTTTGGATCCAGTTCCTGGGGTGGACCAGTGCAGGAAGATCACCTGAGTGAGGGGTCTTTGGGGAGTGGAAGTGGGACACCGGATGGTGAGACATGCTATCCCCTTACTTATAACACCTTTACGCCATCCTACCAAGTAGAATATTTAGGAATTACAACCCCCCGCCTTTACAACACGAACACTTTCTCACAGACAACCCGCAATGAGAGAAAACTAACACCCGAGCCGTATACATGACGTGTCCCAATACAATGATACAATGGTTAGGCAAGGTCAGGCCATCACTGGCCATCAATCACACCTGACTTCCATTAAGCTTCCCCACACGGATAAAAGGGGAAGTACGAGAGTTCACTCTGAGCAAGGCAAAGCACATGAGGAAACAGCAGTTCCAAGATGGCAGTTTAACAAGAAGAGAAAGACTGCGAAACAGAAGGGGATTGCAGGGAGGGAAGTTCCCTTGACCTTTTTTCGACATGAAACCATTGCTTTCATGAGTCCTCGAGATTGGAAAGTGTAAGACCCTGGGAAAACAGGCTGAAGAATCCAGAATAGTGTGCTATCCGGCGCTTCCCGCTTCAAGAATCAAGGTGGGGGAATGATCAGCCACTGTGGTACTGTCCTTGTCCCCAAGAACAAAGCAGTGTCAGCGAAAACAGCTTAGCCGGTGAGTTGGGGAGACCGATACAAGAGCGGTCTGTGTTGAAGCCAAGGTTGCAAGCAGCAACATTGTATGGCGAGCGCTGGAATGAACCTTGTTTGAAATAAGTATGATTAAAACTCAGCTGACCACTTCCTTCTCACTGTTCCTCCTCCCCCTTGTGCCACATCCCGTTTCCGCTCCTTCCATCTCCTAGCCCCCCTACACTGGAACTCCTTACCTCTCTCACTCCGCTCTATTTCTACCTTTTCCTCATTCCGCACTTCCCTCAAATCTCTCCTTCTCCATTCACCACCATGAAACCCCTCCCCCCTTCTTGCTCCCTCCCCCTTTGCCTTATCTCCTTGATCATCTCCCTCCCCTCCTCCCTCCCCCCATTCTCACCCTTCACCCCATCCGTTTCCCTCCTCCTCCTCTTCCCCTCCCCTTCCTCTCCCTCTCAGTTCTAATGCACTACTCTCCTTCTCCCCCTCAGTTTAATTGCTCTACTTACTGTTTTGTTGGTCTGATTCTCATTTGTAAATTGCTTCTACTGTTACTGTTATAATGTTAATTGTCATATGTATCCTGTTGTTAAAATGTGCAGCGCTTTGGTGTAAAGCGCGATATAAACTAAATAAATACAAATACAAATACAAAATAAAAGACGCAAGTAAAGTTGAACTGCTGATGCGTGATTGACTTTGAAACAAAGATACAATACCTTTGCCAGAGTGGTCCTGCACCACGTGTGAGCTCAATCGAAAGTCTCTGTAAGGTATCCAGCTGCAAAGTGAAAGAGTTATAGAGAATTGTGGCTCGAAGTGGTCCTGCCACTGGTCAAGCAAAATCCTGTGTACAATCGACAGTCTTCGATGTTGCTACAGTAACAGAGGTTTTTGGCAAATTTGATAAAGTTGGTCTGAGCCTGGCAGAAGGAGATCAATTGAAAGTTTTGCATTAAAGCGGGTCTGAGCCCAGCAGAGGGGGACCCGAGGTGAAGTGAAAATCACCGAGAAGGTTTTTGTGCTAAAGTGAGTCCCAGCCCGGCGGAGGGGGACCCGGGATGAACAGAAAGTCACCCGAGAATTTGTAAATGTGAAATCCTGAACAGAAAGGAACTTTGATGTTTGTTGTGTTACATCAGGGCCTCTGAAGAAGAGACTTTGAATGGCAAAGAGACTTTGGCACAGAAGGCCATGATGATGATGTTTTGAACTTCACCCTTGGGCTAGAAAAGCCAGAGACTGTGCTAAGTTTGAGTGTGCCGCCTTGTCCCATGCTGAAAAAGTAGGCAAGGGAAACCAACGGCTTGAACATCCTAACCTATAATTTCTTGAATACTTTTCTTTTGCATAACATTGTTTCCCAAACTATTTGTATTTAGAGGTAAGGATTGGCAATAGGTTTATTAGTATGGGCCCCTTTATTTTGACAAGGCACCACTAGAACAGTGTTATTATTAGATGGTCCTAGCTTGCTCCCATGTTTAGATAGGCGTTTTTTGAAAACCCAATTGAAGTTCAATCAACACCCTTGAACTGTGATCACTTGTGGCTGTCTTACTGTTTGATACCATGCCTTCCTTACACATTCATCAACGTTCACCAACAACCATATCACTAATCACACCAAAGCCCCATTTCCTGTAGTCCCCCATCGTTGTACCCCTTCACTCGTAGTGGAGCACCTCCCAGAGTGATTTCAAAGCTCTTACTTCATTGTTGTCCCGTCTATCATGCTTGTCTTCTGGTGTCAGTCTCCTCTCTCACTTGCCTCTCCTATCTCTCCCCTCACTTACACCCCCCCCCAAAACTTATCTGACTGTCCCCTCTACCATGTCGGAAGGGGTAAAGTCTTTGGGGCCATCCCTCACTTGTGAGACGTGTAGTGAAAAGAAGGTCAAAACTGCCTTCTTCAGATCATTTTAGTTTTGAAAGAGTCTTTCCTTTCTGCAGAACATATTAGAGCAGTACTTAAGTCTTAAATGTCAGTATGCATTGATGCATTGATGGGGGGAGAAGGGATTCCCTGTTGATGGACATTCCTAAGGTTGCTTTAATCCTCAGAGATAGTTTCCTACGTAGCGACAAAATGAATTGTTGGAAAAAGGAAAGTTGATCCTGTATCAACAAAATTGGCCGCCATGCATTGGCTGCCATTGGAAGCACCTATTTTGAAAGCGGCTGACATGTATAAAGCACTAAGGCAGGAAAATACCCACTTACACCAACGACATCCTGACAGATCTCCACAAGACCGACCTCGCATTGAATGCGGGTGATGTTGCAGTCATCTCCCAGTTGTTCAGTGAAAAGGAAGTGTCGAAGAACCTGCAAGCTTCATTGGATGCCATATCAATGTGGTACAGCGATTTCTGGATAGAACTCAACACCAGCAAGACAACTGCCACACTGTTAACCAGAAAGAAGATCAAGGAGCACCCGCACATCAGCCTCAACGGGGAGACCATCAAGTGGTAGAGCAGCAGCCGGTACCTTGCTGCGCCCAGAACAGCAAACTCAACTGGGAAAGCCACATCGAGAACACTCAGCAGAAAGCATCAGGAAAGATGGAGGCGCTGTACCCACTCCTGAAGATCAAGTCCATGCCCCTGCGGACAAAGATCAACGTCTACAAGGCGATCATCAGACCCACCTTGACGTATGCCTCCCCAGCATAGATGACCTGCCATGAGCGACACCGGAAGAGTCTTCAGATATTCCAGAACAAGGCCCTGCGGCTAGCACCTGGAGCTCCAATCCTCACAAGGATAGCTGACCTTCACAGAGAACTGGACATCGAGATGTTGGACGAACATCTAGCGAAACTGAGCAAGAACTTCTACCGAGGACTGGATCAGAACCCAAACCCTCTGATCAGAAAACTCACTGCCACCACTGCAAACCCTTTTGGCCGCTAGCCGTTGTCCATCATGCGAAGACCCTGTTAAACTAGCCCTACTGTGACAAGTCCACACAGACCAAGAAGAAACCCAACCCACGACTGCAAACTCAACCCGAGAAGATGGAGTAATGAGGCTCAAGCCTTGGTATCCAATAATCGCTGCTGATGGATAACATCTATCAGTGAGAAGAAGCCCAGCCAACCACCACTTACTAAACCATTTGGGTGTTTAGCAGACAACTCTTACGTAAAGACGTTTGTAAGTTGAGAATCCAATGCACAAACATAGGAAAATGCGTATTTAACGTTTTTTCTGGTTATGCCCCAGTGCTGTGTAATTTCTTTCCCACTTCTTTGCGGTTAAGTACCTCATTATTAATGTTTCGAACATTAATTAAATACAATACTATGCAGACAATATTTAGGGTCCCCTCTTTGCTCCTAGACTGTAGATATTTGGCAATGTTTGATTGTTTTATCCGTCTCCAATCATGTCTGCATAGACTGCTTTTCTATCCTCTGTGATCTGTAATTTTATTGTATATTGTTTTTCGAAAAAATGTCTAATTATTTATTTTCTATAGATTTGTTCTATTTAATATACTTTGTAGCTCTCTGGTAGAGGTTTGCGCCTTATTTATGTATTATTTATTAGCCTTTATATAGCGCGCACAGCAGCCCTGGGGCATCGTGGCGCTGTTACAGTGAGCAAGTCTGGTTACAGGGAGCATAACAGTCAACAGATACGTGCAGTGAGCAAGCTTAAATTACAGGCGGTCTGTTGGGTTATACATACTTAGTTATAAAAGTGTTACATTCATACACAACCAGCAAAACAGTCTTCCGCTAATTTAACTACTGAAACCACATAATATCTCATTTATATATTTTTTAAACTACTGTGATAGATTGTTTTATCGGTGGTGTCCCCAGGTGGCAAGTGCCGAGAAGCCATCCGGCGGAAGTTGCGCTTTATACATAGCACGAAGACATGGGCCAATCGAGAGGTCGCCTTTGCCAGCGCGTGCTCTTATGGTGGCGCATGCGCGGCGCAGCAGACTATCCAGCCGCTCTGATGAACGTGTCCATTTCAGGAACAGAAACACTAGTCATTTCTTGCGGCCCATCGCTTGCTGGATACGCGCAGGCGTCTGGCTGCTGAGGCTTAAAGTATTGCACGTCCTGGCTCCCTCCTGACATAATGTGCAATCAAGTGGCAGGCCAGGTTTGAAGCCTCAACTTGAAATGTTCCGCACTGCTCCAGGGGACTCGCCCCCACCGCCCCCCACCCCCTCTCGCCCGCGGTTTGATCGATGCGCTGTTCACCTTTAAGCAGTAACAGCTGCGCTCCCTAGAACCTCACTCTGGCGTCCTGCACATATTTCTGTCATCTTTTTTTTTTCTTTTTTACAATATTTAATTTTTGCCTGGTCTTGTTTATACTGCCTCCTGTAAAGGTTTTGCACATGTTGTACAGACACGCAGTGGCTTGTGGCGGCACAGGGAGAGACGGGCCACGTTGCATAGAAAACAAGCATTGGCAATGCCAACAGTTTGGGCTTTTGTGTGGGCACGGGAAAGACACTTGCTAGGCACTGCCGTAGTGGTATTAACTGGTTATTGATGGTAGCAGCTGCAAAATGATGCAAGTACCTGGGCCTCGCAATCAATCGACATAACTTTATTCCACTCAAAGCCATGAAAGTATGTACATCAACAAACGTAGAATTCAACACAATCCCAGCATTTTACGGTTGTCCGTATGAATGGCGCGGTGACGGGGTAAACTCAGTAATCGCATCTCCAGCTATATCTGCTAGCAAAATGGGCAAAGTCCAGTGCATGACACAAGGTTCACTAATGGATTTGGAACATCCTGCTGGACCTTGTCCCCCCCCCCCCCGGGGAGTAACAGTGGCACCTGTCAAGGGGGTTGCATTTACACCTGTGGAGACGGAGCCCCTTGTCCAGGAACACCCCCATTTTTGGCACAGTTCGATTGCGCTGTTTGCGGGAAAATGCCTGATCCATAGGCTTTCAGAATATCCCGTACCACTCCTGGAGTCTGAGGTATCCCCCAACTTTGTACTTCTCGTGCGCTCAACGATATGGTTCCCATTCACAAACGGGCACCTCGCTGTGGTTCGTAACCAATGCAAGATTTTGTTAGGAAGTGCTTCCCTTGGTTCTGGACGATTTAGGAGGGGTTTGGGGAACGCAGAAAAATTGCATTGCCAAAAACCTATTATATTTGGTCAGTGTGTATCGTAGGTCCTGAGGTACATTCCTAGTGGGGACTTCACAGTGCAGGGGCCCCTTTGGGGCAGAGTCCGATAGCAGTTGGTTGCGGGACGGCTCCCCCGCGCCCATGGGCTTTCTCCTGGTTGTTTACCTGTGTGATGTTAAGTGCGATGGGCAGAGGATCCGCGAAAGGGTCTGGGTGAAAGGGGGCTTACCACATTCATCTTTTCCCTGTGCAGCCGATACTTCCCCCGCTGCTACCCCTTTACCAAAGACTTTGGTGAAGGACAGAAGCAATTTCCTTATCCGAGAAAGTTTGGCCAAAACCAAGCAGCAGTTACAGCAGCACACCTTTGTACCCGAGTCCCCCTCCTTTATCTGCTCTGCCCTAGGGATAGCCACTGGAGTTGCAGTTGGCCTGACCAGTCCAGTCGTTGAGGAGGCATTATTGGTCTGTGGGTCAGATAACAGGGCTCCCTCCTTCTCTATAAACATTTGAGCATAGCGTGGAATTGTTAACTCATCCAACTCCGCCTTTGAGTTGTGGTGGGCCCCCCTCCTTTTGGTTTGATAGTGCATGGCCCTCTCCCCATTTTGATATCGATGCAAGAATTTCAAAATCCTCAGTCTGCCCAGATCCAGTAGTTGGGTAAGTGACCGGTAGGTAGGTCTAAACCAGGGGACGGGGGTCTGGGAATACGGGGGGCATTGTCCGAGGGTTCTGTTGGTGCTGTGAGAGCTGAGTATTAGAGTGAATGTCAGCAGGCCTCACCACCTCCATAGTCCCCAAACAGTCCGCACCTGACTGAGCGGCTAGGGTGCCCAATTGTGGTTTGGGAGCTGGAAGAGCCGTGTCAGGCCAGATAAATTGAGACCCCCTCCCCAGGGCCTCCCAGCAACTGTCGGATTTTGCTGATCAGCATATGGGCATTGCCAAAGGTGTTTGAGGCGTCAGCGACATTAGAGGTGTTTGAGGTACCTGCAGTGCAAGTGGGGGCCAAAGCAACTGGAGTTGCTATTTGTTTATACCTCTTTAGTGTCTGTAGTTTGCGTTTTGAGCCTACTTCTGGACCCGGGCCAAGCTCGGGCCCATAAAACAGTAGTAGAGCAGGTACATGGGTCTCCCCGTTTCCTTGGCCTGGGGGCTGCAGCATGGTAGGCATATCAGGATAGCAGGATAACAACAGAGTGACAGCAGTCTAGTAGCCCGCCCCCCAGTTGGACAAGCAATCGTTGCCCTCCCACGGTCACACAAATGATCTTCCTTGTGGGGGCACAGGTAGGTCTGGGTACTTGCGGTGCACTAGTCAAAGTTCCAGCGGTAGAGCAAGACAATGGCATGACAGCAATTCTCCAGTCTTTCAAGCCCCCTATGTTAGGGTCACAAGGCAGTTACCTTCTTGGGGAACATGCAGCAGGCCCACCCCTGCGTTGGGACTTTGTGGCTCCAGGCTTCTGGCAGAGCGGGTTCGTGGCGCTCACCCCCACAGGCTGCTAACGCCCTGCGGGATGCCAATACCTGCCTCCCTTGGTGCCTGTCGGGCTTCGGCCTAGTCGGGGAAGTCAGCTGAGTTTGTAGTGGGGGTGGTGTGGTCAAACAGTGAGGCAGCAGCAGTGGTCCTCTGGGCAGCGCGGGATGCCAACACCCGCCGCCCTTGGTCCCCGTCGGGCTTCGGCCCTGTTGGGGAAGTCAGCTGAGTTTGCAGTGGGGGGGCGGTCATGGCCAAACAGTGAGGCAGCAGCAGTGGTCCTGTGGGCAGCGTGGGATGCCAACACCCGCCGCACTTGGTCCCCGTCGGGCTTTGGCCATGTCGGGGAAGTCAGCTGAGTTTGTAGTGGGGGGGCGGTCATGGCCAAACAGTGAGGCAGCAGCAGTGGTCCTCTGGGCAGCGCGGGATGCCAGCACCCGCCGCACTTGGTCCCTGTTGGGCTTTGACCCTGTTGGGGAAGTCAGCTGAGTTTGTAGTGGGGGTGGCGTGGCCAAACAGTGAGGCAGCAGTAGTGGTCCTCTGGGCAGCGCGGGACACCAACACCCACCGCCTTTGGTCCTGGTCTGGCAAATGCCTAATACTTAAACACAAACCAAAACCTTTGTCTTTGCCAATGCTTGTTTTTAACAGGACTTCAATGAAGGACACTGATCGAGTGGCTGAAGGCAGGCCTGATAAGCCATGTGTATTACACCTGTACCATGTTTACAACTCCAACAAAGTCATTAACTCTCAGAAGACTGTTTTGAAAAAACTGGTTCCCATGAAGAGGTGTTTCGGGCAGGAAATGGGTGGTATAAGGAAGGCATGGTGTCAACAATATGACAGACACAAGTGACCACAGTTCACAAGTGTTTATTGATCTTTCGCAAGGGTGTGATAAACGCCTATCCAAACCTAAATCTACAGATGGGAGCAAGCTATGACCATCAAATAATATAAATGCAGTCCTAGTGGAGTCTCGTCAAAATAAAAGGGCCTATACTAAAAAAAAACATATTGCTAATCCTTACCACTAGTTTACTAATAATGTGGTTAATGTTCATGAAAAAGAAAGAAGTGTTCAAAAATGATATATCAGGATTTTCGGGCAGTTGGCCTCCCTTCCCCACGTTTTCAGCACGGGGCAAGGTGGTTCACTCGAGCAAAGCACGCATTCTGGCTTCTGTGGCACAAGGATACAGTTCCATTTTCACAGTTCAGGACCTTCTTTACTTCTTGCAAGTCTCTTGACTCAGAGGGCCTGGTGTACAAAACAACACGCAAACGTTTGTTTGCTTTTACCAGCATTCAATTTAAGTGTTTTTTCTGGATCCCCCTGAGTCGGGCTCAGATCCCCTTCAAAACGCATCTTGTCGTCGCGGCCCACCCTCCTGTCGGAATCGAAATAATATTATGCCTCCTATCGCATTGTTTGAATGTGTGTTGGCCTACGCCAAGTTGTCTAAAAACATTGTGTAAATAGATTCCGCGGCAAGGTCTTGACCTTAATGTATTGTGTAAATCGCCATCTTCGATTTAGCCGCCATTTTAGGTTTTCTTGTAGTGTGGAAGTCACCCTGAACAACAAAATGTAGGCCGAATGACATTTCGAGTGGGATTCTGGCCGTTGTGACCTCCGCACACATGAATAAGTAATATGCCTACAGGCCACTTGTTGGGGTCGCGAACTAAGACCTTGTCCTATCCCTGACCTATGTGTAAATGAACAATCTGTATCAGCGGAACTGATCAAAATGCATACATTATGGGATCGACCTGACAACAAACCCTAGGCCTGGTTCTAAGAATGGATAACCCGCGAGGGGGTTGGCCAGAGCCGGATAAAAAGTATAAAAACCTGAGTACCCCAATGTACGGTCTCTCACACTAACACGGCGAACTACCGTTGATAGTTCGTTCTGTTAATCTGAGGGCCGAATAGCTATTAGTTTGTCAATTGACTTTTGGTAATTGTTGTATCTTTGAATAAAGCGCTTTGTATGTTCTTTGTAACCTGTGTTGGTGTGTTTCCTTTGGGCTTCCCGGCCTCATATCAATTTCTCTGCTTCCATAGTTGGCGCCCGGATAGGGACCCTCAAGATTGATGCCGGATCATTGAAGGTTGACGCAGACTATCGAACCGGGATCGCACGGTGTGATTCTGCGGGCCCGACCGATCGAGACGCGATACCTCGGCAGCGCTGCACGATCCGATCCTTGGACGATAGTCGTGTGGTCTGATACGGCATCTTGACGAGGGTCCAATTTTGAGGCGGGCAGATTTGCAGAAACCACCAAACACAAGGTAAAATTTGTTAGGTAAGTTCTTTGGTAAACCGTACGGTCCTCCTTAGGTTTGGTCAGGTGCAGTCGTGACCCGGCTCTTAATTTAACCCTGACAATTTGAATTTGGCGTATTGTATCTGCAGACACAATTATTGAACCAGGTAACACCAATTTTTTGTGAAATGCCTGGGAAATTGTCTAGCTGCTTTAGGGCTCTGTTCCGTAGCGATCGACAATCCTTGGAATTTAGCCGCCCGGCACCACAGGAGGGGTCGCCGGCGTGTACTATGTACTGTAAGTATGGCATTGGAAGTATAGTATTTAATGATATTTGGCACAGACAGACCAGACATGCCTCCGAATTTCAGTGGCCAATCAACGGTAGTTTTGAGATCCCCCGTATTGAATACTTAGAATCGATTTTGTTAAAGAAAAAGGCTAGACCAGCAGCCTTTGATGTGTTACAGAATTGGAAGAAAGAAGCATTACAGCAGCTTAAAAGTAGGGATAAACATGCACGTCATCATAAAACAAACGCTGAAAAGGCATATGATAAAGAAAAGCGGTCAGAATTAGTTCAAAATATGGATAGAGCCTTTTCACTCGGAATCCAAAAAATGTACCCCTCTAAAGATTTACATGTTTCTGAAGAATTTATTGAGAAGTTATTAAATGAACGCAGACCCAATGCCTCAGCGCCACCTCCGTATGCTCCTATTTTGGGCGCCCTGCCCGTTCCTGTTGTCGCTCCTGTTGTTACTCCTGTTCCCCCTATCCAATCTATTGTTCCTAGTCCTTTGGTTGTTGTTCCTCCGCCTATCGCACCGCCCCTTCCCTCTGCACCGATAGTTGCACCTTTATTAAATTTACCTATACCTCTGCTCCCGAGTGGCCCCGTATTGACTGAAGTCGATCCAGGTGCAGGATCAAAGATTGTGACTCGTAGTACTGTTTCTGCAGATAAGAAACAGGAATTGTTTGCATGGGCTAAGCATTGCATGGAGAAAGGTGATCAAGTTAATGTTTTTTCCACATTATCTAATTTGAATAGTTTTCCCGAGAAAAATGTTTTTATCGAAGGTTTGGGGACTCATTTGTGTGTGATGTGGGGTAGATTACAAAATTCGGATCTTCCACAAGGGGTGAGAGATCTGAATGCTTTGGCACTTTCAAGGGACACGGAGCAGAAGGTATATGGACATGTTGAAAAATTGTTTGAGTTTAGGAAAGATTTTGAAAAATCACGAGATGAGGACGATGAAGATGATAGAATATATGTACAGACACGATTCCTTCCGTGCCGTAGATCGGCACCTGAGGAAGTACGAATTTGTACTAAAGATGCGGTTCGATGGATCTCGGATTCATCGATACCGCCAGACGAAGTGTATGACACGTATAGTCAGTATACAGTAGAAATGCAAAGAAAGGTAATTCAGGTGATGGTACAGCACCTGCAAGAGGAATGTGTAAGGAAGAGGGTTAGTTGCCCCATAGAATTATTGGGGATTTGTAAAAGGGATTTTTCGCCCGACACTTCTACAGCGGCCTTAGCGCTCGTCCTGGCTCTATTGCTTAGTAAGCGGCCGCAGGTACCTATATCTCAGTTGCCTATGAGAGAGGTTCCTCCGACCTTTGTCCCAAAAGTTGAGATCCCCGCCAACGCTGGGACTGGTGCCCCCGCTGTGGATATCCCTGCACATTATGTATCGCAATTTGTTCACGTCCCGTTTTCACGACAGGAAGTGAACACAATTAGACAATCAGTCCCCGATATTAGGAAAAACCCGACGGGGTTTTACAAAGAAATAGAGTCCGTCTTGCAGTCCTCTGTGTTCACCTTGAGTGACATTGACTTGTTATTCCCTGTAATCCTACCCCTAGATGTATGTAAACAGGTTCGGACAATAGACGATGTGCCGGGGCTGGGAGATACGTGGGCAAATATGATTAGAATTGATGGAGAAAGGCCAGCTGGCGAGAAAACCACCACAGGTAATACTTACTTTACCTGATAGGATTGTTACGAAACTAAAAACTATAATTCCAGAGAAAAGGATTATTTGGGACAAGCTTACGGCCTGTGTCCAAGGGAAAACTGAAGGCGCCACCGAATTTTTTAATAGATCCGAGCAGGTATTTTCTGACTTCAGTGGACAGGATTTAGGTACAGAGTTGGGGAAGAGGTTGTTCGTGGACAAATTTGTACGTGGATTGTTACCTGACATCCAGTCACAAATTATGTCCTCTGAGAGCGCTTGGCAGGCAAAATCTCAATCTGAGGTTTTGCACATGGCTCAGTGTTATGAGAACCGTGTTAATAATGAGAAGGAAAAAATTGAAAAGAGAAAGGGCGATTTGAAAACCAAAGTATTATTACAGCAAATTGTTAGAAACCCCAGAGGAGGTACGACACAGACTAGAGGTCAGTACGTCCCAAAAGGAAATGCTCCTCTGAGTCCTGTGAATATTAATCAATGTGCTTATTGCCGCCAGGAAGGTCATTGGCGCGCACAGTGCCCGGTCCTTCGCCAGAGGTCAAACAGTGCGTTTGGGGGTATGGGTAGACGACCTGCGGGCTGCCCTGGAGCAGGGGGCCCTGACAGAGGTCAGCTTTTACAAGATTCTCAGCAACCTTTTTCACGGGAAAATCAGACCTCGAGTATGGACTCGAGAAACATATTTGATCACCCTTCTGCTGCTTACCTTTCTGAAGAGCTTCCTTCTGACGAGGCTCTGTTTCATTAGGATTGCCCGAAGCAGGGTTTGGAACCTTCGCCTATTCCCGTTAATCAGAAAGGTCCCTACGTTGAATTGTTAGTGGGGAATAGGAAACACCAGTTTTTGATTGACACTGGAGCACAGAAGTGCTCCATTGATCATTCTCGGGTTCCAAACATCCCACTGTCAGGGCAAACAAATGTTTCCGTAGGGTTTTCTGGTGTACCAACTGTCTGTCCGGTTTCTGCGCCGGTATCCGTTTCTTTGGGTCCCTTTACGGACCATTGTCCCTTTCTTCTCACTTCAAACTGTGGAGAGAATTTGCTGGGGTTGAATTTGTTAAAGAAATTGAACGCAGTAATTCATTGTTCTTCGGATGGAGTACGGCTGACGGTTTCACCACAGCAACTTCCTAATTCTCAGTTTCTGATTCGACCTTTACCTCCCGAGTTTAGCATTGTCCCGGAATGTTTGTGGGCGGTGGACGACAATGATGTCGGAGTGTTACAGATTGAGCCCATTAAAATAGTCCTGAAACATGGGGTGAAACTGCCACACATTCCGCAGTATAAAATATCAGTCGAAGGCGAACGTGCTTTGAAATGCATTGTCTCCGATTTTGTACATCGTGGGGTGATCGAGGAGAGTACAGGTAGTTTGTGTAACAGTCCGATCTTGCCTGTATATAAGAAAGGCGACAATGCAATTCCATACCGGTTTATAATTGATCTTCGTGCTATTAACCGACTGGTCGCCCCACAATTTCCTATTGTGCCAGATGTGACGACGATATTGACAATGATCCCTGCTACGGCTACGCACTTTAGCGTTGTGGATCTGAAAAACGCCTTCTTTAGTATTCCTATACATAAAGAAAGCAGATATCTGTTTGCGTTCACCTTGGGGGGGCGCTCATTTACATTTACAAGGGCACCTCAAGGGTATACTGAAAGTCCCAGTATTTATAGTAGAGCTTTGAAAGAGCAGCTCGACACCCTTGAATTGCCACCTACTTGCACGCTGCTTCAATATGTTGACGATTTGCTTTTGGCTGCAGATTCTGAGAATGCCTGTAAAGAAGGCACTATACTGTTTCTTGTTCATCTAGCTAAAAATGGTCACAAAGCTTTGCTTAAAAAATTTCAATATTGTTGTCAGGAGGGTGCCTATTTAGGCTACCTCCTGTCAAAGGAGGGGAGAAGATTGACACCTGAAAGAATAAAACACATTTCTGGCATGTCTGTTCCAAATACACAGAAGGAAGTCAGAGCCCTGATAGGTATGGCTTCTTACTGTAGGCTGTGGATCCCGAATTTCGCACTAATGATAAAACCGATGTTGGCTTTGACGAAGAAGGGCATTTCTCTGCCACTGCCATGGGAATCGGACATCAACGATCATTTGAGCATATCAAAACCGCGCTATGTTCGGCACCGGTTCTGGGTACTCCAAATTATGACAAGGCCTTTGTGTTGTTTGTGCATGAATGTGATGGATGTGCTTTGGCTGTGTTAACACAGGAACACGGAGGGAAGAATAGGCCGTGCGGCTACTACTCCTCCGCCCTTGTTCCTGTCGCATGCGCTTTGCCAAGATGTTTGCGCGCTGTCGCTGCTGCTGCCGCGTCTGTAAAACAGAGTGAGGGAATGGTCCTAGGCCATGATTTGATTTTGATGGTTCCTCACTCTGTTGATATTCTATTGAACAAAACCCAAATGCAACACCTCACCTCTGCACGGTTAACAAGGTATGAACTAATTCTGTTTGCCCCTCATATTCAAATTAAGAGGTGTTGTGTTCTTAATCCGGCTGAACTCTTACCTTTCCCGCAAAACACTGTTTGCGGTGACGAAGAATTACACGACTGCCTGTATACCACCGAACAAGAAACGAAGGGCAGGATAGATCTCATAGATACTCCTTTGGACAATGCAGAAGGGGAGCTGTTTTGTGATGGCTCCTGCTTCAAACTTTCGAATGGTACATCTACAGCTGCTTATGCAGTTACTACATTGAGCAAAGTTGTCGAAACTTAAGAGAATTTCGCATAACTCTGCGCAGGCCGCAGAGATTATAGCGTTGACCCGAGCTTGTGAACTTTCCCAAGGGCGAAGAGTAAATATATATACTGATAGTCAGTACGCATTTGGGGTGGCTCACAACTTTGGAAAGCTTTGGTCAGAAAGAGGGTTCCTGACCTCACATGGGACCAAGATCCAGCATGGCCCCTTGATAGTGCAATTACTTTCGTCACTCTCACTCCCTAAACAGTTAGCGATCATGAAATGTGCAGCACATCGCAAGGTCATAGATGATGTGGGCAAAGGGAACGCTTTTGCGGATTTGATAGCCAGACAAACGGCCACAGACCTTAGCACGGACATGTATGCCTCGAGGGAAATGAGAGATGCTTGTATAATGGATGAAGGTATTGGGTCTGTGCGAGATATTCAAACTGATGCCACGATAGAGGAATCTAAAAAGTGGGCTGAAGGAATGGGGAAACTGGATGCCGAAGGGTGTTGGGTGGATACATCCGAAGGGAAATGGTTGCTTCCTGATTCTTATGTATTGGCAATGGTTACGATGGCACACGGTCCTACGCATGTGTGTGCCCAGCAGATCACGAAAATGTTAGAACAGGTTTGGGTAAATGACAAGATTCTGGGAACTGCAAAGAGGCACGTCCAGAACTGTATGATCTGCCTACAGCACAATGTGGGTAAGGGGACAGTGACTCCAAGGGGAAGTTTCGGGCCCCCTTCTGTCCCCTTTGAGGTTATTCACTTTGATTTTATTGAAATGGAGCGATGTAATAATCTAAAATATGTTCTTGTAATTATTTGTGCCTTCAGTAAATGGGTCGAGGCTTTCCCCGTCAAAGATGCTACCGCCATGACCACTGCAAAGATTATGGTAAAAGAATTCTTTCCTCGATTTGGGCTCCCGAGGATAATATGGTCGGATAATGGTCCTCACTTTATCGCAGCAGTAATTTTGCAAATATGTGCAGCCCTATGTATTGAGAAACGATTTCATTCAGCTAGGCATCCTCAAAGTGCTGGGTTGGTGGAAAGACACAACGGTATTTTAAAGAATAAACTTATAAAACATGTGCTGATACCAAACTAAAATGGCCAGATGCTTTGCCTATTGTGTTATTAGCTATGCATACCACACCTCAGACTAGAACTGGGCTTTCTCCATTCGAAGTAGTAATGGGGAGACCTGCTAACATTTGGGGTCTCCCGAAACCAAAAGCCCTGAGGGAGGTGGAAAATGTATTGCTTGTAGACTACTGTAACCAGTTAACTAAAAACCTGTATTTCATTTATCACCAGGTGTATTCTGCTTTAACTGTACAGTTCACGGGCCCAGGACACGATATACAGCCTGGAAGTTGGGTCCTCGTGAAGGCCTATGAGAGGTCTTCCTGTCTCGCGCCTCGCTGGCGGGGACCCCATCAGGTGTTGTTGGTCACCAGGACAGCAGTGTGGGTGGCTGGAAAGAAGAACTGGATTCACGCGACGCACGTCAAGAAACTTCCTCACCCGACGCCACACGTTACAGAAGAAGCAGAACCCCTCGCTGACGCTACAGGCTCTGATCTTGGAGTAGCAAGCAGCGCTGTGAGTGCGTCGGAGAAGTTCTCTGAGCCTGTGGAGCTTGGGGAACAGTCCATTTCATCTCCGCACTCTTTTGAAAAATCACTTCCGGAAAACACTGTTTCGAGCTCTGCGACTTCCGTCGCCACCGACACGTCGCTTCCCTCAGGAAGTGACGATACTTTGCTTCCGGACCACACAATTTTGGGTACCATTAGGTACAACCTTCGACCAAGGAAATAGAACTACGGCACGAGTTTCGTGCATCTGGAAAAAGGAAGTGATTGGAAAATTGTCTTGTTATGAGAAAGTTTTGTTGAACAAAAAGGGATTCTGCTGGCTAGGGTTGGGAAGGACTAAGAAATCACGCGACCATAGTGTCGCCAGAAACGAACATTGGGGCCGTCGATTGAGAAACTACGATGCCTGCCACCTTCACCGCTGCTCCCCGTACTGAACTTGTAAATAAGGGGGTGACCAAATCTAACAATGAACAATGTGCCTGGGCCCCGAAAACGTACTGTTGTGTTTTGATAATGATTATTGTTATTTTTGCAACTGCTGCTGTAGGACTTTGGTATTTTGAAGAAATCTATCCTTTGAAACCTTTATTACCGACCGAGATCGTACCAACTGTTTTGACTCCCTCTGTACACCTTCACACTCTGTCCCCTAGAGACTCCCAACATAGACAAAAGTATCATAATAACACTCTGATGATAGTAATGAATGCTACTCATGCCATTTTTAATAAGAGTAATTGTTGGATTTGTACTCATTTACCTCAACATGTGAACAAGGGACTGGGATGGTATATACATCCTCTACCTTTAACGACTGCTTGCTATGCCTCTCTTAGAGCACTATTCTTTGGCCGATGGAATGATAGCATCTCAGGGAACTTTGATGGAACTAATCTGAATGATTTCGAGAAACGTGAATTGACTCCCCTGGGATGCTCGCTTTTTGCAAATAGAAGTAAACCTAACGTCGCTTCTATTAGGCCGTCTGACAAACTATCTCTTTCTTTTCAAACTCTGATTTCCTTTAAAATGGCTCCGATAGGCAATAAGGACGCTGTACCTCCTTCTTATTCTATAAATCATAGTCCTGACTCGGTTCCCTTCTGTGTACAGAGAAATGGCACTAGGCCAATGGGAGATTTCGAAGCTTGTAAAAACATTGTAAATTTGACTGGGGAAAACAGGCCTCTGTATGTAGGGGGGCCTGTTTATTTTGTTTGTGGTAGTTTAGCATTTCCCTGGTTGCCTAAGGATTGGCAGGGAACCTGTTATCTAGGAATATTGTTACCCGGGGTATTTGTAGCAAGTACACTAGAGATTTCTAAGGCTCGCCCGCGGCGAGACGACAACGGAGATACCCCTGGGCAAGTATTGGGGGACATAGCGTAATCAGTTGTGCCCTTTTGGGGACAAATAGCAAACTCAGAGAACATTAGGGGATTAGCAAGGGTACTGGAGAGAACGATCAACCGGACCACGGACATACTCTACAATATGACCTTAGAGCAAAAGGGAATAAGATTGGTAGCACTTCAAAATCGGATGGCATTAGATGTCATTTTGGCGGAACGAGGTGGAGTATGCAAATTAGTGGGGTCCGCTTGTTGTGTTTTCGTACCAGACTCCTCGCCAACAATTTTTAAAGCAATTCAGAACTTGCATACTCTCAGTTCTGAAGTCCATAACCCTGTAGGAGACTGGAACCTTAGTACTTGGTTCTGGGATTCTTTGCGATCTTGGGGTTGGAAGGTGCTTTCCGTTATTCTGGTTATTTTAGGGATTCTGTTATTCCTTTGTTGCTTTTTTCAATGCCTCCCAAGTATGTGTGGAATGATAGGGGGGTGTTGTGCTCAAGCAGTGAGCGCAATAGGGCATAAAATATATACCCCAGATACAGCATCTAAAGAATTCATGTTACAAGAGGTTTTTATGAACGACCTTATGGCTATAGACATTACAGACAATGATGCAGAATCTATGGATGATAACACATGGAGTTATTTTCAAAAGTATTAGGAATGATGTTTAGCACTTGGCATAGGCCAAAAGGAGGGTCTGTCGGAATCGAAATAATATTATGCCTCCTATCGCATTGTTTGAATGTGTGTTGGCCTACGCCAAGTTGTCTAAAAACATTGTGTAAATAGATTCCGCGGCAAGGTCTTGACCTTAATGTATTGTGTAAATCGCCATCTTGGATTTAGCCACCATTTTAGGTTCTCTTGTAGTGTGGAAGTCACCCTGAACAACAAAATGGAGGCCGAATGACATTTCGAGTGGGATTCTGGCCGTTGTGACCTCCGCACACATGAATAAGTAATATGCCTACAGGCCACTTGTTGGGGTCGCGAACTAAGACCTTGTCCTATCCCTGACCTATGTGTAAATGAACAAACTGTATCAGCGGAACTGATCAAAATGCATACATTATGGGATCGACCTGGCAACGAACCCTAGGCCTGGTTCTAAGAATGGTTAACCCGCGAGGGGGTTGGCCAGAGCCGGATAAAAAGTATAAAAACCTGAGTACCCCAATGTACGGTCTCTCACACTAACACGGCGAACTACCGTTGATAGTTCGTTCTGTTACTCTGAGGGCCGAATAGCTATCCGTTTGTCAATTGACTTTTGGTAATTGTTGTATCTTTGAATAAAGCGCTTTGTCTGTTCTTTGTAACTTGTGTTGGTGTGTTTCCTTTGGGCTTCCCGGCCTCATATCAATTTCTCTGCTTCCACACTCCGTCCGGGCCTGCAGTGCGATTCCTCCCTGGGCACTCCAGAGATCTGGGGGTCCATGGGGCTGGTTTCAGAGCTGGTGTCCCTTGGGAGCAGAGAGTAAGTCAGATAGAGTAAGTCTGAAGGATCTGCTATGGGGGGATTGTCCGTGCCTTTCCACGCTGGTGGTCCGTATGAGACTGGCTCCCTGGAAGTTGAGATGTGCGGCGGGACTCTTCCCATCGAAATGGCGTTGTCACAAGGTGCCCGGTCCCACCATGCCATTGACAGTTAGCCTGGGGCCACGGAGGGTGTAGGGCCCTCAAGTTCTGGCCATGTCGCAGGAACAGTGCCCATGCCCAGGGGTGTTGGTGCAGCGAAGGCGACTCAGTATGGCTGTAGGTCGATGTGGGCTCGGTCAGACGCCCGGACGCAGTGGAAGAGGCCCCACAAGAATTGGGGGCCGTCCCATGCCCCAGCCAGCACCCGCCCGAATCCCCAGCTGAGCACCGCCCACCCTCCTGGTCCGCTCCTCACATTTGAGGTCCGTGCATCTGCTCCCTCGAGGTCATCGTAGAGCGCAGGTTCCGTACCTGAGGCCGCATATGGGTACGTCACCCCCAGGCGCGGGCTGTCGACCTGGCAGTGCCTCCGGATCGGGGTTGAATGGTGGTTAGAGCACAAGGTAACAGGCCGGAGCAGGGTTCCCAGAGCCAGAGCGTCCACCAGTCCGGCTCCCACTGCGTCAGGCACTCCGTGCAGGCAACGGCCCAGAAGCGGGTCACCTGTTCCCCGGTTGGGTTCGGGGTGCGCGGAGGATCAGCGAGGATGTATTCGTCCAGATCTTAGATCATCTCCCTCATCGGCTGGTTGGCGATCATAGTGCAGAGTCTTGCCATGTGGGTCACGGCGCTCAATCTATGGCGGCTGGAGGACCGTTCTGTACTCGTCCCAAAAGACCTCAAATCATCAGGGTAGATGGCTGAAAGTTTCGCAGAGTGTACAGGAGAATCTCTGCTACTCGCCAACGCATATTCTGCCACTTTAAGGGGATTGGAGTGGGCGAATTACATGGCGCGATGGCGGCTCGTTCAGAGCTTTAGCGACCCGCGGCCATCTTCGCTCGGGCTCTTGAGCACCCTCCCCACAGTCCTAATGTTAAAGTAATTTATTTCACCACTGTCATATTTTAAACATTTGAAAAGGTGGAATCATGGATTCCGAAACAACATAGAGCTGTTTGTTCCCTTACTTTTCTCATTTACACACCATTGAGCCTTTCATTGGTTCCTAATTTTGACAAATTAGGGAACTGAGGTGCAGGAAGTGAAAGTGATTTGCACAGAATCACACAACTTTCTTCAAGTGGGTGTCGTACCCTGCTCGGCGCGCCGCGTTCAACGCCACTTCCCGCATGATATCACCTGTCGTTTGTATCCCCGGTGGAAACAGGGGCTGAATCGGAACCATTGTGCGACACAAGAGGGTAGAAGTGTGAGCCCTGCAATGGCAGCAGAGGAAGGACGCCACCATTGCAGAGAGAGAGAGAGAGAGAGAGAGAGAGAGAGAGAGAGAGGGCAGTCCGATAGCGGCATTCCACGCATGCACGGTTGCCCCGGTGCTTTTGGTCCCCATGGATACGGGGATGCTGGAAGCGGGCATCGATTTCCCGCCAGTCCCTGCTATAAATGCAGGAGAGCCCCCTCTGCTCATGCTCCTTATGAGGCTTTGTGGACTATGCTCTCTGCCTTGTTTTTTCTTGCTATTTTGCATATCTCCCTGACCTGCCTTGCATTACTGAATTCCATTTTGTTCCTGTGGTCCTGTTCTGGTCTATTTGCTTGCTATGTCCTTCCCCAGGTCCTCCTTGATCCACATCCTTTACTGCCATTGCCTTGCCCAGACTTATTTGGCCAGTCTCCTTTCTGTCTCAATGTGCTAAAACCCTTCCTCCTGCTTGAGCTGCTTCCACCTGTACTGGCCTCAACCTGCCCCTGGGACTTGCTGGTTTTGGAGGAGGGTCTCCTTCCAAGTGTCTTCTGGATCCATCTCATCTTCCAGGACCCCTCTTGAGTGTCCACACTGTCCCTGCCTTAAGTTAATAGAGGGGTACTATACACTGTGGTGCAGGGAGTTCACTCCCCGCCTGGTCTGACATTGTCTTCCCAGATCTGTGGGGTAGTGTTTTCCTGCATCATATTACGTGTCAAAGAGAAGACAGAGGAACCGCCATTGGTAACACCTGTGAAATACCAGGTAACCGGCGCAAGCAAGGCGATTTGTTCGAGAGATTAAGATGCCTACCTCCCTCGTCTACAATGGATGCTATGCAGAAAGTATCAGATGAGTTGCAAGCCTTATGACTGAAAGTGACTACCTTACATCAGGAAAATGCTACCCCAAAAGAGGCTGTACAACGCTGATGAGGGGGTCCCTGGAATGGCCTTTGTTTCCCCTATGGGAATGTCAACCCACAGAATGTAGAGCAAAAGATGTAACTAGTTGTTCGCCCATCCACCAGGCGCACCAATGTATCCTACATATGCAAATGTATATTCTCCCAGACGACCTTTCAAACCGTATCCGATTGACGGCTTCAAAGAGGCAGGTGTCCCATCAATGGGCCAAGTTGACTGACAGCAAAGTCCAAGCGTGATGACGTCACTAGTGACAACATGACATAGCAGCGTTAGTCATGAAGCCAATTTGCATTACTTCATGAAGATACGCAGACACACACAAGCATACATGAAGAACACGCTTACATCGTCTGTAGATAGAGGACGGATACATTTACATAATGCCAAAGCTTTCCTTTTTCTTTAGCCAAATGCAGAAACGCAAGAAAGCCAAATATACGTGGACCAAGCTTGCAGACGCTTTATTGCAACTAATCATAAGGTGCTACGGGAACATATAAGGAACCTATAGGGCTGTATCGCGATTAACCTCTAAGAAGATATTAGAACGCATAGGAAAACCATAGAATGGCTGTAGTGAATACACATTAGGTCTTCATCTCTCCCTCAAATACATGGAGGGAGAGATGAAGGCTCTGCAGCACGAAGCACAGAGACGATGTTCGCTAGTCAAGGACAAGGGCGGTGGAAAATTCCTGATTCCCAAGATGTGAGCCACCTGCAAGAATTCAGAATAAAATTCTCATAAGTGCAGGTAAAAGGGATTTGTTTTGCAGTCTTCGCACACGTGACCCAGCAGAGCTGAACAATGGCTATTTACTCTTGGTGAGAAGAGAAGCAGTTCCCAGCGAAGTAGTGAAGACTGATACATGGGTTGGCCCCAAAACTTGCAACCTGAAGACACTCTCTCAGGCTAGGTGATCAGACCAGTGGCAACAATAGGGACACATAGGCTTTCCCATTACCTTGAAAGGGTAGACTCAGTGCTGTGAACAGAACAGGGTCCCACGCCTGGGGGGACCTGCTTTAGCCAATCCAGACGCTTTGTTCATGGGGTGGTGTAGAATGTTGCACAGGCCAATGGTCTTCGTGCGACCCTGCAACAATGTAATAGATAGTTTTTTGGGGTAATCTTAGGCGAAGCCACCTGACATGCTAGATCAATGAAGATGCTAATGTATAATGTAGAGGAGCATTTACATGCCTCTGCAGGAAATCCCGCCCCCCTACCTCCTATATGTTGCAAACCTGAGACTGTGTCATGCTTAACACCAGCAGTTGTGTCAATTCCACAGCGAGTATTCGAAAGAAGGTATCCACTGAGAAAACCCTATCAAATGTATCCCCGAAGAGACGACAAGCTGAGGGAGGAACTCCCAAAAGGAATATGAAAAAGAGTGAAAGAGGAGCTGGTGACGCCATGAAAGACGAGCGTGACGCCCTGAGAATACTGGCTGAAGAGAATGCATGGACCTTATAGAAACTGATGACGAAGTTAAGAATCGAGTAAACTTATATTTGCAAAAAGAAGATTGCACGTGTGAGAAGCACTGCAGAAAATACAAGCCGTTCAATAACTGTAAAGAGGCTGTAACGCAAGTAGATTGAGTAATCTTAGAAGCTGGCTATGAGTAGTGAATAGACTGCAGGCGAAGCCGCCACTGTTGAGAAGCTGGACATCGTTATCATGAATTTTAGTAAGCCAGGACCCATGGAGAGAAAGGTTGAGAACTGTGTCGCAGCACGAATAAGCTAAGATCGTGGAAGAGCCTGGAAGGGCTGTCTGGCCTGGTGTCAAAGCTGAAGCAGCCAAGGTTGGTTATCTATTCTTGAAGGCAGTGATCATGCAAAGCTGAATCATCCCTTGTTAAGGTGTAAAGAAAGAACACCATGCATGCCCAGTTTGATTCATTTAAGACATTTAAATGCTGCGAAATGGTCCAACTCATGGTCTCCTGTCACGTGACCCAAGGATAGAAATAGAGTTGAGCATGGAGTTCTAGAACAACGATAGTGCATGCTCGCACTCCCATATATACCCAGAGACAAGGATACTTTGCAAGGCTATATTCAAAGATAATCTTCATGGCAGAAGGCATGGGTGATGAGAAATGTTGGGCTAATTGGGTGGGGAGGTAAAGTCAAAACCATCTCCTGGCACCTGGGTCTGATCTTACGTACTACTAAGTGAACCAAATGTTCCAGACTGGCACAAGCATACCAACCACATATAACTGAGGGCCTTATAGTTTGTAGACCAATGATATACCGTGTACTTAATAGTGTTGAAGATTACATGTTTTAGAGGTATGCATAAGTTCTCCACCTGACAGTAGATAACCAATCACAATCCCACCCCTTATAGAAAGTATACTTAGGGGGCATTGTTGCACTGAGGCCAAGATGGCAGCTCTCTCCTCCTAAAGCTCCTGCACCTGGTGCTAATCAAGGGCTGACATATGCTTTGTCAACAGTTTTAGGAAGATTTGGAGGCTACCGCTGGTTTCCCTGTATATTCATCGGCTAGGAGATTGTTTCCCGACCTCGCAGCAGCTCCCGGTCACCCCGAATAGGGAGCAAGACCTTTGGCACCGGCGTGGGGTGCTAACCGGGGAGCTCACTATGCCACTCGCCTTCCTGTGAGGCCTTGCATCTCCTGGTGGGCACGCCTGGTGACCCGCAACACAACCCCGACTGCTGGCGACTCCCTCTCCCCCACCCGACTTGTGTGCTGAGTATCCTGTGGCCAGGAAGGCTCTGGTAAGTAATACATGGCTGTCCTTCTGGGTCCTGGATGGCCGCCCTGGCACGGGCTGCGATGCAACTCGCAACACTGAAGGTGATTCCCTCATCATCCACGCCGTTCCACCCTAGCAGGGCTGCCGAGGACCACAGAGCCCACTTGGGGGGACATCCAGGGCCGCCCACTCGCAATTGCCCTCACTCTCCTGCTGTTTCCAGTGCCCGTAGTGCCCTCGGCTCCTCTGCCCGACATGACAACGTGACTCCTCTGGGTGATAGACCAGCTCACTATATGCCGGCGCTCCTCCTCCGCTCAACCGGCTCAGACCTCATTATCTTCACTTCTACAGTGCCCAAGTGTCTTTAAAGATACCCCACCTAACAGAAGATTGATTGGGGATGCACTGCCTGTTGGACCCCTCCTTGGACTCTGATGGCACCAGCCAGATTCACTTAATCCGGCACAGTCATGTGAAAGTGGGGGTGGACCCCTCTAAACCACCTGCCCCCTACTACAAATTGTCAGCCCTTTGCTGTACTTGCCTATACTGCCCCATTGCCCAATTACCTTGGGCCCTGCTCTCCTCCACCTTGTTCGCTTTGCTGCTGGGCACAGGATATCACTCCTTGACATGCAATACATTTCAGCACAGTCCTAGCAGGGGACACCGAACATAATTGTAAAGCCTACCACGTTTGCCTCCGTACCTGCTTTGCTACACAGCATGACCAAAGAACCAGCGATCCATGAACCAATATACCAAATCCGCACCTAGTGCCGTGGCCACGGCCGCGGCAACCGCCAAAGCGGAACCTGAGTCTACCCTGATGGAGCCCTCCGAGACCCAGCGTATGATGGCATGCATCCAGGAAGGATTCACCATGGTGCATAGCAAACTCGACGATAAGATGAGCACCATTGACTCTATCAAGACACGCATTTACAAAACGGACCTGCGTCTGTCTGAGGCTGAGAAAAGAGTTGGCACGGTTGAGGGCAACATGTCCACCATGAGAGTGGAACTAGCTACACTATCCAGGCGAGTATTCCAGGTGGAGAAGAAGAACAATTACTTGTAGTCGCGGACCTGCCGCAACAACTTCTGCATCATTTGAGTCCCTAAGTGCGGCTCTGAACCCTCCCTCGAGTTCTGGATCAAAATCCACTCTACTGCTACTCCTTGGAAACCCCTCGCTATCACCACAATTTGTGGTTGAACGAGCTCACAGATCCCTAGCTCCCAAACCCAGGCCTGGGGCTCCTCCAAGACCCATTGTAGCCCGCATTCTGAACTACCGCAACCGTGATGCAATCCTCTGGGTGGCTCAGGAGCCGGGTGACCTCATGTTGGTCTCCAATAGAATACATATATACCCAGACTTTTTCGGTATCTGTCCAACAGGAGAGGAAGTCCTTCCTGGTGGTGAAGAAGCGACTGCGAGACAATAACATGAAGTATGCTATGCTGTATCCTGCCAAACTGCGGGTTGAATGGAACAATAAAATGTTCTTTTTCACTCTACCTGGTGAAGCTATGAAATTTCTGGATGAAACATTGCCACCACCCTAATTCCTGAGTACATAGCTCAGTTGCGGTACCTGTCCTAATTGTCTAATCATATCCATATTCGCACCCTCACGGAGAACCTGCTATGGTGTCGATCTGGACGTCCTGATCTACCATCACAACACTACTCAAGAATTCTAATCGATGGTCTCCTCCTACATATAGTTGTGGTGGGGGTGCCCGCAATACTGTTTTGTTTCTTGTTGTATGATTTACATTGGTATATTTCCTTGTTTCTGTACGCAAGTCCGAAGATGGCCCAGGTGAGCCCATGCACCGGCCTCCCCCATACAATGTTGCGCTCTAAGTTGTGGGAATTGCTTGTGGGTTATCCTCGCTCCATTTCTGTTGGTGATGCGGGTGGGGGGTTGGAAGGAATGTTCAGGTTGTTCTGTAAATGTTAAAAACACTTGGTACATGCCATACACAAGGGCAAGTGAGATCTGGGTACTAAATGAAACACTGAGATGAAACGCGGGTTGGTTCAAGTCATTAAGGGCAGAAATATTGCACAACTTGTACAACTTGTACTGCAATGGGAGACATACATTTCCTTAGTTGGAATGTTTATAGACTGGGCAACATGGTCAAATGCAGCTATATGTGGAAAGACACAAAGCCAAAATCCTTTTTCTGCAGGAAACCCACGCTCTTTCTGCAACTTGCAATGAGTTTGCTAATAAACTCGGGCGCACACCGCTTCTATAGAACCTATTCCACAAAATCCAGGGGTGTCATGACCCTGATCCACAAGTCCCTTCCAGTGTAAATACTCCAAAACAGAACCAATGGGTAGATGCGTCCTGGTCCACGGATCCCTTGTGGTAGAGAGTTGGTTGATTCTACAGGGACATAGTTGGCGAACTTGAGCAGCACCCCTTGATACCAATAATTTGGGGAGGCGATTTTAATGCCAATCTGGACTCATGCCTGGACAGGTCCACTTACAGAGTCCCTTTACGAGCGGCCTCCGCTATCAAAGACGGCATGCTCTCACTGAGACTTGTGGATGCTTGGAGGTCGCTTCATGTGGGGGATAGATCCTATTCTTTCTATTCAACGGTCCATGATTCCTCTTCCCGTATTGATTCATGGAGCATCTCTGATACACTCCTGGGGGGGATCGTAGAAACACGTATGCTACCTCGCACCTATTCTGACCATGCTCCATTCCTCCTTACCCTAACACTCCCAACACTGATTGGACCTCGCAATACCTGGAGGTTTAAGCCTCTTGCACTACAAGACACTGCATTCGCATCCACTATCGATGACCATGTACGACTGTTCATTGAGGAAAATGTAGGCTCAGTGACCTTGCTGGGTACGCTCTGGGAGACCTTCAAGGTTTACATTAGGGGAATTGCAATGTCCTCAGAGTTTAGCATCCTTAAAGCAATCCGCCAAAACATATCATAATGCGAGAAGACACTCAGTGAACTGGAGCAGGACCTCACTTTTGACCATCCTTCGGCCACACTGTCACAAATTAAAGAGGCCATTGACGCTTTCAGAGTACATGCTGAACGAGGGGTGAAGTTCTTTGACGCCCCAGGGGAAGATATGAGGAGGGGGACAGGCCAGGACAAATACTTGCTTGCATGAGGCACCAAGAAAATGGCAGTAGATGCATATCGGCTGTGACCAATGCTGCTGGTGCTCCAGTGCATACACCCAACGCCATCCACGAGGTGTTCACACAGTTCTATACAGACCTTTACACCAACAAAGACACATGCACAATGGACCAGATTGATAGGTTCCTCAGCGTTTTACCACTCAGCCAACTTTCCCATGACGCTAAGACCCTGCTTGATCTCCCGATCACCCTCAATGACATTCCCCCCGCCATTGACCTCTTGCCTACCGGGAAAGCCCCTGGCACTGACGGTCTCTCTGCTGAACTATATAAACGCTACATAGAAACCCTAGCTCCCTACCTTTTGCAGGTGTGGCAGGAGTCACTCAATTCCAGCTCACTCCCCCCCACCATGTGCGAGGCGGTTATTATGGTTTTGCTCAAGCCCGGTAAGCCTGCTGACCAATGCAGATCCTACCGCCCCCTCTCCTTAATTAACACTGATGTGAAAGTGTTTGCAACAATACTCGCTACTCAACTTATGCCAGTCTTGCTGTACATTATTCACCCTGACCAATCAGGGTTCATCCCAGCCAGATCCACGGCCTTCAATCTCCAACGCCTTTTCAACATTTTAGCACAAATAGACCCCGAAACGCAGGCCGTGGCTGCCACCTTAGATATCCACAAGGCTTTCGATTCAGTGTCCTGGCAGTTCATGAACGCTGAATTGGCGGGTTGCGGGTTCGGTAGCATGTTCCTAGATGCCATCTCGCTCCTCTACACATCGCCAGTGGCTAGGGTAAACACAAACGGGTTATTATCTCCACAGTTTAAGATAGGTAGGGGTACTCGGCAGGGGTGCCCATCTCCCCCATAGTATTCACCATTATCATCGAAGCCTTGGCGGATATAATTCACCTTAAACACAGCCCCAGGAGGGTCAGAATGTCAAAAGACCCGCAAATAATTTCGCTCTATGCGGATGATGCGCTGTTATTTATATGAGATCCAGAGGTGCACCTGAAACCTGTTATGCAAGACGGTCTGACCTTCGGAGAGATTTCAGGCCTCCATGTAAACTGCAGCAAATCAGAACTTTTGCCCCTCACTGACGCTACTAAACCACCTCCAGACCTTCAGGGTTTTAAATGGTCCCCGGAAACTATTAGATACCTGGGGGTGACGACTGCGCGGAACTTTCTCTCTCTCTGTATAACCACAACTACAGGACCTACATGACGCAGCTGCGACCTAAACTCGCCAATTGGCCCCGCCTACCCATTAAAATTGCTGGTAGAATAGCGCTTTTGAAGATGACAATACTTCCTAAGCTCCTATACTTATTTCTAAATGTGCCTATATGGCCTGGCGAGGCGGTGTTTCAAGAACTAGACAGCAAAATCTGCACATTTGCCTGGCACGCCGGCGCAGTTAGATTGAAATGGGAGACGATGACTCAACCATTTGACTGCGGAGGGTTTGCCGCAACTAATTTCAGACTGTATTGGATGGCAGCCCAGGCACAGTTCGCTATCCACTGATTCATAGATGTCCTTCATCCTTCCAACGTACGACTCGAGAAACTCTCGGTGGGAGACAGGGATTGATGATCGCTGGTACTCCCCCTCGCGGTCGCAGACGTTTGCGGCTTCGACCCCGCCAGTGTCACAGCACTGGCCTGGCATAAGATTTGGAGGGAATAACAGGTGGCAGATCCATTTCACGAAGGCTTTCCCCTTTGGAATTGCGTCCCCTCCCTGCTGCATGTTGGCTCCAGGACCAGTAATATTTGGAGGCGATACAGATTCTCTACACTAGGGTCAATGTTCATAGAGGGTAACTTCATCCACCCCTCCGACGTGCCTGAATTAATGCGTGGTCAATCCTCACTATGGCTGCAATATGCTGGCCTTCGCAAGGCTTCCAAGCAATTGTGGGATAGCTTCCCAGTCAAACCCGAGACCGACCCCTTGCTGGGAAATTTAGTTGCTCCTGGGGGCAATAGTAGACATGCTTCATCATTGTACGGCCTGATCCAAACTCAATCCACCACATCACACTACAGCGCACAAACTAAATATCCAATTAGATATAGGCGACAACCTTTTGGCTGATATGCGTGCTCATACAACACCCGATTCAGACTGATACAGGTGTTGCATCGTTATCACTACACACCAAGACGGCTTCGATTGTTCTCTGGGGATGTTTCTGGGGCATGGCCATGCTGCTTATCTCCCGACGCCACATATTTTCATATGATATGGGATTGCCCCCGGCTCACAACCTTTTGTAAAGATATAAGTGCGGTATTGTCTGAAATGGTATGTAAAACGGTTGACCCTTCACCTTTAACAGGTCTGTTCCATATTTCCTACCTCCTCCCGCGGTAACTATGTGTAAATATGTACGACTGTGTATTCTTTTGGCCAAAAGTTGTATCCTACTATGATGGACTAGTCCATACTCCCCCAATAAGGACCACAGGTTAAGGGATGTGGTGTGGGCGAGTGACATGGAGGACCAGTGGGTGCTTATGCAACCACCTCAATACCGCCCATCGATATATGGACTCCACTTAAGTCATTTCTCCTGCACGGCAGACCTGCTACAACCTCACTCACAAGCTCGCCGTCCACATGAGCTACATCCCAGTATTACCTTCCCCCCCGTAGACTAAAGTTGAAACTGCCCAGTTCATAGCCCATTCCTATGGTTTACCCTTATGTCCTCAGTAGCTGTTTGATACCACCTGAATGTAATTGTCAACTGAACTGATGTCTCCGTCGATAATGTAATTTCTTTGAATTTACACCATGTCTTAACGGGAAATATTGAGTGACGGAAAAATAGCACCTAGAGTCTTAACTCAAGGGGGTTCAGAAGGAGACGTCTCAAACTCCAATGGGAGTAGAGCAGAAATATATAACACGTAAACAGGTTTGCATAAGGTGACACTTAAGTCATTTCTCCTGCACGGTGACATCTCAAACCCTGCATAGGGTATTAAGTGAAGCCGAGAGAGAAAAAGGTGATCACAGTGTTTATTAATGTGTAAAGTCGACTAGTCTGTATGTTGTTTCTTGATTAAAAATATTGAAGAGCAATAAAAGTTGTGAGGAAATAGAGGAAAAGTTGGGGAGTAATAGCGATCAAACCTGTCAAAGAGGTTGGTACCAATCCAAAAGTAGACATAGCTCTTATTTGTTGTTTTAAAGGTATCATAAAAGTGGTGATTTAAGCAAAAGTACAAAGGTTATTTTATAAGTCTGGCAAGTATTGACAGTCAATTGAGACTTGTCATTATGGGAGATACTCCTCTGATGCACTTATGTAACACATTACCAACGCACATGCCCAAGCTCAAACAGTATAGTGCGGAATGGGTGAAAGGCACGGCAGATAAATTGTTCATGCCATGGCCGCAAGGGGGAGCATTGTCAAAAGCGGAATTGCAACACATGATTACATACTTGCACGCTGTGTACACAGGGACAAAATTAGAGAAAAGATTAGCGATCCTAGAGCTCTGGAAAATGTACCTGGAAGAAAGGGAAGATTTGCCACCTGAGGGATGGATGCTTAGTCTGCATAAGGAGGAAGGTGTTGAGCCCTCAGCTCCCCTTACCTCACCTTAAGTGAAAGGCGCTAGTACGGAAGAAATAGGGTTATATCCGGCAACGGGGTATAGTAATCCAATGTACGAACCTCCCGCTTACAGCATCAATGATAGTCCAGCAGAGAATAAGAGAAAAGAAGAGATCTATAAGATCATACAAGACAAAGAAGAAAAGAGTGAGCGGTCGAATATGATGACAGAAAGAGACAGGGAGATTAATAGATGGAAAGGAGAGAAGGATAAAGCTGATGAGATAGCACTTGTGCAGAACGAATGGATGGGAGGACAGATATTACTTAAAATAGATGGGAAAAGCATTGAGGAAGTTAGGCAAAGAGAAGATAAGGATGAACAAGATAGAAAAGACAAGGAACGAGAGAAGAGATTGAAGGAAGACGAGTAGAAAAGGAAGAGCATGGAGCGATGAGAAGAGATGTTTCAGGAGGAGCAAGAGAAGAAAGAAGAATGGCAGAAGAGCAAAGAAAGTATGACAGTAGACAGAGAGTGACAGAAGACAGGGATAGAAGAGAAGGAAGAGATAAGAAGAAGCACAGAAACGAAGGGAAAAAGAATACAGAGACGAAGGGAAGAAGAGGAAAGAAGGGAAGGAGATAAAGAGAGAAGAACAAAGGCAAGAGGAACAAAGAATTAGAAGGGAGGTGAGAAACAAAGAGAACTAGATGAAGAAATAGAGCGAAGGAGGAGGCAGCGGGGCTTGATACCAGTCTCATTCATAAGGAACCAGTACGGCCAAGCCCAGAAATATGATGGGACAGAATAGAATAGTTCCTTCTGATAAAGGAAGCAATGTCAGAGGCATCCAGTGTAGTATTAGTGGAAGAACACTTTGATGCGGAGAGCATTGGAGAAAATATTGATAAAGCCTATCAAGAATGAAAGGAAGGTAGCAAGTATGGAAGTCAATGGAAGAGTAATCACTTCCTAGCATTTCAATCATGAAGCGAAGAAGAAATTCAGTTCAGTCTTGGACATAGAGCATTTTCCTTAAGTAGACTAAACTTAGACAAAGATAAAGAAAATAATAGACACACTAGTTGGGGACTAAACATGTCAGACGAGGAAAGAGAAGCCCGTCTTGGGGTAGAAGAAGGGAGCGCATGCGCCCCCAAAGGAAGCCTGCAAATAGATAAAAAAGTAAGATGGTCTGATCTGGAACAACCTAAAGACAGGACGCCAGATCCCATAGCATATCCAGAGCATCTTGAGGGTCTTATTAAATCTCTCCACCAATCCGTCTGTCTGGGGGTGGTAAACGGAGGTTCTCAATGTAGTGATTTGGAGTAATTCCTTTATTTCACCCATGAGCTTACTCATGAAATTTGTTCCCTGGTCAGTTAGAATTTCCTTGGGGAATCTAACCCTAGAAAAGAATGGTAACAAATGCTTTAAGATTTGCTGAATGGTGCTTGTTTCTCATGGGGAAGGCTTCTAGGAACCTGGTTGCATAATCTACAATTACAAGAATACATTTGTTGCCCAATTTAGAGGTTTCCAAGGGTCTGATAATATCCATCCCTATTCTAGAGAAGGGAATTTCTATTATGGGTAGCAGATTTAACAGAGCGGTTAAAGGAATATGTGCACTGTTCTTTTGACATATTTCACATGTTTGAACAAATGTTTTCATATCTGCATGTAAACCTGGCCAATAATGTTTTCCGCTGATATGGGCTTGGGTTTTAGATTGTCCTAGGTGCCCCCCTGGCATGTGAGGATGTGCAATTTCCAATACTATTTTTTTATGAGTTTTAGGTATCGCCAATTGGGTATTGACTAGGCCTTCCCCAGACGTTTCTCTCCTATATAGGAGTCCCTGTTTCAGAAATAAAAAGGGGCGGCCTTTTTCTTGGCCTTCTTCTTCAGGAATAGTTTGTAAGAAGGCTTTTGCGAGTACTGGATCATTCCGTTGGGCAAAGGCTAAATCAGGAAGGATGATGGGTTTGTCATCCCTTTTGGCGTTGATGTTAGGCTCCTTGTCAGCCTCTCTAAAACCCAAGACACCCCTCTCACTTTCCTCAGATTCAATTTCCTCCTCAAGACTGGGAAATAGGGCCTCCTCAAGGATTTCCTGGGCAATTGTATCCCTGGGCCGTATTTCAAAAGGGTTTTCTCCATGATTTTGTAGAAGAACTATTACGTCTCACCTAAAGTCAGGATTTGTAACTCCTACCAGGACATCCATATCAAACTTCCAGGCTAAACCAGATTTTAGGGCTAACCTGATATAGCATCCCAATGGGGGAATTAGAACTAAGGCAGTGGGAATTAATCCTCTCTTCCCAGGAGGGGTGGTAGTTTCCCTACTGCTAAATATACCAAAGCCAATGGATTCCTTAGTGGCAATAGAGGGGTGTCAGGCTCGGTGGCTACGTTTCTGAAATGTTAGGGTTCCCCAACTTATTTCAATTGAGTCGTATTCCCACTTCTGACACCATATGTATCACAAGTAGACACAGACGCAAGATTGACATGTTCAAAAACCTTTATTGTAACTTGAAAGGGGTGTTTGAAAAACTCCTAGCTTTCTCTATAGCTAAAGATGAGAGTACTCTTGAGAATCAAAGTAAAATAAACACAGTCTTAGTCATTTGTCAGGCAAAACAAAATGGTCTATACTAAAAAACCTATTACATGCCCTTACGACTACTACAATAAATGTGTATACGGAAAGATGTATATGTAAAGGAAAAAGCAGTGTTCAAAACAATATGTCAAGGTAACTGAGCAAAAGTCCCTTCCCCACGTTTCTAGCACGGGATGAGGTGGCACACTTGGGTCGTATAACACACTCTGGCTTTAGACACAAGGATTCAGCTCAGGCCGCAGACCAGGGCCTGCCATGGAAAAAAGTCTCTTGGTCATGCAAAATCTTATGTTTGCACAAAGTTTCTTATTCACAGGATGCCTCGCATTCATTCAAGAAAACAAAAGTTCCTTTCCTCCAGGATTCATAGATCACGAACTTCAGGCTTTATTTATTTATTTATTTGAATTTATATAGCGTGCAGCGGCCCAGGGGCATAGTGGCACTGTTACAGAATACTTGCTTGGTACTGCCTAGAAACAGATCAACAACAGAAACAATGTCAGATGTGATGGAATATATGTTATCGGGATACAATGGAACAGCATAACAAACTGAAAACGGTTGCAGGTTACATAGCATTGACAGATTAATTGAATAATTTAGTTTTTAGCAGTTTTCGGAAGACTGTGTAGGACTTTTTATTTCTGAGCGCAGTGGGGAGGGCATTCCAGTTTTTAGGTGCTAGGTGTTGAAAATTGGTGCCTCCTGCTTTGGCTCTATTGAAAGTCAGGACATAGATTTTGTTAGTGAGATGGGATCTCATAGGTCTGGATGATGTGCTGAGGGCTATCCTTTCAGTTAGATAGGGGGGTGCGTTATGTGAAAGGCATTTGTGTGTAATGGCCATGGTTTGAAAAGAATACATTCTTTAACCGGCAGCCAAGGTGCGTCCTTCCCTGCCTGGGAGATGTGTTCCCTTTTAGGAATACTCAGTGCAGCTTTGAGGGCATTGTTTTGTGTTACTTGTAGCTTCTGGAGGTTTTTTGGCAGAGGTGCCTAGGAAGAGGGCATTACAATAGACAAGCTTGGTACCGACTCTGGCAATTGATAAGCAGTTTTTAGTTGAGAGGAAAGGCTTGACTGCATTGATAATTTTAGTGGTGAGTGCAGCTGGAGAGGCTATGGCACTGACCTGGCGTGTCATGGACAGTGAGGAGTTAAGGTACACTCCAAGTGTTTTTACTGTTGACGAGACAGTGATGATGGTATTATCAATGTTGACGGTGCAATAGAGGGGGGACAGTTTATTGAGCGTTTCTTTAGTGCCTACCAGGAGGATCTCTGTTTTGTCTCCAGTGAGACAGAGGTCGTTGGCTGCCATCCATGTTTGTATGGCTGTGTAAATATTGGTTAAGGCTGTAGCGTCTTGTTCGTAGATGCCGGTTAGTGGGTGTAGGACCTGCGTGTCGTCGGCGAGAGAGTGGTTGCAGTACATGAACCTTGTGGGTTCACCTTGGTGGTGACTCCACAGTGTATGGTGCTGGGAGAAGCACAGGCGGAGTCTGAGAAGACTCTCACGAGACTGCCATTGAGGAAGGAAGCAATCCATGTTATGGCTTGTGGGGAAAAGTGTGCCGCGTTATTAGTTGCTTACCAAGAATGTCATGGTTGATAAGATCAAAGGCAGCCGACCGGTCTAGCAGGAGGAGAAGTGCTGGTTTGCCTTTATCCATAATATCGCCAAGTTGAATTTTGAGATCGGGTAGGGCAGATTCTGTCCCGTGGCCTGGGCGCAATCCAGATTGCCTTATTTTGTTTTCTTCCAGAAATTTCTGGATTTGCGTATAGGCCACCTTATCCAAGAATTTGAGCAAGAATGGGACGGTGGTAATCGGCCTGTAATTGTTAGCTATTTCTGGGTGTAGTGAGGGTTTTTTCAGAAGTGGGCGAACCCAGGCTTCTTTTAGGCTGTCCGGGACAGTATTGGAGTTGAAGGAGGCGTTGATGAAGTTTTTTTAGAAAAGGGGCTAGAGTTTTTACACACTCCTTGACTAGTTTGGCTCGGCAGGCATCTCCTTTGCAGTTAGATGACCTAATTGTATTGACTATGTCTACTACTTCGGACTCAGTAACTTCCCTGAAGGAGAAGGGTTTGATTTTTTCTTGATTGGTTTTGTCTTTGGTGATCATACTGTCAGGGTGTGAATCTAACATGATGTGTTTAGAGAGGTTTTTGTGGTGCTCATGGATCTTATTCTGCAGGAGCACAATTTTATTTATAAAGGCATTTTGTACACGGGCACACCATGCTTTATCTTTAACAATCTCTTGAGAGTTGTTGGCTGGTGTGGATAGTTCTTCGAAGATGGTGAAGAGCTCTTTTGATTCAGAGGTGGCATTGGTGATTCTATCCTTGTAGGAAGAAGATTTGGCTGTGATAATGGCTTTCTTGTATTGAGTGGCCAGGGATGTGTAGGTGGCTAATGTGGATTGCTGTGGGGATCCTAGCCATTTGCTCCAGGCTTTGCGTTTTAAGGCACGTAGTTCTTTTAGTTATGCGGAGAACCAAGTGTTTGCATGTTTTATTCTTTCGTTTTTTTTCTGTAGTGGTGCAATAGCATCAATGGCTGTTTTCATCATAGTATTGAAGATATCCGCCAGTACTGATGGTTCTGAGGAGTTTTGGAGGTGCAGGGTTAAGAGTTTCTACGAGGGGAGGATATTTTCTTTGGATAGGTTCCAAGCACTCCTGGCTAATGCAGGTGTGATAGGATTGGAGTTTTTAGGTGTGGTGGTGCTGATAGGAATGAGGAAATGTACAAGGTGATGGTCAGACCAAGGGGTGGGGATGTTGGAGCTGATGTCTATATCACAGCTGTGGTCCACTACCCAGTTAAGGGTGCACCTTTTGCAGTTGGTGGGAGTGGTGACTTTCTGGTTGAAACCGAGCTCTAGTAGAGCTAGTGCCATGGCTTTGGAAGGTCTATCTTTCTGGTCATTAAGACGTAGATTGAAGTCACCTAGGAGAACCGTTTTTGTAGAGGTTTTAAGGTTTTCACCTAGGAGATGGATGAGGTTGTCATGGAAGTCCGCTATTGGTCCTGGTGGGCGGTATGCTAGGTGGATGGTCAATGTGGTGTTGGGGCAGATGTCAATCTTGACTGCAAGGGAATCGATGTTCTCTCCGAGGTTTGAGGAGGTTTGTCTGACTGCTAGGCAGTCTTTGACTTTGAGGGCTACACCGCTGCCTTTGACTGTGTGTCTGTCTTACCTGTAGATATAGTGTCCTTGTGGTAGAGCTAGTGAGAGGGCTGGTCCAGCTGCTTCATGGAGCCATGTCTCAGTGATGGCTAAGATGTGAAGGTCGAGATTGGTAATGAGGTCATAGATTTCTGCGGCATGTGCAGGGAGGGATCTGGCATTAATCAGTGCACATTGCAGAGTAGTGGGTGTCTCGTGTTGTCTGGTTAGGCCTTTGGCTGGGTCGGTGGTGGTGGTGGTTTCCGTGGCCATGGGCACATAGTTCATATAGGTCTCCCTCTGTTGGGCTGGGACCTTCCAATCACACTTTCCCACAGTTCGTTACAGGTCTCCTTCTATCGGGCTTGGACCTTCCGATCACACTTTCTCACAGTTCGCTACAGGTCTCCCTCGGCCGGACTCAGACCCTCCAAATCACAATTGCTCACAGTTCGCTTTTCTCATAAAAGACTTTCGAATGTGCAAGGGGTTTTTACAAATACCTCAGCATGACCCCTTCGATTACAGTTCACTTTTCGTATACATTTTCCGACTGATGTCAGATGCATTGTCATTCATGGGTTTCCCGGTTTTTCACTTTTCAGCTTGCACCGCTATGCCCATTTAAACAGATACTTTTGATTGGGCACTTTCTTGCCATGTCTCACTTGTTCGATTCACAGTTCAGCAATACTTTGGCAGCTTAATCACATTTTACTTTCACTCGTGTCTTCTCAGTATGCGCGCAACCTACATTCTTGGGATACACTGTTGTGCCGCTGAAAGTTCAGGCTCTTCTAAATCGAGACTCTTGGACTACACGGGTGGAAGCGTTGCAACCTCAGGCGCACGCCAATAAGGTGTGCCATCCGGACCCATCCTGGTTCTCCAATCTGATCCACATTAAATTCATTGAGTCAAACCCTACAGCCACCAGCCCTTTCCTGAATTGTACTTGGCTACCTGAGTTTCTACATCTTATCCCAGACCTTTGTACCCTCTCCACTAAGGATATTGAAAGGTCTGAAGTACCCACTTTTAACAGCACTTCTATTGGCAACCTTTGAGTCCCCTATTGTTGGTGAAGGCATTTGCAGAAACAGTAAGTTATTGTTGGACGTGGGTTTTGAGGCATTTGTGTTTCAACCCTCCTTGCATCATGATATCGCATTTGATCAACCAAGCAGATTCAAACTTTATATTCGGCCCCAATTAGCCTTTAACTCACAGCGGGCAAAGCAGGCCCTGCCGAGGCAGTCAGGTTGTTGGTCTCACGTTCTGCAAAGGTTGCGATGACCATCCCACTTGACTGAGGCTGGTGCCATACAAGTGTTATCATGGAATCCCCATGGCTACCAGTCTTTTCGAGGCAACGCGGGTGCCCTTGTTAAACTAATGGGGTGCAGAGACTTGGCTGGATACACTTTACTATTCCGCTTGTCTTTGCCTTCTCAAAAGGGCCATCCGCAAGGAGGCCTATGTATTGCCACTAAATCTGTTTGCAACATAGCTGAATTTTCTGTTACCAGATCCCATAGGAACATGCTGTGTGCATACTCTACTAATCTTCCATTTGGAAGCGGGGGTACCTTGCTGGCAACCCTGTATGATCCTCCTGGGTGGTTTCTACTGCTGATCTGATGGAAACTGTTTCTGACACCCTTAGAAGGTGGCATGCCCTGCATCCAAAGGGTGGTATAATACTCACTGTGGGCTTTAACGTAGATTGTGTGTATAAACCATCTACAACTGTCCATGGGGGAAGAAAGCCTTGGTGGCGATTAAGGGCAAAGAGTGGCGGGTGGCTTTACCAGAGTTTGATCTCCAACTACCAATGATTAGTGAGGGGGAACCACAAACTACTTGGTCTTATGGTGTTGATATTAGTTGTATAGATTTCATTTTGGTCAACTCTGTTATTGGCAATCACTCCCCTGGATTTCTGGTTTCCCCAATTGCTACTAGTGATCATGCTATCCTTGCTATGAAATGTCAGGTGCCCCCTACTAAACCCTGACAATACCTTTCATGTAATCTGCCGGTTAATTTGCCGGGGAACAGGTTACGTTGGACATCAAACTAACGGCTGTGGCCTAAGAGAGGACGCAACCTTGAAGCATTGCAATTGGGACCTTGCGATGTTGATGGCTTTTTATCGTCCCGTGGAACACAGGTACTTAGCTTTCAGAAAACACACTGGTAAGCCTGGAGTAATGTAGGCTCTGGGTATAGATAAAAAGAAAAAAGCGCTTAAATCCCTTGTCCGCAGAACTAAGAGACGCTCTTACAAAAAAGTGGCCAAAATTAAAACTATTGCCGCCGCTAAGACCCTTTATAAGCAATGGCTTCGGGAATATCAGTTCATGGAAATCACCTCTGGTTGGAAGTTCATTCATCTCTTAATCAGAAACTATGACACATGACACCAAGACATTTTGGCACCTCAGTACCGCCATTGGAATCTGTGGCATTTCAGAAGAGCTCTGGGATACCTTTGTTGGGGATTTATACTGGTTGGAATCGGAAATTAGACCAGTAGAAAACCCAATGGCCCGGATGGACTGTGCAACGCGGTCATCAAGAGCGACCGTGAGTTTTGGGCTGCATTTAATCCATATTGATTGCTGTACTTAAGAAAGGCCTGCGTCACTTATTGGTAAACTACTGGCTATTGGTTATGTTAGATTGTAGCGTCAAGGGTTTCCCAAAAATATTATTGGGGCTTCTCTGTTCATGGGTGGCCCCAAGGGGTTTATTGAACTTCCAACAGACGGGCTTCAGGAAGGGTTGTAGTACCACCCATTCCAACTGCACACTACTTACCCTTGCATCAGACACTACTTACCCTTGTCTCATACACAATTCGTTATCCTGACACGTCACTTTATCTTTGCTTTGTGGACTACTCCGCAGCTTTTGATAGTGTGCTGAGATCTAAACTTTGGGTTAAACTGGAAGGATAGGGCATTGGCCCCTCATTATTATATTTTATGAAATCATTATATAGTATAGGGTTAGAATGCCCCAGGAGGGTTTGCTCTCCAAGCCCTTTGCCACCAACACACAGCTCAAGCAGGGATGCACACTCTCACTCTTCGCATAGCTGATCTTGTTCCCGCTCTGAAGGTTGCCCATATCCATCCGCCCGCTATGGCAATTTATTCACTGCCTTACGTATGCGGACGATACAGTCATATTAGACTGCACTGCCGTGGGTCTTCAGAGCTCTATAAATGCATTATATAGAGGAGACACAGCTCCCTCGCCATGCTGAAACGCTTCTGACACACCGGGTCAGCACCCTGGTGTCCCGCTCTCCTCTGGGTCTTCCAGGCTTCTCTTGTTGCCGCCTCCTGCTCCCTGGCTTCCATGTAGCAACCAGCAATCCCAGCTTGCGCTCCGTCTTTGGCAGAACCACGCCTTTTATACCCTTACTGAGAGTCAATTGGAGTCAAGTGTGCATGGTTAAGGTGAAATGCCTGACCTTGCCTGACTCTATTAGTGGGACAGCATAGTGATGAAATGTATTAGACCTATTCCTGCTTCCCAATTTTATTCCTATGGGTAATACTTAATACACTCGGTCGGTCACCTCTTCCTCGTCCCAGTACTTGTTGGCAATGGGGAGATGAGAATGAAAATACTGTCTCTGGGCTGAATGAACATAGGGTGATGGAAAGAAGAAAAAAAGGAATCCCCTGGCCTTGAATTTCTGTGACTGAGGTGATTCTCCCCTTTTAAAGACAGTCTCAGCCTCTGGTATTCGGTTATGGAGGTACTGGTTTTGCCAGCATACCCTATCATCTGAAATAGGGGAAGTTGGATAGGTTTTAAGGTCAAGGCTAGACCTTTGTTTCTCTGCCTCTGTTCTTGGGCGATAGCCTCGCCTCCATCTTAGATCTGGGACAGCAGGACCTATATATATATCCCATGAAGGCTCCAGGGACTTCCTCCTCTACGCCTCTTGTCCCTTTGGGATACCGCATCTCCCCTGGGTTTCTCCCATGGGCGCAACTCTAGACTCCCCTACCCAGGTGATCCTTCCTTGCTCGTCTACCCCCAGGGTTGGGATCCAAAAGCGATGGCCCTCCCCTGGCCACCTGAATAGAGGATTCTCAGGGTTTACATGGGAGAACACCCGTAGGTTTCTCAAATACCCTAACCCTTCTACAGGCCCGCAAGCATAATCAGCATACAATAGGGTGCCTTCTCCTGTCTTCCCTGCTCAGCCTCTGTACCCGTGGCAGCATCCCTGTTCTCCATATCCACCTCAACCGTTCTGATAACCGAGTTGTGCAATCTACCAAGAACCTGCCCATATCTCCATCTTCCTCCTTCTACGTCCCTTACCTGTCTTCTCACTTCCTCCCGCTCTTCATCTCTGTGCCACTGTAACAGCATTACCTCTTCCTCCGCTAGCCATAGTGCTTCCTTCATCTTTTCCCGTTCTTGTGCATCTACCACTCTTCGCAGTCTATCCACTATCCTCACAGGAAGAGGCCTAACCTCTTCTTTCTCTCTCATTTTCGATCCTTCCTCCACTCCTCTAACTATCGGTCTTACTCTTGCTTGCTCCTACACCCTTAATCTATTTACTAACCTAGCACTTGGGAGAGTTATCTCCTTCCTGCTCTCTGTTTTCAACCCCTCTGCCGCCCTAACCATTGAAGGAGTTATGCTTCCACTTTCCCCAAAATCCCAGTTCTTAGAAATCGTAACTAATGGAGGCGTTACCTGTGTCCGTCTTGCAACCAATGGAGTAGCTGCTGAGGAAAATAGTGGTACAAACTCTGGGTTTGTTATCAAAAAATAATTTCCCAAAAATCTGATAGTAAGCCGAACCTGCGGCATGAACAAATATTCACCCAAGAGCTCAATTTTTACCCTTACCCAATTCCTTAGTCGCACTTCACACTCTATCACTCTGCTCGCCTATACCACAACGACCTCACTTCACAATCTACTCCAATTCTTCTTCTCACTCTTACACAGAAGACAGCATCTTATCAAAAACACTTGCCGGCCGATATTTCCGAGATATCCCCCCACTCTAGCATAGGAGGGGCGCAATGGTTTCCACTGCAGCACCGCTGCTCTCACTCTCTTTATCACTAGTACCGCTGTCTCTACCACAAAACCATCTTTTCCTGACTACAGGAAATTTCCCTTCCCTACCTCAACTACCCAAGAAAATCAAGATGCAGACCTCTGCCCGCATGGCAGATACAAAAGAATGTCAATGCCTACTTTAGAAAGGTCCCTACGGTTGCACTTACCCTAACATAGCAACCCACCTTGAGGTGAGTGCTCCAGCTAACCAGATAAGCAAACTAAATGGTTTCAGGACGAGCTTCGCACTGGACGTGCAGGGTAAGACACCTCCTCACGCTTCTAAAATAACAAACTAGGTAACAAATATATACAAAGAACTTACAACAAAGAACAGTTCAACCACTGTATCCAGAAACATCCACTTTGCCAAACCATGCAACCTCAACTCATTTCATACCCACACCCCAAGTCTACCCTTACACCGCCCAAAAAAAAACTCAAATCAAAGAAAGAACCCCTTTTTTACCATTTCCCCCCTTGCTTTACACCCCTAAATGTGTACTCACGTGAACCCGAGGTGCTCCGATGTGATGCTTTTTCAAATCGTTCCGCACAGCTAAGCCGTGATTTTTAATCAATATGGCGTCCGGAGGCCTCTTTTTCACTGTGCACGGAAGACTGGTACCCGTCGTGAGGTGCTGTATCTGAAAGGTGTGGTCAAAAGTCCCCCAACGTCTCAGAATGCCTCGGATCCGAGCTTGGCTCCCCAAATGTGGGGATGGGCCTTTAGTCACCTTAACTCAAAACAAACCCACCACTTAAGAATCCAGTCCACGGTTGTACATAAAGCAAGTTTACTGTACAAAAGCTGCCGGGAGCGGTTAGATGGTGTTGCAGGATCAAACCAACCCAAGTTTCATCAATACAACATCAGTTGGCAGTTTATACACCTTTTGCAACAATTTAAAATACTCCCCGATACTTTTATTACCACCCACCCCCCAAATATTATTGGGCAAAACCTCTTCAAAGAAATCCTATCTTTTCCCAATTCTTCCATTTTCATTAGCAAGGCTTATCTTCATTATGTTCTTCAGATCATATCGAAAACACACCTCTTCCTGGAATTCGTTGTAGCAGCTCCTGACGTCGGTGCATGGCTAAACATTAGTATTGAAAACATAATTCATTGCTAGGAATAACTGGTCTAAGGCCTTTAACTTTACGTATGATTGCGCATGGTCCTGCTGACGTATTTTAGCAAATAGAGGAAGATCTGCATTACACAGACTACTGGCGCCTTAAAAAATACCTTCTAATTTATCTGGCCACATACAACCTCTGATGACCTGTAAAAAACACTTCGCTGTCAGACCCTGGCCTCGTGCCTCATGTTTATTACCACCAAAAACAAATGATTAACCCCCTCTAAAGATATGAATTCAGAGGGCAAGGTAACATCTGTGCCCTGTTTGTACGACCTTCTTACTAGGTAACTAGTTCTCTTTTCTGCCAAGAATGTCCCTGCTACTTGGAATGCATGTGTAACAGCTAACCGTGGAGAAAAGCTACCCATTGTGTGGATTTGTGTTTGTTTTGCATTTGCAGCTTTAATGTTCTACTGTGCGTCAAGATCTAATATGTATACATTCTAAATAGTAGTAACACTAGAAATAACCTATAATTAACTCAATTCAATTCATATGGATTTGCAACACTGTCACAGTTTGCTGCCACCCCCCTCCCCATCATCAATATGGTGTGCACAACATGAATCCCTCGTAATAAAAGGGACCCTCCTTGGCCCCCTCGACAGTAGCTGCAGGGCCCCCAATGGCGTGGGACCCAGGGCGACAGCACAGACTGCCGATGCCTCGGCTCAGCTCTGCCTGGGCCTGTGCTCAAGAATACACTGCACACTGTGTAGTGGTGATCAGCTGGCCCCAGCACCGGAGATGAGTTCTGGTCCAATTTGTGTATGTTTTGCACTCTCTAGCGTATTAAAATGCAATTGATGTTAAATACATAGAAGTAAACAATGCAGTGAGTGGGTAATTGTAAGAAGCTAGTGTATTTTCTTTTACTTCATTCCTTTCACCCGAAAGAAAGTTTAGAATGTTCCTTATGCTGGCGTTACTCATGTGATGATAATTGTAAGCTTCCACCAGGTTGGGAAAATAAAGCTACTATCATAGTATTTATACTCAATGTTACCATAATGATTTATATACTGTCAGGTTGACTTCTTATGTGATTTGTGCTTGTTTCCTGTCATCTGTATAAAAACGAGTGTTCATTTAATTTAGCTCTGTGTTTTTCACACGTCCATCACTTGCCTGCATCCACTGTTAGCCCCTCCCGATCTCTGCACCACAGTTAAGAGGCCCCTCCCCCGGGTGGAATTCCACAGCTTTGTGTGCATTTCCAGCCCTTGTTACTACTAAGTGCTCAGTGGGGATTTCATCTTAGGACCTCATGAGCATGAACGGCTGAGCTGCCCCAGAGAAAGCCACATTTTTTAGTGGCAGTTTTCACATAATTGTATGGAGCAGCTGCATTATCCTACTGCGCTATGTAATGCTACAACACACAGAAAATAAATCCAACTTGCCCGAACGTAGTGGAGCCAGAATGCACTAGGAGGAGACCCTTCAGAAGACAGAAATGGAGGTTAACGAGGGTCAACAAAAAAGAGTGATCGAGTTTATGCCATGGGGGCTGCAATGCAAAATAGAGGAGTCGCGCGCCTACTATCTTGCAGCCTCCCCATCCCCCCCACACACTACTCTTAAGTCAAGTGCCAGGCTATTATGCATGTCTAAGCAAAAAGGACGAGCACGCTCGTCCTTAGCACTTCAGTGGTGATTGTGCTGTACTTGGGTTGGTGCTAAACCTTTGAATTCTCCGCCAGAACACACTTGTTCCAACATAACATCTCATGACATTTACAAAAAGGATTAAGCGTATTTTATTCCGCGCTGTTCCATCTCTGCTCGGAACATTTCCAGAACGATTCACAAATCCTTCTCTGGCGCGAATTAATGTATGCAGTAACTCATCCTCGCCAGGTGTGCCCGAAAAAGCTGTGCCCTCTTCACAAAGGGCACCCCATTGTGTGCATCTACGGAAGCCCTTTTGCCACCCTCCACCCCTCCACAAATGCGCAAAATTAAGGGGAGGATTTTTTTTGCATTAAAAAGTGAACGCCGAATATTCCAATAGGATGTGCATTAATGTGAAATGTGAAATGTGAAAGGTATTTGTACCGCGCGCAGTCACCAACGGAGTTGGTCCCCAGGCGCTCTGGCGGATCTGCAAATGAGAAGGGTGGGATGGGTTAGTAGGGTGAAGAGGAGTAGGCTAGCTAGTGAGAGGAGTGGTGTTCTGTTGGCAGCTTCAACTCGGTGTACACCGGGTGCTGAGCTTGGGTGCGAGTATCGGATCGATGTCAGTACTCACTCGTGTGCTGTTGGTGTTCCTTATGGTTTGTTGCATGAAAAAAAAGCTTAGTTTCCACTACACCTTGTTGGAAAATGGATATTGCGTGACAGGGCCTTTTCTGAACCCATCAAAGACGTTCCACACGCCTAGCAAGTGTACAATGCTGACGCATCTTGACTTAAGAAATCAGGCCAAGCACGCTCATCAGGACCCTGGTCAAAAGGGCCATCAGCACGCCAATCACACACTTGGCTCTGTGTCATCACTCTAAGATCAGGCTGTAGTCTCCAATAGGATGTAGTGTGCAGAGCAGCAAACCACCGGTACAGGGGAACCCTACCAGAATTAGCTGAGAATTTCTGGAAATATGAAGTCATCTTTGCCCGCCTCGCTTCTAGGCGCTAAGCCAGAAGTGTGCTTTGTTGCCTACAGAGGAAGTGCCTGCCTGTCACGATATACTACTTTCTCTTACGCGCACCACCGGGGAACACATCGTAGTGTCTTGATACAGTTGGACTTTGCTTCTAAACTTGAACTTGGCCACGCCCATATTTTAGGAGCCCCCACCCCTTGACACACCCCTTTCATAGATTCGAAAACTGCCAGGTGAAAGAAAAAAATCATGCTAGCAGTTATGTGTTTAACTGACCTATATTCCTTATTTAAAAAGCAATCTGCATTATTAAAATTTTAAAAAAATGAAGTGTGGCTAAAATGGCATTTTACAAAATGATATGCCATACATTTGCTACCTTGGAATGATGAAAAGCTGAGCTGGGTGTGACAAAAATGGATCCGCTGATATCAAGCCAGACCTGCCTACAGTTGAAATTAAAAACTCTGAAATTTCTGGTGTTTGCGGCGCGCGCCCAACACTGCTCCTAGTTATGGAACATTCTTCCATTGTCATCTCTCAGGGTAAAAAGGTTGGGGATAATAGCACCCACACACACTCCTGGCAACATTTGTATCTAAGTAGAAAAAATGTAACACTTGTACCTTATAATCATCACTTTTAATTAATTTCTTCCGGGCAAATCTAAATATATATATATATATATATATATATATATATATATATATATATATATATATATATATATATGTTCAATCTTCCTCTGTTTGATGGAAAAACAGGGCTTATGTAGTTGACATTAGATGTGGCAGAGCACAGAAGGATATGCTGTGCTGACTTGTCAAGGATCACACACTTTAGTTAAGAGAGGAAGGATTTGAGACCAGTCCATCCCTATAAGGACTTGACCTTATGTTGTATGTGCAAGATAGGAACATTCCTCTCACTGAGCTGACGACACTGTGTATTGCAAAGGTTTGATTGGCGGTAGGGGATCCAAGCTGCATAGTTTTATACCCCCGCCCACAATGAGACAGCTGTGCACACCAGAAATCTGTAGGTCTCTCTCTCTCTCTCTCTCTCCCCGGAGAAAGTTTTGAAAACCCCAAAGTATCCGGGACAATCCTGGAGGTGAGGCTGGTCTGTATCGAGCCGTTCATATTTGATCAAGATGTGCATTAGTCTACTTGTTTATCTTGCCAGATCAATAGATTGCACTGATCATTCAAAATTCTTAGTTTTAACAGCAGCTGTAAAATCATTCCTAGGAGCTGTATTGTAAGCTTTGAAAGTCAATAAATCCTTATAAAAGCTCAGTGGGTTAAGAACCCGCAGCAGAGCTCTAGCTGCATGTTTCACATAAATCACTGCAGATGGCACGTTAACCCACCAAGTCAACATTCCAAAAGAAATTCATAGTGCGAAAAAGTGAGTGATTCTTCAACCATTTTATAAAGTGCACACGAATAACAGAATAGTCTGTTGACATTTTTTAAGATATATTGCCAGTATTGCCCAGCAAATAAATTTTATAGGAGCAAGAATGTTTAAAAGCTGATAAAGGTACATCTAGCATTAAGCTATTTCGAAACGCTACCAACCTTTTAGAGGCAGAGGCTAGTTGTATAATCCTGCCAGATAACATTTTTCACCAGAATCGTATTCATTTTGTGAGATGAGATAAAAGGCTGTGCGGGTTACACTGACTTGCAAGTGACATTCCCCGTTCGTACTAGCCTTTTACAGAAACCTTCCTGTCATTAAATCTACCCATTTTATTTTTGTTGTTGTACGTGGTAAGCATATTGTTGGGATGCACGTTTCATATCCCAACGTAGGGAAGAGGTATGTTACGCATGTCATGTTAGAACAATGGTGTGGCCAGGCTAGACACAATGGGTTTGTGGTTATGGGGAACAAATCTTCCTGGGAGAACAGAGTCTTGTTGTTATGTCCGGCCAAATGGTGAGTCGAATTAGGGTTAGTTAATAAAATACATGGAAGGGGTGCTGGACGGCAGAGTTTGCCCGTGTTTTATGGGTTTCGTTTGGGCTCTTAGGAAGATAGCAGGATGTGTGCTGAAGGCTGTATGATGTGAGATGGTAGTCGTAAATAAGGTAACGTGAAGGAATGCAGAAGGAGTAAACATGGGGAAGCCAGCAATGTTCCCTCTAAGCTGTGGGGTGCCGCTCAGAAGAATTTTAGCAGCGCACACAGACAATACCCATCTTCTCAAGAATTAATAAGGCACAAGACACTGCAGTTAATTGGCATTTCCTTTCTCTCCCAATAAATCGAAATTATACTAACTCGTCTTGATATTCTCGTAGCCTATTTCCATTACTCTGCTATGAAAGCGTGACCTTAAAAACCTAAAAATATTAAAACACAAAGCATGACCGTAAAAACCTAAAAATCCTAAAACAGAACAGCCATTTCCGTACGTAGACAACCATAATTAGAGGGAATATTGGACGCCAGTGCATCTGGGATGATAAGATGTTTATTGCCTGATGAAAAACATGGTTGTTTGTTTCTCTCTTGTTTTAAGTGTTCTGCAAAAGCCTTGCACATCACATACTGAGTTAAAGGTGTCCTACCAAATGGATCAAGTCATAAATTGAATTGTTTTTAAATAATAAGGAGATTATGTGCACAATGTCATGACTGATTATAGAAAGAAAGCACGTGGGGAAGGGTATTGTGTTTTGCCAATGTGTCCAATGGGATTTGAGAACGCAGGGGGATTAGATTTCCTTGTGCATGGTTAACCAATGCCATTTTGAGGGATGACTTTCTAACAGAATATGTGTGACTATGTAAATTGTTCAAATGTGTATAAATGTTGCAACTTTGTTGAGCACTGGAAAGAACTGTTAGTTTTCTGCTTCACGAGGCTGACTAACCCCTTCCGGCTGACAGCATAAAATAAACTTGCTTTTCTGACAAAGTGCATTTACTCTCAGGTGGAACTGTTTTTTCGCATTGATTTTGGAGTCACATTCCTACAATATCATACAACGGTATTATAGACATCTTGCCCCCTCACACAATAGTGAAGTTGAATGTTCCAAATTGGAATGCAGATCGACAATAAGAATGCATGAAGGTTGCTGTGGGCTGGGAATCCATGAATGGTCCAACTCTCTCAAGAAATGTGCTTGATAGGTCTACAGAGAAGGGACTACATTCAAATAAAGTTGTAATCATTGAGAAGTGGCCCAATAACATGTCTGACACCTCCCATCCAGCCCTAGCTGTTCATTCAGCAGTGGTTTGCAGTCTGGGACTTGTAGTTCAGCTTTTCCCAAAAATGTGTACTGCAAAGCGAATGCCGATTGACACTGGCTAAAAAGCAAACACTTCTTTTCCACCACTGCTCCTTACTCTGTATGATGGTTGTGAAGCAGAGATGCATATTTGTTGCACCCTGTAGGTCAGGTGTAAGTGGTGCACCCTTTGCTGCGTGTGTCTCTGCATTCGGGCATTCGTAGTTTTGCTTCTCATTTATCATTGCAGAGCTGAAAGTGTCAGAATGTAAAAAAGGAGGCCTGCCTGGGTGCCCTATTCATGCATGAAACTGCAACAAGGAGGTGTCTGAAGTTTGCTTTGGGTTGGTTGCATTATTAATAAAGGTAGCTTGCTTATTTAATCTTTGAAAACAGGCATCCAGCATATAGTTTTGTAAGAGTGCAAATACATTGTGCCTCATTACGAGTCCGGCGGTAACCGAGGTGGTAAAACCGCCTGGTTACCCCCGGACTTGTATTACCATTCTGCCTCCATGATTCCCGGAATTACCGGGGCATTACAACCCTGGTGTCCCGGGAATTCCAGAGGCGGAATGATGTAAATCCCCATTCCCATTGAGTCCTATGGCACTCAATGGGAATGGGGATCATGGAAACACCGGCACCATCTCGTGATGGTGACAGTGTTTCCTCGTCCGCCGGCAGGCGGGCGGTGGTAAACCCGCCAGGTCAGACCTGGCGGGAACGCCACCTCCCGCCTGCAGGACTCGGGATCGGCGGGTCTGGAATTAACAGTGGCGGCGGGTTTACCGCCACTGTTATTTCCGGACCGCCCGACCTGTAATGAGGCCCATTGTGTGGTTTTGAAAGTAAGTATTTTGTTTTGCTCTTTTAAAACTAACAGGCTGGCCTGTACATTTTTTTTTTTATAAATATACAATTGACCTATTCTTTCACAACAGGATTTTGAGGCCTGCTGTCTGGACTTGCCTTGAAAATGCATATGGGCCATCAAAATGAACAGCCCCAACATTAGCACTTTGCATGCAGAGTCGGTACCTTGCATGTGAAAGGGTCACTGGAAGTGCACTTGCCCCCATGACCCAGTTTCCATGAATTACTGCCTGCTGGGCAGGCATGTTCTGATAACAGAGCTGAAAATCACTGCTCAGCCATGGCTGGCACACACCTTCAAAGGCCACGGACCGCTACTGCTGCAAAATCCCTGGCTTCTGAGTTTTGAAACTTAGATTGCTGCAGTCCCAGGAGACACATAAAATCCAGAATTATTGCTTCTAAAGTGGACAACTGGAGAGATCTCGAAAAATCAGGTCAATCCTGTCGAAATCCAGGCAGGTGGCAATCCTATTTGGACTACAATTCCCATGACCCCTTGCGATTGACTATGGTGGCTAGGGATGATGGGAGTTGTATTCCAAAACATCTGGAGAGCCAAAGGTAAGTGACTATGTTCTTTCAATCTAAAGACTATATTTGCCCGAAGCACTTGCACACAGCTTTATTTCTCTTCCTTTGCAGGGCAAGGGTCAGTGGTGATGTCTGCCAGAGGCTGCCCTTACTTGCTCATACTTAAGGCTTTTAATCATTAGTGAGTTTGTAAACTTTGGTTTGTTAGCTTCAGCTACTTCTCATTCATTTATTCTGTGTCTCACCCTCTCTGTTCTTCATGTCATGGCATTTTATGTAGCTCAAAGCTGCAGTTGATATGGTTTTGTAGCACTGTATTCTTGTCCAAAAGTGCATTCACTGCACAGCTCAAGTGCCTGGTCGTCCAGTCTGGTGCCTGTGATGTAAATTGACTATATGCAGTGACATACAGGCGCAGGGTGCAGTCACATAGTTCCTGAAGTGGCAGTGTTTTCAGTGTACCTCTCTTTCCTGAACCAGCACTGCCTGCATGCACATTTGTGTTTTCTGAGCTAACACTGCTAAGCTGTGGGTCCATGTGGATGCTCTGTGTGATCTTGGGCTGAGCTCCTTTGCCAGCGTTTTATGCCTGCTACCTCCTCTTGATAATTACGAGGAAGTCTTGCTTCATCTATTGGCAACTGTCCTCTTAGAAAGGATAAGCCAACTTCTTCATGTAACCCCGTAGGTTCTTTCTAATGCACCTCTGTTTCATCCATTCATTAACCCCTTAAGTGCAAAGGACGAGTATGCTTGTCCTTTTTTGCATAGACCTGATTAAAGCTCTGCAGTTATTAAACTTGCTACAGCCTTCGGGCCAGCCCCACCAGTTAGAAGATGCTTGTGGTGGAAGCTAGGAGAACCCCTTGGGCCTATGTTCTAAGTGTCTATCTGTTGAACATAGTTCCGGAGCATGGGAGAGCGGCTGTTGCAGAAACTCTAACCATGGAACCCAATGGCCTTTAAGACTCACATCAGCAGCACAAGACTAGAACTTCCTCAGAGAGCTTCAGCTTGGAGACAACTCTCTCATCATCACAAATGCTCAAGCACTTTCCGCCTACACTCTGGAACCAAAAACCTCCAAAAGACTGAACAAAAGAAACAATCACAGGCAGCCATTCACCAACCAGCCAATCACAGGGAGCCACTCACCAACCAGGCAGCCACTCACCAACCAGCCAATCACAAGCAGCCAACCAGCCAATCACACACCGCTACTCACCAAACAGCCATTCACAGGCAGCCAGGTCACCTGTTACTGAGCTGCTCATGCTCTGCACAGATATATCTCCAAACATATCCGAAATTAACTCCTTTGCAATCTGCTAAAAGAGGAAAATACACATACTTGCCTCAGTCTAAACAAATCATACATACCCGACCTAACTGGCTCGTCTGCATGCAATTCCAGTGTGCATTATGTCTCTGCATATAGAGTTACTACTGACTTCTGCAATTGTATTCACTCTCCCCTCTTGCTTCTCCACTCTTTTTGACTGCTAACTCTCTATTCTCCCCTCCTTTCCCTTCTCCCTTTTCCTATCTCCTCCCCTTACTTTCTTCTATGCACTTACTCTATCAGAATTGTCCCTGGACCTAATATGATAGCAACCTTGTCTGTTTCCTCCACCCTCCCATTACTGTTTTTTTCCTCCCCACCACTCCTCCAGCACCGTCTGAAATGTCGTCAGGCCTAGTACGATAGTCGCTTGTTTTGTTCCTCCCCTCCCTTTCTGCACCCCTCTCCCTCACCTTTTGTTTTCCTCCAGCTCCACCAGAAATGTCGTCAGACCTAGTACGGTAGTCGCCTGTCTGTTTCCATTTCCTTCCCACTCTCCACCTCCCTTCCTTATCTATGTCTTAGCTCTTGCACTATCTGAAATGTCGTCAGGCCGAGGACGATAGTTCATTTCACATCCTTACTGTTCATGGCCTGTAAGAATGTGGTTGTATTTTCCCTTGTTCCCTCCCTTGCCTTGAAGCGCTTTGAAACACATTGTGTATAGGCGCTATATAAATAAACGATCATATCATATCATATTATTTTTGCAGAAGGCATGAAATACCCCACTCATGTGTTACTCCACTGTTGGGGTGAGCATAAATAGAAGAAACACAGCGCTGAATGGAAATGCTTGCAATAAATCATAACCACTGGTAATCTATCTGTGAAGTCTTCCCTTCCACTGTTTTTCAACCTGCTCTGCTATGACAGAAGGTGAAACACCATTTGCAAATCACGGTCTGCCCCAGGCCAGCACAAAAGCAAAATCCAGCCTGAACGGCTGGGCCACATGCCCGCTGCAGGACTCTACCAGCAATAGAGGAATCGCTGCGTGAGCTGGAAAACATTTGCATAAATCATAACCACTGGTAATTTCTCTGCGCAGCCTCCTATCACACCACGCCATCACAGTATGGGAAACACATTTGATCACAAACACAAAACAATCAGGGCACCGGGAACTCATTTAGCAACGATGTTAAAGAGTTTCCGTGGCCCAAAAAGAGTACTTGGGCTATTTTTAGAGTTTTAGTTCTGCTTTTGAAACGTAAACTGCAAGAATCGAGGCCAGAATCTGCATCTTGTTAAGACCTACAGGAGTGTGCCAGCCGAGCAGCTGCTTCCTCGCTGGAAGCCTGCATCTGTGTGGGGCCGAGAATCAAGCGCCCGGTGCGGACAGATGGGCCTCGAAGCACAGTCCTGTCATTGATGGAATCCAGGGACGACAAATTAAAGGCACTTTTCTTAAGGGGACCATGAACATGCGCGTGGGAAGTAACTCACATCTGTATAAAAGCCGAAATGCCTGGTTTTCCTGCAGCGCATCCCCCAATTTAGGGAGCACCAAATGGCTGGGAAGTAGAAGAGGGGGGCTGCCTACGGAGAATGCATTGGGAAGCCGCTGCCTCTATAAGGCCGGTAGGGCTGGGGAGGGAACCTTCCATGCCCACCCAGCCTTTTAGATCAGCGGTTTTCAGACCTTTTATGCTGAGCACCCCGCAAACGAAAATGCTGTTCCTGGATCCCCGAAAGCCAGAGCTGCAGAGTCACTGTCTTCTGATTAGAAAGGGCCTTGAACCCCCACAGGACATCTGTTGAGGGGCCCGCCCCACCGCTTGAACAGTGCCAGGCGGCACACTTCCACATTCCACTCTCGGGCCAGGGAGGCTGGAGTTCAGGCCTACCAACCATGCAATAATACTCACAGTTGGCACGCATTGAAGCTTTAGATGTAAAAGGGGGCCTCCTAAAAGCACCCCTGAGTACAGGGGTGTTTACTGAAGACTGGCGGGTGCCAGTTTCATTTTGCCAGAAGTTATGATTGCTAACAATTTCCTTCAACGTATTAGTGTCTGAGCTGTGGAGTGTGGCTCGCCTGCTCGGATGAAAATTACCCCTGAAGGGAGAAACGCAGCAAATAGTTTCAATCCCCAGTAGCAAAAATGATTTTCTTAGAAACGTGTGCTGGCTTGGTTTAAACAACCGTGGAATGCTAGCTATATATTCCAGAACAAGAGTTCTATAGGGGCGTGGAGAGCTCAAGCGTTGGGCCTCGGGTTTGAGAGTTTTCCATCGTTTCACCGCGACTCCTGCCTTACTAACCACCTTATGCCCGGGGCGGTGGTGGCCGAGAGGGGGTGATGCGTTCAGGGGGCGCCTGCGAGGTAATTCATGTTCTTAGCAAGCACCCTATCTACAGACCCAGTGGCCAGTGGCAGAATCCAACCAGCCTTCCTACGGATGCCAGCATATGCAATACACAACTCGTCCAGTAGGTGTCACTATAACACTGGTCTCGGTTCTCGCCAGTGCCTGAGACTATCACGTTCTCTAAATAAACACTAGGTGGCAGTCCTGCAGCGGAGACTTATCTGCCTATGACACTCCAGCTGGCCCCTAGATGTTACTTCTGCACCAGTATCCGTGGGCTTCTGGAGGATGGACAATGGCAAACTCCAACTGACCAATGGGTGTCGCTCAAGCAGCGAGTAGGTTCTCTCTGAGACTTCACCCTGCGCCATACAAAATCTGGACACCAGGTGTCACTCTAGTTCTTTCCATTGCTCCATTCTTTGTCATAGTCCTAATGACCACTAGGGATTCCTGCCCTGCTAGTTTTTGTGTAACTTTAAGGACTGGTGTCAGCAACCTCTGGCTCTCAAGAGGTTTTTGACTGCAACTCCCGTCAGCCCTTCCCATCTAATTCTATAGGAGGGATCATGGCATGGTCATAGTGCAACATTTCTTCAGGTCCACAGGTTGCATGGAGACATGCCCCGCTTCTAGAGCCCTGCCTAACAGCGTGTTCCAACGTGTCACCAGTGTATTCACCTCCAGAGCCTCGTCCCAGGACTTCCTTCAAGCGGCCTCTAGGTGTCGCTAATGTCGAGCAGTGCTGTCGGTTCAGGACATGCACCCCCCTGGCCGCTAGGGGGTGCTGCTCCCCATTCTGCACAGCCCTGCCATCAAGAGCTATGGCGAGAACCCATGACCCCATGACTTTTGCAAACATGACCTTCTCGGTTGGAGAATTGTTTGGCTGCCAAATGAGGGACCGGCAAAGCAACACTTGGCCGACAAAGGGGGACCTCATAAAAATCAAGGAAAAGCCCTCGGGTTCAGGGCTGGAATGGATGGGACAGAGATAGAGAGAGAGGGGCTAAAACCTTGGCAGGGTGTCAGACCCATTGCGCCATGTCTGTGCTGGGCTTTCACCAACAGAGGGAACTCACAGTACTAGAAGGTAAAACGTTACCTCACCAGGGTAGGGAACTGGCATAGCACAGGCCTGATCTGCCAATTAGCAACCGGGGTGGGGTACAAACCAATCAGGTTGCTCAGATCGCTGGCTGACTCCCACGATCCAAGCCCACGTTCCAAGCAACATTACGGCTGCTTCCCCCGCCGCCATCTCCCCCAGCCTCCCTTCCCCTTCGTTTTCCCATCAGCCCCACTTATCTGATTCCTTAAGTGCCTGCCGCCGACGCTACTGCTGCTCCGTGTTCCTGCTCGCTGCCATGAACATAGAAAAGGGTCTCCGCTTGGATCCCCGTCTTCCAACTCTCTGGCGGCCATCTTGCGTAAGGATTTTGTATGAACGAACGGGACGCTCTGGCGTCCCGTTCGTTCATACAAAAAACATTGCTGTCAGCACCCCAGGTTACCCGATTGACAACCCAGGGTGCTAATGGAAGTAATGCCTGATCGTGGTAATGGCACCGGGGCCTATTGGTAAGGCACTCGCTCCGCTCGGGCACATACCTCGTGTTACGGGCCATTACCACCTGATCCGTTCTGCCGCATTGGGTATTATTGCTAAAGTAAAACTAGTCCTCAGCCACAGGAAATCCTGGCTCTGAGCAGGGCGCCACCTAGTGGTCAATGGCACTCCTCTTGTACCCTGAGCCAATATTATTTGTCTATACCTTCTCATGCCTTGCTACATGCAGCTTCTTGACAGCTCACCATTCTACTTTCCACTTCATACTACACATATTGTTATTGTTATTTTGCATTTATATAGCGCCTTATATACCATTGGTATGGTCTGAAGGCGCTGGTAGGTTGAACGCCCTTGGGAACCGAAGTTCAGATCAGTAGAGTGAGTAGGGAGAGTCAAAAAGGTGCGTGTGGGCACCGGGTATGTGTGCAGCTCGTGCAGTATCAGTGTAATAGCTGCTTCCTAGCGGTAGGTGTGGTGGTTGAGAGATCAGGAGTATGTGTTCGTTCTGGCAGGATTTATCCAGAGCGGAGGTGGCTACGTTAGGCCTGAGGAGAATGCCTGGCTGGGGGGTGTGTAACCAGCAGTGATTACTTAGAATGATGTGGAGTGAGCAGCGGATGTTAGTATGAGAACATTTATACCGAATGGTGTCATAGTATCTCTGTGTTCTCGTTGACTGGTGTTGTAAAGGAGAGAGTAAGCGTGGTGATGTGATATGGTGTGTTGCATGGTTTTTCAAGCGTTCTCTGTATTCAATCATACTATATACATCACGCCGTTCTATGCGCTCCAGTCCGTTCCATGCACTCCTATCCACTCAAGCATTCCAGTATGCTCGATACACTGTGGTTTGTTCCACGCACTCATGCATTCCGGCTCATCCCTCGCGCTCTGCACGCTCCAGTCGGCCCCACGCATGTACTCTTGTCTGCCCTTCACATGTACTATACATTCACCTGTTTTATGCACTCATCCCCTCTAGGCACTCATCACCTCTAGGCACTCATCCCCTCTAGGCACTCATCCCCTCTACGCACTCATCTGCTCCCCGCACTCATCTGCTTTAAGCACATATATTCATCTCTATACTCACCTGTTCTATGACTTCATCCGTTATATGCACTCATCCTCAGTGTACCCTTATTTGATCATCCACTCTATCCACTCAATCAATTCATCCGCCCTATACAGTCATCAGGTCTTATACAATCATCCGCTCTATCCACTCATCCGCCATATACGCACTCATCCGCCATATACGCACTCATCTCTTCTACGTACTCATCCCTTCTACGCACTCATCCGCCATATACGCACTCATCCCACTCTACGCACTCATCCGCCATATACGCACTCATCCCCTCTACGCACTCATCCCCTCTATGCACTCATCCCCTCTACGCACTCATCCCCTCTAGGCACTCATCCCCTCTACGCACTCATCCCCTCTATGCACTCGTCCCTTCTACGCACTCATCCCTTACTTACACCTGACTATGGAGCAGTCACTCACATGCTGGAAGTGGAAGCAGCCGGTATCCGCCATCACCGGCACACACAAGCACCATCCATACTCTACACCTCTCCCACCAGCTTTCCTCACAGAGACCTCCAACAACACTCGACCCACCCTCGCACACAGGACAGGCCTTGTTATTAGCTAGACATGAAGGGTACCTTCACCTGGGCGCCTGTCTGGACACATATATGCACATTATCTGAGCAGCACGCAGAGCACGGATCATTGACATCACAACACACCAACACAACTGCAAAGCAATATTGCACTGCTCCGCCTACTCTACTGAACAAACCCAACCCATTTTCCTGCAGGTCTCAAAGCGCCAAGAGACCAATAAAGTGGCAACAGTGTGCTGTATAAAACATCTATCCAGATATCTTACAACCTAATATTCTTATTTTGCCATAAATGCTGAATCCCCAAAACAGTTCTGTTGTTGTCCTGTAAGGTTCACTTAAAGGAATGGTTCGGTCAGAAATATTATTGTCCCTATGATTCGGCTATGTGCTTTTAACCATAAGTTGATCGCTCGTACAAACATTTCCTATGGACCTTACCGGAGTTTTCGTCTTTTGAACACAAGTGAAATCAGGCAGCAGCGCGCGTCCATCTTGTGATTATCTTATCAGTTGACACATCGCCCTGGGTGAACTGCCTTTGTGGCACTAAATCATATCCCCTGCCCCTGAGCCTGACATCACTAGACGCGTACTGCCCATTTCACAACGCCAAAGCACGTCTTGTGTCAACATTCTCTGCGCTTCAGCTAATGACGTGTCGCCATGGAAATGGCAGGACGCCTCTTTCCTCAATAAGTATAAACAGACCGTTTCACAGCACACAACAGCAGATTTTCTATTCCATTCCTCTCACTGTATTTCTTTGAGTATTCTGTGACTCGTTTCTGTGCTCTGTTCAGCTACCCTCGTTGCTTGTAGCCCATGTGAACAGATACCAGTACCATCGCTATATATTATTTTCGTTTGTTTACCACACAATGGCAACAATAATGCCCTACCAGTGCGAGCCCGAGTATTCCGAGGAGGAATTACTGGAAAGAGAAAGATGCAGAAAAGGTGGGGCTTCGGACGACAGTTGGGAGGACAATTCAACAGATGATGAGCCTGGGCCTAATCGCATGGACGGTATTTCCACCTGGTGTACCTGCGATCGGTGCACGCTAATGCCAACCGAGGAGGAGAACTGCTGCTGCCGAGAAAACTCTGGATGCTTGTCCTACATATCGCAAGGCGAGCCACGGCCGCAATGCGTTACCGAGCTGCCAGACTTCAGGCAGCCTGCTTCATACGGTCCGTGTTGAGGATTTTGATGGTGCTTATGCACGAACTTTGTGCAACAGTTCGCCCTCGTAATCCAAGTAACGAGTAAGTATACTCTGGTTGTGATGTCAGTTAGGCCACTACTATTTCATGGTTGTCTCCTATATTCTCATAACTTCAATATATCATTATCATATCAATTTAGTCTTGCAATTCTCTAGTAATAGTCTATAAAAGCCGTTCAATATTGTGCAGTGTCTAGTTAGTATTTGGCAAAAATGCCATTGGATACACGAATTGTGATTGACAACTTAGGTTTAGTACACTTACCTTGGTCATTTAAAAACAGTTTGTATCTTTCTCTTTCATAGGTGGTACTGGCTGGTGGCCTATCGTTCTTTTACATGGTGGCTTCATGAGAGGCTTGGACACCGTGTTCGACGAGTAATATCCGCCTGTGTCATTGGTGCCATTAGAGAAACTTTCCCCAGTGACAACGGTCAGTACAGGGGATTTTCCCTCGCTGTGCTGCAACCAGACATTTACAATGTGTAGTAGTTTTGTGCCATCAAAATAAGAAACAAAATAAAACACAACATATTTTTTATCAATGGTTGTTTCAGTTTTTAAGTGAATCAAGTGTGTCTCCATTCAGCAGTGGTCCGGTGCCTTTTCTGCACGCCCCAGGCCCATCCATCCCCCCTCCACTATCAAAGGCCGTTCGCACCAGTGGATGTTCGCTGCCATGGGGTGCTGTCAGGGGCGCGAACGGCCAAGGTGCCAAAGACCATACACACTTCAAAGCTATCATTTGCGCAGGGGTCATTGTTCACATGGCCTCCTCAGACCCCGTGTCTCCAGGCAGGCTCCCCTTGAAGCAGGCCACACCCCTGCAATCCACATAAGTGTGTCTCTATTCAGCAGTGTTCTGGTGCCTTGTCTGCACGCCTCCCGGCCCATCCATCCCACCCCCCACTATCAAAGGCAGTTTGCACCAGTGGGTGTGTGCTGCCATGTGGTGCTGTCAGGGGCGCGACCGGCCAAGGTGCCAAAGACCATGTACACTTCAAAGCTATCATTTGCGCAGGGGTCATTGTTCACATGGCCTCCACAGACCCTGTGTCTCCAGGCAGGCTCCCCTTGAAGCAGGCCGCGCCCCTGCAATCCACATAAGTGTGTCTCCATTCAGCAGTGTTCCGGTGCCTTGTCTGCACGCCTCCCGGCCCATCCATCCCCTCTCCGCTATCAAAGGCAGTTCGCGCCAGTGGGTGTGTGCTGCCATGTGGTGCTGTCAGGGGCGCGAATGGGCAAGGTGCCAAAGACCAAGTACACTTCATAGCTATCTTTCGCGCAGGGGTCATTGTTCACATGCCCTCCTCAGATGCTGTGTCTCCAGGCAGGCACCCCTTGAAGCAGGCTGCCCCCCTGCAATCCACATAATACCACGGCATATACATGTCATTCATTCACAAACACACCACGTTTTGTAATTCTTTATAAACCACTTGATATTTATCATGAGATCATCTTCGAGCACTACAAGTCAACTCGTGAACGTGCTAACTGAGAACCCCGGTGACCGATGCTAATCTGCTCGACGTTGCACTATCTGTGAACTTCTGTGACTGCTGCGAGTCAACTCATCAGTTTGCTACCTGTGAACATATCCCTTTTCTCCTGCCACTAACTACTCTGCTTGCTGAATCTGTTTGTTAGTCAAGGTAAGGGCATGTATCCTAATCATATCTCCTTCATCTGTACATTTCTATCTATTTCGAAGTAACGTACTCAGTAGTGCTATGTTCATTGGTCTCATTGCTGTTGACTTGAGTTTCATTTGTTATGTTATCGATATATCAATTTTCATCAGTGTCAATTGCCATCGAATTGCATCCTTCGTGGACCGTGTCTATATTATAAGCATGTTTCCTTTTCATGCACAACAGTACATTCAAGGGACGAGTAACATGTTCTGATTTTCATCAAATCAATGATTTGTATGTGAAAGTTATCCTATAATACAGCCGCCAACGCTGCACTGGTTTTGCTGTGGTGACCAAAACAAAGCTTGCATTGAAGAATCTATGGTCTAATTCCTTCTTTCTCACATTTTTATGCAAAGTAAATTTTGAATAATGTTGATCTTTTTTTTGCATAATTTACAACAATGCCTGCATGTTTGATTTTCGGTTGCCCTTCGAAGACCCATGACAAATATGAAGGCACTACAATGCATGTATTCCCTAAGACTGTAGATCGAATTAGAGAATGGGTCAGATATTGTGGATATACACCGGCAGAGCTTGAAAGTACAGTCAACAAAGTCTTGGAGGACAAAAGGGGTGATCGATACCGCATCTGCAGCCTGCACTTTACCCTGAATATGTACGACACATCCCTGAACACAAAGAAGAATCAACTGAGAACGACTCGAACATTGCTCCCAAACGCTATTCCAACTTTATTCGTTAACATGCCGCCACAGGTGAGTCACGCTTCCTGATTTAGCTTTAGGCCTTGCGGTAGTGTGCAGGTAACTGTATGGATTGATTGGTATTTTAGGTGTAAATGTCTCTTATAATGCTTTAGCTATTTATATGATTGTATAGCTTTTTAAATAATGACCATTTTTCTAAACATCAGTCCTTGTTTTTAGAACCCTCATAGAAAACTGATTTATGGACGCAGATAACTATGCTATATTATGCATTTAAATACGCATATTTTTCACGTATTCACTCTCCATACATGCACATTTTTAATATTAGCATTTCTAAATCAAATAATACTTCCCCTTTACAACTCCATGACTATCCACCGAATATGAAGCAACAAGATTCAACATCCATGCCTTGCCTGGAGTCATCAACCACTTCGAGCGCGTATCAGGTAATCTTACTTAGCTATTCTGTTCCAGACTTGTTTTATGCATGGAATTTGAGATAATGTAATCATATTTACGTATTGTGTCATTCTTTTACCGAATGTTTCAATCATGGTTTGTTATTGATATGTACCTTTGTCGTCTTTCCAAAGTGTGTGTTCAGTTTCCAATATTGTAATCCATACTAATGCAAGTACTGTGTTTCAGGGAGATGCTGAAGCATCCAATATAATTACAACATCCCTTGTATTTGATTCGGAGCCAGAGGTATGGGTACTGACAGTTCCATCGAATGAGATAATCTGATCATATTTGGATATTGTGTAATTCTTTTACACAATGGTTCATTTGTGGTTTGCTATTTATATGTAGCTTTGTCGTCGTCCCAAAGTGTGTGTTCAGTTTCCAATATTTTAATCCATACTAATGCAAGTACTGTGTTTCAGGGAGATGCTGAATCATCCAATACAATTACATTATCCCTTGTACTTGTTCCAGAGCCAGAGGTATGCGTACTGACAGTACCCTCTAAAGAAATAAAGTCAGTCTACTTTTATGTGTAATGCAAATGACTTATTTTAAATGGATACTCTTTTCTAGGGATGTATACAAGCTATGTATATTGAACGGGAGGCATGCGGTGCACCAGCTTGCTGATGGTGATGTTAGAGTAAAGAAGGTTTCAAAGAAAAGAAAGAAAAATAAGGTTATTTATAAACAGTTTATACTTTTAGCAATTGTTTTGTGCTGAGGCCTTCATTACATGCTTTTTTTTACTGTAAATTGTACGATAATGTATGTTGGATTTACACTGAACATCTTTTTTCCTATCTGTCCTGTAGTTGCCCGATGGAGTACGGACTATGCAGACACAGGCAGCGATACAAATGAGAGATGCTGCTTGCCAAACTGTTTTCAATATGGAGGAACTATTAATTGAGGCGCGGCGTGTTCAGACTCGAGATGCCTTTGTCCAATGGCCAGAAATAGAATTTAATGTGACCGGCGAATCCAGCAAAGTGTTTTTGGACCATTGCTACAATGCGACTGCTCAGCCAGATGAACATGAAACTGAATGTATAGAAGATAGTTTTACATTAGTCGCAGAGCACTTGACACAATCGACACCAGCCAAATAAATTGCCACCCAAAAAGCAATCGACATTGATGTTTTCTCCTATCCACGGTGAAGTAACAGATATTGAAATGACAGAGACTGAAACATCAACACAATTGACCGACAAACTAGACAAAGATCTCAACTATAGTATGTCCTGTTTGGCTGATAGGTCCACAATGGTTCAGTCCGAAACAACAGTGATGTAGGATGACAGTCTAATAAAGGAGGCCAAATACATAGTATTCGACAGCAGCTTGATGGAGATTATAAAGATGCTGAAATGTGTGCATTCAGTGAGAGGGGAAGTATGTGGAAAGCCATTGGTGAATGTGACTCGTCGAACACAAGGCAGTAACCACAAAATATGTGCCACCTGTGAAAAGTTACATAAAAAATGTTCATGGTCCGCTCAACCGATGCTGGGGAAACTGCCAGCTGGCAATCTACTGTGTGCAGCAGGTTTACATTTCAGTGGCTCTAGTTTCAGGAAGTTATCTAGTTTCTGTCAGTTTGTGGGACTCCATTTCATTTCTAAAACGCAGTACTACAAATATCAACGTGATTATCTATTCCCTGCCATTAGTGAAGCATGGAAAATTGAACAATTGTCTATTGAAAGTACATTCTCCAACAAACGGTTCTGGCTAGCCGATAATGGGCAGTGTGACAGTCCCAGACTTTCTGCTAAGTACTGCACCTACCACTTTCAGGATATGGAAAGTAAGAAAATTGTGAGTTTGGTGGTCGTGCAGGTGTCCCAATGTAAATCCTCAGTGGCCATGGAGAAACTTGGTTTTATAAAATCACTGGAAGATCTACAATCGAGGGGAATGCAAATCGAACTCATAGCCACGGACAGACACGTTTCAATAGCAAAGACAATGAGAGAGCAGTTTCAAAATATTAAACATAAATTTGATGTGTGGCATGTTGCCAAATCAATCAATAAAAACATATCTGCTGCAGGGAAAAAAAAGGTTTGGAAAGTATTTCACAGTGGTCCCAGTCTTTCAGCAACTATCTTTGGTGGAGCTCCAAAACATGTGATGGGTCTGTGGAAATTCTAATGGAAAAATGGTGGTCATTAATGCACCACTGTTCCAACATTCACCACTGGACAGAAAACCAACATTTCCACTAATGTGAACATGGCCCTTTGTCCCGGAAGCAGGCACGGAAGCAGAAGTGGTTGATTCCATCTTCACCGACACACAAAGCCCTTGAGAAGATTGTGTTTGATAAAACTCTATCAAGAGATCTGAAGGGACTCACAGAATTTTGTCACACAGGAGATTTGGAGGTGTTCCACAATATGTGCCTAAAGTACAGGCCAAAGAGATTTCATTTCGGCTTTGAAGGGATGAAATATAGGACATTACTAGAGGTATTAGCGCATAACGAGAATGTGGGCCGTGAACATTCTAGGACTGCAGGAAACTTAGGGATGCTTCGCTACACTATGGCCTTTACGAAAAGAAGAAAACAATGGGTGGTCAAACCAGTAGATGATGCAATGGAATTTGATTTTGTAAAAATATCTTATTATTAATGTCCTAGAAATGCATACTCATGGAATTGTGCGCAAATCTATTCAGAGCACACATACATTGCCAAAAAACATTGCCAACATGCCATGTCCACCGAAAGCAGAGCTCGTTGAACAGTTCAAATCCCGTTACACATGATTAACATCTGTTTTTATTTTTGCCAAAAATGTTTTTATAAAGTGTCAAAATAAAATATGCATTTTTTCTTTTAAAATCTACCCTCTTAGCCCTTTTAAAAAAAAAATAGTACAATTATTATGATTGATATACAATGTAACACTGCTTTCACATTTCACAGTTTAGTCGAGCTACTGTGGGACCTTCATGTATCGTGTTAGTGCCCGATGGATAACAGTGTGTAAGAATCTTTGGTTTTTGGCAGTTGCCTTGCCATACAGTTCCCCAAACAGCTGAATATCTGCTTGTCACACAAAAGGGATGAGACCTGACTACATAACATAATAGGCATGCAAGAAGTACTGACTGTGAAAACATGCCATGGGGTAGGAGGCCGTGAGATAAGCAGAGGTGGGGCTATTACTAGACACACTTTGACTCAGTTTTTGTATTTCATCAAATACAATTATGGAGTAGGGCGCATTCTGTCATTGGCAAGTTTCCCCTACCCCTCAGCAGCGCTACGAACAGCGAGCAGTGACAGCCCCCAATTTTTTCCTCCAGGGCCCGTGCTTCAGAATTCCAGTTCTCATGGATGCGTTGACACGGGATGTTGCAAACTAAAAATGTATGTTCATTTTGAGTGAAAGTCACCAGCTTTGAATTTTTGCTTGGGAGCTGGGGAGACCCATGCGGCGCACACACAGTATAAGGGTCTACTGGTTTTTGACCTTGAGAGACAGGGACCATTCCAAAAGGGATTGAATTGCAAGAGGGGTGTAATAACATATGATATGATAAGGTTATCCATTCAGAAACTGGACCTAGTTACATGTAAGTTCAGTTTATGAAAATCGTTGACACGAACGGAGTCTGCGTTACGGTCTGCATTGCGCCAAGAGAATGGAAATGCCGAATATAATGTAAGTTTCTCTTAGACGATTTTATACCAGAATTAGTCTAAATACGAATAGCTGACCATTATTACTGGGTTACATTGTACTTGTTCGTTCTGTGTGGCATATTGCAATGAAGTGCACGTACAACCTTTGTGTGCTGGTCTTTCTACCGGGCACATGTGCAGTCCAACATCCACACGCATGTAGACCACCACTCGTTTCCCCCTTGTTTCAACGCTAATAAATCATTACATTGTACACCTCGAATATTTGCCTCATTTTACGCATTACGTTTAGAACTGAACATACTCCATTGCACTATCCTCGAAAGCAAATAGCGGAGTACTTTGATATTCCACCTTGTGTTCTCTCGGTTCACATTGTGTCACCTCTGCGCTAATAAGTAAAATTATTAATTGTAATAAAGATTGGCTATTGAGACACATTTCTATTTTTATGTTTTTCAAACAGGTACATCCTGCCATTCTATGATTGTCATCTATTCCAGACCCCAACCAATGGATTCTTCAACCGCCAGCTGCAGCTACATATCAATCACTGGATTTATTTGACTCTTTTTTGGGACGATCGCCAAGGGCCGTTATGCCCTTACGCTGTACCAGCGATTCGGTGCAACATGGCAACCTTTACGGGGATCTAGTGCCAAGTTGATGCACCAGCCTTCCAATTCACTGTGCGACCAAAGTGCTTCATTTATCCAAAACGAACACCCTGTGTACCCACAGGGAACAGCACATGACTCACGATAAATATTTGCGGATCGAGAACAAAGAAAAAAAGTTCCATTTTGATTGAATATGTCAATCGCCGATTGTTCTCGAAACATTTAAGGTGAAATAAATGTACTTTACCAATTGTATAGTCTTGCTGTTTCCTTTTAAAGTACAGTTTCATATTCCGAATTGTGACGTGCTGTGTTGTGAGATGATGTGTGTTGTTTTCCGGGTTCTGCGTCAAGTTGCGTAGGTGACGACTGGGCGCGTTTGGCTACGCTGCTCAGTAACATCACGGGGAGAGGCGGAGAATATCAATGATTTGGTGATGTCGGGCTCAGGGGCGAGGGATATGATTTAGTGCTGCAAAGGCAGCTCACCCAGTGTGATGTGTCAACTGATAAGATTATCACAAGATGGACGCGCCCTGCTGCCTGATTTCGCTTGTGTTCAAAAGACGAAGACTCCGGTAAGGTCCATAGGAAATGTTTGTACGATCAATCAATTTATGGTTAAAAAGACATGGCCGAACCATAGGGACAATAATATTTCTGACCGAACCATTCCTTTAAATGTTCAGTGCAGGAGAACTAACATGGTTTTTACCCTTACGGGTTACTGGCCGCTATCATCACATCAGGGCTGAGGAACCACCGAGCCATCCCTCTCCCCAGAACAGCTGGAAGGGGCGGTTGATGAGGCCTAGGGCGACCTGATCAAAAAAGAGAAACAGGCGATAGCTATGTTCCATTTTTGTGGAATTCAATCACCTGCACAGTCGGTGTGTGCTCGCCTGGGCTTTTTTTGAAATGTTTAATTAAATAGAATGATGGTAGACCTACCTCCGGTAAATGTGTGTGGGCTAATCCACGCACATTTTCCTATGCTCACAGCACGACAAACGCATAGCCCTGTGTACTTTGGGTGGACACAGCCTACAGGCACAGTACGCCCTGTCATATTTAGTTGGGATATGGCATCAGGAGTACACAATGCATCTCCAGAAGGGGGGGACCAAACCTTTCCCCCTTGCCATGGCTACCCTGATCAACTAACAAAGGCTCCATGGATCTGACGTGCTCTTTGGTTGGGCTCTACAGCTGGTGGCAGAAACTAGCATACCAATTAAAGGGCAATTCAAAGAGGCCTACATGGGGCCTGGCTGTAGAGGTTAACAAAGAAGACAGGAAACCCTGACAACCTTACATATGCAACTTTATCAACCTGAAGACAGCTCCCGCCCTCAGTATTCATGACAGTGAACTGTCATATCTGGCACTGCGTTTTTACAGTAGTCCACCCTGCAAGTGGACCCCATTCATTAGGTACGAGAATGTGGTTTTCAGGAGCCAGAGAGTCTGGTCTCACCACAGCTTCAAGGGAAACCTGCTGCTTTAATCAGGAACCACGGAGAGCACCATTAACCAGATGCCCCCTTTGATCCACAACAGACAGGCAGATGGGTAGGACCTAGTATAATATGTTTTCACCCCTTTACCTTTTCCTTTGCAAATCACTCTGGTTATGACCTCATGAATACAGGAGATTGTTGGTGGGAGTCCCCAGAATTGGTTCATTAAGGTAGGCTTAGCCTACACCAATCAATGGGGCCCATTTGTCTTTCAAAGAGGGCTGAGCCCCTCTTTTGGCAGATCATCTGAAGGCTTCCCCAGAAGCAGAAGGAAGAACTCATCATTGGACCCTGGCTGAATGTACAGTCTGCCTTACAGCTTCTGCCAGTGAAGGAAGGACAGGATTTTCAAAGAAGGAAGCACGATTCCTCCCCTAAACATCTCCCAGGGAACAGAGGGAGAGAAAGAATCCAGAGGACCCTCCAGCAGTTCCAGAACCAGTAACCAGCCAGCACACAGCATGCCCTGCTAAGCTCTGCAGCAAGCTTCCTAGGTGGGAAGTGCCAGAGAGTCTCTGAACCAAAAACCAAGGACAAGGCTGTTGCCTTCAACACTCTGCTCAGCTTTGGGCCGTCCCCCTTAAAGGACGACACAAGCCCATTGAAGAAGCTGGGGGAATTGCCTTGACGAGCATCAACCGACGTCCACCTTAGAGGACATTTTTCAAGCTAGTCAAGTTCCTCGAGCTGCAACCGACTGCAACGCTGACCGGTGTTATGCAACAGTTGCTTAAAGACATCCAAAATGCCTTGACCAGTGCTTCAGAACCACCTACCACCACTGGGACAACGATTCCTGACCCTTAGCCGCCGTGTAGGCCAGCCTACAGCCGTTCGTCCAGCTTTGCTCACCCAATTGTCTTGCCGCCTGATACCCGCAGCTGACTCCCGTCTTAAACTCTGTTACAGAAGCCTGCAAAGCGGGCTGAAGTTGACTCGACCCTGTTGAGCACCAAAACATCTACAGCACAGGGTACATTGTGGTTATGTCCCCCTGGTCTTTCTTGGAAGTCCCCTAGAGACATTTTAAGACCCATTGCTCCCTTTGTGCTGAAGCCAAAAAACCTCAAACTAAAATCCTGTCAGTATCCAGAGTGCACCCCTTTCCGTCATGAAACTATCTGACCTCTGCATTCCTTTAAAGGGTGGGTTGTATTTCATAGTGCTGCTAGAACTGTCTGTTGGGATAATAATTGTATTTTCGCCATGCTGCCACTAACCAACGATCCCCGACCTTGCAGAGATAAGCCTGCCGTTCCGTCCACGTTACCAAACTTGGACAAAGAGGTTTATAATTTGCTTGTGTTTCCAATCTGTTTGGATCCCTTCGGGTGTACTAGAGGTGTGGGGTTGATTGATGGTTTAGAAAACGATAGGACCACTGGTTACCCGGAAGTTGATTCATCACAGGGATGTCTCGAACAGGAAGAAGACCACTTGTCCCCTCTGCCCCAGGCACACAACGTCTATTGCAGTCCTCTATCTCGATCAGTGAGCGCTGCTGCCAGAGGTTTCTTGTGCAGCGCTGCCTATTCTGTTGGCCCTTCCTGATGCCGCGCTCACAGCTCGTGGCACCCTGTGTATAGCGACCCGTTGCTATCACACAGTGCATACACTGTTAGTGAGCAGGGAGTGCTCTAGGACAGGGTGTTTGCTTAACTGGCGCGTGACAGATAAGGGATAGCATTTTTGCAGGCTCCATGGCGGGTCCCATGATGACACAGGGGAAAAATGCAGAAACTGCACTCAAGTTAGAACAATAGTAACTGTGTTAATGCTGGGGGAGAACGGCTGGAGCCTGGGAGACGTAGATGGGGGATGTTGGTGACGTGATGGCAAAGGCCTGCAGGTGTGACATGTGGGCCAGAAGTTATGAAAGAAGTGAGGGTTCTATTGTGGATGAGATGGAGGTCTGGCAGGTGTGAGATGTTATAGTGTGGGCAGGAGCTATGGTATACGTATGGGTTCTATTGTGGATGAGATGGAGGTCAGACAGGCTTGACTTCCCATAGTGTGGGCAGAAGGTATGGTATATGGGTGGGTTCTATTGTGGATGAGATGGAGGTCTGACAGGCGTTACATGTCATAGTGTGGGCAGAAGGTATGGTATAAGCGTGGGCTCTATTGTGGATGAGATGGAGGTCAGACAGGCGTGGCTTGCCATAGTGTGGGCAGAAGGTATGGTATATGGGTGGGTTCTATTGTGGATGAGATGGAGGTCTGACAGGCGTTACATGTCATAGTGTGGGCAGAAGGTATGGTATAAGCATGGGTTCTATTGTGGATGAGATGGAGGTCTGGCAGGTGTGAGATGTCACAGTGTGGGCAGAAGCTATGATATAAGTGTGGGTTCTATTGCGGGTGAGATGGTGGAGGTCTGGCAGGTGTGAGATGTCACAGTGTGAGCAGAAGCTATGATATAAGTGTGGGTTCTATTGCGGGTGAGATGGTGGAGGTCTGGCAGGTGTGAGATGTCACAGTGTGAGCAGAAGCTATGACATAAGCATGGTTTCTATTGCGGATGAGATGGTGGAGGTCTGGCAGGTGTGAGATGTCATAGTGTTGGCAGAAGCTATGATATAAGCGTGTGTTCTACTATGGATGAGATGGAGGTCAGAATGGCGTGCCTTGCCATAGTGTGGGCAGAAGGTATGGTATAAAGGTGGGTTCTATTGTGGATGAGATGGAGGTCTGACAGGCGTTACATGTCATAGTGTGGGCAGAAGGTATGGTATAAGCCTGGGTTCTATTGTGGATGAGATTGAGGTCTGGCAGGTGTGAGATGTCATAGTGTGGGCAGAAGCTATGATATAAGTGTGGGTTCTATTGTGGGTGAGATGGTGGAGGTCTGGCAGGTGTGAGATGTCATAGTGTTGGCAGAAGCTATGATATAAGCGTGGGTTCTATCGTGGGTGAGATGGTGGAGGTTTGGCAGGTGTGAGATGTCATAGTGTTGGCAGAAGCTATGATATAGGCATGGGTTCTATTGTGGATGGGATGGTGGAGGTCTGGCAGGTGTGAGATGTCATAGTCTTGGCAGAAGCTATGATATAAGCGTGGGTTCTATTGTGGGTGAGATGGTGGATGTTTGGCAGGTGTGAGATGTCATAGTGTGGGCAGATGGTATGATATAAGCGTGGTTTCTATTGTGGGTGAGATGGTGGAGGTCTGGCAGGTGTGAGATGGCATAGTGTGGGCAGAAGGTATGATATAAGCGTGGTTTCTATTGTGGATGAGATGGTGGAGGTCTGGCGGGTGTGAGATGTCATAGTGTTTGCAGAAGCTATGATATAAGCATGGTTTCTATTGTGGACGGGATGGTGGAGGTCTAGCAGGTGTGAGATGTCATAATGTGGGCAGAAGGTATGATATAAGCGTGAGTTCTATTGTGGATGAGATGGTGGAGGACTGGCAGGTGTGATATGTCATAGTGGTGGCAGAAGCTATGATATAAGCATGGGTTCTATTGTGGACGGGATGGTGGAGGTCTGGCAGGTGTGAGATGTCATAGTTTTGGCAGAAGCTACGATATAAGCATGGGTTCTATTGTGGGTGAGATGGTGGATGTTTGGCAGGTGTGAGATGTCATAATGTGGGCAGACGGTATGATATAAGCGTGAGTTCTATTGCGGGTGAGATGGTGGAGGTCTGGCAGGTGTGACATGTCACAGTGTGGGCAGAAGCTATGATATAAGCGTGAGTTCTATTGTGGGTGAGATGGTGGCGGTCTGGCAGGTGTGATATGTCATAGTGTGGGCAGAATGTGTGATATATGCATGGTTTCTATTGTGGGTGAGATGGTGGAGGTCGGTAAGGTGTGAGATGTCATAGTGTTGGCAGAAGCTATGATATAAGCAAGGGTTCTATTGCGGATGGGATGGTGGAGGTCTGGCAGGTGTGAGATGTCATAGTGTGGGCAGAAGCAATGATATAAGTGTGGGTTCTATTGCGGATGAGATGGTGGCGGTCTGGCAGGTGTGAGATGTCATAGTGTGGGCAGAAGCTATGATATAAGAGTGGGTTCTATTGCAGATGATATGGTGGATGTCTGGCAGGTGTGAGATGTCATAGTGTGGGCAGATGGTATGATATAAGCATGGTTTCTGTTGTGGGTGAGATGGTGGAGGTCTGGCAGGTGTGAGATATCATACTGTGGGCAGAAGGTATGATATAAGCATGGTTTCTGTTGTGGGTGAGATGGTGAAGGTCTGGCAGGTGTGACATGATCATAGTGTGGGCAGAAGCTATGATATAAGTGTGGGTTCTATTGCGGATGAGATGGTGGAGGTCTGGCAGGTGTAAGATGTCATAGTTTTGGCAGAAGCTATGATATGAGCATGGGTTTTATTGTGGGTGAGATAGTGGATGTTTGGCAGGTGTGAGATGTCATAGTGTGGGCAGAAGGTATGATATAAGCGTGAGTTCTATTGTGGATGAGATGGTGGAGGTCTGGCAGGTGTGAGATGTCATAGTGTTGGCAGAAGCTATGATATAAGCATGGGTTCTATTGTGGGTGAGATGATGAAGGTCTGGCAGGTGTGAGATGTCACATTGTGGGCAGAAGCTATGATATAAGTGTGGGTTCTATTGTGGATGAGATGGTGGAGGTCTGGCAGGTGTGAGATGTCATAGTGTTGGCAGAAGCTATGATATAAGCATGGGTTCTATTGTGGGTGAGATGATGAAGGTCTGGCAGGTGTGACATGATCATAGTGTGGGCAGAAGCTATGATATAAGTGTGGGTTCTATTGCGGATGAGATGGTGGAGGTCTGGCAGGTGTGAGATGTCATAGTGTGGACAGAAGCTATGATATAAGTGTGGGTTCTATTGCGGATGAGATGGTGGAGGTCTGGAAGGTGTGAGATGTGATAGTGTTGGCAGAAGCTATGATATAAGCATGGGTTCTATTGTGGATGGGAAGGTGGAGGTTTGGCAGGTGTGAGATGTCATAGTGTGGGCAGAAGCTATGATATAAGCATGGGTTCTATTGTGGGTGAGATGGTGGAGGTCTGGCAGGTGTGGCATGTCATAGTGTGGGCAGAAGCTATGAAATAAGTGTGGGTTCTATTGTGGATGAGATGGTGGAGGTCTGGCAGATGTGAGATGTCATAGTCTTGGCAGAAGCTATGATATAAGCATGGGTTTTATTGTGGATGGGATGGTGGAGGTCTGGCAGGTGTGAGATGTCATAGTGTGGACAGAAGCTATGATATAAGTGTGGGTTATATTGCGGATGAGATGGTGGAGGTCTGGCAGGTGTGAGATGTCATAGTGTGGGCAGAAGCTACGATATAAGCATGGGTTCTATTGTGGGTGAGATGGCGGATGTCTGGCAGGTGTGAGATGTCATAGTGTGGGCAGATGGTATGATATAAGCATGGTTTCTATTGTGGATGAGATGGTGGAGGTCGGGCAGGTCTGAGATGTCATAGTGAGGGCAGAAGGTATGATATAAGTGTGGGTTCTATTGCGGATGAGATGGTGGCGGTCTGGCAGGTGTGAGATGTCATAGTGTTGGCAGAATCTATGATATAAGCATGGGTTCTATTGCGGAAGAGATGGTGGCGGTCTGGCAGGTGTGAGATGTCATAGTGTGGGCAGAAGCTATGATATAAGTGTGGGTTCTATTGCAGATGATATGGTGGATGTCTGGCAGGTGTGAGATGTCATAGTGTGGGCAGATGGTATGATATAAGCATGGTTTCTGTTGTGGGTGAGATGGTGGAGGTCTGGCAGGTGTGAGATGTCATAGTGTGGGCAGACGCTATGATATAGGCATGGGTTCTATTGTGGATGGGATGGTGGAGGTCTGGCGGGTGTGAGATGTCATAGTTTTGGCAGAAGCTATGATATGAGCATGGGTTTTATTGTGGGTGAGATAGTGGATGTTTGGCAGGTGTGAGATGTCATAGTGTGGGCAGAAGGTATGATATAAGCGTGAGTTCTATTGTGGATGAGATGGTGGAGGTCTGGCAGGTGTGAGATGTCATAGTGTTGGCAGAATCTATGATATAAGCATGGGTTCTATTGTGGATGGGGTGGTGGAGGTCTGGCAAGTGTGAGATGTCATAGTGTTGGCTGAAGCTATGATATAAGCGTGGTTTCTATTACGGATGAGATGGTGGAGGTCTGGCAGGTGTGAGATGTCATAGTGTGGGCAGAAGGTATGATATAAGCGTGGTTTCTATTGTGGATGAGATGGTGGAGGTCTGGCAGTTGTGAGATGTCATAGTGTTGGCAGAAGCTATGATATAAGCATGGGTTCTATTGTGGGTGAGATGGTGGAGGTCTGGCAGGTGTGACATGATCATAGTGTGGGCAGAAGCTTTGATATAAGTGTGGGTTCTATTGCGGATGAGATGGTGGAGGTCTGGCAGGTGTGAGATGTCATCGTGTTGGCTGAAGCTATGATATAAGCGTGGTTTCTCTTGCGGATGAGATGGTGGAGGTCTGGCAGGTGTGAGATGTCATAGTGTTGGCAGAAGCTATGATATAAGAATGGTTTCTATTGTGGATGGGGTGGTGGAGGTCTGGCAGGTGTGACATGATCATAGTGTGGGCAGAAGCTATCATATAAGTGTGGGTTCTATTGTGGGTGAGAAGATGAAGGTCTGGCAGGTGTGACATGATCATAGTGTGGGTAGAAGCTATGATATAAGTGTGGGTTCTATTGCGGATGAGATGGTGGAGGTCTGGCAGGTGTGAGATGTCATAGTGTGGGCAGAAGCTATGATATAGGCATGGGTTCTATTGTGGATGGGATGGTGGAGGTCTGGCAGGTGTGAGATGTCATCGTTTTGGTAGAAGCTATGATATGAGCATGGGTTTTATTGTGGGTGAGATAGTGGATGTTTGGCAGGTGTGAGATGTCATAGTGTGGGCAGAAGGTATGATATAAGCGTGAGTTCTATTGTGGATGAGATGGTGGAGGTCTGGCAGGTGTGAGATGTCATAGTGTTGGCAGAGGCTATGATATAGGCATGGGTTCTATTGTGGATGGGATGGTGGAGGTCTGGCAGGTGTGAGATGTCATAGTCTTGGCAGAAGCTATGATATAAGCATGGTTTCTATTGTGGATGGGGTGGTGGAGGTCTGGCAGGTGTGACATGATCATAGTGTGGGCAGAAGCTATCATATAAGTGTGGGTTCCATTGCGGATGAGATGGTGGAGGTCTGGCAGGTGTGAGATGTCATAGTGTGGGCAGAAGCTATGATATAAGCATGGGTTCTATTGTGGGTGAGATGGTGGATGTCTGCAGGTGTGAGATGCCATAGTGTGGGCAGATGGTATGATATAAGCATGGTTTCTATTGTGAGTGAGATGGTGGAAGTCTGGCAGGTGTGAGATGTCATAGTGAGGGCAGAAGGTATGATATAAGCGTGGGTTCTATTGCAGATGAGATGGTGGAGGTCTGGCAGTTGTGAGATGTCATAGTGTTGGCAGAAGCTATGATATGAGCATGGGTTCTATTGCGGGTGAGATGGTGGAGGTCTGGCAGGTGTGACATGTCATTGTGTGGGCAGAAGCTATGATATAAGTTTGGGTTCTATTGCGGATGGGATGGTGGAGGTCTGGCAGGTGTGATATGTCAAAGTGTGGGCAGAAGCTATGATATAAGTGTGGGTTCTATTGCAGATGAGATGGTGGAGGTCTGGCAGGTGTGAGATGTCATAGTGTGGGCAGAAGCTATGATATAAGTGTAGGTTCTATTGTGGATGAGATGGTGGAGGTCTGGCAGGTGTGAGATGTCATAGTGTGGGCAGAAGCTATGATATAAGTGTAGGTTCTATTGTGGATGAGATGGTGGAGGTCTGGCAGGTGTGACATTTCATTGTGTGGGCAGAAGCTATGATATAAGTTTGGGTTCTATTGCGGATGGGATGGTGGAGGTCTGGCAGGTGTGACATGTCATTGTTTGGGCAGAAGCTATGATATAAGCATGGTTTCTATTGTGGGTGAGATGGTGGAGGTCGGGCAGGTGTGAGATGTCATAGTGTGGGCAGAAGCTATGATATAAGTGTGGGTTCTATTGCGGATGGGATGGTGGAGGTCTGGCAGGTGTGAGATGTCATAGTGTGGGCAGTAGCTATGATATAAGTGTGGGTTCTATTACGGATTAGATGGTGGAGGTCTGGCAGGTGTAAGATGTCATAGTGTGGGCAGAAGCTATGATATAAGCATGGGTTCTATTGTGGGTGAGATGGTGGAGGTCTGGCAGGTGTGACATGTCATAGTGTGGGCAGGAGCTATCTGTGATGTTGTGAGCTGTTTGCTCTGAATGGAATGCAGAGTATAGGATGTTCTAGTGGAAGGAGAGACTTGAGAGATGTCAGTTGAGCAGGTGTTGCTGGGGCTGCTAAGAGAACTCTTATTCAAGTGTACGGATGCCAGTAAACAGGTTTGCTCTTATAGTGACTTACCACGCGATGCGTCTTTATAACAGTACCATAGAAGAGTGGGCTTTGTTACAGATGTGATGGCAGAGCCCTGGAAGGTGTGACATCTGGTAGTGTGGGCAGAAGATATGAAAGAAGAGCTAGTGGGCTTCAGGGGTGTGGAAAGGCCTGTTAGATGGCATTTGGGTGTCTGTACAGTGCCTCGATCGTTGCCTCTGTGTGTAGAAAATGTCTGTCTCTCTGTATGGCTGTGTGTCAGAGTGATAGAAGGTTAGGGGGGCAAACCTCTTGCTTTAGTTGCTCTTGTCATCCCGCAGGTCAAGGGCAAGAAGTGGGATTCAGGCAGGTGCCTGTTTAGGAGAAGGAACTAGAAAATTGTGCCTTGCTTCTTTTAGTGAGTGTTGACTGTGAACTCCATCTCTTAGCCTAGTCGTGCAAGCCTGTGTTGTGGTGGAAACTTCCCTTCGAATAGTGTATGTGTGTGTGTTGTGAGAAATCTGAGAGCATCCTCTCATCTACTCCCCTTTGGTCCTCCTCTCAGGTGGCCAGGGAAAGGCCATCACTCCTGAATCCCGGCCCTGGGGTGGAGAAGTTAGGGAGGATCACCTGGGTGGAGCCCTGGGGACTGGGTGTGAGATGCAGTACTCAGCAGTTCCCTTTCAGGGAGAACCTTATATCCCAGAGACAGTCATGGGGTATTGCTATTCATATCCCGCTGACCAAGAAAATGTTCAAGAATGTTACCACTCTAGAAACACCAGTAAGAGGGTAAAGAAGATTGGCGTACCCTTAGGCGAGACATGGTATCCCACCTCTGCTAATTATGACCAACCTAAACCTCCCCAACCTTTATGAGGTATTGCAAGACCTCTGCCCTCATTTCTTCACATTTAACCTTTGAAAGTACTAGGACGAGGAAGAGGAGACTAAGAGTGATGAACACTACACCCCCATTTTACCACTTAGGTACTGAGATGAGCAAGATGCCTGCAAAGTATGGTGAGGGTCAAGCATGTTCTCTTAATCATGGTCAGGAAAGTCTAATTAGATAACCTCACCTGCGGCCTTTCAAGGGGCTGCAGGTGTGTAAACGGAAATCAGTGAAGAGAGAAAGAGAGCAGCAGCAGGGAGGCCTGTGCAGGAGAGATGAGGGGAACCTTTCTGTGTGGATGCAGCCATCGTGGGACCTGAAGTGTGACTAGGACACCAGCAGATATTCCCGATTTGTGGGAACCTCTGTGGCAGAGTCGGAGCAGCTGCGAGCTGCCAGCATATACCAGAGAGAGAAAGGATGCTCTCCGTGTCCACCAAGAGGCAAGAAAGTTGCCGCAACCCGCAAATGTTAAAGCAGCATGTGAGCGGGGGCTCGCCGAGGTCAGGGCCCCAGCCCGGGGAGTTGAAAGGAGCAGCGAGAGCCGCTGCAGGAAGACTCCGCACATCAGTGAGTTCTGGGGAAAAGACACTCGGAATCCGTAGCATTCCGGGTGGGCTGCTTACAACGAATGAAGCTGCGTATGAAAGCTTCAAAGTGAAATGAGATACATATTACATACCGAACTGAATGGAAGTTTTCCAATAGTGCTAACCTATATGTATTGAAGACAGAACAGAATGAGAGTTTTCAAATGGCGCTAAATTACACATTTTGAATATTTAATTGAATGGAAGTTAAAACCAGCATTAAGACTATATATATTGAATGCCAAACTAAATGAAAGCCTTTTAACAGCGTCACACCACACATATTGAACGCTGAACTGAATGAAAGCCTACAACAGTGATAAATCAAGCAGGTTGGATACCGAATTGACTGAAAATACAAAAGTTGAACTCATTTTGACTATTAATGAAATTTCGAGGCAATACCAAGAATCAATAAAGGCTAAAAGGAAAATGCTGATATGAAAACTACCTATAGGGAAAGGAATTAGTGTGAAGAGTGCAACCAAAGGTGGGCATGAACAGGCCCCCCACCAGGTGAACCTTGTGAATGAATGCCGTGTGGCAAGCCCAAAGATTGGGAAAAGGTGTATGGCAGAGCCAAGAGGCCCACAAGGAGAACCTAAGTGAGTGTGACTTTTCACACAGGGGCACGTGCAGAGGAACCTGTGTGGGCTGTGGAGCCAAGGAGTCCTGGTTGCGTGACTTGTGATGTTTTGACTGTGTGGTCTAACAACTGCACCTAGACCAGTGAGCCCTACCTTGTGGAAGGTAAAGCCACTGCAAAGTCTACTAGGAAGAAGCACTGCAAGTGAGCTGGTGATGCAAACCAGAAAGAGGGCCAGGTTGACCGAGAGTTTAGTTGAACTTTCAAAGAGTGAATCATCCATTGGTTGCTATATTGAAGCCTTGGGGAAGGGAACCCTGAGACTTGATGAACTACAGCTACCGTCTTGAGGACAGGGCCTCAAGACCACTTGTTTGAACTGTGTTACTTTGAACTTGGGGAAGGGAGCCCTAACGAGTTTGTGGAACTGCTTAAATTCGAACAAGGGAAAATCTGAAATACTTTTTTGTGGAACTTTCTTGAACTTGGGGAAGGGAAGCTGAAGATAAGCGGGGATCTGGAAGAAGCTCTGAACCTTGTGTTGATCACCATTCCTTTGAATATTGACATCCATACACAATGTTTAGCTTTAGTTGTGAGGGCAAGCATAGGTTCTGGACACAGACAGACTTTTAAGTTGAACTCTTTGACTCAGACTGTCCTTTGTTTTGTTCAGGTAACGAAATCTCACCTTAGTATAGGGCAAGTTATGCCTTCTACCATCCTGATATTTTAAGTTAATAAATATTGTTTGTTTCAACATAAGTCTGTTATCTGTGTCTTGCCTCATGATGCCTTCACAGTGGCTGGACATGAAATGGGTGTGGATCGGGCTTGCCTAGTCCCCTCGATCCCAATTCTCCTCCAACCATTCGCTACATACTGCCATTCCTATATCTCCCTGTTTGCTTGTGCGGGGGTGGGATGAAGGGGCAGATACTTGTGTGGCTTGTGTGATGTGGTTACTGCACTGTGCATGCTAGAGCCGATGTGTGGCTTCTGTGGTGTGATATTGTGCAGAGGTGGGTGGGCCATTTGTACTGTGCATGCTAGAGCCGGTGTGTGACTTCTGTGGTGTGATATTGTACAGAGGTGGGCGGGCCATATGTACTGTGCATGCTAGAGACCAGTACTGTGCATGCTAGAGCCGACGTGTGGCTTCGGTGGTGTGATATTTTACAGAGGTTGGTGGGCCATATGTGCTGTGCATGTTAGAGCTGATGTGTGGCTTCGGTGGTGTGATATTTTACAGAGGTGGGTGGGGCATATGTACTGCGCATGCTAGAGCCGATGTGTGGCTTCTGTGGTGTGATATTGTACAGAGGTGGGTGGCCATATGTACTGTGCATGCTGGAGCCGGAGTGTGGCTTCTGTGGTGTGATATTATACAGAGGTGGGTGGACCATATGAACTGTGCATGCTAGAGCCAGTTTGTGCGGCTTCTGTGGTGTTATATTGTACGGAGGTGGTTGGGCCATATGTACTGTGTGTGCTAGAGCCTGTGTGTGGCTTCTGTGGTGTTATATTATACAGAGGTGGGTGGCCCATATGTACTGTGCATGCTAGAGCTGGAGTGTGGCTTCTGTGGTGTGATATTGTGCAAAGGTGGGTGGGCCATATGTACTGTGCATGCTAGAGCCGGCGTGTGGCTTCTGTGGTGTGATATTGTGTAGAGGTGGGTGGCCCATATGTACTGTGCATGCTAGAGCGATGTGTGGCTTCTGTGGTATGATATTGTACAGAGGTGGGTGGGCCATATGTAATGTGCATGCTTGAGCCAGTGTATGTGGCGTCTCTGGTGTTATATTGTACAAAGGTGGGTGGGCCATATGTACTGTGATACTGCACTGTGCATGCTAGAGCCGGAGTGTGGCTTCTTTGGTGTAATATTGTGCAGAGGTGGGTGGGCCATATGTACTGCACATGCTAGAGCGAATGTGTGGCTTCTGTGGTGTTAAAATTTACAGAGGTGGGTGGCCCATATGTAATGCGCATGCTTCAGACAGCATATGTGGCTTCTGTGGTGTTATATTGTACAGAGGTGGGTGGGCCATATATACTGTGATACTGCACTGTGAATGCTAGAGCCAGAGTGTGCTTCTGTGGTATGATATTGTACAGAGGTGCGTGGGCCATATGCACTGTGCATGCTAGAGCCAGTGTGTGACTTCTGTGGTGTGATATTGCACAGAGGTGCGTGGGCCATATGCACTGTGCATGCTAGAGCCGGTGTGTGACTTCTGTGGTGTGATATTGTACAGAGGTGGTGGGCATATGTAATGCACATGCTTGAGCCAGTGTATGTGGCTTCTGTGGTGTTATATTGTACAGAGGTGGGTGGGCCATATGTACTGTGCATTCTAGAGCCGGCGTGTGGCTTCTGTGGTGTTATATTGTAGAGAGGTGGGTGGGCCATATGTACTGTGATACTGCACTGTGCATGCTAGAACCGGAGTGTGGCTTCTTTGGTGTAATATTGTACAGAGGTGGGGGGGCCATACTGCTCCTTGAAGTCTTGATTTAGGATTGTACTGCACAGGTTAGGGCATGAGTCTGCCAATGCTTTGTGATCTTGTAAAGTGTCAGTATGGCAGCCCCTCCACCCCATGTGATATGCTAACGTCCAGGCAGAGTAGAGCAGATATGTTCCACTTGTTGTATGATATTGTACAGTGCACTGTAGAGCAGTTTTTTTTACGTGTTGTGTGGTATAGTACAGGGCAGAGTAGGTCAATTGTTTCAACGTGTTGTGTGGTCTAGTACAGTGGACTGTAGAGCAGGGCTGTTTCCACATGTTGTGTGGTCAAGTACAGTGCACTGTAGAGCAGTTGTTATGACATGTTTTGTAGTCTAGTACAGTGCACTGTAGAGCAGTTGTTTCCACATGTTGTGTGATCTAGTACAGTGCCTTGTAGAGCAGTTGTTTTTACATGTTGTGTAGTCTAGTACAGTGCACTGTAGAGCAGTTGTTTCCATGTGCTGTGTGGTCTAGTACAGTGGACTGTAGAGCAGGGTTGTTTCCACATGTTGTGTGGTCTAGTACAGTGCACTGTAGAGCAGTTGTTTTTACATGTTGTGTGGTCTAGTACAGTGCACTGTAGAGCAGTTGTTTCCATGTGATGTGTGGTCTAGTACAGTGGAATGTAGAGCAGGGTTGTTTCCAAATGTTGTGTGGTCTAGTACAGTGCACTGTAGAGCAGTTGTTTTGACATGTTTTGTAGTCTAGTACAGTGCACGGTAGAGCAGTTGTTTCCACATGTTGTGTGGTCTAGTACAGTGCACTATAGAGCAGTTGTTTTTATATGTTGTGTGGTCTAGTACAGTGCACTGTCGAGCAGTTGTTTCCATGTGCTGTGTGGTCTAGTACAGTGGACTGTAGAGCAGGGTTGTTTCCACATGTTGTGTGTCTAGTACAGTGCACTGTAGAGCAGTTGTTTCCACATGTTGCGTGGTCTAGTACAGTGCATTGTAGAGTAGTTGTTTTTACATGTTGTGTAGTCTAGTACAGTGCACTGTAGAGCAGTTCTTTCCACGTGTTGTGTGGTCTAGTACAGTGCACTGTAGAGCAGTTCTTTCCACGTGTTGTGCGGTCTAGTACAGTGCACTGTAGAGCCATTGATTGTACATGTTGTGTGGTCTAGTACAGTGCACTATAGAGCAGTTGTTCTTACATCTTGTGTGGTCTACACTGCAGAGCAGTTGTTTTTACATGTTGTGTGGTCTAGTACAGTGCACTGTAGAACAGTTGTTTCCACTTGTTGTGTGGTCTAATACAGTACACTGTAGAGCAGTTTCCTCCACATGTGGTGTGGCCTAGTACAGTGCACTGTCGGGCAGTTGTTTTTACATGTTGTGTGGTCTAGTACAGTGCACTGTAGAGCAGTTGTTTCCAAATGTGTAGTCTAGTACAGATCAGGGTATCAGTTGTTTCCACATGTGTGGTATTGTACACTGCACTGCAAAGCCGTTGTTTCTTCATGTTGTGTGGTGTTGTAAACTGCACTGTAGAGCAGTTGTGGTCTAGTTTCCATGTGTTGTGTGGTCTAGTACAGTAGATCAGTTGTTTTCCGCATGCTGTTTGTTTTAGTACAGTGCACTGTAGAGCAGTTGTGTCCACGTGTTGTGTGGTCGAGTACAGGACAGAGTAGGTCAGTTGTTTCCATGTGTTGTGTGGTCTAGTACAGGGCAGAGTAGGCCAGTTGTTTCCACATGTTGTGTGGTCTAGTACAGTGCACTGTAGAGCAGTTGTTTCTACGTGCTGTGTGGTCTAGTACAGTGCACTGCAGAGCAGTTTTTACATGTTGTGTGGTCTAGTCCAGTGCACTGTAGGGCAGTTGTTTCCGCATGTTGTGTGGTCTAGCACAGTGCACTATAGAGCAGATGTTTCCACGTGTTGTGTGGTCTAGTACAGTGCACTGCAGAGCAGTTGTGTCCATGTGTTGTGTAGTCTAGTACAGTACACTGCAGAGCAGTTTTTCCACATATTATGTGGTCTAGTACAGGGCAGGGTAGGTCAGTTGTTTCCACGTGTTGTGTGGTCTAGTACAGTGGACTGTAGAGCAGTTGTTTCCATGTGTTGTGTGGTCTAGTACTAGGCAGACTAGGTCGGTTGTTTTCACATGTTGTGTGGTCTAGTACAGTGCACTGTAGAGCAGTTATTTCCATGTGTTGTGTGTTTTAGTACAGGGCGGAGTAGGACAGTTGTTTCCACATGTTGTGTGGTCTAGTACAGTGCACTGTAGGGCAGTTGTTTCCACGTTTTGTGCGGTCTAGTACAGGGCAGAGTAGGCCAGTTGTTTCCACATGTTGTGTGGTCTGGTACAGTGCACTGTAGGGCAGTTGTTTCCACGTATTGTGTGGTCTAGTACAGGGCAGAGTAGGTTGGTTGTTTCCACATGTTGTGTGGTCTAGTAGAGTGCACTGTAGAGCAGTTGTTTCCATGTGTTGTGTGTTCTAGTACAGGGCAGAGTCGGTTGGTTGTTTCCACATGTTGTGTGGTGTAGTACAGTGCACTGTAGGGTAGTTGTTTCCACGTATTGTGTGGTCTAGTACAGGGCAGAGTATGCCAGTTGTTTCCACATATTGTGTGGTCTAGTACAGTGCACTGTAGAACAGTTTTTTCATGTTGTGCGGTCTAGTGCAGTGCACTGTAGAGCAGTTGTTTCCACGTGTTGTGTGGTCTAGTACAGTGCACTGTAGAGCAGTTGGGTCCACGTGTTGTGTGGTCTAGTACAGGGCAGAGTAGGCCAGTTGTTTCCCGATGTTGTGTGGTCTAGTACCGTGCACTGTCGAGCAGTTGTTTTTACATGTGTGGTCTAGTACACTGCACAGTAGAGTAGTCGTTTCTACTTTTGTGGTATTGTACACTGTAATGTAGAGCAGTCTCCACATGCTGTGTGGTATTGTACAATGCAGTGTGTAACACTTGTTTCCCCGTAATTATTGGTGTAGAGCAGTTGTTTCCACACGTTGTGTGGCTTTGTGAAGTGCACACGGGGGATTTGCAGTTGTTTTTACATGTTGTGTGGTCTAATACAGTGCACTGTAGAGCAGTTGTTTCCATATTTGTGGTATTGTACACTGCACTGTAGAGCCGTTTCCACATGCTGTGTGGTGTTGTGCATTGCACTGTGGAGCAGTTTTTGGCACATGTTGTGTGGTTTAGTACAGTGCACAGTAGAGGAGTTGTTTCCACTTTTGTGGTATTGTACACTGCACTGTAGAGCAGTCTCCACATGCTGTGTGGTATTGTACAATGCATTGTGTAACACTTGTTTCCCCGTGTTTTCTGGTGTAGAGCAGTTGTTTCCACACGTTGTGTGGCTTTGTGAAGTGCACACAGGGGATTTGCAGTTGTTTCAACATGTTGTGTGGTCTAGTACAGGACAGAGTAGGTCAGTTGTTTCCATGTGTTGTGTGGTCTAGTACAGGGCAGAGTAGGCCAGTTGTTTCCACATGTTGTGTGGTCTAGTACAGTGCACTGTAGAGCAGTTGTTTCTACGTGCTGTGTGGTCTAGTACAGTGCACTGCAGAGCAGTTTTTACATGTTGTGTGGTCTAGTCCAGTGCACTGTAGGGCAGTTGTTTCCGCATGTTGTGTGGTCTAGCACAGTGCACTATAGAGCAGATGTTTCCACGTGTTGTGTGGTCTAGTACAGTGCACTGCAGAGCAGTTGTGTCCATGTGTTGTGTAGTCTAGTACAGTACACTGCAGAGCAGTTTTTCCACATATTATGTGGTCTAGTACAGGGCAGGGTAGGTCAGTTGTTTCCACGTGTTGTGTGGTCTAGTACAGTGGACTGTAGAGCAGTTGTTTCCATGTGTTGTGTGGTCTAGTACTAGGCAGACTAGGTCGGTTGTTTTCACATGTTGTGTGGTCTAGTACAGTGCACTGTAGAGCAGTTATTTCCATGTGTTGTGTGTTTTAGTACAGGGCGGAGTAGGACAGTTGTTTCCACATGTTGTGTGGTCTAGTACAGTGCACTGTAGGGCAGTTGTTTCCACGTTTTGTGCGGTCTAGTACAGGGCAGAGTAGGCCAGTTGTTTCCACATGTTGTGTGGTCTGGTACAGTGCACTGTAGGGCAGTTGTTTCCACGTATTGTGTGGTCTAGTACAGGGCAGAGTAGGTTGGTTGTTTCCACATGTTGTGTGGTCTAGTAGAGTGCACTGTAGAGCAGTTGTTTCCATGTGTTGTGTGTTCTAGTACAGGGCAGAGTCGGTTGGTTGTTTCCACATGTTGTGTGGTGTAGTACAGTGCACTGTAGGGTAGTTGTTTCCACGTATTGTGTGGTCTAGTACAGGGCAGAGTATGCCAGTTGTTTCCACATATTGTGTGGTCTAGTACAGTGCACTGTAGAACAGTTTTTTCATGTTGTGCGGTCTAGTGCAGTGCACTGTAGAGCAGTTGTTTCCACGTGTTGTGTGGTCTAGTACAGTGCACTGTAGAGCAGTTGGGTCCACGTGTTGTGTGGTCTAGTACAGGGCAGAGTAGGCCAGTTGTTTCCCGATGTTGTGTGGTCTAGTACCGTGCACTGTCGAGCAGTTGTTTTTACATGTGTGGTCTAGTACACTGCACAGTAGAGTAGTCGTTTCTACTTTTGTGGTATTGTACACTGTAATGTAGAGCAGTCTCCACATGCTGTGTGGTATTGTACAATGCAGTGTGTAACACTTGTTTCCCCGTGATTATTGGTGTAGAGCAGTTGTTTCCACACGTTGTGTGGCTTTGTGAAGTGCACACGGGGGATTTGCAGTTGTTTTTACATGTTGTGTGGTCTAATACAGTGCACTGTAGAGCAGTTGTTTCCATATTTGTGGTATTGTACACTGCACTGTAGAGCCGTTTCCACATGCTGTGTGGTGTTGTGCATTGCACTGTGGAGCAGTTTTTGGCACATGTTGTGTGGTTTAGTACAGTGCACAGTAGAGGAGTTGTTTCCACTTTTGTGGTATTGTACACTGCACTGTAGAGCAGTCTCCACATGCTGTGTGGTATTGTACAATGCATTGTGTAACACTTGTTTCCCCGTGTTTTCTGGTGTAGAGCAGTTGTTTCCACACGTTGTGTGGCTTTGTGAAGTGCACACAGGGGATTTGCAGTTGTTTCAACATGTTGTGTGGTCTAGTACAGTGCACTGAGCAGCAGTTGTTTCCACGTGTTGTGTGGTCTAGTACAGTGCACTTTAGAGCGGTTGTTTTTACATGTTATGTGGTCTAGTACAGTACACTGTCGAGCAGTTGTTTGTACATGCTGTTTGTTTAAGTAGAGTGCACTGTGGGCAAGTTGTGTCCATGTGTTGTATGGTCTAGTACAGGACATCGTAGGTCAGTTGTTTCCACATGTTGTGTGGTCTAGTACAGGGCAGAGTAGGCCAGTTGTTTCCACATGTTGTGTGGTCTAGTACAGTGCACTGTAGAGCAGTTGTTTCCACATGTTGTGTGCTCTAGTATAATGCATTGTAGAGCAGATTTTTCCACATGCTGTGTGGTCTAGTACAGTGCACTGTAAAGCAGTTGTGTACATGTGTTTTGTGGTCTAGTACAGGACAGAATAGGCCAGTTGTTTCCACATGTTGTGTGGTCTAATACAGTGCACTGTACAGCAGTTGTTTCCACATGTTGTGTGCTCTAGTAGAGTGCACTGTAGAGCAGTTGTTTCCACGTGTTGTGTGGTCTAGTACAGGGCAGAGTGTGTCGGTTGTTTCCACATGTTGTGTGGTCTAGTACATTGCACTGTAGGGCAGTTGTTTCCACGTGTTGTGTGGTCTAGTACAGGGCAGAGTAGGCCAGTTGTTTCCACATGTTGTGTGGTCTGGTGGTCAGTCATAATTTCGAGAAAAAAAATGTCGAATGACAAAAATGTCGAAAAAAAATGTCGAATTACATTTTTTTAAATTATATATTTATTTTGGGGTCCGGGAGTAAAAAGAAAGGGGTAAAATAAAAAAAGAATTAAAAAAAGGGGGGTTGGGGGGAACCCCCATTTCGAAAAAAAAACGTATTGAAAAAGAAATGCGTCATTTTTTTTTTTCGACATTTTTGTTTTCGACATTATGACTTTCGACATTTTTGTTTTCGACATTATGACTATAAACCGTGTGGTCTAGTATAGTGCACTGTAGAGCAGTTTTACATGTTGTGTGGTCTAGAACAGTGCACCGTAGAGCAGTTGTTTCCACTTGTTGTGTGGTCTAGTACAGTACACTGTAGAGGAGTTTCTTCCACATGTGGTGTGGCCTAGTACAGTGCACTGTCGGGCAGTTGTTTTTATATGTAGTGTGGTCTAGTACAGTGCACTGTAGAGCAGTTGTTTCCAAATGTGTAGTCTAGTACAGATCAGGGTATCAGTTGTTTCCACATGTGTGGTATTGTACACTGCACTGCAAAGCCGTTGTTTCTTCATGTTGTGTGGTATTGTACACTGCACTGTAGAGCAGTTGTGGTCTAGTTTCCACGTGTTGTGTGGTCTAGTACAGTACACCCTAGATCAGTTGTTTTCCGCATGCTGTTTGTTTTAGTACAGTGCACTGTAGAGCAGTTGTGTCCACGTGTTGTGTGGTCTAGTACAGGACAGAGTAGGTCAGTTGTTTCCACATGTTGTGTGGTCTAGTACAGGGCAGAGTAGGCCAGTTGTTTCCACATGTTGTGTGGTCTAGTACAGTGCACTGTAGAGCAGTTGTTTCTACGTGCTGTGTGGTCTAGTACAGTGCACTGCAGAACAGTTTTTACATGTTGTGTGGTCTAGTCCAGTGCACTGTAGGGCAGTTGTTTCCACATGTTGTGTGGTCTAGCACAGTACACTATAGAGCAGTTGTTTCCACGTGTTGTGTGGTCTAGTACAGTGCACTGCAGAGCAGTTGTGTCCATGTGTTGTGTAGTCTAGTACAGTACACTGCAGAGCAGTTTTTCCACATATTATGTGGTATAGTACAGGACAGGGTAGGTCAGTTGTTTCCATGTGTTGTGTGGTCTAGTACAGTGGACTGTAGAGCAGTTGTTTCCATGTGTTGTGTAGTCTAGTACTGGGCAGACTAGGTCGTTTTTTTCCACATGTTGTGTGGTCTAGTACAGTGCACTGTAGAGCAGTTGTTTCCATGTGTTGTGTGTTTTAGTACAGGGTGGAGTAGGACAGTTGTTTCCACATGTTGTGTGGCCTGGTACAGTGCACTGTAGGGCAGTTGTTTCCACGTTTTGTGCGGTCTAGTACAGGGCAGTGTAGGCCAGTTGTTTCCACATGTTGTGTGGTCTGGTACAGTGCACTGTAGGGCAGTTGTTTCCAAGTATTGTGTGTTTTAGTACAGGGCGGAGTAGGACAGTTGTTTCCACATGTTGTGTGGCCTGGTACAGTGCACTGTAGGGCAGTTGTTTCCACGTTTTGTGCGGTCTAGTACAGGGCAGTGTAGGCCAGTTGTTTCCACATGTTGTGTGGTCTGGTACAGTGCACTGTAGAGCAGTTGTTTCCATGTGTTGTGTGTTCTAGTACAGGGCAGAGTAGGTTGGTTGTTTCCACATGTTATGTTGTCTAGTACAGTGCACTGTAGGGCAGTTGTTTCCACGTATTGTGTGTTCTAGTACAGGGCATAGTACGCCAGTTGTTTCCACATATTGTTTGGTCTAGTACAGTGCACTGTAGGACAGTTTTTTCATGTTGTGCGGTCTAGTACAGTGCACTGTAGGGCAGTTGTTTCCACGTTTTGTGCGGTCTAGTACAGGGCAGAGTAGGCCAGTTGTTTCCACATGTTGTGTGGTCTGGTACAGTGCACTGTAGGGCAGTTGTTTCCACGTATTGTGTGGTCTAGTACAGGGCAGAGTAGGTTGGTTGTTTCCACATGTTGTGTGGTCTAGTAGAGTGCACTGTAGAGCAGTTGTTTCCATGTGTTGTGTGTTCTAGTACAGGGCAGAGTCGGTTGGTTGTTTCCACATGTTGTGTGGTGTAGTACAGTGCACTGTAGGGTAGTTGTTTCCACGTATTGTGTGGTCTAGTACAGGGCAGAGTATGCCAGTTGTTTCCACATATTGTGTGGTCTAGTACAGTGCACTGTAGAACAGTTTTTTCATGTTGTGCGGTCTAGTGCAGTGCACTGTAGAGCAGTTGTTTCCACGTGTTGTGTGGTCTAGTACAGTGCACTGTAGAGCAGTTGGGTCCACGTGTTGTGTGGTCTAGTACAGGGCAGAGTAGGCCAGTTGTTTCCCGATGTTGTGTGGTCTAGTACCGTGCACTGTCGAGCAGTTGTTTTTACATGTGTGGTCTAGTACACTGCACAGTAGAGTAGTCGTTTCTACTTTTGTGGTATTGTACACTGTAATGTAGAGCAGTCTCCACATGCTGTGTGGTATTGTACAATGCAGTGTGTAACACTTGTTTCCCCGTAATTATTGGTGTAGAGCAGTTGTTTCCACACGTTGTGTGGCTTTGTGAAGTGCACACGGGGGATTTGCAGTTGTTTTTACATGTTGTGTGGTCTAATACAGTGCACTGTAGAGCAGTTGTTTCCATATTTGTGGTATTGTACACTGCACTGTAGAGCCGTTTCCACATGCTGTGTGGTGTTGTGCATTGCACTGTGGAGCAGTTTTTGGCACATGTTGTGTGGTTTAGTACAGTGCACAGTAGAGGAGTTGTTTCCACTTTTGTGGTATTGTACACTGCACTGTAGAGCAGTCTCCACATGCTGTGTGGTATTGTACAATGCATTGTGTAACACTTGTTTCCCCGTGTTTTCTGGTGTAGAGCAGTTGTTTCCACACGTTGTGTGGCTTTGTGAAGTGCACACAGGGGATTTGCAGTTGTTTCAACATGTTGTGTGGTCTAGTACAGTGCACTGGGCAGCAGTTGTTTCCACGTGTTGTGTGGTCTAGTACAGTGCACTTTAGAGCGGTTGTTTTTACATGTTATGTGGTCTAGTACAGTACACTGTCGAGCAGTTGTTTGTACATGCTGTTTGTTTAAGTAGAGTGCACTGTGGGCAAGTTGTGTCCATGTGTTGTATGGTCTAGTACAGGACATCGTAGGTCAGTTGTTTCCACATGTTGTGTGGTCTAGTACAGGGCAGAGTAGGCCAGTTGTTTCCACATGTTGTGTGGTCTAGTACAGTGCACTGTAGAGCAGTTGTTTCCACATGTTGTGTGCTCTAGTATAATGCATTGTAGAGCAGATTTTTCCACATGCTGTGTGGTCTAGTACAGTGCACTGTAAAGCAGTTGTGTACATGTGTTTTGTGGTCTAGTACAGGACAGAATAGGCCAGTTGTTTCCACATGTTGTTTGGTCTAATACAGTGCACTGTACAGCAGTTGTTTCCACATGTTGTGTGCTCTAGTAGAGTGCACTGTAGAGCAGTTGTTTCCACGTGTTGTGTGGTCTAGTACAGGGCAGAGTGTGTCGGTTGTTTCCACATGTTGTGTGGTCTAGTACATTGCACTGTAGGGCAGTTGTTTCCACGTGTTGTGTGGTCTAGTACAGGGCAGAGTAGGCCAGTTGTTTCCACATGTTGTATGGTCTGGTGGTCAGTCATAATTTCGAGAAAAAAAATGTCGAATGACAAAAATGTCGAAAAAAAATGTCGAATTACATTTTTTTAAATTATATATTTATTTTGGGGTCCGGGAGTAAAAAGAAAGGGGTAAAATAAAAAAAGAATTAAAAAAAGGGGGGTTGGGGGGAACCCCCATTTCGAAAAAAAAACGTATTGAAAAAGAAATGCGTCATTTTTTTTTTTCGACATTTTTGTTTTCGACATTATGACTTTCGACATTTTTGTTTTCGACATTATGACTATAAACCGTGTGGTCTAGTATAGTGCACTGTAGAGCAGTTTTACATGTTGTGTGGTCTAGAACAGTGCACTGTAGAGCAGTTGTTTCCACTTGTTGTGTGGTCTAGTACAGTACACTGTAGAGGAGTTTCTTCCACATGTGGTGTGGCCTAGTACAGTGCACTGTCGGGCAGTTGTTTTTATATGTAGTGTGGTCTAGTACAGTGCACTGTAGAGCAGTTGTTTCCAAATGTGTAGTCTAGTACAGATCAGGGTATCAGTTGTTTCCACATGTGTGGTATTGTACACTGCACTGCAAAGCCGTTGTTTCTTCATGTTGTGTGGTATTGTACACTGCACTGTAGAGCAGTTGTGGTCTAGTTTCCACGTGTTGTGTGGTCTAGTACAGTACACCCTAGATCAGTTGTTTTCCGCATGCTGTTTGTTTTAGTACAGTGCACTGTAGAGCAGTTGTGTCCACGTGTTGTGTGGTCTAGTACAGGACAGAGTAGGTCAGTTGTTTCCACATGTTGTGTGGTCTAGTACAGGGCAGAGTAGGCCAGTTGTTTCCACATGTTGTGTGGTCTAGTACAGTGCACTGTAGAGCAGTTGTTTCTACGTGCTGTGTGGTCTAGTACAGTGCACTGCAGAACAGTTTTTACATGTTGTGTGGTCTAGTCCAGTGCACTGTAGGGCAGTTGTTTCCACATGTTGTGTGGTCTAGCACAGTACACTATAGAGCAGTTGTTTCCACATGTTGTGTGGTCTAGTACAGTGCACTGCAGAGCAGTTGTGTCCATGTGTTGTGTAGTCTAGTACAGTACACTGCAGAGCAGTTTTTCCACATATTATGTGGTATAGTACAGGACAGGGTAGGTCAGTTGTTTCCATGTGTTGTGTGGTCTAGTACAGTGGACTGTAGAGCAGTTGTTTCCATGTGTTGTGTAGTCTAGTACTGGGCAGACTAGGTCGGTTTTTTCCACATGTTGTGTGGTCTAGTACAGTGCACTGTAGAGCAGTTGTTTCCATGTGTTGTGTGTTTTAGTACAGGGCGGAGTAGGACAGTTGTTTCCACATGTTGTGTGGCCTGGTACAGTGCACTGTAGGGCAGTTGTTTCCACGTTTTGTGCGGTCTAGTACAGGGCAGTGTAGGCCAGTTGTTTTCACATGTTGTGTGGTCTGGTACAGTGCACTGTAGGGCAGTTGTTTCCAAGTATTGTGTGTTTTAGTACAGGGCGGAGTAGGACAGTTGTTTCCACATGTTGTGTGGCCTGGTACAGTGCACTGTAGGGCAGTTGTTTCCACGTTTTGTGCGGTCTAGTACAGGGCAGTGTAGGCCAGTTGTTTCCACATGTTGTGTGGTCTGGTACAGTGCACTGTAGAGCAGTTGTTTCCATGTGTTGTGTGTTCTAGTACAGGGCAGAGTAGGTTGGTTGTTTCCACATGTTATGTTGTCTAGTACAGTGCACTGTAGGGCAGTTGTTTCCACGTATTGTGTGTTCTAGTACAGGGCATAGTACGCCAGTTGTTTCCACATATTGTTTGGTCTAGTACAGTGCACTGTAGGACAGTTTTTTCATGTTGTGCGGTCTAGTGCAGTGCACTGTAGAGCAGTTGTTTCCACGTGTTGTGTGGTCTAGTACAGTGCACTGTAGAGCAGTTGTGTCCACGTGTTGTGTGGTCTAGTACAGGGCAGAGTAGGCCAGTTGTTTCCCCATGTTGTGTGGTCTAGTACCGTGCACTATCGAGCAGTTGTTTTTACATGTGTGGTCCAGTACAATGCACAGTAGAGTAGTCGTTTCTACTTTTGTGGTATTGTACACTGCAATGTAGAGCAGTCTCCACATGCTGTGTGGTATTGTACAATGCAGTGTGTAACACTTGTTACCCTGTATTTATTGGTGTAGAGCAGTTGTTTCCACACGTTGTGTGGCTTTGTGAAGTGCACCCATGGTATTTGCAGTTGTTTTTACATGTTGTGTGGTCTAATACAGTGCACTGTAGAGCAGTTGTTTCCACATTTGTGGTATTTTACACTGCACTGTAGAGCCGTTTCCACATGCTGTGTGGTGTTGTGCATTGCACTGTGGAGCAATTTTTGGCACATGTTGTGTGGTCTAGTACAGTGCACAGTAGAGGAGTTGTTTCTACTTTTGTGGTATTGTACACTGCACTGTAGAGCAGTCTCCACATGCTGTGTGGTATTGTACACTGCATTGTGTAACACTTCTTTCCCCGTGTTTTCTGGTGTAGAGCAGTTGTTTCCCCACGTTGTGTGGCTTTGTGAAGTGCACACAGGGGATTTGCAGTTGTTTCAAAATGTTGTGTGGTCTAGTACAGTGCACTGGGCAGCAGTTGTTTCCACGTGTTGTGTGGTCTAGTACAGTGCACTGTAGAGCGGTTGTTTTTACATGTTATGTGGTCTAGTACAGTACACTGTCGAGCAGTTGTTTGTACATGCTGTTTGTTTAAGTAGAGTGCACTGTAGAGCAGTTGTGTCCATGTGTTGTATGGTCTAGTGGTCTAGTACAGGACAGAGTAGGTCAGTTGTTTCCACATGTTGTGTGGTCTAGTACAGGGCAGGGTAGGCCAGTTGTTTCCACATGTTGTGTGGTCTAGTACAGTGCACTGTAGAGCAGTTGTTTCCACATGTTGTGTGCTCTAGTATAATGCATTGTAGAGCAGATTTTTCCACATGCTCTGTGGTCTAGTACAGTGCACTGTAGAGCAGTTGTGTACATGTGTTGTGTGGTCTAGTACAGGACAGAGTAGGCCAGTTGTTTCCACATGTTGTGTGGTCTAGTACAGTGCACTGTACAGCTGTTGTTTCCACATGTTGGCTGCTCTACTAGAGTGCACTGTTCAGCAGTTGTTTCCACGTGTTGTGTGGTCTAGTACAGGGCAGAGTATGTCGGTTGTTTCCACATGTTGTGTGGTCTAGTACATTGCACTGTAGGGCAGTTGTTTCCACGTGTTGTGTGGTCTAGTACAGGGCAGAGTAGGCCAGTTGTTTCCACATGTTGTGTGGTCTGGTGGTCAGTCATAATTTCGAATAAAAATGTCGAATGACAAAAATGTCGAAAAAAAAATGTCGAAAATTTTTTTTCGAATTTTTTAAAAATTATATATTTATTTTGGGGCCCGGGAGTAAAAAAATGGGGTAAAACAAAAAAAATAATAAAAAAGGGGGGTTGGGAGGGAACCCCCCATTTCGAAAAAAAAACGTATTGAAAAAAAAATTCGACATTTTTTTTTCAACATTTTTTTTTCTACATTATGACTTTCGACATTTTTGTTTTCGACATAATGACTATAAACCGTGTGGTCTAGTATAGTGGACTGTAGAGCAGTTTTACATGTTGTGTGGTCTAGAACAGTGCACTGTAGAGCAGTTGTTTCCACTGTTTTGTGGTCTAGTACAGTGCACTGCAGAGCAGTTGTGTCCACAAGTTGTGTGGTCTAGTACAGGGCAGAGTAGGCCAGTTGTTTCCCCATATTGTGTGGTCTAGTACTATGCACTGTCGAGCAGTTGTTTTTACATGTTGTGTGGTCTAGTACAGTGCACAGTAGAGCAGTTGTTTCCACTTTTGTGGTATTGTACTCTGCACTGTAGATCTGTTTCCACATGCTGCGTGGTGTTGTGCATTGCACTGTGGAGCAGTTTTTGGCACATGTTGTGTGGTCTAGTACAGTGCAAACTAGAGCAGTTGTTTCCACTTTTGTGGTATTGTACACTGCACTGCACTGTGGAGCAGTCTCCCCATGCTTGTGGTAACTAGCACTATTTGAAGCAGCAAACTTCCGCCGGCAGGCGGATATGCCGGCGGCCCAGCTAAGGGCCTCGTAAGGCCCCTGTTTACCCGTGTATGTACCGATTGCACCGGTGCCGTCCCTACTCTACCTTCTCCTACCATCAGAACAGACCTACTTTATGACTGTTGTACGCTATGGGAGCCCTATATTCTGAAAGATCGTGCTTCAATAGTCTCTGGCTCACATGCCACCTTGCCGTGCCTACATCTACTCACCACATGTCCCGTTGTATTGAGGTGGTCAGACCATACCAAGATGGCCGATCTCTAGAGCTCGCTGCTCCCTCACCCAAGCTCTTTCCTGATTGCCTGCACCACAGCTTATCTCCTACCCTGATTCACCAACAGGCGCAAGCCGGCGTCCACACTAAGGTGGAAAACAAAGGCTCCTGTCCTGAGCCTGTCATGAGCCGGGGCCAGTCGCAATGCCCGGCCGCTCCGGCCCAGGACCCGTATATCATCTCACCATTAATCCAGCGAGTGACCTTGTAAGACTGTGAAATCGCTGTAACAAGAACAATAAGTATAAACACAGTGTTATTGTACCATTTACTACTGCTCACTAATTTATTTACTACATTATCTGTATTGTTTCCTGTGCATATTTTGATCACCAACTAGCCTCCATGTATTATGTTGCCTTGCCATAATTAATAAGCATGTCATTTTGCATTTATTCTAGTATCACCTTCTCCGCATTTGTATTGTAAGTGTCCTAGTAATACCTCCCAAGTCAACTGTAGTGATCTTCACTCCCTACCTGTGCAGTGTTGTAATTCTGTGGTTAACCCTACAAGTTATACCGACATACGCATGAGTCAATTACTACCATTCTGTTACTGCCTCACAATCGTATCTCTGGTAAACCAAATGACTCAGAGAACTTTCAGCACTTTGCCTGCATAACCACCGTCCCTCCGACTATCACCATTAGCATCCCCACAGACAGTAGACGCCTAGTCCTCTAATTCTATTAAACCATGCCAAGTTGGTTATTGTTTATGATGTTCCCCTTTTGTACTGTACCATGTGAATTGCCCTGCACAGGCTCCCACTTCATTATCCATGAAAACGGCCTCCTCAGGGCTGCATGCCCTTGTCATCACCCCATACCTTGCCCCACACCTTTCCTACCACACACCAATCCTTTCCCCCAGCACTATCACCAGACCAACATGCAAAAGGTCACTCTAATGGCCCAAAAGCTACAAATTACTCCCAAATCATACACTCTCTTTACCAATAACTCACCCATAATAACCTACTCGGTCCTCAATGCACTCAGATGTGCTAGACTCAGATCACAGACCTACACCACCCCACGTTGTCCAGACAGGGATTATACCATAACCAAGCATCCAAACAGATCCCGCTACAGGGTAGCATTAGATCCCAAAGACCTAGATCCCAGCCAATAAATTGCCCCAGCTCACTGGCCTCCACTACATATAACAGCACAGGCAGTGTACATGCACCAGTCTACCAGCCCAAACCTTCCAAAATAACTAACACAACCAATCAACAAACCACTACTGCTGGGATTACCAACACCTGCTTACCACCTGTAGTCCAAAAGCCACCCCCCTCTAAGCACCTCAAAGCAGCTCTCATTAATGCACGCTCCATAGCTGCACATGCCACAGAAATACATGACTACATTATTGAGCAACAGCTTGACCTACTCATAGTGATTGAAACCTGGCTCCACCAAGCCTCTGGACCAATACTAACCATTGCCATTGCTCCAGATTACACTATCCTCAGGATGGACAGAGTGAAGTCAATAGGTGGGGGAGTAGCTATTATTACTAAAACCCATCTTAAAATATGAGCCTGCTCCATAGAGAACCTAGACGGGTATGAAATCATACTAGCTAAACTAGCCACTAACCACGAAACTACTATAAACATAGTAACCATCTATAGAGCGCCCAATACTAAATCTCAGCCTGAAGTAGACATACCTTTACTAGTAACTGTCATGCCCGCCAGCCCTTCTATTACCGGCACGTCTGTTTTCTCTCACATACGCTCAGTGCTACCAACCCACATGGCCTTCAGAACTGCCAGGCCATTTTACACGCGCTGGAAACCGTTTGGAAGATTACCTGGGAAACGTCACGATTGAGAGTAAAAAGCACGTCCAAATACGCATGTTACAGGTTCTTTTTATTTACATGCATATCTGCCTTGTTTATTTTTGGTATACACATGACTTTTATCACGTGATGTGTACCGGCTGGGCTCTGGTGTACGTGTTACGCTAGAATCAGGTGATGCGTGTAAAACACGTCATTTCCGGTCAATCGGCACTTCTGCTCGTTCTGGAGTTCACGTTGCGTTCCAGCAGCTTCCGTCTTTCCCATCGTTTTTGTTGTTGAGCTATTCCCGCTACAGTCTCAGAGCAGCTGTGCCTTCCGCCTTCCCTCGCGGTGCTTTTCCAGCTGCAGCTTTAGCCAGAGCCGTTAGTATCAGCCGGCCATCTCCTGTCTCCTCGTTCTTACTTAACAGGAGCCACCAGCTGATTCTCTGCGGCGTTTGATTTCCTGCTGCATTACATTCGGAGCTTTCGCTTATCTACAAACGGCGTCCGACTTTCTCACCAGCATCTGTTGGAGCCGTCACCTGTTTCCTAGGTGGCGTCTGACTGCCCTCTCCAGTGCATTCCGGAGCCAGCAACTTTCTACGAGCGGCGTCTGATTTCCAGCACTAGTTCTGTCGGAGCCGTCAGCTATTCGCAGGTGGCATCTAATTCCACTCAAGCTACCCTGCCACTTAAGCTTCCCTGCCACTCATTTGGAGACATCCTTATTAACAATAATACCTATCCTGCTCCAGTTTAGCCTAGTCCAAGTGTTGTAACCTGGTATCTGTCATTTACCCATCTACTTGTAACAGATACCTACTTCCTGCTTAAACTGGGTTTACACATTGTTAGCAGTCGACTCTTGCAAATCCCAATTGAGCATTCCTCACAAAAAGGGCTAATATTTTCCTATATCTGGACTATATTCACATCATTGCCGCCTCCTGAGTTAACCATGAAGAGCTGTGCATTGGACTAATGGACGCTATCCTTATGCACCAACCCGACTCTAGTGTGGCCCTCGTTCCGCCCAGGTTAGATCCCCATACTAACTTCCTTCCTTGTTGTTCCTTTGGATTATTTTCTGACCTTGGAATCTACTCATGGCTGTCCTGATCAACAGGTTAGTGTACACTAGATTGGGGGTAATTCTTATTAAGGTCTTAGTTTAGGTCCTAATGTGATATCTTTTGTATCAACAACCTGGTGACATAGTTCATACATGCCCTTTCCACTAATAGCTCTCACTGACTGTCGGTTTTACTAGTCAGAGGGTGACATTAGTTGGAAGGTTCCAATTGACCACGTCGTTCCCCTTCCAATCCAGAAAACCTTGGAACGGATCAAGTGTATCCTTTTCCGGTTACAGACCTGTATCCTTTATTTGGTGTGTTCACTAGTGTATTCTGATCCATCACAGACCTGTATCCTTTTGTTGGTATTACACTAGTGTATACTGATCCATAACAGAATCAGAAGCCTAAATAATGGAGGGCACCGACCCCTTAACAGTACTCACTCAGTTGGTGGCTGACTTGAGACAAGAACTGATTACAGCTTAGGACACCCTGCGCCACTGCATGGATGTGCTGCAAGACGCAACGCATACATCCTCACAAGGGGTGGTAAATCTTGAATCTGTTGCTTCAACTTCAAGTTTAGCTGCTGCACCTCAAAGAGAACCGGTCCAGGTGTTGATGCCTACCCAGTTCCCTCTGGCTCCCCCGGAGAGATTCTTGGGAGACCCCAAGGCTTATCGCACTTTTGTGAATCAATGTCATCTCCATTTTCTTTGTCGACCCAGTTCCTTTCCGGATCTGACTACCAAGGCAGCTTTTGTTTTGTCACAGCAGGGGGCACTGCGGCAGCCTGGGCAAACCCACTGTTAGAATCCAACAGTCCGTTATTGTATGACTGTGATGAGCTATTGCTAGCTATGAGTAAGGTGTTCGACATGCGATACGCAACCCAGGCCAATGATTTGGAATTGTTGAATCTACAACAAGGTAGTCAGCCATTGTTGGCATATCTTGCCAACGCTTCAACCAGCTGACTGTGGAAACTCTGTGGCCGGAGGATAAAAAGGCAGCAGTCTTTTATAAAGGACTGTTGGAAGAACTAAAAGATGCATTATCAACGGTTCCTATAGTACCATCTGGTTTCTCGGAATTGCTGGATCTTGTCCTTCAAATCGATGCACAGAGATCAGCTAGAAAGGTCAAAAAGAAACTTTTCTTGACCACTCCGAATCATCCTGCACCTTCCCAGTCCCCCTCTGGCAATCCTGAGCTGATCCAAATAGGAGTTATTTGTGGTCGCTTGTCCGCTGCAGAGCGAGAAAACCGACGCAAGAATAATCTTTGCATGTATTGCGGCTCGGCTGATCATCTATTGTTTCCTGCCCCAAGAAACCGGCCAGGAAGGCAGGAAACGCCAAAACTCGACAATAGAAGGAGTCCCTATGTCGAGTACCAAACAGGATTCCACTTTGCACCTGACCGCTTCCATAGCAACTACGGTATCATTGAATTTTCATTGCAGTACCATTCAGACAAGGGCTATGATAGACTCCGGGGCAACCAATAGTTATATGGACGTCACTTTTGCCAAACAATCAGCTATTCCCATGGTGAATAAATCAGTCCCAGAATCAGTCAATACTGTGAATGGATCAGCGTTATCTTCCGGTTTGGTTACTGAGGAAACCGAACCACTAAAAGTTACGTTACTTAACGGCCACACTGAGAAGATGGTTTTTGACATCATTGCAATGCCTCAATACCTGTTGATACTGGGTCTAACTTGGCTCAGGTTACATAACCCTGTTATAGATTGGGTTACTGGTCACATTCAATACCCCTCTGAGTACTGCAATGACAGTTGTTTTCCAGACCTGGAAGGGGTTCATGACACTCTGGTTTTGGCTCTTCTCGGAGGAGTTCCGAATATATGTGCATTGGTACCAGATAAACCGGTGGTACCCCAGGAATACTGTGAATAGGCAGACGTGTTTGACAAGTGCAAGGCTGAAGTCTTGCCACCTCATAGGCAGTATGACTGTCCAATCAAATTGGTTGCCGGAGCCATGACACAACCAGTCGGGTATATTCGGTAACGCAACAGGAGGATGCAGTCCTGAAAGAATATATCGATAACGCACTCAAGACCGGCTTCATACATCCTTCTCACTCTCCAGCAGCATCCCCTTTGTTTTTCGTCCTGAAAAAAGGGGGAGACCTTAGGCCCTGCATCTATTACCGGGCACTCAATGCCATAACTGTCAAGAATCAATATCCACTGCCTTTGATCAATGTCTTGTTAGATCAGATGGGTTCATCTGCCATCTTTTCTAAACTGGACTTGCGGGGGGTGCGTACAATCTTGTACGCATTAGGGAAGGTGACGAGTGGAAGACCACCTTTAAGACCCGGTATGGTCTGTATGAGTACCTCGTCATGCCTTTTGGGTTGTGTAATGCCCCCGCAACCTTTCAGTATTTCATGAAGGGCATTTTCAGGCACTACATGGATCAGTTCATGGTCACCTACCTGGACGACACCCTGATATACTCAGCATCCCTTGAAGAACATATCGTACATGTATCCAAGGTATTACAAAGGTTGAGAGAGAACCGCCTATTCGTGAAAGTAGAAAATGTGTTTTTCACACCCAAGAAGTGGAATTCCTGGGTTATGATATCACCAACCACGGAGTGAGAATGAGTCGTTCTAAGGTAAAGTCCATCTTAGACTGGCCCGTGCCTACCTCCATCAAGTCCCTGCAATCGTTTCTTGGATTTGCAAACTTTTATAGGCGGTTTATCCATTCTTTTTCCAAAGTGGTAGCACCACTTACAGCCTTAACCAGTTCAAAGAAACTGTTTCAATGGACACCAGCGGCTCAAGGGGCATTCGACCTACTTAAAGAGGCATTTACCACTGCCCGTATATTACAACATCCCGACCCGGATCTACCCTATATCGTGGAGGCTGATGCCTCTAGCTTGGCCATTGGTGCCATCCTTTCACAGAAGTGCAAGGACACAGGGGTGGAATTTCCAGTGGCGTTGTTCTCACGGAAATTGGCTCCTTATGAAAGGAACTATACTGTAACCGAGAATGAGCTGTTGGCTATAAAGGATGCGTTCCTGACATGGCGGCACCATCTTCTTGGGGCCAATCATCCGGTGCTAGTCTATTCAGACCACCACAATTTACAAGCCATCAAGACCATGAAGTGCCTTACTGCACGCCAAGCTCAATGGCATTAGTTTTTTGCCCAATTTGACTTTCACATCACATACCGGCCTGCAAGAGACCATACTAAAGCAGATGCCTTATCACGCCTCCACTCTAATGTTAACAGCAGTGATACAAAGAAACCACCGCTATTGGCCGTCAACGTGGTTTGTAATTGTACGACACAACCTACCCTGAAACAGGAGATCCTAGAATGGGTTACACACAATGTCCAGGACATACAGAATCTCAACCTGGAAACCAGAAGGGGTCTTCCTTACATGAACGGTCTGTTGTATCTTCCTACAGAAGAAACTCGTTACAAAGCCTTGCGTTGGGGTCATGACTCCTTGATAGCTGCACATCCAGGCCAGAAAAAAACATTGGAATTACTCCAAGATGGTGGTGGTGGCCCCGAATGGCCAGGGATGTTGTGGACTATGGGCCTCATTACACGGATGGCGGTAGGGATTTACCGTTACCGGTAATGGAATACCGGTAACGTTAAATCCCCATGCGGATCACGACCCGGCACACCGCTATTAGCGGCATCGCAAATTACGGTGCCACTAATAGCGGGCAGGCCGTGTGCGCGCGACCCTCCATCCCGTAAATTACGCCATGCCGCTATTAGCACAGCATCACAAGGCCAGTGGACATGCTAATAGCGGCATGGTAAATCCACCCAAACCCCTTACCGCCATGGTGCTAATACCGGCATCGCGGACCACCCGTTAAGAGGAATGAGCAGTGTTCCCACCTGCCACAGGTGGACACAATCAGCACAGGTGGAGGCAATGGAGACTGTGGCAGCTCAAAAGGAGCACACCACACCCCTTCCCACACCCCTTCCCACACAAAGATGGTTCCAATACTGGCAGCAATACATGGCCTGGGGGACCTCATTGCAGCGCAGCTGATACTACAACAGGCAGCACAAAGGAGACGCAGGAGGAGGAGGAGGAGGAGGAGGAGGAGGGCAAGACAGGCACAGCAAGCACCACAACGGCACCTATTCATACCACAGAGGCACCCACCAATCCCCAGGATCAGAGCCAGTCCATTCAACCTAACCCCTGAGCAGATACACACCCTGTACCGTCTGGACAGGGTTACCATCACCAGCATCGTGGACATGATCCACGACGACATTGTGAGCCTCATAGACATCAGAACTGCCATCCCCCCGCTACTGAAGGTGGTGAGTGTGCTCCACTTTCTGGCCACAGGCACCTACCAGCATACAGTGGGACACATGCATGGCATCTCACAACCAGTATTCTCACGCACGCTGAACCAGGTACTCGATGCACTCCTGAAGCATGCACCTGAACACATATCCATGCCACGGACTGCCCAGGAGATTGCAAACACAAAAGTTGGCTTCTATTCACTGGCAGGCATCCCAAGTTGCATTGGGGCCATCGACTGTACACATGTGGAATTGGTGGTCCCACATCACAATGAAGTAGTGTACCGAAACAGGAAGCAATTCCACTCTATCAATGTCCAAATGGTATGTGACGCCAACAAGATAATCACACATTGCTGTGCCAGATTTCCAGGATCAACACATGATTCCATGGTCCTGCGGAACTCAACTATCCCACGCTAGATGGAGCGACACCCCGGACAACGTTTGTGGCTACTCGGTGAGTAGCAGGGCAAGCACATGGCAACGTGATTGGGGGGGGGGAGAGAAACATACTGCAACTGGGAGTGATTGGGGGGGGAGATACATACTGCAACTGGGAGTGATTGGGGGGGGGAGATACATACTGCAACTGGGTGTTGACTGTCGTCCGTAGGAGAAATGGACATACAGATGTACACCAATGTGCATCCGGGAAGGCCACGATGTACTTGAGAAGAACCCACATGCAATTTGAAGCTGCACAACATCGACAACAATGCAGGTTGCTAAATATCACACATCCATCCACATTGAACATCCTACCACGCCCCATTTCACACGAATCTGCAACATGGCGTCAAGATAGTAATACACAATCAGCGCAGCACAACATCAATCCAGCAATGCGCACTTGAATGCATGCAAAGGGATCACCCCTAGACATAGCACTGAACCACACACCTATAGCACCACTGAAGTGATGCCTCACAGCATGGCCACATTGGTGTCAGAATGTCAGTACACTCGCAGTGTGGTACCAAATTTGCCTGGGACAGGGACACCTAAGACCTGGCCTCACCCAGGACATGTCAAATACTGTTGGAGGCATTAATGTTGCATTACTACTTGCAGGGTCAACCTCCCCCTTGCACGTTGCTGCCACACAGACCATCTGCATGTATGCTGTCAATTCAGTACTTGAATCACAATGCAATGTCAATTAGTGTGATGTGAACAGGCCGCTCTTGAGGTGAACAGTAACAGGACCCTGTTCATTCCCCCATACAGGTGATGCGGGCTATCCCCTGAAGACCTGGCTCCTCACACCTGTGCGGAACCCACAGAACAGGCACGAGGAGGAATACAATCGTGCACATACCCGTACCCGCATCGTGATCGAGCAGACTTTTGGACTTTTGAAGTCACGTTTTAGGTGCATTAGCAGGTCTGGTGGTGCTCTCCTGTATGGACATGAGAAGGTGGCCAAGATCACCATGGCATGTGCCATGCTGCACAATATGTGTATCAGACGGAATGTGCCACTGCCCCCTGACGTTGAAATAGAAGCACCTGATGAGGATGATGATGGTGATGAGGACCGAGGTGAAAGGGATGCAGGTCTTGCAAGAGGGGATGGGCAGGAGGGACGTGCTGTGAGACAGCATCTGATCAACCAAATATTCTGAGGAACATGTTTTCGTACTGTCACATGGTAATGGGGAGTAATGCACTGGTGTATGTTTTCGAGCACACAATGGACCCTGTCCCCAATAAAGTACACACACACAATGAAGTTGTCCAAGCCAGTGTTTAGATCAGAAACCAGTGTATTGAGTAACATTAAGGTGTGAAAGTGCAAGTCCCAAAACATCCCACCACCCTTCCCCCCACCCCCACAACAGACCCATAACACCCTTCCCCCCACCCCCACAACAGACCCATAACACCCTTCCCCCCACCCCCACAACAGACCCATAACACCCTTCCCACCCACCCCCACAAAAGTCCCTCATGTGTTTGCCAAGTTTGCCCTGGCCTATGCACACATAGGGATCTCTATCGACCCCCTATTTTCAATAGTCCTCGGGGGGATTCAGAGGGCTGGCAGATGTGCGCCTGGTGGTGCGCGTTGAGCGACGGAGGGGGCTTGTTTGTCTCGACCCAGAAGATGAGGATGGGGCAGACTGGCCTTGTTGGGAAATGTGGCGGTCCATAGTGTCAGCCATGCGTACCAGGACCTCCCTGAGCCTCCCTATCTCATCGCACAGCCTGTTGGTGTTGGCGTCCATCCGCTCTGTGGAGTGCCTCAACGCCTCCACGATGTTCTCACTGCGATTGGCGGCCTCCTCAACATGCTGGCCAACCAGCACAGACAGCTCTTGTTGGCGCTGCAGGATGGTGGTCAATTTGAGGCCAGTGCTGGGTGACTGTGCACTTGAGGCTGTGCCCTCGGATGCATCCACTACAGCAGGTGATGCCAACATGGGGGACATGATTGCAGGGTTGGTGTCCTCAACTGTGGAATCAGACGCAGGGGTCTGGAATGGCACTGGCTCTGGTGATCCAGGGGGGCTTGGGGTGTGCATCTCCATGGCCTGGTCTAGGGTGTCCTCCAGATCGGATAGGGGGGCAGTGGCGGCTGCCTCACCAGTGGAGCTTGCCGCAGCTGATGGTGGGTCCTCGGTGGCTGGCATCGGTGCGGGTGGGTTCACCACCGGTGGTGGGGCCGCAGTTGGTGGTGCAGCTAGTACTGCCGTGGCAGTGGCACTCCGACGAAGTTTGGCACTCGTCTGGTGGGGCCTGCCCCCCTTGCCCCTTGATGTTGTTGGGGTATCCGCCGGCTCCTGTGCCCTTGGCCTCTTGCATGTAGCTGTTGCCTGTGTTGCATCAGCGGCATCCTCCCCATCTGTATGTGAGCCTGTCAGGGACGAGAGGGGGGATGGCATTGGTTGCGTTTCAATATACTTGATGCAGATTACATGAATGATGCAGTTGTGGCAATTGGGACTCAGTGGTTGTGGATGCAGGTGATGTGCCAGTTCAGTGCCTCATCCATGCATGGTTGTGTTTGGGACTTGTCTGTGGTGTTGTGTGCATGTGTGTGTGTGTGGGTCTGACACAGGCATGGTGAGGGATGGATGCATGTTTGGATGTGTGTCCATGCATGAGAGGAGTCTGTGCTCACATATGGGGGGTACAGTACATTCACATCGCATCCTGTCATGTGTACACTCACCTTCATCAGAAGTGGTACCCACGCCGAGCTCCATGCTGCCTACTCCCTCTATTGACTCGACGGCAATCATGTTAGCGCACGTCTCCTCCCATTCCTTCATCCGGATTGGGGATCCATCTCCACCAGCACTGGCAATGCGGTGGTTCTCCGCCAGGATGCCCCTCACCCGCAGCCTGAGGTCGTCCCACCTCTTCCTGCATTCGCGCACAGTGCGCGTGCTGGTGCCCACTGCACTGACTTTGGCAGCGACCTCCTCCCAGATGGCTTTCTTCCTCAACAGGGTTGGCCGGCGCATGTCATTCGCGAAGACCACCTCAGCATTCTCCGCAAGGGTCTGTGTCAACATCACCAATTCCTCATTGGTGTATTTTTCTTTGCGCTGCCTGTCAGTTGATTTCTTGAGTGCCTTAGGCATGATGCAGGTGTCCACAATTGTTTGGCACGGCTCACAAATCAATACAGGTCCAGGGGGCAGAGGATGGCAATGGATTGTGTTTTTAAAGATGGCCGCCGGGCTCTTTCCCGTTCCGGCGCGATGACGCTATTTCCGGTTCCGCAATTTTACAGTGACCGCTAATGGCGGTGACCGCTAATGGCGGTCACCGCAATTTGCATGTAGCGTGAGGGCGGAGGTACTATCTGCACTTTCGTCAAAGCCGGTAAGGGACTTTTTTGGGACTTTTGCGGCATGGCGGTAGGGTCATTACCGGCATGGCGCTATGCTCGTGTCCGCGTACTCGTAATGGTACGTAATTAGCGCCCTCTTACGAGGGCGGACACGTTAATAGCGCCATGCCGCTAATATGCGGTTTTTAGCGCACAACGTGTAATGAGTCTCTATGTCTCTTTGTGTGCTATATGCGCACAGTGTAAAGATATTTCAAGCAAACCAGTGGGATTGCTACGTCCATTACCAGTACCACACAAGCCATGGTACATGGTATCCATGGAATTTGTAGTGGACCTACACCCGTCCACGGTTTTGATATGATATGGGTGATAGTTGATTACTTCAGCAAAATGGCGTTATTTGTACCCTTTCAAGGCGTTCCAACCGCTGATGTTTTGGCAGACCTGTTTCTAATTTTTATTTTTATTTATTTTATTTATTTATTTATTTGTATAGCGCTAAAGCCTGCACGTCTTTTGGTTCTTTGGATTACCCTCCATAGTAATCACTGACAGGGGGTCGCAGTTTGCATCACGTTTCTGGTCAGCATTGACTTCCGCTCTGCTTATTGAGGACCGCATGTCTAGTTCCTGTCACCCTCAGACTGACGGTCAGACAGAACGGGTTAACGGTACTATGGAACAATATCTGCATTGCCTTTGTTTACAAAACCAAGCTAATTGGCATTCACTGTTGCCAGCAGCTGAGTTTGCATACCATAACTCGTTGCACTCTTCAACAGGCACGTCTCCGTTCTATGCATTATATGGACAACATCCTAGAACCATTCCGGTGGATTTCGGTCCATCCGGAAACGTACCTGAGGCGGCCAATAATTTGAAGGCACTTACCGAACTACACGCTAGGATAAAGACTCAACTGTCAATAGCTCAAACACGCTCCAAATTCTATGCTGACCAGCATGTTACAGGTTCTTTTTATTTACATGCATATCTGCCTTGTTTATGTTTGGTATACATATAACTTTTATCACGTGATGTGTACCGGCTGGGTTCTGGTGTACGTGTTATGCTAGAATCAGGTGATGCGTATAAAACACGTCATTTCCGGTCAATCGGCGCTTCTGATCGTTGCTCGTTCCAGAGTTGGAGTTGCACTCCAGCGGCTTCCATCTTTCCCAGCGTTTTTGTTGTTGAGCTATTCCTGCTACAGTCTCGGAGCAGCTGTGCCTTCTGCCTTCCCTCGCGGTGATTTTTCAGCTGCAGCTTTAGCCAGAGCCGTTAGTATCAGCCGGCCATCTCCTGTCTCCTCGTTCTTACTTAACAGGAGCCACCAGCTGATTCTCTGCGGCGTTTGATTTCCTGCTCCATTACATTCAGAGCTTTCGCTTATCTACAAAGGGTGTCCGACTCTCTCACCAGCATCTGTGTGGTCTAGTGCAGTGCACTGCGGAGCAGTTGTTTTCACATGTTTTGTGGTCTAGTACAGTGCACTAATGAGCAGTTGTTTCCACGTGGTGTGTGGTCTAGTGCAGTGAACTGTGGAGCAGTTGTGTCCACGTGTTGTGCGGTCTATTACAGGACAGAGTAGATCAGTTGTTTACACGTGTTGTGTGGTCTAGTACAGGGCAGAGTAGGCCAGTTGTTTCCACATGTTGTGTGGTCTAGTAGAGTGCACTGTAGAGCAGTTGTTTCCATATGTTGTGTGCTCTAGTATAGTGCACTGTAGAGCAGTTGTTTCCACATGCTGTGTGGTCTAGTACAGTGCACTGTAGAGCACTTGTGTCCACGTGTTTTACCCTTCTAGTAAAGGGCGGATAGGCCAGTTGTTTCCACATGTTGTGTGGTCTAGTACAGTGCAGAGTAGGCCAGTTGTTTCCACACGTTGTGTGGTCTTGTACAGGGCACTGTAGAGAAGTTGTTTCCACATGTTGTGTGGTCTAGTAGAGTGCACTGTAGAGCAGTTGTTTCCACATGTTGTGTGGTCTAGTACAGTGCAGAGTAGGCCAGTTGTTTCCACACGTTGTGTGGTCTTGTACAGGGCACTGTAGAGCAGTTGTTTCCACATGTTGTGTGGTTTAGTAGAGTGAACTGTTGAGCAGTTGTTTAAACATGTTGTGTGGTCTAGTACAGGGCAGAGTAGGCCAGTTGTTTCCACATGTTGTGTGGTCTTATACAGGGCACTGTAGAGCAGTTGTTTCCACATGTTGTGTGGTCTAGTACAGTGCATTGTAGAGCAGTTGTGTCCATGTGTTGTGCGGTCTATAACATTACAGAGTATGTCAGTTTTTAACATGTGTTGTTTGGTCTAGTACAGGGCAGAGTAGGCCAGTTGTTTCCACATGTTGTGTGGTCTTGTACAGGGCACTGTAGAGCAGTTGTTTCCACATGTTGTGTGGTCTAGTAGAGTGCACTGTAAAGCAGTTGTTTCCACATGTTGTGTGTTCTAGTATAGTGCACTGTAGAGCAGTTGTTTCCCCATTCTCTGTGGTCTAGTACAGTGCACTAGGCAGCAGTTGTTTTTACATGGTGTGTGGACTAGTACAGTGCACTGTAGAACAGCTGTTTTTCCATGTTGTGTGGTCTAGTACAGTGCACTGCGCAGCAGTTGTTTTGACATGTTGTGTGGTCTAGTACAGTGCACTGTCGAGCAGTAGTTTTCACATGTTGTGTGGTCTAGTACAGTGCACTGGGCAGCAGTTGTTTTTACATGTTGTGTGGTCTAGTACAATACACTGGGCAGCAGTTGTTTCCACATATTGTGTGGTCTAGTACAGTGCAGAGTAGGCCAGTTGTTTCCACATGTTGTGTGGTCTTGTACAGGGCACTGTAGAGCAGTTGTTTCCACATGTTGTGTGGTCTAGTATAGTGCACTGTAGAGCAGTTGTTTCCATGTGGTGTGTGGTCTAGTACAGGGCAGAGTAGGCCAGTTGTTTCCACACATTGTGTGGTCTTGTACAGGGCACTGTAGAGCAGTTGTTTCCACATGTTGTGTGGTCTAGTACAGTGCATTGTAGAGCAGTTGTGTCCATGTGTTGTGCGTTCTATTACATTACAGAGTAGGTCAGTTTTTAACATGTGTTGTTTGGTCTAGTACAGGGCGGAGTAGGCCAGTTGTTTCCACATGTTGTGTGGTCTAGTAGAGTGCACTGTAGAGCAGTTGTTTCCATGTGTTGTGTGTTCTAGTATAGTGTACTGTGGAGCAGTTGTTTCCCTATTCTGTGTGGTCTAGTACAGTGCACTGTACAGCAGTTGTTTTTACATGTTGTGTGGTCTAGTACAGTGCACTGTCGAGCAGTTGTTTTTACATGGTGTGTGGTCTAGTACATCGCACTGGGCAGCAGTTGTTTTTACATGGTGTGTGGTCTAGTACAGTGCACTGTAGAGCAGTTGTTTTTCCATGTTGTGTGGTCTAGTACAGTGCACTGTCGAGCAGTTGTTTTCACATGTTGTGTGGTCTAGTACAGTGCACTGGGCAGCAGTTGTTTTTACATGCTGTGTGGTCTAGTACAGTGCACTGTAGAGCAGTTGTTGTTCCATGTTGTGTGTTCTAGTACAGTGCACAGTTGAGCAGTTGTTTTTACATGTTGTGTGGTCTAGTACAGTGCATTGTAGAGCAGTTGTTTTTCCATTTTGTGTTGTCTAGTACAGTGCATTGTAGAGTAGTTGTTTTTCCATGTTGTGTTGTCTAATACAGTGCACTGTTGAGCAGTTGTTTTTACATGTTGTGTGGTCTTGTACAGGGCACTGTAGAGCAGTTGTTTCCACATGTTGTGTGGTCTTATACAGGACACTGTAGAGCAGTTGTTTCCACATGTTGTGTGGTCTAGTACAGTGCACTGTCGAGCAGTTGTTTTTACATGTTGTGTGGTCTACTACAGTGCACTGGGCAGCAGTTGTTTTTACAAGTTGTGTGGTCTAGTACAGTGCATTATAGAGCAGTTGTTTTTCCATGTTGTGTGGTCTAGTACAGTGCACTGTTGAGCAGTTGTTTCCACACGTTGTGTGGTCTTGTACAGGGCACTGTAGAGCAGTTGTTTCCACATGTTGTGTGGTCTAGTAGAGTGCACTGTAGAGCAGTTGTTTCCACGTGTTGTGTGGTCTAGTACAGGGCAGAGTAGGCCAGTTGTTTCCACATGTTGTGTGGTCTTATACAGGGCACTGTAGAGGACATGTTTCCACATGTTGTGTGGTCTAGTACAGTGCATGGTAGAGCAGTTGTGTCCATGTGTTGTGCGGTCTATTACAGTACAGAGTAGGTCAGTTCTTTACATGTGTTGTGTGTTCTGCTACAGGGCAGAGTAGGCCAGTTGTTTCCACATATTGTGTGGTCTTGTACAGGGCACTGTAGAGTAGTTGTTTCCACATGTTGTGTGGTCTAGTAGAGTGCACTGTAGAGCAGTTGTTTCCACATGTTGTGTGTTCTAGTATAGTGCACTGTAGAGCAGTTGTTTCCCCATTCTCTGTGGTCTATAACAGTGCACTGTACAGCAGTTGTTTTACATGTTGTGTGGTCTAGTACAGTGCACTGTGAAGTAGTTGTTTTTACATGGTGTGTGGTCTAGTACAGCGCACTGGGCAGCAGTTGTTTTTAAATGGTGTGTGGACTAGTACAGTGCACTGTAGAGCAGCTGTTTTTCCATGTTGTGTGGTCTAGTACAGTGCACTGTGCAGCATTTGTTTTGACATGTTGTGTGGTCTAGTACAGTGCACTGCCGAGCAGTTGTTTTCACATGTTGTGTGGTCTAGTACAGTGCACTGGGCAGCAGTTGATTCCACATGTTGTGTGGTCTAGTACAGTGCATTGTAGAGCAGTTGTTTTTCCATTTTGTGTTGTCTAGTACAGTGCATTGTAGAGCAGTTGTTTTTCCATGTTGTGTTGTCTAGTACAGTGCACTGTTGAGCAGTTGTTTTTACATGTTGTGTGGTCTTGTACAGGGCACTGTAGAGCAGTTGTTTCCACATGTTGTGTGGTCTTATACAGGACACTGTAGAGCAGTTGTTTCCACATGTTGTGTGGTCTAGTACAGTGCATTATAGAGCAGTTGTTTTTCCATGTTGTGTGGTCTAGTACAGTGCACTGTTGAGCAGTTGTTTCCACAAGTTGTGTGGTCTTGTACAGGGCACTGTAGAGCAGTTGTTTCCACATGTTGTGTGGTCTAGTAGAGTGCACTGTAGAGCACTTGTTTCCACGTGTTGTGTGGTCTAGTACAGGGCAGAGTAGGCCAGTTGTTTCCACATGTTGTGTGGTCTTATACAGGACACTGTAGAGCAGTTGTTTCCACATGTTGTGTGGTCTAGTACAGTGCATGGTAGAGCAGTTGTGTCCATGTGTTGTGCGGTCTATTACAGTACAGAGTAGGTCAGTTTTTTACATGTGTTGTGTGTTCTACTACAGGGCAGAGTAGGCCAGTTGTTTCTACATGTTGTGTGGTCTTGTACAGGGCACTGTAGAGTAGTTGTCTCCACATGTTGTGTGGTCTAGTAGAGTGCACTGTAGAGCAGTTGATTCCACATGTTGTGTGTTCTAGTATAGTGCACTGTAGAGCAGTTGTTTCCCCATTCTCTGTGGTCTAGTACAGTGCACTGTACAGCAGTTGTTTTTACATGTTGTGTGGTCTAGTACAGTGCACTGTGGAGTAGTTGTTTTTACATGGTGTGTGGTCTAGTACAGTGCACTGCCGAGCAGTTGTTTTCACATGTTGTGTGGTCTAGTACAGTGCACTGGGCAGCAGTTGATTCCACATGTTGTGTGGTCTAGTACAGTGCAGAGTAGGCCAGTTGTTTCCACATGTTGTGTGGTCTTGTACAGGGCACTGTAGAGCAGTTGTTTCCACATGTTGTGTGGTCTAGTATAGTGCACTGTAGAGCAGTTGTTTCCACGTGGTGTGTGGTCTAGTACAGGGCAGAGTAGGCCAGTTGTTTCCACATGTTGTGTGGTCTTATACAGGCCACTGTAGAGGAGTTGTTTCCACATGTTGTGTGGTCTAGTACAGTGCATTGTAGAGCAGTTGTGTCCATGTGTTGTGCGGTCTATTACAGTACAAAGTAGGTCAGTTTTTTACATGTGTTGTGTGGTCTAGTACAGGGCAGAGTAGGCCAGTTGTTTTTCCATGTTGTGTGTTCTAGTACAGTGCACTGTTGAGCAGTTATTTTACATGTTGTGTGGTCTAGTAGAGTGCACTGGGCAGCAGTTGTTTTTACATGTTGTGTGGTCTAGTACAGTGCACTGTCGAGCAGTTGTTTTTACATGTTGTGTGGTCTACTACAGTGCATTGGGCAGCAGTTGTTTTTACAAGTTGTGTGGTCTAGTACAGTGCATTGTAGAGCAGTTGTTTTTCCATGTTGTGTGGTCTAGTACAGTGCACTGTTGAGCAGTTGTTTTTACATGTTGTGTGGTCTAGTACAGTGCACTGTCGAGCAGTTGTTTTTACATGTTGTGTGGTCTAGTACAATGTACTGTAGAGCAGTTGTTTTTACATGTTGAGTGGTCTAGTACAGTGAACTGTAGAGCAGTTGTTTCCACGTGTTGTGTGGTCTAGTACAGTGCACTGTAGAGCAGTTGTTTCCACATGTTGTGTGTTCTAGTATAGTGCACTGTAGAGCAGTTGTTTCCCCATTCTCTGTGATCTAGTACAGTGCACTGTACAGCAGTTGTTTTTACATGGTGTGTGGTCTAGTACAGCGCACTGGGCAGCAGTTGTTTTTACATGGTGTGTGGACTAGTACAGTGCACTGTAGAGCAGCTGTTTTTCCATGTTGTGTGGTCTAGTACAGTGCACTGTGCAGCATTTGTTTTGACATGTTGTGTGGTCTAGTACAGTGCACTGCCGAGCAGTTGTTTTCACATGTTGTGTGGTCTAGTACAGTGCACTGGGCAGCAGTTGATTCCACATGTTGTGTGGTCTAGTACAGTGCATTGTAGAGCAGTTGTTTTTCCATTTTGTGTTGTCTAGTACAGTGCATTGTAGAGCAGTTGTTTTTCCATGTTGTGTTGTCTAGTACAGTGCACTGTTGAGCAGTTGTTTTTACATGTTGTGTGGTCTTGTACAGGGCACTGTAGAGCAGTTGTTTCCACATGTTGTTTGGTCTTATACAGGACACTGTACAGCAGTTGTTTCCACATGTTGTGTGGTCTAGTACAGTGCACTTTCGAGCAGTTGTTTTTACATGTTGTGTGGTCTACTACAGTGCACTGGGCAGCAGTTGTTTTTACAAGTTGTGTGGTCTAGTACAGTGCATTATAGAGCAGTTGTTTTTCCATGTTGTGTGGTCTAGTACAGTGCACTGTTGAGCAGTTGTTTCCACACGTTGTGTGGTCTTGTACAGGGCACTGTAGAGCAGTTGTTTCCACATGTTGTGTGGTCTAGTAGAGTGCACTGTAGAGCAGTTGTTTCCACGTGTTGTGTGGTCTAGTACAGGGCAGAGTAGGCCAGTTGTTTCCACATGTTGTGTGGTCTTATACAGGGCACTGTAGAGCAGTTGTTTCCACATGTTGTGTGGTCTAGTACAGTGCATGGTAGAGCAGTTGTGTCCATGTGTTGTGCGGTCTATTACAGTACAGAGTAGGTCAGTTTTTTACATGTGTTGTGTGTTCTACTACAGGGCAGAGTCGGCCAGTTGTTTCCACATGTTGTGTGGTCTTGTACAGGGCACTGTAGAGTAGTTGTTTCCACATGTTGTGTGGTCTAGTAGAGTGCACTGTAGAGCAGTTGTTTCCACATGTTGTGTGTTCTAGTATAGTGCACCGTAGAGCAGTTGTTTCCCCATTCTCTGTGGTCTAGTACAGTGCACTGTACAGCAGTTCTTTTTACATGTTGTGTGGTCTAGTACAGTGCACTGTGGAGTAGTTGTTTTTACATGGTGTGTGGTCTAGTACAGCGCACTGGGCATCAGTTGTTTTTACATGGTGTGTGGACTAGTACAGTGCACTGTAGAGCAGCTGTTTTTCCATGTTGTGTGGTCTAGTACAGTGCACTGTGCAGCATTTGTTTTGACATGTTGTGTGGTCTAGTACAGTGCACTGCCGAGCATTTGTTTTCACATGTTGTGTGGTCTAGTACAGTGACTGGGCAGCAGTTGATTCCACATGTTGTGTGATCTAGTACAGTGCAGAGTAGGCACGTTGTTTCCACATGTTGTGTGGTCTTGTACAGGGCACTGTAGAGCAGTTGTTTCCACATGTTGTGTGGTCTAGTATAGTGCACTGTAGAGCAGTTGTTTCCACGTTGTGTGTGGTCTAGTACAGGGCAGAGTAGGCCAGTTGTTTCCACATGTTGTGTGGTCTTATACAGGCCACTGTAGAGGAGTTGTTTCCACATGTTGTGTGGTCTAGTACAGTGCATTGTAGAGCAGTTGTGTCCATGTGTTGTGCGGTCTATTACAGTACAAAGTAGGTCAGTTTTTTACATGTGTTGTGTGGTCTAGTACAGGGCAGAGTAGGCCAGTTGTTTCCACATGTTGTGTGGTCTTCTACAGGGCACTGTAGAGCAGTTGTTTCCACATGTTGTGTGGTCTAGTAGAGTGCACTGTAGAGCAGTTGTTTCCACATGTTGTGTGTTGTAGTATAGTGCACTGCGGAGCAGTTGTTTCCCCATTCTGTGTGGTCTAGTACAGTGCACTGTGCAGCAGTTGTTTTTACATGTTGTGTGGTCTAGTACAGTGCACACAGTGCACTGTCGAGCAGTTGTTTTTACATGTTGTGTGGTCTAGTACATCGCACTGGGCAGCAGTTGTTTTTACATGGTGTGTGGTCTAGTACAGTGCACTGTACAGCAGTTGTTTTTCCATGTTGTGTGGTCTAGTACAGTGCACTGTCGAGCAGTTGTTTTCACATGTTGTGTGGTCTAGTACAGTGCACTGGGCAGCAGTTGTTTTTACATGTTGTGTGGTCTAGTACAGTGCACTGTAGAGCAGTTGTTTTTCCATGTTGTGTGTTCTAGTACAGTGCACTGTTGAGCAGTTGTTTTACATGTTGTGTGGTCTAGTAGAGTGCACTGGGCAGCAGTTGTTTTTACATGTTGTGTGGTCTAGTACAGTGCACTGTCGAGCAGTTGTTTTTACATGTTGTGTGGTCTACTACAGTGCATTGGGCAGCAGTTGTTTTTACAAGTTGTATGGTCTAGTAGAGTGCATTGTAGAGCAGTTGTTTTTCCATGTTGTGTGGTCTAGTACAGTGCACTGTTGAGCAGTTGTTTTTACATGTTGTGTGGTCTAGTACAGTGCACTGTCGAGCAGTTGTTTTTACATGTTGTGTGGTCTAGTACAATGTACTGTAGAGCAGTTGTTTTTACATGTTGAGTGGTCTAGTACAGTGAACTGTAGAGCAGTTGTTTCCACGTGTTGTGTGGTCTAGTACAGTGCACTGCAGAGCAGTTGTTTCCACATGTTGTGTGTTCTAGTATAGTGCACTGTAGAGCAGTTGTTTCCCCATTCTCTGTGATCTAGTACAGTGCACTGTACAGCAGGTGTTTTTACATGTTGTGTGGTCTAGTACAGTGCACTGTCGAGCAGTTGTTTTTACGTGGTGTGTGGTCTAGTACAGCGCACTGGGCAGCAGTTGTTTTTACATGGTGTGTGGACTAGTACAGTGCACTGTAGAGCAGCAGTTTTTCCATGTTGTGTGGTGTAGTACAGTGCACTGTACAGCAGTTATTTTGACATGTTGTGTGGTCTAGTACAGTGCACTGTCGAGCAGTTGTTTTCACATGTTGTGTGGTCTAGTACAATACAATGGGCAGCAGTTGTTTCCACATGTTGTGTGGTCTAGTACAGTGCAGAGTAGGCCAGTTGTTTCCACATGTTGTGTGGTCTTATACAGGGCACTGTAGAGCAGTTGTTTCCACATGTTGTGTGGTCTAGTACAGTGCATTGTAGAGCAGTTGTGTCCATGTGTTGTGTGGCCTATTACAGTATAAAGTAGGTCAGTTTTTTACATGTGTTGTGTGGTCTAGTACAGGGCAGAGTAGGCCAGTTGTTTCCACATGTTGTGTGGTCTTCTCCAAGGCACTGTAGAGCAGTTGTTTCCACATGTTGTGTGGTCTAGTAGAGTGCACTGTAGAGCAGTTGTTTCCACATGTTGTGTGTTCTAGTATAGTGCACTGTGGAGCAGTTGTTTCCCCATTCTGTGTGGTCTAGTACAGTGCACTGTACAGCAGTTGTTTTTACATGTTGTGTGGTCTAGTACAGTGCACTGTCGAGCAGTGGTTTTTACATGGTGTGTGGTCTAGTACAGCGCACTGTAGAGCAGTTGTTTTTCCATGTTGTGTGGTCTAGTACAGTGCACTGTCGAGCAGTTGTTTTCACATGTTGTGTGGTCTAGTACAGTGCACTGGGCAGCAGTTGTTTTTACATATTGTGTGGTTTAGTACAGTGCACTGTAGAGCAGTTGTTTTTCCATGTTGTGTGTTCTAGTACAGTGCACTGTTGAGCAGTTGTTTTTACATGTTGTGTGGTCTAGTACAGTGCACTGTCGAGCAGTTGTTTTTACATGTTGTGCGGTCTAGCACAGTGCACTGTAGAGCAGTTGTTTTTACATGTTGAGTGGTCTAGTACAGTGCACTGTAGAGCAGTTGTTTCCAAGTGTTGTGTGGTCTAGTACAGTGAACTGTTTAGCAGTTGTTTTTACATGTTGTGTGGACTAGTACAGTGCACTGTAGAGCAGTTTTTACATGTTGTGTGGTCTAGTACAGTGCACTGTAGGGCAGTTGTTTCCACATGTTGTGTGGTCTAGTACAGTGCACTGCAGAGCCGTTGTTTCCACATATTATGTGGTCTAGTACAGGGCAGAGTGGGTCAGTTGTTTCCACGTGTTGTGTGGTCTAGTACAGTGCACTGTAGAGCAGTGTTTTTCCATATGTTGTGTGGTCTAGTACAGTGCACTGTAGAGCAGTTGTGTCCATGTTTTGTGTGGTCTAGTACAGGACAGAGTAGGTCTGTTCTTTCTATGTGTTGTGTGGTCTAATACAGGGCAGAGTAGGCCAGTTGTTTTCACATGATGTGTGGTCTAGTACAGTGCACTGTAGAGCAGTTGTGTCCACATGTTGTGTGGTCTAGTATAGTGCACTGTAGAGCAGTTTATTTCCATGTGTTGTGTGGTCTAGTACAGGGCAGAGTAGGTCAGTTGTTTCCACATGTTATGTGATCTAGTACAGTGCACTGTAGGGCAGTTTTTACATGTTGTTAGATCTAGTAGAGTGCACTGTAGAGCAGTTGTGTCCACGTGTTGTGTGGTCTATTACAGGACAGAGTAGGTCAGTGGTTTACATGTGTTGTGTGGTCTAGTACAGGGCAGAGTAGTCCAGTTGTTTCCACATGTTGTGTGGTCTAGTACAGGGCACTGTAGAGCAGTTGTTTCCACATGTTGTGTGCTCTAGTATAGTGCACTGTAGAACAGTTGTTTCCACATGCTGTGAGGTCTAGTACAGTGCACTGTAGAGCAGTTGTTTTTCCATGTTGTGTGGTCTAGTACAGTGCACTGGCGAGCAGTTGTTTTCACATGTTGTGTGGTCTAGTACAGTGCACTGGGCAGCAGTTGTTTTTACATATTGTGTGGTTTAGTACAGTGCACTGTAGAGCAGTTGTTTTTCCATGTTGTGTGTTCTAGTACAGTACACTGTTGAGCAGTTGTTTTTACATGTTGTGCGGTCTAGCACAGTGCACTGTAGAGCAGTTGTTTTTACATGTTGAGTGGTCTAGTACAGTGCACTGTAGAGCAGTTGTTTCCACGTGTTGTGTGGTCTAGTACAGTGAACTGTTTAGCAGTTGTTTTTACATGTTGTGTGGACTAGTACAGTGCACTGTAGAGCAGTTTTTACATCTTGTGTGGTCTAGTACAGTGCACTGTAGGGCAGTTATTTCCACATGTTGTGTGGTCTAGTACAGTGCACTGCAGAGCCGTTGTTTCCACATATTATGTGGTCTAGTACAGGGCAGAGTGGGTCAGTTGTTTCCACGTGTTGTGTGGTCTAGTACAGTGCACTGTAGAGCAGTGTTTTTCCATATGTTGTGTGGTCTAGTACAGTGCACTGTAGAGCAGTTGTGTCCATGTTTTGTGTGGTCTAGTACAGGACAGAGTAGGTCTGTTCTTTCTACGTGTTGTGTGGTCTAATACAGGGCAGAGTAGGCCAGTTGTTTTCACATGATGTGTGGTCTAGTACAGTGCACTGTAGTGCAGTTGTGTCAACATGTTGTGTGGTCTAGTATAGTGCACTGTAGAGCAGTTTATTTCCATGTGTTGTGTGGTCTAGTACAGGGCAGAGTAGGTCAGTTGTTTCCACATGTTATGTGATCTAGTACAGTGCACTGTAGGGCAGTTTTTACATGTTGTTAGATCTAGTAGAGTGCACTGTAGAGCAGTTGTGTCCACGTGTTGTGTGGTCTATTACAGGACAGAGTAGGTCAGTGGTTTACATGTGTTGTGTGGTCTAGTACAGGGCAGAGTAGGCCAGTTGTTTCCACATGTTGTGTGGTCTAGTACAGGGCACTGTAGAGCAGTTGTTTCCACATGTTGTGTGCTCTAGTATAGTGCACTGTAGAGCAGTTGTTTTTACATGTTGAGTGGTCTAGTACAGTGCACTGTAGAGCAGTTGTTTCCACGTGTTGTGTGGTCTAGTACAGTGAACTGTTTAGCAGTTGTTTTTACATGTTGTGTGGACTAGTACAGTGCACTGTAGAGCAGTTTTTACATGTTGTGTGGTCTAGTACAGTGCACTGTAGGGCAGTTGTTTCCACATGTTGTGTGGTCTAGTACAGTGCACTGCAGAGCCGTTGTTTCCACATATTATGTGGTCTAGTACAGGGCAGAGTGGGTCAGTTGTTTCCACGTGTTGTGTGGTCTAGTACAGTGCACTGTAGAGCAGTTGTGTCCATGTTTTGTGTGGTCTAGTACAGGACAGAGTAGGTCTGTTCTTTCTACGTGTTGTGTGGTCTAATACAGGGCAGAGTAGGCCAGTTGTTTTCACATTATGTGTGGTCTAGTACAGTGCACTGTAGAGCAGTTGTGTCCACATGTTGTGTGGTCTAGTATAGTGCACTGTAGAGCAGTTTATTTCCATGTGTTGTGTGGTCTAGTACAGGGCAGAGTAGGTCAGTTGTTTCCACATGTTATGTGATCTAGTACAGTGCACTGTAGGGCAGTTTTTACATGTTGTTAGATCTAGTAGAGTGCACTGTAGAGCAGTTGTGTCCACGTGTTGTGTGGTCTATTAGAGGACAGAGTTGGTCAGTGGTTTACATGTGTTGTGTGGTCTAGTACAGGGCAGAGTAGTCCAGTTGTTTCCACATGTTGTGTGGTCTAGTACAGGGCACTGTAGAGCAGTTGTTTCCACATGTTGTGTGCTCTAGTATAGTGCACTGTAGAACAGTTGTTTCCACATGCTGTGTGGTCTAGTACAGTGCACTGTAGAGCAGTTGTTTTTCCATGTTGTGTGGTCTAGTACAGTGCACTGGCGAGCAGTTGTTTTCACATGTTGTGTGGTCTAGTACAGTGCACTGGGCAGCAGTTGTTTTTACATATTGTGTGGTTTAGTACAGTGCACTGTAGAGCAGTTGTTTTTCCATGTTGTGTGTTCTAGTACAGTGCACTGTTGAGCAGTTGTTTTTACATGTTGTGCGGTCTAGCACAGTGCACTGTAGAGCAGTTGTTTTTACATGTTGAGTGGTCTAGTACAGTGCACTGTAGAGCAGTTGTTTCCACGTGTTGTGTGGTCTAGTACAGTGAACTGTTTAGCAGTTGTTTTTACATGTTGTGTGGACTAGTACAGTGCACTGTAGAGCAGTTTTTACATGTTGTGTGGTCTAGTACAGTGCACTGTAGGGCAGTTGTTTCCACATGTTGTGTGGTCTAGTACAGTGCACTGCAGAGCCGTTGTTTCCACATATTATGTGGTCTAGTACAGGGCAGAGTGGGTCAGTTGTTTCCACGTGTTGTGTGGTCTAGTACAGTGCACTGTAGAGCAGTGTTTTTCAATATGTTGTGTGGTCTAGTACAGTGCACTGTAGAGCAGTTGTGTCCATGTTTTGTGTGGTCTAGTACAGGACAGAGTAGGTCTGTTCTTTCTACGTGTTGTGTGGTCTAATACAGGGCAGAGTAGGCCAGTTGTTTTCACATGATGTGTGGTCTAGTACAGTGCACTGTAGTGCAGTTGTGTCCACATGTTGTGTGGTCTAGTATAGTGCACTGTAGAGCAGTTTATTTCCATGTGTTGTGTGGTCTAGTACAGGGCAGAGTAGGTCAGTTGTTTCCACATGTTATGTGATCTAGTACAGTGCACTGTAGGGCAGTTTTTACATGTTGTTAGATCTAGTAGAGTGCACTGTAGAGCAGTTGTGTCCACGTGTTGTGTGGTCTATTACAGGACAGAGTAGGTCAGTGGTTTACATGTGTTGTGTGGTCTAGTACAGGGCAGAGTAGGCCAGTTGTTTCCACATGTTGTGTGGTCTAGTACAGGGCACTGTAGAGCAGTTGTTTCCACATGTTGTGTGCTCTAGTATAGTGCACTGTAGAACAGTTGTTTCCACATGCTGTGTGGTCTAGTACAGTGCACTCTAGAGCAGTTGTGTCCACGTGTTTTACACGTCTAGTACAGTACACAGGGCAGCAGTTGTTTCCAAATGTTGTGTGGTCTAGTACAGTGCACAGGGCAGCAGTTGTTTTTACATGTTGTGTGGTCTAGTACAGTGCACTGCAGAGCAGTTGTGTCCTTGTGTTGTGTGGTCGAGTACAGGGCAGAGTAGGCCAGTTGGTACCACATGTTGTGTGGTTTAGTACAGTGCACTGTCGAGCAGTTATTTTACATATTGTGTGGTCTAGTACAGTGCACTGTAAAGAGCAGCTGTTTCCACATGTTATGAGGTCTAGTACAGTGCACTGTAGAGCAGTTGTTTCCACGTGTTGTGTGGTCCAGTACAGGGCAGAGTAGGCCAGTTGTTTCCACATGTTGTGTGGTCTAGTACAGTGCACTGTCGAACAGTTGTTTTTACATGTTGTGTGGTCTAGTACAGTGCACTGTCGAGCAGTTGTTTTTACATGTTGTGCGGTCTAGCACAGTGCACTGTAGAGCAGTTGTTTTTACATGTTGAGTGGTCTAGTACAGTGCACTGTAGAGCAGTTGTTTCCACGTGTTGTGTGGTCTAGTACAGTGAACTGTTTAGCAGTTGTTTTTACATGTTGTGTGGACTAGTACAGTGCACTGTAGAGCAGTTTTTACATGTTGTGTGGTCTAGTACAGTGCACTGTAGGGCAGTTGTTTCCACATGTTGTGTGGTCTAGTACAGTGCACTGCAGAGCCGTTGTTTCCACATATTATGTGGTCTAGTACAGGGCAGAGTGGGTCAGTTGTTTCCACGTGTTGTGTGGTCTAGTACAGTGCACTGTAGAGCAGTTGTGTCCATGTTTTGTGTGGTCTAGTACAGGACAGAGTAGGTCTGTTCTTTCTACGTGTTGTGTGGTCTAATACAGGGCAGAGTAGGCCAGTTGTTTTCACATGATGTGTGGTCTAGTACAGTGCACTGTAGTGCAGTTGTGTCCACATGTTGTGTGGTCTAGTATAGTGCACTGTAGAGCAGTTTATTTCCATGTGTTGTGTGGTCCAGTACAGGGCGGAGTAGGTCAGTTGTTTCCACATGTTATGTGATCTAGTACAGTGCACTGTAGGGCAGTTTTTACATGTTGTTAGATCTAGTAGAGTGCACTGTAGAGCAGTTGTGTCCATGTGTTGTGTGGTCTATTACAGGACAGAGTAGGTCAGTGGTTTACATGTGTTGTGTGGTCTAGTACAGGGCAGAGTAGGCCAGTTGTTTCCACATGTTGTGTGGTCTAGTACAGGGCACTGTAGAGCAGTTGTTTCCACATGTTGTGTGCTCTAGTATAGTGCACTGTAGAACAGTTGTTTCCACATGCTGTGTGGTCTAGTACAGTGCACTGTAGAGCAGTTGTGTCCACGTGTTTTACACGTCTAGTACAGTACACAGGGCAGCAGCTGTTTCCAAATGTTGTGTGGTCTAGTACAGTGCACAGGGAAGCAGTTGTTTTTACATGTTGTGTGGTCTAGTAGAGTGCACTGCAGAGCAGTTGTGTCCTTGTGTTGTGTGGTCGAGTACAGGGCAGAGTAGGCCAGTTGGTACCACATGTTGTGTGGTTTAGTACAGTGCACTGTCGAGCAGTTATTTTACATATTGTGTGGTCTAGTACAGTGCACTGTAAAGAGCAGCTGTTTCCACATGTTATGAGGTCTAGTACAGTGCACTGTAGAGCAGTTGTTTCCACGTGTTGTGTGGTCCAGTACAGGGCAGAGTAGGCCACTTGTTTCCACATGTTGTGTGGTCTAGTACAGTGCACTGTCGAACAGTTGTTTTTACATGTTGTGTGGTCTAGTAGAGTGCACTGTAAAGAGCAGTTGTTTCCACATGTTTTGTGGTCCAATACAGTGCACTGTAGAGCAGTTGTTTCCACGTGTTGTGTCATCTAGTACAGGGCAGAGTAGGCCAGTTGTTTTCACATGTTTTGTGGTCTAGTACAGTGCACTGTAGAGCAGTTGTTTCCACATGTTGTGTGGTGTAGTACAGTGCACTGTAGAGCAGTTGTGTACACATGTTGTGTGGTCTAGTACAGGCAGAGTAGGTCCGTTTTTTCCACGTGTTGTGTGGTCTAGTACAGGGCAGAGTAGGCCAGTTGTTTCCACATGTTGTGTGGTCTTCTACAGGGCACTGTAGAGCAGTTGTTTCCACATGTTGTGTGGTCTAGTAGAGTGCACTGTAGAGCAGTTGTTTCCACGTGTTGTGTGTTCTAGTATAGTGCACTGTGGAGCAGTTGTTTACCCATTCTGTGTGGTCTAGTACAGTGCACTGTCGAGCAGTTGTTTTTACATGGTGTGTGGTCTAGTACATCGCACTGGGTAGCAGTTGTTTTTACATGTTGTGTGGTCTAGTACAGTGCACTGCAGAGCAGTTGTTTTTCCATGTTGTGTGGTCTAGTACAGTGCACTGTCGAGCAGTTGTTTTCACATGTTGTGTGGTCTAGTACAGTGCACTGGGCAGCAGTTGTTTTTACATGTTGTGTGGTCTAGTACAGTGCACTGTAGAGCAGTTGTTTTTCCATGTTGTGTGTTCTAGTACAGTGCACAGTTGATCAGTTGTTTTTACATGTTGTGTGGTCTATTACAGTGCACTGGGCAGCAGTTGTTTTTACAAGTTGTGTGGTCTAGTACAGTGCATTGTAGAGCAGTTGTTTTTCCATGTTGTGTTGTCTAGTACAGTGCACTGCTGAGCAGTTGTTTTTACATGTTGTGTGGTCTTGTACAGGGCACTGTAGAGCAGTTGTTTCCACATGTTGTGTGGTCTAGTAGAGTGCACTGTAGAGCAGTTGTTTCCACATGTTGTGTGGTCTAGTACAGGGCAGAGTAGGCCAGTTGTTTCCACATGTTGTGTGTTCTAGTATAGTGCACTGTGGAGCAGTTGTTTCCCCATTCTGTGTGGTCTAGTACAGTTCACTGTAGAGCAGTTGTGTCCATGTTTTGTGTGGTCTAGTACAGGACAGAGTAGGTCTGTTCTTTCTACGTGTTGTGTGGTCTAATACAGGGCAGTGTAGGCCAGTTGTTTTCACATGATGTGTGGTCTAGTACAGTGCACTGTAGAGCAGTTGTGTCCACATGTTGTGTGGTCTAGTATAGTGCACTGTAGAGCAGTTTATTTCCATGTGTTGTGTGGTCTAGTACAGGGCAGAGTAGGTCAGTTGTTTCCACATGTTATGTGATCTAGTACAGTGCACTGTAGGGCAGTTTTTACATGTTGTTAGATCTAGTAGAGTGCACTGTAGAGCAGTTGTGTCCACGTGTTGTGTGGTCTATTACAGGACAGAGTAGGTCAGTGGTTTACATGTGTTGTGTGGTCTAGTACAGGGCAGAGTAGGCCAGTTGTTTCCACATGTTGTGTGGTCTAGTACAGGGCACTGTAGAGCAGTTGTTTCCACGTGTTGTGTGCTCTAGTATAGTGCACTGTAGAACAGTTGTTTCCACATGCTTTGTTGTCTAGTACAGTGCACTGTAGAGCAGTTGTGTCCACGTGTTTTACACGTCTAGTACAGTACACAGGGCAGCAGTTGTTTCCAAATGTTGTGTGGTCTAGTACAGTGCACAGGGCAGCAGTTGTTTTTACATGTTGTGTGGTCTAGTACAGTGCACTGCAGAGCAGTTGTGTCCTTGTGTTGTGTGGTCGAGTACAGGGCAGAGTAGGCCAGTTGTTACCACATGTTGTGTGGTTTAGTACAGTGCACTGTCGAGCAGTTATTTTACATATTGTGTGGTCTAGTACAGTGCACTGTAAAGAGCAGCTGTTTCCACATGTTATGAGGTCTAGTACAGTGCACTGTAGAGCAGTTGTTTCCACGTGTTGTGTGGTCCAGTACAGGGCAGAGTAGGCCAGTTGTTTCCACATGTTGTGTGGTCTAGTATAGTGCACTGTCCAACAGTTGTTTTTACATGTTGTGTGGTCTAGTACAGTGCACTGTAAAGAGCAGTTGTTTCCACATGTTTTGTGGTCCAATACAGTGCACTGTAGAGCAGTTGTTTCCACGTGTTGTGTCATCTAGTACAGGGCAGAGTAGGCCAGTTGTTTTCACATGTTTTGTGGTCTAGTACAGTACACTGTAGAGCAGTTGTTTCCACATGTTGTGTGGTGTAGTACAGTGCACTGTAGAGCAGTTGTGTACACATGTTGTGTGGTCTAGCACAGGGCAGAGTAGGTCAGTTTTTTCCACGTGTTGTGTGGTCTAGTACAGGGCAGAGTAGGCCAGTTGTTTCCACATGTTGTGTGGTCTTCTACAGGGCACTGTAGAGCAGTTGTTTCCACATGTTGTGTGGTCTAGTAGAGTGCACTGTAGAGCAGTTGTTTCCACGTGTTGTGTGTTCTAGTATAGTGCACTGTGGAGCAGTTGTTTCCCCATTCTGTGTGGTCTAGTACAGTGCACCGTACAGCAGTTGTTTTTACATGTTGTGTGGTCTAGTACAGTGCACTGTCGAGCAGTTGTTTTTACATGGTGTGTGGTCTAGTACATCGCACTGGGCAGCAGTTGTTTTTACATGTTGTGTGGTCTAGTACAGTGCACTGTAGAGCAGTTGTTTTTCCATGTTGTGTGGTCTAGTACAGTGCACTGTCGAGCAGTTGTTTTCACATGTTGTGTGGTCTAGCACAGTGCACTGGGCAGCAGTTGTTTTTACATGTTGTGTGGTCTAGTACAGTGCACTGTAGAGCAGTTGTTTTTCCATGTTGTGTATTCTAGTACAGTGCACAGTTGATCAGTTGTTTTTACATGTTGTGTGGTCTACTACAGTGCACTGGGCAGCAGTTGTTTTTACAAGTTGTGTGGTCTAGTACAGTGCATTGTAGAGCAGTTGTTTTTCCATGTTGTGTTGTCTCTAGTACAGTGCACTGTTGAGCATTTGTTTTTACATGTTGTGTGGTCTTGTACAGGGCACTGTAGAGCAGTTGTTTCCACATGTTGTGTGGTCTAGTAGAGTGCACTGTAGAGCAGTTGTTTCCACATGTTGTGTGGTCTAGTACAGGGCAGAGTAGGCCAGTTGTTTTCACATGTTGTGTGGTCTTATACAGGACACTGTAGAGCAGTTGTTTCCGCATGTTGTTAGATCTAGTAAAGTGCACTGTAGAGCAGTTGTGTCCACATGTTGTGTGGTCTATTACAGGACAGAGTAGGTCAGTTGTTTACATGTGTTGTGTGGTCTAGTACAGGGCAGAGTAGGCCAGTTGTTTCCACATGGTGTGTGGTCTAGTACAGGGCACTGTAGAGCAGTTGTTTTATCATGTTGTGTGCTCTAGTATAGTGCACTGTAGAGCAATTGTTTCCACATGCTGTGTGGTCTAGTACAGTGCACTGTAGAGCAGTTGTGTCCACATGTTTTACACGTCTAGTACAGTACACAGGGCAGCAGTTGTTTCCACATGTTGTGTGGTCTAGTACAGTGCACTGCAGAGCAGTTGTTTTTACATGTTGTGTGGTCTAGTACAGTGCACTGTCGTGCAGTTGTTTTTACATGTGTGGTCTAGTACAGTGCACTGGGCAGCAGTTGTTTTACATGTTGTGTGGTCTAGTACAGTGCACTGCAGAGCAGTTGTGTCCTCGTGTTGTGTGGTCGAGTACAGAGCAGAGTAGGCCAGTTGTTACCACATGTTGTATGGTCTTGTACAGTGCATTGTCGAGCAGTTATTTTTACATATTGTGTGGTCTAGTACAGTGCACTGTAAAGAGCAGTTGTTACCACATGTTATGAGGTCTAGTACAGTGCACTGTAGAGCAATTGTTTCCACGTGTTGTGTGGTCTAGTACAGGGCAGAGTAGGCCAGTTGTTTCCACATGTTGTGTGGTCTAGTACAGTGCACTGTCGAGCAGTTGTTTTTACATGTTGTGTGGTCTAGTACAGTGCACTGTAAAGAGCAGTTGTTTCCACGTGTTGTGTGGTCCAGTATAGTGCACTGTAGAGCAGTTGTGTCCACGTGTTTTGCTCGTCAAGTACAGTACACAGGGCAGCAGTTGTTTCCAAATGTTGTGTGGTCTAGTACAGTGCACTGTCGTGCAGTTGTTTTTACATGTGTGGTCTAGTACAGTGCACTGGGCAGCAGTTGTATTTACATGTTGTGTGGTCTAGTACAGTGCACTGTTGAGCAGTTGTTTTTACATGTTGTTTGGTCTAGTACAGTGCACTGGGCAGCAGTTGTTTTTACATGTTGTGTGGTCTAGTACAGTGCACTGTAGAGCAGTTGTTTTTACATGTTGTGTGGTCTAGTACAGTGCACTGTAGACCAGTTTTTACATGTTGTGTGGTCTAGTACAGGGCAGAGTGGGTCAGTTGTTTCCACGTGTTGTGTGGTCTAGTACAGTGCACGGTAGAGCAGTTTTACATGTTGTTAGATCTAGTAAAGTGCACTTTGGAGCAGTTGTGTCCACGTGTTGTGTGGTCTATTACAGTGCACTGTAGAGCAGTTGTGGCCACATGTTTTGCACGTCTAGTACAGTACACAGGGCAGCAGTTGTTTCCAAATGTTGTGTGGTCTAGTACAGTGCACTGCAGAGCAGTTGTTTTTACATGTTGTGTGGTCTAATACAGTGCACGGTCGTGCAGTTGTTTTTACATGTGTGGTATAGTACAGTGCACTGGGCAGCAGTTGTATTTACATGTTGTGTGGTCTAGTACAGTGCACTGCAGAGCAGTTGTGTCCTCGTGTTGTGTGGTCGAGTACAGGGCAGAGTAGGCCAGTTGTTACCACATGTTGTGTGGTCTAGTACAGTGCACTGTAGAGCAGTGGTTTCCACATGTTGTGGTGTCTAGTACAATGCCCTGCGGAGCAGTTGTGGCCACGTGTTTTGCACGTCTAGTACAGTACACAGGGCAGCAGTTGTTTCCAAATGTTGTGTGGTCTAGTACAGTGCACTGCAGAGCAGTTATTTTTACATGTTGTGTGGTCTAGTACAGTGCACTGTCGTGCAGTTGTTTTTACATGTGTGGTCTAGTACAGTGCACTGGGCAGCAGTTGTATTTACATGTTGTGTGGTCTAGTACAGTGCACAGTAGAGCAGTTTTACATGTTGTTAGATCTAGTAAAGTGCACTGTAGAGCAGTTGTGTCCACATATTGTGTGGTCTCTTACAGTGCACTGTAGAGCAGTTGTGGCCACGTGTTTTGCACGTCTAGTACAGTACACAGGGCAGCAGTTGTTTCCAAATGTTGTGTGGTCCAGTGCAGCGCAGAGCAGTAGTTTTTACATGTTGTGTGGTCTAGTACAGTGCACTGTCGTGCAGTTGTTTTTACATGTGTGGTCTAGTACAGTGCACTGCAGAGCAGTTGTGTCCTCGTGTTATGTGGTCGAGTACAGGGCAGAGTAGGCCAGTTGTTACCACATGCTGTGTGGTCTAGTACAGTGCACTGTAGAGCAGTGGTTTCCACATGTTGTGGTGTCTAGTACAATGCACTGCAGAGCAGTTGTTTTTTACATGTTGTGTGGTCTAATACAGTGCACTGTCGTGCAGTTGTTTTTACATGTGTGGTCAAGTACAGTGCACTGGGCAGCAGTTGTATTTACATGTTGTGTGGTCTAGTACAGTTCACTGCAGAGCAGTTGTGTCCTCGTGTTGTGTGGTCGAGTACAGGGCAGAGTAGGCCAGTTGTTACCACATGTTGTGTGGTCTAGTACAGTGCACTGTAGAGCAGTGGTTTCCACATGTTGTGGTGTCTAGTACAATGCACTGCAGAGCAGTTGTGGCCACGTGTTTTGCACGTCTAGTACAGTACACAGGGCAGCAGTTGTTTCCAAATGTTGTGTGGTCTAGTACAGTGCACTGCAGAGCAGTTATTTTTACATGTTGTGTGGTCTAGTACAGTGCACTGTCGTGCAGTTGTTTTTACATGTGTGATCTAGTACAGTGCACTGGGCAGCAGTTGTATTTACATGTTGTGTGGTCTAGTACAGTGCACAGTAGAGCAGTTTTACATGTTGTTAGATCTAGTAAAGTGCACTGTAGAGCAGTTGTGTCCACATGTTGTGTGGTCTCTTACAGTGCACTGTAGAGCAGTTGTGGCCACGTGTTTTGCACGTCTAGTACAGTACACAGGGCAGCAGTTGTTTCCAAATGTTGTGTGGTCTAGTACAGTGCAGCGCAGAGCAGTTGTTTTTACATGTTGTGTGGTCTAGTACAGTGCACTGTCGTGCAGTTGTTTTTACATGTGTGGTCTAGTACAGTGCACTGCAGAGCAGTTGTGTCCTCGTGTTATGTGGTCGAGTACAGGGCAGAGTAGGCCAGTTGTTACCACATGCTGTGTGGTCTAGTACAGTGCACTGTAGAGCAGTGGTTTCCACATGTTGTGGTGTCTAGTACAATGCACTGCAGAGCAGTTGTTTTTCCATGTTGTGTGGTCTAGTACAGTGCACTGTTGAGCAGTTGTTTTTACATGTTGTTTGGTCTAGTACAGTGCACTGGGCAGCAGTTGTTTTTACATGTTGTGTGGTCTAGTACAGAGCACTGTAGAGCACTTGTTTCCACGTGTTGTGTGGTCTAGTACAGTGCACTGTAGGGCAGTTGTTTCCACGTGTTATGTGGTCTAGTACAGTGCACTGCATAGCAGTTGTTTCCACGTGTTGTGTGGTCTAGTACAGTGCACGGTAGAGCAGTTTTACATGTTGTTAGATCTAGTAAAGTGCACTGTATAGCAGTTGTGTCCACATGTTATGTGGTCTTTACAGGACAGAGTAGGTCAGTTGTTTACATGTGTTGTGTGGTCTAGTACAGGGCAGAGTAGTTCAGTTGTTTCCACATGTTGTGTGGTCTAGTACAGGGCACTGTAGAGCAGTTGTTTCCACATGTTGTGTGCTCTAGTATAGTGCACTGTAGAGCAGTTGTTTCCACATGCTGTGTGGTCGAGTACAGTGCACTGTAGAGCAGTTGTGTCCACGTGTTTTACACGTCTAGTACAGTACACAGAGCAGCAGTTGTTTCCACATGTTGTGTGGTCTAGCACAGTGCACTGCAGAGCAGTTGTTTTTACATGTTGTGTGGTCTAGCACAGTGCACTGTCGAGCAGTTATTTTGACATATTGTGTGGTCTAGTACCATGCACTGTAAAGAGAAGTTGTTTCCACATGTTATGAGGTCTAGTACAGTGCACTGTAAAGCAGTTGTTTCCACGTGTTGTGTGGTCTAGTACAGGGCAGAGTAGGCCAGTTGTTTTCACATGTTGTGTGGTCTAGTACAGTGCACTGTAGAGCAGTTGTTTCCACATGTTGTGTGGTGTAGTACAGTGCACTGTAGAGCAGTTGTGTCCACATGTCGTGTGGTCTAGTACAGGGCAGTGTAGGCCAGTTGTTTCCACATGTTGTGTGGTCTAGCACAGTGCACTGTAGAGCAGTTGTTTCCACGTGTTGTGTGGTCTAGTACAGTGCACTGTAGAGCAGCTGTTTCCACATGTTGTGTGGACGAGTACAGTGCACGGTAGAGCAGATGTTTCCACGTGTTGTGTGGTCTAGTACAGTGCACTGTAGAGCAGTTGTTTTCACATGTTGTGTGGTGTAGTACAGTGCACTGTAGAGGAGTTGTTTCCACGTGTTGTGTGGTCTAGTACAGTGCACTGTCGAGCAGTTGTTTTTACATGTTGTGTGGACTAGTACAGTGCACTGTAGAGCAGTTTTTACATGTTGTGTGGTCTAATACAGTGCACTGTAGGGCAGTTGTTTCCACATGTTGTTTGGTCTAGTACATTGCACTGCAGAGCAGTTGTGTCCACGTGTTTTGTGGTCTAGTACAGGGCAGGGTAGGCCAGTTGTTACCACATGTTATGTTGTCTAGTACAGTGCACTGTCGAGCAGTTGTTTTTACATGTTGTTTGGTCTACTACAGTGCACTGTAAAGAGCAGTTGTTTCCACATGTTGTGTGGTCTAATACAGTGCACTGAAGAGCAGTTGTTTCCAAGTGTTGTGTGGTCTAGTACAGGGCAGAGTAGTTCAGTTGTTTCTACATGTCATGTGTTCTAGTACAGTGCACTGTCTAGCAGTTGTTTTTACATGTTGTTTGGTCCAGTACAGTGCACTGTAAAGAGCAGTTGTTTCCACATGCTGTGTGGTCTAGTACAGTGCACTGAAGAGCAGTTGTTTTTACATGTTGTTTGGTCTAGTACAGTGCACTGTAAAGAGCAGTTGTTTCCACATGTTGTGTGGTCCAGTACAGTGCACTGTAGAGCAGTTGTTTCCACGTGTTGTGTCGTCTAGTACAGGGCAGAGTAGGCCAGTTGTTTTCACATGTTTTGTGGTCTAGTACAGTGCACTGTAGAGCAGTTTTTACATGTTGTGTGGTCTAGTACAGTGCACTGTAAAGAGCAGTTGTTTCCACATGTTGTGTGGTCCAGTACAGTGCACTGTAGAGCAGTTGTTTCCACGTGTTGTGTCGTCTAGTACAGGGCAGAGTAGGCCAGTTGTTTTCACATGTTTTGTGGTCTAGTACAGTGCACTGTAGAGCAGTTGTTTCCACATGTTGTGTGGTCTAGTACAGTGCACTGTAGAGCACTTGTTTCCACGTGTTGTGTGGTCTAGTACAGTGCACTGTAGGGCAGTTGTTTCCACATGTTTTGTGGTCTAGTTCAGTGAACTGCAGAGCAGTTGTTTCCACATATTATGTGGTCTAATACAAGGCAGAGTTGGTCATTTGTTTCCACGTGTTGTGTGGTCTAGTACAGTGCACGGTAGAGCAGTTTTACATGTTGTTAGATCTAGTAAAGTGCACTGTATAGTAGTTGTTTTTACATGTTGTGCGGTCTAGTACAGTGCACTGTCGAGCAGTTGTTTTTACATGTTGTTTGGTCTAGTACAGTGCACTGTAAAGAGCAGTTGTTTCCACGTGTTGTGTGGTCTAGTACAGGGCAGAGTAGTTCAGTTGTTTCTACATGTCATGTGTTCTAGTACAGTGCACTGTCTAGCAGTTGTTTTTACATGTTGTTTGGTCCAGTACAGTGCACTGTAAAGAGCAGTTGTTTCCACATGCTGTGTGGTCTAGTACAGTGCACTGAAGAGCAGTTGTTTTTACATGTTGTTTGGTCTAGTACAGTGCACTGTAAAGAGCAGTTGTTTCCACATGTTGTGTGGTCTAGTACAGTGCACTGAAGAGCAGTTGTTTGCACATGTTGTGTGGTCTTATACAGGGCACTGTAGAGCAGTTGTTTCCACATGTTGTGTGGTGTAGTAGAGTCACTGTACAGCAGTTGTTTCCACATGTTGTGTGTTCTAGTATAGTGCACTGTGGAGCAGTTGTGCCCCATTCTGTGTCGTCTAGTACAGTGCACTGTACAGCAGTTGTTTTTGCATGTTGTGCGGTCTAGTACAGTGCACTACTGTCGAGCAGTTGTTTTTACATGTTGTTTGGTCTAGTACAGTGCACTGTAAAGAGCAGTTGTTTCCACATGTTGTGTGGTCTAGTACAGTGCACTGAAGAGCAGTTGTTTCCACGTGTTATTTGGTCTAGTACAGGGCAGAGTAGGCCAGTTGTTTCCATATGTTTTGTGGTCTAGTACAGTGCACTGTCGAGCAGTTGTTTTTACATGTTGTGTGGTCTAGTACAGTGCACTGTAAAGAGCAGTTGTTTCCACGTGTTGTGTGGTCTAGTACATCATACTGCAGAGCAGTTGTGTCCACATGTTGTATGGTCTAGTACAAGGCAGAGTAGGCCAGTTGTTTCCACATGTTAAGTGGTCTAGTACAGTGCACTGTAGAGCAGTTGTTTTTACATGTTGTGTGGCCTAGTACAGTGCACTGTAACTAGCAGTTGTTTCCATGTGGTGTGTGGTCTAGTACAGGGCAGAGTAGGCCAGTTGTTTCCACATGTTGTGTGGTGTAGTACAGTGCACTGTAGAGCAGTTTTTACATGTTGTGTGGTCTAGTACAGTGCACTGTAAAGAGCAGTTGTTTCCACATGTTGTGTGGTCCAGTACAGTGCACTGTAGAGCAGTTGTTTCCACGTGTTGTGTCGTCTAGTACAGGGCAGAGTAGGCCAGTTGTTTTCACATGTTTTGTGGTCTAGTACAGTGCACTGTAGAGCAGTTGTTTCCACATGTTGTGTGGTCTAGTACAGTGCACTGTAGAGCACTTGTTTCCACGTGTTGTGTGGTCTAGTACAGTGCACTGTAGGGCAGTTGTTTCCACATGTTTTGTGGTCTAGTTCAGTGAACTGCAGAGCAGTTGTTTCCACATATTATGTGGTCTAATACAAGGCAGAGTTGGTCATTTGTTTCCACGTGTTGTGTGGTCTAGTACAGTGCACGGTAGAGCAGTTTTACATGTTGTTAGATCTAGTAAAGTGCACTGTATAGCAGTTGTTTTTACATTTTGTGCGGTCTAGTACAGTGCACTGTCGAGCAGTTGTTTTTACATGTTGTTTGGTCTAGTACAGTGCACTGTAAAGAGCAGTTGTTTCCACATGTTGTGTGGTCTAGTACAGTGCACTGAAGAGCAGTTGTTTCCATGTGTTATTTGGTCTAGTACAGGGCAGAGTAGGCCAATTTTTTCCATATGTTTTGTGGTCTAGTACAGTGCACTGTCGAGCAGTTGTTTTTACATGTTGTGTGGTCTAGTACAGTGCACTGTAAAGAGCAGTTGTTTACGCATGTTGTGTGATCTAGTACAGTGCACTGTAGAGCAGTTGTTTCCATGTGTTGTGTGGTCTAGTACAGGGCAGAGTAGGCTAGTTGTTTCCACATGTTGTGTGGTGTAGTACAGTGCAATGTAGAGCAGTTGTGTCCACGTATTGTGTGGTCTAGTACGGGGCAGAGTAGGCCAGTTGTTTCCACATGTTGTGTGGTGTAGTACATTGCACTGTAGAGCAGTTGTTTCCTCATGTTGTGTTGTCTAGTACAGTGCACTGCAGAGCAGTTGTTTCCACGTGTTGTGTTGTGTGGTCTAGTACAGTGCACTGCAGAGCAGTTGTTTCCACGTGTTGTGTTGTGTGGTCTAGTACAGTGCACTGTAGAGCAGTTGTTTCCACATGTTGTGTGGTGTAGTAGAGTCACTGTACAGCAGTTGTTTCCACATGTTGTGTGTTCTAGTATAGTGCACTGTGGAGCAGTTGTGCCCCATTCTGTGTCGTCTAGTACAGTGCACTGTACAGCAGTTGTTTTTGCATGTTGTGCGGTCTAGTACAGTGCACTACTGTCGAGCAGTTGTTTTTACATGTTGTTTGGTCTAGTACAGTGCACTGTAAAGAGCAGTTGTTTCCACATGTTGTGTGGTCTAGTACAGTGCACTGAAGAGCAGTTGTTTCCACGTGTTATTTGGTCTAGTACAGGGCAGAGTAGGCCAGTTGTTTCCATATGTTTTGTGGTCTAGTACAGTGCACTGTCGAGCAGTTGTTTTTACATGTTGTGTGGTCTAGTACAGTGCACTGTAAAGAGCAGTTGTTTCCACGTGTTGTGTGGTCTAGTACATCGTACTGCAGAGCAGTTGTGTCCACATGTTGTATGGTCTAGTACAAGGCAGAGTAGGCCAGTTGTTTCCACATGTTAAGTGGTCTAGTACAGTGCACTGTAGAGCAGTTGTTTTTACATGTTGTGTGGCCTAGTACAGTGCACTGTAACTAGCAGTTGTTTTCACATGTTGTGTGGTCCAGTACAGTGCACTGCAGAGCAGTTGTTTCCATGTGGTGTGTGGTCTAGTACAGGGCAGAGTAGGCCAGTTGTTTCCACATGTTGTGTGGTGTAGTACAGTGCACTGTAGAGCAGTTTTTACATGTTGTGTGGTCTAGTACAGTGCACTGTAAAGAGCAGTTGTTTCCACATGTTGTGTGGGCCAGTACAGTGCACTGTAGAGCAGTTGTTTCCACGTGTTGTGTCGTCTAGTACAGGGCAGAGTAGGCCAGTTGTTTTCACATGTTTTGTGGTCTAGTACAGTGCACTGTAGAGCAGTTGTTTCCACATGTTGTGTGGTCTAGTACAGTGCACTGTAGAGCACTTGTTTCCACGTGTTGTGTGGTCTAGTACAGTGCACTGTAGGGCAGTTGTTTCCACATGTTTTGTGGTCTAGTTCAGTGTACTGCAGAGCAGTTGTTTCCACATATTATGTGGTCTAATACAAGGCAGAGTTGGTCATTTGTTTCCACGTGTTGTGTGGTCTAGTACAGTGCACGGTAGAGCAGTTTTACATGTTGTTAGATCTAGTAAAGTGCACTGTATAGCAGTTGTTTTTACATGTTGTGCGGTCTAGTACAGTGCACTGTCGAGCAGTTGTTTTTACATGTTGTTTGGTCTAGTACAGTGCACTGTAAAGAGCAGTTGTTTCCACATGTTGTGTGGTCTAGTACAGTGCACTGAAGAGCAGTTGTTTCCATGTGTTATTTGGTCTAGTACAGGGCAGAGTAGGCCAATTTTTTCCATATGTTTTGTGGTCTAGTACAGTGCACTGTCGAGCAGTTGTTTTTACATGTTGTGTGGTCTAGTACAGTGCACTGTAAAGAGCAGTTGTTTACGCATGTTGTGTGATCTAGTACAGTGCACTGTAGAGCAGTTGTTTCCACGTGTTGTGTGGTCTAGTACAGGGCAGAGTAGGCCAGTTATTTCCACATGTTGTGTGGTGTAGTACAGTGCAATGTAGAGCAGTTGTGTCCACGTATTATGTGGTCTAGTACGGGGCAGAGTAGGCCAGTTGTTTCCACATGTTGTGTGGTGTAGTACATTGCACTGTAGAGCAGTTGTTTCCTCATGTTGTGTTGTCTAGTACAGTGCACTGCAGAGCAGTTGTTTCCACATGTTGTGTGGTCTAGTACAGTGCACTGCAGAGCAGTTGTTTCCACGTGTTGTGTTGTGTGGTCTAGTACAGTGCACTGTCGAGCAGTTGTTATTACATGTTGTGTGGACTAGTACAGTGCACTGTAGAGCAGTTTTTACATGTTGTGTGGTCTAGTACAGTGTGCTGTAGGGCAGTTGTTTCCACATGCTGAGTGGTCTAGTACAGTGCACTGTAGAGCAGTTGTGTCCACGTATTGTGTGGTCTAGTACAGGGCAGAGTAGGCCAGTTGTTTCCACATGTTGTGTGGTCACATTGCACTGTAGAGCAGTTGTTTCCTCATGTTGTGTTGTCTAGTACAGTGCATTGCAGAGCAGTTGTTTCCACATGTTGTGTGGTCTAGTACAGTGCACTGCAGAGCAGTTGTTTCCATGTGTTGTGTTGTGTGGTCTAGTACAGTGCACTGTCGAGCAGTTGTTATAACATGTTGTGTGGACTAGTACAGTGCACTGTAGAGCAGTTTTTACATGTTGTGTGGTCTAGTACAGTGTGCTGTAGGGCAGTTGTTTCCACGTGTTGTGTGGTCTAGTACAGTGCACTGTAGAGCAGTTGTTTCCACATGTTGTGTGGTCTAGCACAGTGTACTGTAGAGCAGCTGTTTCCTCATGTTGTGTGGACTAGTACAGTGCACGGTAGAGCAGATGTTTCCACGTGTTGTGTGGTCTAGTACAGTGCACTGTAGAGCAGTTGTTTTCACATGTTGTGTGGTGTATTACAGTGCACTGTAGAGGAGTTGTTTCCACGTGTTGTGTGGTCTAGTACAGTGCACTGTCGAGCAGTTGTTTTTACATGTTGTGTGGACTAGTACAGTGCACTGTAGAGCAGTTTTTACATGTTGTGTGGTCTAATACAGTGCACTGCAGGGCAGTTGTTTCCACATGTTGTGTGGTCTAGTGCATTGCACTGCAGAGCAGTTGTGTCCACGTGTTTTGTGGTCTAGTACAGGGCAGGGTAGGCCAGTTGTTACCACATGTTATGTGGTCTAGTACAGTGCACTGTCGAGCAGTTGTTTTTACATGTTGTTTGGTCTAAGACAGTGCACTGTAAAGAGCAGTTGTTTCCACATGTTGTGTGGTCTAGTACAGTGCACTGAAGAGCAGTTGTTTCCACTTGTTGTGTGGTCTAGTACAGGGCAGAGTAGTTCAGTTGTTTCTACATGTCATGTGTTCTAGTACAGTGCACTGTCGAGCAATTGTTTTTACATGTTGTTTGGTCCAGTACAGTGCACTGTAAAGAGCAGTTGTTTCCACATGCTGTGTGGTCTAGTACAGTGCCCTGAAGAGCAGTTGTTTTTACATGTTGTTTGGTCTAGTACAGTGCACTGTAAAGAGCAGTTGTTTCCACATGTTGTGTGGTCTAGTACAGTGCACTGAAGAGCAGTTGTTTCCACGTGTTGTGTGGTCTAGTACAGGGCAGAGTAGGCCAGTTGTTTCCACATGTTGTGTGGTCTTATAAAGGGTACTGTAGAGCAGTTGTTTCCACATGTTGTGTGTTGTAGTAGAGTCACTGTACAGCAGTTGTTTCCACATGTTGTGTGTTCTAGTATAGTGCACTGTGGAGCAGTTATGCCCCATTCTGTGTGGTCTAGTACAGTGCACTGTACAGCAGTTATTTTTGCATGTTGTGCGGTCTAGTACAGTGCACTACTGTCGAGCAGTTGTTTTTACATGTTGTTTGGTCTAGTACAGTGCACTGTAAAGAGCAGTTGTTTCCACATGTTGTGTGGTCTAGTACAGTGCACTGAAGAGCAGTTGTTTCCACGTGTTATTTGGTCTAGTACAGGGCAGAGTAGGCCAGTTGTTTCCATATGTTTTGTGGTCAAGTACAGTGCACTGTCGAGCAGTTGTTTTTACATGTTGTGTGGTCTAGTACAGTGCACTGTAAAGAGCAGTTGTTTCCACGTGTTGTGTGGTCTAGTACATCGTACTGCAGAGCAGTTGTGTCCACATGTTTTATGGTCTAGTACAAGGCAGAGTAGGCCAGTTGTTTCCACATGTTAAGTGGTCTAGTACAGTGCACTGTAGAGCAGTTGTTTTTACATGTTGTGTGGCCTAGTACAGTGCACTGTAAAGAGAAGTTGTTTCCACATGTTGTGTGGTCTAGTACAGTGCACTGAAGAGCAGTTGTTACCACGTGTTGTGTGGTCTAGTACAGGGCAGAGTAGGCCAGTTGTTTCCACATGTTGTGTGGTCTTATACAGGGTACTGTAGAGCAGTTGTTTCCACATGTTGTGTGTTGTAGTAGAGTCACTGTACAGCAGTTGTTTCCACATGTTGTGTGTTCTAGTATAGTGCACTGTGGAGCAGTTGTGCCCCATTCTGTGTGGTCTAGTACAGTGCACTGTACAGCAGTTATTTTTGCATGTTGTGCGGTCTAGTACAGTGCACTACTGTCGAGCAGTTGTTTTTACATGTTGTTTGGTCTAGTACAGTGCACTGTAAAGAGCAGTTGTTTCCACATGTTGTGTGGTCTAGTACAGTGCACTGAAGAGCAGTTGTTTCCACGTGTTATTTGGTCTAGTACAGGGCAGAGTAGGCCAGTTGTTTCCATATGTTTTGTGGTCAAGTACAGTGCACTGTCGAGCAGTTGTTTATACATGTTGTGTGGTCTAGTACAGTGCACTGTAAAGAGCAGTTGTTTCCACGTGTTGTGTGGTCTAGTACATCGTACTGCAGAGCAGTTGTGTCCACATGTTGTATGGTCTAGTACAAGGCAGAGTAGGCCAGTTGTTTCCACATGTTAAGTGGTCTAGTACAGTGCACTGTAGAGCAGTTGTTTTTACATGTTGTGTGGCCTAGTACAGTGCACTGTAACTGGCAGTTGTTTCCACATGTTGTGTGGTCCAGTACAGTGCGTTGTATAGCAGTTGTTTCCATGTGGTGTGTGGTCTAGTACAGGGCAGAGTAGGCCAGTTGTTTCCACATGTTGTGTGGTGTAGTACAGTGCACTGTAGAGCAGTTGTGTCCACGTGTTGTGTGGTCTAGTACATGGCAGAGTAGGCCAGTTGTTTCCACATGTTGTGTGGTCTAGTACAGTGCACTGTAGAGCAGTTGTTTCCACATGTTGTGGTGTCTAGTACAATGCACTGCAGAGCAGTTGTTTTTCCATGTTGTGTGGCCTAGTACAGTGCACTGTTGAGCAGTTGTTTTTACATGTTGTGTGGACTAGTACAGTGCACTGTAGAGCAGTTTTTACATGTTGTGTGGTCTATTACAGTGCACTGTAAAGAGCAGTTGTTTCCACATGTTGTGTGGTCTAGTACAGTGCACTGCAGAGCAGTTGTTTCCACATATTATGTGGTCTAGTACAGGGCAGAGTGGGTCAGTTGTTTCCACGTGTTGTGTGGTCTAGTACAGTGCACGGTAGAGCAGTTTTACATGTTGTTAGATCTAGTAAAGTGCACTTTGGAGCAGTTGTGTCCACATGCTGTGTGGTCTATTACAGTGCACTGCAGAGCAGTTGTGGCCACGTGTTTTGCACGTCTAGTACAGTACACAGGGCAGCAGTTGTTTCCAAATGTTGTGTGGTCTAGTACAGTGCACTGCAGAGCAGTTGTTTTTACATGTTGTGTGGTCTAGTACAGAGCACTGTCGTGCAGTTGTTTTTACATGTGTGGTCTAGTACAGTGCACTGAGCAGCAGTTGTATTTACATGTTGTGTGGTCTAGTACAGTGCACTGTAGAGCAGTGGTTTCCACATGTTGTGGTGTCTAGTACAATGCACTGCAGAGCAGTTGTGGCGATGTGTTTTGCACATCTAGTACAGTACACAGGGCAGCAGTTGTTTCCAAATGTTGTGTGGTCTAGTACAGTGCACTGCAGAGCAGTTGTTTTTACATGTTGTGTTGTCTAGTACAGTGCACTGGGCAGCAGTTGTATTTACATGTTGTGTGGTCTAGTACAGTGCACAGTAGAGCGGTTTTACATGTTGTTAGATCTAGTAAAGTGCACCGTAGAGCAGTTGTGTCCACATGTTGTGTGGTCTATTACAGTGCACTGTAGAGCAGTTGTGGCCACGTGTTTTGCACGTCTAGTACAGTACACAGGGCATCAGTTGTTTCCAAATGTTGTGTGGTCTAGTACAGGGCAGAGTAGGCCAGTTGTTGCCACATATTAAGTGGTCTAGTACAGTGCACTGTCGAGCAGTTGTTTTTACATGTTGTGTGGTGTAGTACAGTGCACTGTAACTAGCAGCTGTTTCCACATGTTGTGTGGTCTAGTACATTGCACTGTAGAGCAGTTGTTTCCATGTGTTGTGTGGTTTAGTACAGGGCAGAGTAGGCCAGTTGTTTCCACATGTTGTGTGGTCTAGTACAGTGCACCGTTGAGCAGTTGTTTTTAGATGTTATGTGGACTAATACAGTGCACTGTAGAGCAGTTATTACATGTTGTGTGGTCTAGTACAGGGCAGAGTGGGCAGTTGTTTCAACGTGTTGTGTGGTTTAGTACTGTGCACGGTAGAGCAGTTTTTACATGTTGTTAGATCTAGTAAAGTGCACTGTAGAGCAGTTGTGTCCACATGTTGTGTGGTCTATTACAGGACAGAGTAGGTCAGTTGTTTACATGTGTTGTGTGGTCTAGTACAGGGCAGAGTAGGCCAGTTGTTTCCACATGGTGTGTGGTCTAGTACAGGGCCCTGTAGAGCAGTTGTTTCCACATGTTGTGTGCTCTAGTATAGTGCACTGTAGAGCAATTGTTTCCACATGCTGTGTGGTCTAGTACAGTGCACTGTAGAGCAGTTGTGTCCACATGTTTTACACGTCTAGTACAGTACACAGGGCAGCAGTTGTTTCCACATGTTGTGTGGTGAAGTACAGTGCACTGCAGAGCAGTTGTTTTTACATGTTGTGTGGTCTAGTACAGTGCACTGTCGTGCAGTTGTTTTTACATGTGTGCTCTAGTACAGTGCACTGGGCAGCAGTTGTTTTACATGTTGTGTGGTCTAGTACAGTGCACTGCAGAGCAGTTGTGTCCTCGTGTTGTGTGGTCGAGTACAGAGCAGAGTAGGCCAGTTGTTACCACATGTTGTATGGTCTAGTACAGTGCATTGTCGAGCAGTTATTTTTACATATTGTGTGGTCTAGTACAGTGCACTGTAAAGAGCAGTTGTTACCACATGTTATGAGGTCTAGTACAGTGCACTGTAGAGCAGTTGTTTCCACGTGTTGTGTGGTCTAGTACAGGGCAGAGTAGGCCAGTTGTTTCCACATGTTGTGTGGTCTAGTACAGTGCACTGTCCAGCAGTTGTTTTTACATGTTGTGTGGTCTAGTACAGTGCACTGTAAAGAGCAGTTGTTTCCACGTGTTGTGTGGTCCAGTATAGTGCACTGTAGAGCAGTTGTGGCCACATGTTTTGCACGTCAAGTACAGTACACAGGGCAGCAGTTGTTTCCAAATGCTGTGTGGTCTAGTACAGTGCACTGCAGAGCAGTTGTTTTTACATGTTGTGTGGTCTAGTACAGTGCACTGTCGTGCAGTTGTTTTTACATGTGTGGTCTAGTACAGTGCACTGGGCAGCAGTTGTATTTACATGTTGTGTGGTCTAGTACAGTGCACTGTTAAGCAGTTGTTTTTACATGTTGTTTGGTCTAGTACAGTGCACTGGGCAGCAGTTGTTTTTACATGTTGTGTGGTCTAGTACAGTGCACTGTAGAGCAGTTGTTTTTACATGTTGTGTGGTCTAGTACAGTGCACTGTAGACCAGTTTTTACATGTTGTGTGGTCTAGTACAGGGCAGAGTGGGTCAGTTGTTTCCACGTGTTGTGTGGTCTAGTACAGTGCACGGTAGAGCAGTTTTACATGTTGTTAGATCTAGTAAAGTGCACTTTGGAGCAGTTGTGTCCACGTGTTGTTTGGTCTATTACAGTGCACTGTAGAGCAGTTGTGGCCACATGTTTTGCACGTCTAGTACAGTACACAGGGCAGCAGTTGTTTCCAAATGTTGTGTGGTCTAGTACAGTGCACTGCAGAGCAGTTGTTTTTACATGTTGTGTGGTCTAATACAGTGCACTGGGCAGCATTTGTATTTACATGTTGTGTGGTCTAGTACAGTGCACTGCAGAGCAGTTGTGTCCTTGTGTTGTGTGGTCGAGTACAGGGCAGAGTAGGCCAGTTGTTGCCACATGTTGTGTGGTCTAGTACAGTGCACTGTAGAGCAGTGGTTTCCACATGTTGTGGTGTCTAGTACAATGCACTGCAGAGCAGTTGTGGCCACGTGTTTTGCATGTCTAGTACAGTACACAGGGCAGCAGTTGTTTCCAAATGTTGTGTGGTCTAGTACAGTGCACTGCAGAGCAGTTATTTTTACATGTTGTGTGGTCTAGTACAGTGCACTGTCATGCAGTTGTTTTTACATGTGTGGTCTAGTACAGTGCACTCGGCAGCAGTTGTATTTACATGTTGTGTGGTCTAGTACAGTGCACAGTAGAGCAGTTTTACATGTTGTTAGATCTAGTAAAGTGCACTGTAGAGCAGTTGTGTCCACATGTTGTGTGGTCTCTTACAGTGCACTGTAGAGCAGTTGTGGCCACGTGTTTTGCACGTCTAGTACAGTACACAGGGCAGCAGTTGTTTCCAAATGTTGTGTGGTCTAGTACAGTGCAGCGCAGCGCAGAGCAGTTGTTTTTACATGTTGTGTGGTCTAGTACAGTGCACTGTAGAGCAGTTGTTTTTACATGTTGTGTGGTCTAGTACAGTGCACTGTAGACCAGTTTTTACATGTTGTGTGGTCTAGTACAGGGCAGAGTGGGTCAGTTGTTTCCACGTGTTGAGTGGTCTAGTACAGTGCACGGTAGAGCAGTTTTACATGTTGTTAGATCTAGTAAAGTGCACTTTGGAGCAGTTGTGTCCACGTGTTGTTTGGTCTATTACAGTGCACTGTAGAGCAGTTGTGGCCACATGTTTTGCACGTCTAGTACAGTACACAGGGCAGCAGTTGTTTCCAAATGTTGTGTGGTCTAGTACAGTGCACTGTAGACCAGTTTTTACATGTTGTGTGGTCTAGTACAGGGCAGAGTGGGTCAGTTGTTTCCACGTGTTGTGTGGTCTAGTACAGTGCACGGTAGAGCAGTTTTACATGTTGTTAGATCTAGTAAAGTGCACTTTGGAGCAGTTGTGTCCACGTGTTGTTTGGTCGAGTACAGGGCAGAGTAGGCCAGTTGTTACCACATGCTGTGTGGTCTAGTACAGTGCACTGTAGATCAGTGGTTTCCACATGTTGTGGTGTCTAGTACAATGCACTGCAGAGCAGTTGTTTTTCCATGTTGTGTGGTCTAGTACAGTGCACTGTTGTCAGTTGTTTTTACATGTTGTTTGGTCTAGTACAGTGCACTGGGCAGCAGTTGTTTTTACATGTTGTGTGGTCTAGTACAGTGCACTGTAGAGCAGTTGTTTTTACATGTTGTGTGGTCTAGTACAGAGCACTGTAGAGCACTTGTTTCCACGTGTTGTGTGGTCTAGTACAGTGCACTGTAGGGCAGTTGTTTCCACGTGTTGTGTGGTCTAGTACAGTGCACTGCACAGCAGTTGTTTCCACGTGTTGTGTGGTCTAGTACAGTGCACGGTAGAGCAGTTTTACATGTTGTTAGATCTAGTAAAGTGCACTGTATAGCAGTTGTGTCCACATGTTATGTGGTCTATTGCAGGACAGAGTAGGTCAGTTGTTTACATGTGTTGTGTGGTCTAGTACAGGGCAGAGTAGTTCAGTTGTTTCCACATGTTGTGTGGTCTAGTACAGGGCACTGTAGAGCAGTTGTTTCCACATGTTGTGTGCTCTAGTATAGTGCACTGTAGAGCAGTTGTTTCCACATGCTGTGTGGTCGAGTACAGTGCACTGTAGAGCAGTTGTTTCCACATGTTGTGTGGTCTAGCACAGTGCACTGCAGAGCAGTTGTTTTTACATGTTGTGTGGTCTAGCACAGTGCACTGTCGTGCAGTTGTTTTTACATGTTGTGTGGTCTAGTACAGTGCACTGCAGAGCAGTTGTCTCCTCGTGTTGTGTGGTCGAGTACAGGGCAGTGTATGCCAGTTGTTACCACATGTTGTGTGGTCTAGTACAGTGCACTGTCGAGCAGTTATTTTGACATATTGTGTGGTCTAGTACCATGCACTGTAAAGAGAAGTTGTTTCCACATGTTATGAGGTCTAGTACAGTGCACTGTAAAGCAGTTGTTTCCACGTGTTGTGTGGTCTAGTACAGGGCAGAGTAGGCCAGTTGTTTCCACATGTTGTGTGGTCTAGTACAGTGTACTGTAAAAAGCAGTTGTTTCCGCATGTTGTGTGGTCCAGTACAGTGCACTGTAGAGCAGTTGTTTCCACGTGTTGTGTCGTCTAGTGCAGGGCAGAGTAGGCCAGTTGTTTTCACATGTTGTGTGGTCTAGTACAGTGCACTGTAGAGCAGTTGTTTCCACATGTTGTGTGGTGTAGTACAGTGCACTGTAGAGCAGTTGTGTCCACATGTCGTGTGGTCTAGTACAGGGCAGTGCAGGCCAGTTGTTTTCACATGTTGCGTGGTCTAGCACAGTGCACTGTAGAGCAGTTGTTTCCACGTGTTGTGTGGTCTAGTACAGTGCACTGTAGAGCAGTTGTTTCCACATGTTGTGTGGTCTAGCACAGTGTACTGTAGAGCAGCTGTTTCCACATGTTGTGTGGACGAGTACAGTGCACGGTAGAGCAGATGTTTCCACGTGTTGTGTGGTCTAGTACAGTGCACTGTAGAGCAGTTGTTTTCACATGTTGTGTGGTGTAGTACAGTGCACTGTAGAGGAGTTGTTTCCACCTGTTGTGTGGTCTAGTACAGTGCACTGTCGAGCAGTTGTTTTTACATGTTGTGTGGACTAGTACAGTGCACTGTAGAGCAGTTTTTACATGTTGTGTGGTCTAATACAGTGCACTGTAGGGCAATTGTTTCCACATGTTGTGTGGTCTAGTACATTGCACTGCAGAGCAGTTGTGTCCACGTGTTTTGTGGTCTAGTACAGGGCAGGGTAGGCCAGTTGTTACCACGTTATGTGGTCTAGTACAGTGCACTGTCGAGCAGTTGTTTTTACATGTTGTTTGGTGTAGTACAGTGCACTGTAAAGAGCAGTTGTTTGCACATGTTGTGTGGTCTAATACAGTGCACTGAAGAGCAGTTGTTTCCACGTGTTGTGTGGTCTAGTACAGGGCAGAGTAGTTCAGTTGTTTCTACATGTCATGTGTTCTAGTACAGTGCACTGTCGAGCAGTTGTTTTTACATGTTGTTTGGTCCAGTACAGTGCACTGTAAAGAGCAGTTGTTTCCACATGCTGTGTGGTCTAGTACAGTGCACTGAAGAGCAGTTGTTTTTACATGTTGTTTGGTCTAGTACAGTGCACTGTAAAGAGCAGTTGTTTCCACATGTTGTGTGGTCTAGTACAGTGCACTGAAGAGCATTTGTTTCCACGTATTGTGTGGTCTAGTACAGGGCAGAGTAGGCCAGTTGTTTCCACATGTTGTGTGGTGTTATACAGGGCACTGTAGAGCAGTTGTTTCCACATGTTGTGTGGTGTAGTAGAGTCACTGTACAGCAGTTGTTTCCACATGTTGTGTGTTCTAGTATAGTGCACTGTGGAGCAGTTGTGCCCCATTCTGTGTCTTCTACTACAGTGCACTGTACAGCAGTTGTTTTTGCATGTTGTGCGGTCTAGTACAGTGCACTACTGTCGAGCAGTTGTTTTTACATGTTGTTTGGTCTAGTACAGTGCACTGTAAAGAGCAGTTGTTTCCACATGTTGTGTGGTCTAGTACAGTGCACTGAAGAGCAGTTGTTTTGACGTGTATTTTGGTCTAGTACAGGGCAGAGTAGGCCAGTTGTTTCCATATGTTTTGTGGTCTAGTACAGGGCACTGTCGAGCAGTTGTTTTTACATGTTGTGTGGTCTAGTACAGTGCACTGTAAAGAGCAGTTGTTTCCACGTGTTGTGTGGTCTAGTACATCGTACTGCAGAGCAGGTGTGTCCACATGTTGTATGGTCTAGTACAAGGCAGAGTAGGCCAGTTGTTTCCATATGTTAAGTGGTCTAGTACAGTGCACTGTAGAGCAGTTGTTTTTACATGTTGTGTGGCCTAGTACAGTGCACTGTAACTAGCAGTTGTTTCTGCATGTTGTGTGGTCCAGTACAGTTCGCTGTAGAGCAGTTGTTTCCATGTGGTGTGTGGTCTAGTACAGGGCAGAGTAGGCCAGTTGTTTCCACATGTTGTGTGGTGTAGTACAGTGCACTGTAGAGCAGTTGTGTCCACGTGTTGTGTGGTCTAGTACAGGGCAGAGTAGGCCAGTTGTTTCCACATGTTGTGTGGTCTAGTACAGTGCACTGTAGAGCAGTTGTTTCCACATGTTGTGGTGTCTAGTACAATGCACTGCAGAGCAGTTGTTTTTCCATGTTGTGTGGTCTAGTACAGTGCACTGTTGAGCAGTTGTTTTTACATGTTGTGTGGACTAGTACAGTGCACTGTAGAGCAGTTTTTACATGTTGTGTGGTCTAGTACAGTGCACTGTAAAGAGCAGTTGTTTCCACATGTTGTGTGGTCCAGTACAGTGCACTGTATAGCAGTTGTTTCCACGTGTTGTGTCGTCTAGTACAGGGCAGAGTAGGCCAGTTGTTTTTACATGTTTTGTGGTCTAGTACAGTGCACTGTAGAGCAGTTGTTTCCACATGTTGTGTGGTCTAGTACAGTGCACTGTAGAGCACGTGTTTCCACGTGTTGTGTGGTCTAGTACAGTGCACTGTAGGGCAGTTGTTTCCACATGTTGTGTGGTCTAGTACAGTGAACTGCAGAGCAGTTGTTTCCACATATTATGTGGTCAAGTACAAGGCAGAGTTGGTCATTTGTTTCCACGTGTTGTCTGGTCTAGTACAGTGCATGGTAGAGCAGTTTTACATGTTGTTAGATCTAGTAAAGTGCACTGTATAGCAGTTGTTTTTACATGTTGTGCGGTCTAGTACAGTGCACTGTCGAGCAGTTGTTTTTACATGTTGTTTGGTCTAGTACAGTGCACTGTAAAGAGCAGTTGTTTCCACATGTTGTGTGGTCTAGTACAGTGCACTGAAGAGCAGTTGTTTCCATGTGTTATTTGGTCTAGTACAGGGCAGAGTAGGCCAGTTTTTTCCATATGTTTTGTGGTCTAGTACAGTGCACTGTCGAGCAGTTGTTTTTACATGTTGTGTGGTCTAGTACAGTGCACTGTAAAGAGCAGTTGTTTCCACATGCTGTGTGGTCGAGTACAGTGCACTGTAGAGCAGTTGTTTCCACATGTTGTGTGGTCTAGCACAGTGCACTGCAGAGCAGTTGTTTTTACATGTTGTGTGGTCTAGCACAGTGCACTGTCGTGCAGTTGTTTTTACATGTGTGGTCTAGTACAGTGCACTGGGCAGCAGTTGTTTTTACATGTTGTGTGGTCTAGTACAGTGCACTGCAGAGCAGTTGTCTCCTCGTGTTGTGTGGTCGAGTACAGGGCAGAGTATGCCAGTTGTTACCACATGTTGTGTGGTCTAGTACAGTGCACTGTCGAGCAGTTATTTTGACATATTGTGTGGTCTAGTACCATGCACTGTAAAGAGAAGTTGTTTCCACATGTTATGAGGTCTAGTACAGTGCACTGTAAAGCAGTTGTTTCCACGTGTTGTGTGGTCTAGTACAGGGCAGAGTAGGCCAGTTGTTTCCACATGTTGTGTGGTCTAGTACAGTGTACTGTAAAAAGCAGTTGTTTCCGCATGTTGTGTGGTCCAGTACAGTGCACTGTAGAGCAGTTGTTTCCACGTGTTGTGTCGTCTAGTGCAGGGCAGAGTAGTCCAGTTGTTTTCACATGTTGTGTGGTCTAGTACAGTGCACTGTAGAGCAGTTGTTTCCACATGTTGTGTGGTGTAGTACAGTGCACTGTAGAGCAGTTGTGTCCACATGTTGTGTGGTCTAGTACAGGGCAGTGTAGGCCAGTTGTTTTCACATGTTGTGTGGTCTAGCACAGTGCACTGTAGAGCAGTTGTTTCCACGTGTTGTGTGGTCTAGTACAGTGCACTGTAGAGCAGTTGTTTCCACATGTTGTGTGGTCTAGCACAGTGTACTGTAGAGCAGCTGTTTCCACATGTTGTGTGGACGAGTACAGTGCACGGTAGAGCAGATGTTTCCACGTGTTGTGTGGTCTAGTACAGTGCACTGTAGAGCAGTTGTTTTCACATGTTGTGTGGTGTAGTACAGTGCACTGTAGAGGAGTTGTTTCCACGTGTTGTGTGGTCTAGTACAGTGCACTGTCGAGCAGTTGTTTTTACATGTTGTGTGGACTAGTACAGTGCACTGTAGAGCAGTTTTTACATGTTGTGTGGTCTAATACAGTGCACTGTAGGGCAATTGTTTCCACATGTTGTGTGGTCTAGTACATTGCACTGCAGAGCAGTTGTGTCCACGTGTTTTGTGGTCTAGTACAGGGCAGGGTAGGCCAGTTGTTACCACGTTATGTGGTCTAGTACAGTGCACTGTCGAGCAGTTGTTTTTACATGTTGTTTGGTCTAGTACAGTGCACTGTAAAGAGCAGTTGTTTCCACATGTTGTGTGGTCTAATACAGTGCACTGAAGAGCAGTTGTTTCCACGTGTTGTGTGGTCTAGTACAGGGCAGAGTAGTTCAGTTGTTTCTACATGTCATGTGTTCTAGTACAGTGCACTGTCGAGCAGTTGTTTTTACATGTTGTTTGGTCCAGTACAGTGCACTGTAAAGAGCAGTTGTTTCCACATGCTGTGTGGTCTAGTACAGTGCACTGAAGAGCAGTTGTTTTTACATGTTGTTTGGTCTAGTACAGTGCACTGTAAAGAGCAGTTGTTTCCACATGTTGTGTGGTCTAGTACAGTGCACTGAAGAGCAGTTGTTTCCACCTATTGTGTGGTCTAGTACAGGGCAGAGTAGGCCAGTTGTTTCCACATGTTGTGTGGTCTTATACAGGGCACTGTAGAGCAGTTGTTTCCACATGTTGTGTGGTGTAGTATAGTCACTGTACAGCAGTTGTTTCCACATGTTGTGTGTTCTAGTATAGTGCACTGTGGAGCAGTTGTGCCCCATTCTGTGTCTTCTAGTACAGTGCACTGTACAGCAGTTGTTTTTGCATGTTGTGCGGTCTAGTACAGTGCACTACTGTCGAGCAGTTGTTTTTACATGTTGTTTGGTCTAGTACAGTGCACTGTAAAGAGCAGTTGTTTCCACATGTTGTGTGGTCTAGTACAGTGCACTGAAGAGCAGTTGTTTCGACGTGTATTTTGGTCTAGTACAGGGCAGAGTAGGCCAGTTGTTTCCATATGTTTTGTGGTCTAGTACAGTGCACTGTCGAGCAGTTGTTTTTACATGTTGTGTGGTCTAGTACAGTGCACTGTAAAGAGCAGTTGTTTCCACGTGTTGTGTGGTCTAGTACATCGTACTGCAGAGCAGTTGTGTCCACATGTTGTATGGTCTAGTACAAGGCAGAGTAGGCCAGTTGTTTCCACATGTTAAGTGGTCTAGTACAGTGCACTGTAGAGCAGTTGTTTTTACATGTTGTGTGGCCTAGTACAGTGCACTGTAACTAGCAGTTGTTTCCGCATGTTGTGTGGTCCAGTACAGTGCGCTGTAGAGCAGTTGTTTCCATGTGGTGTGTGGTCTAGTACAGGGCAGAGTAGGCCAGTTGTTTCCACATGTTATGTGGTGTAGTACAGTGCACTGTAGAGCAGTTGTGTCCACGTGTTGTGTGGTCTAGTACAGGGCAGAGTAGGCCAGTTGTTTCCACATGTTGTGTGGTCTAGTACAGTGCACTGTAGAGCAGTTGTTTCCACATGTTGTGGTGTCTAGTACAATGCACTGCAGAGCAGTTGTTTTTCCATGTTGTGTGGTCTAGTACAGTGCACTGTTGATCAGTTGTTTTTACATTTTGTGTGGACTAGTACAGTGCACTGTAGAGCAGTTTTTACATGTTGTGTGGTCTAGTACAGTGCACTGTAAAGAGCAGTTGTTTCCACATGTTGTGTGGTCCAGTACAGTGCACTGTATAGCAGTTGTTTCCACGTGTTGTGTCGTCTAGTACAGGGCAGAGTAGGCCAGTTGTTTTTACATGTTTTGTGGTCTAGTACAGTGCACTGTAGAGCAGTTGTTTCCACATGTTGTGTGGTCTAGTACAGTGCACTGTAGAGCACGTGTTTCCACGTGTTGTGTGGTCTAGTACAGCGCACTGTAGGGCAGTTGTTTCCACATGTTGTGTGGTCTAGTACAGTGAACTGCAGAGCAGTTGTTTCCACATATTATGTGGTCAAGTACAAGGCAGAGTTGGTCATTTGTTTCCACGTGTTGTCTGGTCTAGTACAGTGCATGGTAGAGCAGTTTTACATGTTGTTAGATCTAGTAAAGTGCACTGTATAGCAGTTGTTTTTACATGTTGTGCGGTCTAGTACAGTGCACTGTCGAGCAGTTGTTTTTACATGTTGTTTGGTCTAGTACAGTGCACTGTAAAGAGCAGTTGTTTCCACATGTTGTGTGGTCTAGTACAGTGCACTGAAGAGCAGTTGTTTCCATGTGTTATTTGGTCTAGTACAGGGCAGAGTAGGCCAGTTTTTTCCATATGTTTTGTGGTCTAGTACAGTGCACTGTCGAGCAGTTGTTTTTACATGTTGTGTGGTCTAGTACAGTGCACTGTAAAGAGCAATTGTTTCCACGTGTTGTGTGGTCTAGTACAGGGAAGAGTAGGCCAGTTGTTTCCACATGTTGTGTGGTGTAGTACAGTGCACTGTAGAGCAGTTGTGTCCACGTGTTGTGTGGTCTAGTACAGGGAAGAGTAGGCCAGTTGTTTCCACATGTTGTGTGGTCTAGTACAGTCCACTGTAGAGCAGTTGTTTCCACATGTTGTGGTTTCTAGTACAATGCACTGCAGAGAAGTTGTTTTTCCATGTTGTGTGTTCTAGTACAGTGCACTGTTGAGCAGTTGTTTTTACATGTTGTTTGCTCTAGTACAGTGCACTGGGCAGCAGTTGTCTTTACATGTTGTGTGGTCTAGTACAGTGCTTCGTTGAGCAGTTGTTTGTACATGTTGTGTGGACTAGTACAGTGCACTGTAGAGCAGTTTTTACATTTTGTGTGGTCTAGTACAGTGCACTGCAGAGCAGTTGTTTCCAAATATTATGTGGTCTAGTACAGGACAGAGTGGGTCAGTTGTTTCCACGTGTTGTGTGATCTAGTAGAGTGCACTGTAGAGCAGTTTTATTCCATATGTTGTGTTGTCTAGTACAGGACAGAGTAGGTCTGTTCGTTCTACGTGATGTGTGGTCTAGTACAGGGCAGAGTAGGCCAGTTGTTTTCACATGATGTGTGGTCTAGTACAGTGCACTGTAGAGCAGTTGTGTCCACATGTTGTGTTGTCTAGTATAGTGCTCTGTAGAGCAGTTCTTTTCCATGTGTTGTGTTGTCCAGTACAGGGCAGAGTAGGTCAGTTGTTTCCACATGTTGTGTGGTCTATTACAGTGCACTGGTGCACTGTAGGGCAGTTGTTTCCACGTGTTATGTGGTCTAGTACAGGGCAGAGTAGGCCAGTTGTTTCTATATGTTTTGTGGTCTAGTACAGGGCACTGTAGAGCGGTTGTTTCCACATGTTGTGTGCTATAGTATGGTGCACTGTAGAGCAGTTGTTTCCACATGCTGTGTGGTCTAGTACAGTGCACTGTAGAGCAGTTGTGTCCACGTGTTTTACACGTCTAGTACAGTACACAGGGCAGCAGTTGTTTCCACATGTTGTGTCGTCTAGTACAGTGCACTGCAGAGCAGTTGTTTTTACATGTTGTGTGGTCTAGTACAGTGCACTGTCGTGCAGTTGCTTTTACATGTGTGGTCTAGTACAGTGCACTGGGCAGAAGTTGTTTTTACATGTTGTGTGGTCTAGTACAGTGCACTGCAGAGCAGTTGTGTGCTCCTGTTGTGTGGTCGAGTACAGGGCAGAGTAGGCCAGTTGTTACCACATGTTGTGTGGTCTAGTACAGTGCACTGTCGAGCAGTTATTTTTACATATTGTGTGGTCGAGTAAAGTGCACTGTAAAGAGCAGTTGTTTTCACATATTATGAGGTCTAGTACAGTGCACTGCAGAGCAGTTGTTTCCAGGTGTTGTGTGGTCTAGTACAGGGCAGAGTAGGCCAGTTGTTTCCACATGTTGTGTGGTCTAGTACAGTGCACTGTCGAGCAGTTGTTTTTACATGTTGTGTGGTCTAGTACAGTGCACTGTAAAGAGCAGTTGTTTCCACATGTTGTGTGGTCCAGTACCGTACACTGTAGAGCAGTTGTTTCCACGTGTTGTGTCGTCTAGTACGGGGCAGAGTAGCCCAGTTGTTTTCACATGTTGTGTGGTCTAGTACAGTGCACTGTAGAGCAGTTGTTTCCACATGTTGTGTGGTGTAGTACAGTACCCTGTAGTGCAGTTGTGTTCACGTGTGGTGTGGTCTAGCACAGTGCACTGTCGAGCAGTTGTTTTTACATGTTGTTTGGTCTAGTACAGTGCACTGTAAAGAGCAGTTGTTTCCACATGTTGTGTGGTCTAGTACAGTGCATTGTAAAGAGCAGTTGTTTCCACATGTTGTGTGGTCCAGTACAGTGCACGGAAGAGCAGTTGTTTCCACATGTTGTGTGGTCTAGTACCGTGCACTGTAGAGCAGTTGTTTCCACGTGTTGTGTGGTCTAGTACAGGGCAGAGTAGGCCAGTTGTTTCCACATGTTGTGTGGTCTAGTACAATGCACTGTCGAGCAGTTGTTTTTACATGTTGTGTGGTCTAGTACAGTGCACTGTAAAGAGCAGTTGTTTCCACGTGTTGTGTGGTCTAGTACATTGCACTGCAGAGCAGTTGTGTCCACGTGTTGTACGGTCTAGTACAGGGCGGAGTAGGCCAGTTGTTTCCACATGTTAAGTGGTCTAGTACAGTGCACTGTAGAGCAGTTGTTTCCACATGTTGTGTTGTCTAGTACAATGGACTGCAGAGCAGTTGTTTCTAAATGTTTTGTGGTCTAGTACAGTGTACTGCAGAGCAGTTGTTTCCACGTGTTGTGTGGTCTCGTACAGTGTACTGTCGATCAGTTGTTTCCACATGTTGTGTGGTCTAGTACATTGCACTGCAGAGCAGTTGTGTCCACGTGTTGTGTGGTCTAGTACAGGGCAGAGTAGGCCAGTTGTTTCCACATGTTGTGTGGTCTAGTACAGTGTACTGCAAGCAGTTGTTTTTACATGTTGTGTGCTCTAGTATAGTGCACTGTAGGGCAGTTGTTTCCACATGTTGTGTGGTCTAGTACATTGCACTGCAGAGCAGTTGTGTCCACGTGTTGTGTGGTCTAGTACAGGGCAGAGTAGGCCAGTTGTTTCCACATGTACTGTGGTCTAGTACAGTGCACTGTCGAGCAGTTGTTTTTACATGTTGTGTGGTCTAGTACAGTGCACTGTAAAGAGCAGTTGTTTCCGCATGTTGTGTGATCTAGTACAGTGCACTGTAGAGCAGTTGTTTCCACGTGTTGTGTTGTGTGGTCTAGTACAGGGCAGAGTAGGCCAGTTGTTTCCACATGTTGTGTGGTGTAGTACAGTGCACTGTAGAGCAGTTGTTTCCATGTGTTGTGTGGTCTAGTACAGGGCAGAGTAGGCCAGTTGTTTCCACATGTTGTGTGGTCTAGTACAGTGTACTGCGAGCAGTTGTTTTTACATGTTGTGTGCTCTAGTATAGTGCACTGTAGGGCAGTTGTTTCCACATGTTGTGTGGTCTAGTACATAGCACTGCAGAGCAGTTGTGTCCACGTGTTGTGTGGTCTAGTACAGGGCAGAGTAGGCCAGTTGTTTCCACATGTACTGTGGTCTAGTACAGTGCACTGTCAAGCAGTTGTTTTTACATGTTGTGTGGTCTAGTACAGTGCACTGTAAAGAGCAGTTGTTTCCGCATGTTGTGTGATCTAGTACAGTGCACTGTAGAGCAGTTGTTTCCACGTGTTGTGTTGTGTGGTGTGGTCTAGTACAGGGCAGAGTAGGCCAGTTGTTTCCACATGTTGTGTGGTGTAGTACAGTGCAATGTAGAGCAGTTGTGTCCACGTATTGTGTGGTCTAGTACGGGGCAGAGTAGGCCAGTTGTTTCCACATGTTGTGTGGTGTAGTACATTGCACTGTAGAGCAGTTGTTTCCTCATGTTGTGTTGTCTAGTACAGTGCACTGCAGAGCAGTTGTTTCCACATGTTGTGTGGTCTAGTACAGTGCACTGCAGAGCAGTTGTTTCCACGTGTTGTGTTGTGTGGTCTAGTACAGGGCAGAGTAGGCCAGTTGTTTCCACATGTTGTGTGGTGTAGTACAGTGCAATGTAGAGCAGTTGTGTCCACGTATTGTGTGGTCTAGTACGGGGCAGAGTAGGCCAGTTGTTTCCACATGTTGTGTGGTGTAGTACATTGCACTGTAGAGCAGTTGTTTCCTCATGTTGTGTTGTCTAGTACAGGGCACTGCAGAGCAGTTGTTTCCACATGTTGTGTGGTCTAGTACAGTGCACTGCAGAGCAGTTGTTTCCACGTGTTGTGTTGTGTGGTCTAATACAGTTCACTGAAGAGCAGTTGTTTCCACGTGTTGTGTGGTCTAGTACAGGGCAGAGTAGTTCAGTTGTTTCTACATGTCATGTGTTCTAGTACAGTGCACTGTCGAGCAGTTGTTTTTACATGTTGTTTGGTCCAGTACAGTGCACTGTAAAGAGCAGTTGTTTCCACATGCTGTGTGGTCTAGTACAGTGCACTGAAGAGCAGTTGTTTTTACATGTTGTTTGGTCTAGTACAGTGCACTGTAAAGAGCAGTTGTTTCCACATGTTGTGTGGTCTAGTACAATGCACTGAAGAGCAGTTGTTTCCACGTATTGTGTGGTCTAGTACAGGGCAGAGTAGGCCAGTTGTTTCCACATGTTGTGTGGTCTTATACAGGGCACTGTAGAGCAGTTGTTTCCACATGTTGTGTGGTGTAGTAGAGTCACTGTACAGAGTTGTTTCCACATGTTGTGTGTTCTAGTATAGTGCACTGTGGAGCAGTTGTGCCCCATTCTGTGTCTTCTAGTACAGTGCACTGTACAGCAGTTGTTTTTGCATGTTGTGCGGTCTAGTACAGTGCACTACTGTCGAGCAGTTGTTTTTACATGTTGTTTGGTCTAGTACAGTGCACTGTAAAGAGCAGTTGTTTCCACATGTTGTGTGGTCTAGTACAGTGCACTGAAGAGCAGTTGTTTCGACGTGTATTTTGGTCTAGTACAGGGCAGAGTAGGCCAGTTGTTTCCATATGTTTTGTGGTCTAGTACAGTGCACTGTCGAGCAGTTGTTTTTACATGTTGTGTGGTCTAGTACAGTGCACTGTAAAGAGCAGTTGTTTCCACGTGTTGTGTGGTCTAGTACATCGTACTGCAGAGCAGTTGTGTCCACATGTTGTATGGTCTAGTACAAGGCAGAGTAGGCCAGTTGTTTCCACATGTTAAGTGGTCTAGTACAGTGCACTGTAGAGCAGTTGTTTTTACATGTTGTGTGGCCTAGTACAGTGCACTGTAACTAGCAGTTGTTTCCGCATGTTGTGTGGTCCAGTACAGTGCACTGTAGAGCAGTTGTTTCCATGTGGTGTGTGGTCTAGTACAGGGCAGAGTAGGCCAGTTGTTTCCACATGTTGTGTGGTGTAGTACAGTGCACTGTAGGGCAGTTGTTTCCACATGTTGTGTGGTCTAGTACATAGCACTGCAGAGCAGTTGTGTCCACGTGTTGTGTGGTCTAGTACAGGGCAGAGTAGGCCAGTTGTTTCCACATGTACTGTGGTCTAGTACAGTGCACTGTCAAGCAGTTGTTTTTACATGTTGTGTGGTCTAGTACAGTGCACTGTAAAGAGCAGTTGTTTCCGCATGTTGTGTGATCTAGTACAGTGCACTGTAGAGCAGTTGTTTCCACGTGTTGTGTTGTGTGGTGTGGTCTAGTACAGGGCAGAGTAGGCCAGTTGTTTCCACATGTTGTGTGGTGTAGTACAGTGCAATGTAGACCAGTTGTGTCCACGTATTGTGTGGTCTAGTACGGGGCAGAGTAGGCCAGTTGTTTCCACATGTTGTGTGGTGTAGTACATTGCACTGTAGAGCAGTTGTTTCCTCATGTTGTGTTGTCTAGTACAGTGCACTGCAGAGCAGTTGTTTCCACATGTTGTGTGGTCTAGTACAGTGCACTGCAGAGCAGTTGTTTCCACGTGTTGTGTTGTGTGGTCTAGTACAGGGCAGAGTAGGCCAGTTGTTTCCACATGTTGTGTGGTGTAGTACAGTGCAATGTAGAGCAGTTGTGTCCACGTATTGCGTGGTCTAGTACGGGGCAGAGTAGGCCAGTTGTTTCCACATGTTGTGTGGTGTAGTACATTGCACTGTAGAGCAGTTGTTTCCTCATGTTGTGTTGTCTAGTACAGTGCACTGCAGAGCAGTTGTTTCCACATGTTGTGTGGTCTAGTACAGTGCACTGCAGAGCATTTGTTTCCACGTGTTGTGTTGTGTGGTCTAATACAGTTCACTGAAGAGCAGTTGTTTCCACGTGTTGTGTGGTCTAGTACAGGGCAGAGTAGTTCAGTTGTTTCTACATGTCATGTGTTCTAGTACAGTGCACTGTCGAGCAGTTGTTTTTACATGTTGTTTGGTCCAGTACAGTGCACTGTAAAGAGCAGTTGTTTCCACATGCTGTGTGGTCTAGTACAGTGCACTGAAGAGCAGTTGTTTTTACATGTTGTTTGGTCTAGAACAGTGCACTGTAAAGAGCAGTTGTTTCCACATGTTGTGTGGTCTAGTACAATGCACTGAAGAGCAGTTGTTTCCACGTATTGTGTGGTCTAGTACAGGGCAGAGTAGGCCAGTTGTTTCCACATGTTGTGTGGTCTTATACAGGGCACTGTAGAGCAGTTGTTTCCACATGTTGTGTGGTGTAGTAGAGTCACTGTACAGAGTTGTTTCCACATGTTGTGTGTTCTAGTATAGTGCACTGTGGAGCAGTTGTGCCCCATTCTGTGTCTTCTAGTACAGTGCACTGTACAGCAGTTGTTTTTGCATGTTGTGCGGTCTAGTACAGTGCACTACTGTCGAGCAGTTGTTTTTACATGTTGTTTGGTCTAGTACAGTGCACTGTAAAGAGCAGTTGTTTCCACATGTTGTGTGGTCTAGTACAGTGCACTGAAGAGCAGTTGTTTCGACGTGTATTTTGGTCTAGTACAGGGCAGAGTAGGCCAGTTGTTTCCATATGTTTTGTGGTCTAGTACAGTGCACTGTCGAGCAGTTGTTTTTACATGTTGTGTGGTCTAGTACAGTGCACTGTAAAGAGCAGTTGTTTCCACGTGTTGTGTGGTCTAGTACATCGTACTGCAGAGCAGTTGTGTCCACATGTTGTATGGTCTAGTACAAGGCAGAGTAGGCCAGTTGTTTCCACATGTTAAGTGGTCTAGTACAGTGCACTGTAGAGCAGTTGTTTTTACATGTTGTGTGGCCTAGTACAGTGCACTGTAACTAGCAGTTGTTTCCGCATGTTGTGTGGTCCAGTACAGTGCACTGTAGAGCAGTTGTTTCCATGTGGTGTGTGGTCTAGTACAGGGCAGAGTAGGCCAGTTGTTTCCACATGTTGTGTGGTGTAGTACAGTGCACTGTAGAGCAGTTGTGTCCACGTGTTGTGTGGTCTAGTACAGGGCAGAGTAGGCCAGTTGTTTCCACATGTTGTGTGGTCTAGTACAGTGCACTGTAGAGCAGTTGTTTCCACATGTTGTGGTGTCTAGTACAATGCACTGCAGAGCAGTTGTTTTTCCATGTTGTGTGGTCTAGTACAGTGCACTGTTGAGCAGTTGTTTTTACATGTTGTGTGGACTAGTACAGTGCACTGTAGAGCAGTTTTTACATGTTGTGTGGTCTAGTACAGTGCACTGTAAAGAGCAGTTGTTTCCACATGTTGTGTGGTCCAGTACAGTGCACTGTATAGCAGTTGTTTCCACGTGTTGTGTCGTCTAGTACAGGGCAGAGTAGGCCAGTTGTTTTTACATGTTTTGTGGTCTAGTACAGTGCACTGTAGAGCAGTTGTTTCCACATGTTGTGTGGTCTAGTACAGTGCACTGTAGAGCACGTGTTTCCACGTGTTGTGTGGTCTAGTACAGTGCACTGTAGGGCAGTTGTTTCCACATGTTGTGTGGTCTAGTACAGTGAACTGCAGAGCAGTTGTTTCCACGTGTTGTGTCGTCTAGTAGAGGGCAGAGTAGGCCAGTTGTTTTTACATGTTTTGTGGTCTAGTACAGTGCACTGTAGAGCAGTTGTTTCCACATGTTGTGTGGTCTAGTACAGTGCACTGTAGAGCACGTGTTTCCACGTGTTGTGTGGTCTAGTACAGTGCACTGTAGAGCAGTTGTTTCAACATGTTGTGTGGTGTAGTAGAGTCACTGTACAGCAGTTGTTTCCACATGTTGTGTGTTCTAGTATAGTGCACTGTGGAGCAGTTGTGCCCCATTCTGTGTCTTCTAGTACAGTGCACTGTACAGCAGTTGTTTTTGCATGTTGTGCGGTCTAGTACAGTGCACTACAGTCGAGCAGTTGTTTTTACATGTTGTTTGGTCTAGTACAGTGCACTGTAAAGAGCAGTTGTTTCCACATGTTGTGTGGTCTAGTACAGTGCACTGAAGAGCAGTTGTTTCGACGTGTATTTTGGTCTAGTACAGGGCAGAGTAGGCCAGTTGTTTCCATATGTTTTGTGGTCTAGTACAGTGCACTGTCGAGCAGTTGTTTTTACATGTTGTGTGGTCTAGTACAGTGCACTGTAAAGAGCAGTTGTTTCCACGTGTTGTGTGGTCTAGTACATCGTACTGCAGAGCAGTTGTGTCCACATGTTGTATGGTCTAGTACAAGGCAGAGTAGGCCAGTTGTTTCCACATGTTAAGTGGTCTAGTACAGTGCACTGTAGAGCAGTTGTTTTTACATGTTGTGTGGCCTAGTACAGTGCACTGTAACTAGCAGTTGTTTCCGCATGTTGTGTGGTCCAGTACAGTGCACTGTAGAGCAGTTGTTTCCATGTGGTGTGTGGTCTAGTACAGGGCAGAGTAGGCCAGTTGTTTCCACATGTTGTGTGGTGTAGTACAGTGCACTGTAAAGCAGTTGTGTCCACGTGTTGTGTGGTCTAGTACAGGGCAGAGTAGGCCAGTTGTTTCCACATGTTGTGTGGTCTAGTACAGTGCACTGTAGAGCAGTTGTTTCCACATGTTGTGGTGTCTAGTACAATGCACTGCAGAGCAGTTGTTTTTCCATGTTGTGTGGTCTAGTACAGTGCACTGTTGAGCAGTTGTTTTTACATGTTGTGTGGACTAGTACAGTGCACTGTAGAGCAGTTTTTACATGTTGTGTGGTCTAGTACAGTGCACTGTAAAGAGCAGTTGTTTCCACATGTTGTGTGGTCCAGTACAGTGCACTGTATAGCAGTTGTTTCCACGTGTTGTGTCGTCTAGTACAGGGCAGAGTAGGCCAGTTGTTTTTACATGTTTTGTGGTCTAGTACAGTGCACTGTAGAGCAGTTGTTTCCACATGTTGTGTGGTCTAGTACAGTGCACTGTAGAGCACGTGTTTCCACGTGTTGTGTGGTCTAGTACAGTGCACTGTAGGGCAGTTGTTTCCACATGTTGTGTGGTCTAGTACAGTGAACTGCAGAGCAGTTGTTTCCACATATTATGTGGTCAAGTACAAGGCAGAGTTGGTCATTTGTTTCCACGTGTTGTCTGGTCTAGTACAGTGCATGGTAGAGCAGTTTTACATGTTGTTAGATCTAGTAAAGTGCACTGTATAGCAGTTGTTTTTACATGTTGTGCGGTCTAGTGCAGTGCACTGTCGAGCAGTTGTTTTTACATGTTGTTTGGTCTAGTACAGTGCACTGTAAAGAGCAGTTGTTTCCACATGTTGTGTGGTCTAGTACAGTGCACTGAAGAGCAGTTGTTTCCATGTGTTATTTGGTCTAGTACAGGGCAGAGTAGGCCAGTTTTTTCCATATGTTTTGTGGTCTAGTACAGTGCACTGTCGAGCAGTTGTTTTTACATGTTGTGTGGTCTAGTACAGTGCACTGTAAAGAGCAGTTGTTTCCACGTGTTGTGTGGTCTAGTACAGGGAAGAGTAGGCCAGTTGTTTCCACATGTTGTGTGGTGTAGTACAGTGCACTGTAGAGCAGTTGTGTCCACGTGTTGTGTGGTCTAGTACAGGGAAGAGTAGGCCAGTTGTTTCCACATGTTGTGTGGTCTAGTACAGTCCACTGTAGAGCAGTTGTTTCCACATGTTGTGGTTTCTAGTACAATGCACTGCAGAGAAGTTGTTTTTCCATGTTGTGTGTTCTAGTACAGTGCACTGTTGAGCAGTTGTTTTTACATGTTGTTTGCTCTAGTACAGTGCACTGGGCAGCAGTTGTCTTTACATGTTGTGTGATCTAGTACAGTGCTTCGTTGAGCAGTTGTTTGTACATGTTGTGTGGACTAGTACAGTGCACTGTAGAGCAGTTTTTACATTTTGTGTGGTCTAGTACAGTGCACTGCAGAGCAGTTGTTTCCAAATATTATGTGGTCTAGTACAGGACAGAGTGGGTCAGTTGTTTCCACGTGTTGTGTGATCTAGTAGAGTGCACTGTAGAGCAGTTTTATTCCATATGTTGTGTTGTCTAGTACAGGACAGAGTAGGTCTGTTCGTTCTACGTGATGTGTGGTCTAGTACAGGGCAGAGTAGGCCAGTTGTTTTCACATGATGTGTGGTCTAGTACAGTGCACTGTAGAGCAGTTGTGTCCACATGTTGTGTGGTCTAGTATAGTGCTCTGTAGAGCTGTTTTTTTCCATGTGTTGTGTTGTCCAGTACAGGGCAGAGTAGGTCAGTTGTTTCCACATGTTGTGTGGTCTATTACAGTGCACTGTAGGGCAGTTGTTTCCACGTGTTATGTGGTCTAGTACAGGGCAGAGTAGGCCAGTTGTTTCCATATGTTTTGTGGTCTAGTACAGGGCACTGTAGAGCGGTTGTTTCCACATGTTGTGTGCTCTAGTATAGTGCACTGTAGAGCAGTTGTTTCCACATGCTGTGTGGTCTAGTACAGTGCACTGTAGAGCAGTTGTGTCCACGTGTTTTACACGTCTAGTACAGTACACAGGGCAGCAGTTGTTTCCACATGTTGTGTCGTCTAGTACAGTGCACTGCAGAGCAGTTGTTTTTACATGTTGTGTGGTCTAGTACAGTGCACTGTCGTGCAGTTGCTTTTACATGTGTGGTCTAGTACAGTGCACTGGGCAGAAGTTGTTTTTACATGTTGTGTGGTCTAGTACAGTGCACTGCAGTGCAGTTGTGTGCTCCTGTTGTGTGGTCGAGTACAGGGCAGAATAGGCCAGTTGTTACCACATGTTGTGTGGTCTAGTACAGTGCACTGTCGAGCAGTTATTTTTACATATTGTGTGGTCTAGTAAAGTGCACTGTAAAGAGCATTTGTTTTCACATATTATGAGGTCTAGTGCAGTGCACTGCAGAGCAGTTGTTTCCAGGTGTTGTGTGGTCTAGTACAGGGCAGAGTAGGCCAGTTGTTTCCACATGTTGTGTGGTCTAGTACAGTGCACTGTAAAGAGCAGTTGTTTCCACATGTTGTGTGGTCCAGTACCGTACACTGTAGAGGAGTTGTTTCCACGTGTTGTGTCGTCTAGTACGGGGCAGAGTAGCCCAGTTGTTTTCACATGTTGTGTGGTCTAGTACAGTGCACTGTAGAGCAGTTGTTTCCACATGTTGTGTGGTGTAGTACAGTACCCTGTAGTGCAGTTGTGTTCACGTGTGGTGTGGTCTAGCACAGTGCACTGTCGAGCAGTTGTTTTTACATGTTGTTTGGTCTAGTACAGTGCACTGTAAAGAGCAGTTGTTTCCACATGTTGTGTGGTCTAGTACAGTGCATTGTAAAGAGCAGTTGTTTCCACATGTTGTGTGGTCCAGTACAGTGCACTGAAGAGCAGTTGTTTCCACATGTTGTGTGGTCTAGTACCGTGCACTGTAGAGCAGTTGTTTCCACGTGTTGTGTGGTCTAGTACAGGGCAGAGTAGGCCAGTTGTTTCCACATGTTGTGTGGTCTAGTACAATGCACTGTCGAGCAGTTGTTTTTACATGTTGTGTGGTCTAGTACAGTGCACTGTAAAGAGCAGTTGTTTCCACGTGTTGTGTGGTCTAGTACATTGCACTGCAGAGCAGTTGTGTCCACGTGTTGTACGGTCTAGTACAGGGCAGAGTAGGCCAGTTGTTTCCACATGTTAAGTGGTCTAGTACAGTGCACTGTAGAGCAGTTGTTTCCACATGTTGTGTTGTCTAGTACAATGGACTGCAGAGCAGTTGTTTTGAAATGTTTTGTGGTCTAGTACAGTGTACTGCAGAGCAGTTGTTTCCACGTGTTGTGTGGTCTGGTACAGTGTACTGTCGATCAGTTGTTTCCACGTGTTGTGTGGTCTAGTACAGGGCAGAGTAGGCCAGTTGTTTCCACATGTTGTGTGGTCTAGTACAGTATACTGCGAGCACTTGTTTTTACATGTTGTGTGCTCTAGTATAGTGCACTGTAGGGCAGTTGTTTCCACATGTTGTGTGGTCTAGTACATTGCACTGCAGAGCAGTTGTGTCCACGTGTTGTGTGGTCTAGTACAGGGCAGAGTAGGCCAGTTGTTTCCACATGTACTGTGGTCTAGTACAGTGCACTGTCGAGCAGTTGTTTTTACATGTTGTGTGGTCTAGTACAGTGCACTGTAAAGAGCAGTTGTTTCCGCATGTTGTGTGATCTAGTACAGTGCACTGTAGAGCAGTTGTTTCCACGTGTTGTGTTGTGTGGTCTAGTACAGGGCAGAGTAGGCCAGTTGTTTCCACATGTTGTGTGGTGTAGTACAGTGCACTGTAGAGCAGTTGTTTCCACGTGTTGTGTGGTCTAGTACAGGGCAGAGTAGGCCAGTTGTTTCCACATGTTGTGTGGTCTAGTACAGTGTACTGCGAGCAGTTGTTTTTACATGTTGTGTGCTCTAGTATAGTGCACTGTAGGGCAGTTGTTTCCACATGTTGTGTGGTCTAGTACATAGCACTGCAGAGCAGTTGTGTCCACGTGTTGTGTGGTCTAGTACAGGGCAGAGTAGGCCAGTTGTTTCCACATGTACTGTGGTCTAGTACAGTGCACTGTCGAGCAGTTGTTTTTACATGTTGTGTGGTCTAGTACAGTGCACTGTAAAGAGCAGTTGTTTCCGCATGTTGTGTGATCTAGTACAGTGCACTGTAGAGCAGTTGTTTCCACGTGTTGTGTTGTGTGGTCTAGTACAGGGCAGAGTAGGCCAGTTGTTTCCACATGTTGTGTGGTGTAGTACAGTGCAATGTAGAGCAGTTGTGTCCATGTATTGTGTGGTCTAGTACGGGGCAGAGTAGGCCAGTTGTTTCCACATGTTGTGTGGTGTAGTACATTGCACTGTAGAGCAGTTGTTTCCTCATGTTGTGTTGTCTAGTACAGTGCACTGCAGAGCAGTTGTTTCCACATGTTGTGTGGTCTAGTACAGTGCACTGCAGAGCAGTTGTTTCCACGTGTTGTGTTGTGTGGTCTAGTACAGTGCACTGTGGAGCAGTTGTTATTACATGTTGTGTGGACTAGTAAAGTGCACTGTAGAGCAGTTTTTACATGTTGTGTGGTCTAGTACAGTGTGCTGTAGGGCAGTTGTTTCCACATGCTGAGTGGTCTAGTACAGTGCACTGTAGAGCAGTTGTGTCCACGTATTGTGTGGTCTAGTACAGGGCAGAGTAGGCCAGTTGTTTCCACATGTTGTGTGGTCTAGTACATTGCACTGTAGAGCAGTTGTTTCCTCATGTTATGTTGTCTAGTACAGTGCATTGCAGAGCAGATGTTTCCACATGTTGTGTGGTCTAGTACAGTGCACTGCAGAGCAGTTGTTTCCTTGTGTTGTGTTGTGTGGTCTAGTACAGTGCACTGTCGAGCAGTTGTTATTACATGTTGTGTGGACTAGTACAGTGCACTGTAGAGCAGTTTCTACATGTTGTGTGGTCTAGTACAGTGCGCTGTAGGGCAGTTGTTTCCACATGCTGAGTGGTCTAGTACAGTGCACTGTAGAGCAGTTGTTTCCACATGTTGTGTTGTCTAGTACAGTGCGCTGCAGAGCAGTTGTTTCCACATGTTGTGTGGTCTAGTACAGTGCACTGCAGAGCAGTTGTTTCCACGTGTTGTGTGGTCTAGTACAGAGCACTGCAGAGCAGTTGTTTCTACATATTATGTGTTCTAGTACAGGGCAGATTAGGTCAGTTGTTTTCACGTGTTGTGTGGTGCTGTACAGTGCACTGTAGAGCAGTTTTTGTCCATGTGTTGTGTGGTCTAGTACAGGGCAGAGTAGGCCAGTTGTTTCCATATGTTGTGTGGTCTAGTACAGTACACTGTCGAGCAGCTGTTTTTACATGTTGTGTTGTCTAGTACAGTGCGCTGCAGAGCAGTTGTTTCCACATGTTGTGTGGTCTAGTACAGTGCACTGCAGAGCAGTTGTTTCCACGTGTTGTGTGGTCTAGTACAGTGCACTGCAGAGCAGTTGTTTCTACATATTATGTGTTCTAGTACAGGGCAGATTAGGTCAGTTGTTTTCACGTGTTGTGTGGTTCAGTACAGTGCACTGTAGAGCGGTTGTGTCCACGTGTTGTGTGGTCTAGTACAGGATAGAGTAGGTCAGTTGTTTCCTTGTGTTGTGTGGTCTAGTACAGGGCAGAGTAGGGCAGTTGTTTCCAGATGTTGTGTGCTCTAGTACAGTGCACTGAAGAGCAGTTTTGACATGTTGTGTGGTCTAGTACAGTGCACCGGGCAGCAGTTGTTTTTACATTTTGTGTGGTCTAGCACAGTGCACTGTAGAGCAGTTTTTACATGTGTGGTCTAGCACAGTGCACTGTCGAGCAGTTGTTTCCACATGTTGTGTGGTCCAGCACAGTGTACTGTAGAGCAGTTGTTTCCACATGTTGTGTGGTCTAGCAGAGTGCTATGTAGAGCAGTTGTTTCCATGTGTTGTGTGGTCTAGTACAGTGCACTGCAGAGCAGTTGTTTCCATGTGTTGTGTTGTGTGGTCTAGTAGAGTGCTATGTAGAGCAGTTGTTTCCATGTGTTGTGTGGTCTAGTACAGTGCACTGTAGAGCAGTTGTTTCCACATGTTGTGTGGTCTAGCACAGTGTACTGTAGAGCAGCTGTTTCCACATGTTGTGTGGTCTAGTACAGTGCATTGTAAAGAGCCGTTGTTTCCACGTGGTGTGGGGTCTAGTACATTGTACTGCAGAACAGGTGTGTCCATGTGTTGTGTGGTCTAGTACATGGCAGAGTAGTCCAGTTGTTTCCACATGTTATGTGGTCTAGTAGAGTGCACTGTCGAGCAGTTGTTTTTACATGTTGTGTGGTCTAGTACCGTGCACTGTAAAGAGCAGTTGTTTCCACATGTTGTGTGGTCTAGTACAGTGCACTGTAGAGCAGTTGTTTCCACGTGTTGTGTGGTCTAGTACAGGGCAGAGTAGGCCAGTTGTTTCCACTTCTTGTGTGTTGTAGTAAAGTGCACTGTAGAGCAGTTGTGTCCACGTGTTGTGTGGTCTAGTACAGGGCAGAATAGGACACTTGTTTCCACATGTTGTGTGGTCTAGTACAGTGCATTGCAGAGCAGTTGTTTCCACGTGTTGTGTGGTCTAGTACAGAGCACTGCAGAGCAGTTGTTTCTACATATTATGTGTTCTAGTACAGGGCAGATTAGGTCAGTTGTTTTCACGTGTTGTGTGGTGCAGTACAGTGCACTGTAGAGCAGTTTTTGTCCATGTGTTGTGTGGTCTAGTACAGGGCAGAGTAGGCCAGTTGTTTCCACTTCTTGTGTGTTGTAGTAAAGTGCACTGTAGAGCAGTTGTGTCCACGTGTTGTGCGGTCTAGTACAGGGCAGAATAGGACACTTGTTTCCACATGTTGTGTGGTCTAGTACAGTGCACTGCAGAGCAGTTGTTTCCACGTGTTGTGTGGTCTAGTACAGAGCACTGCAGAGCAGTTGTTTCTACATATTATGTGTTCTAGTACAGGGCAGATTAGGTCAGTTGTTTTCACGTGTTGTGTGGTGCAGTACAGTGCACTGTAGAGCAGTTTTTGTCCATATGTTGTGTGGTCTAGTACAGTACACTGTCGAGCAGCTGTTTTTACATGTTGTGTTGTCTAGTACAGTGCGCTGCAGAGCAGTTGTTTCCACATGTTGTGTGGTCTAGTACAGTGCACTGCAGAGCAGTTGTTTCCACATGTTGTGTGGTCTAGTACAGTGCACTGCAGAGCAGTTGTTTCTACATATTATGTGTTCTAGTACAGGGCAGATTAGGTCAGTTGTTTTCACGTGTTGTGTGGTTCAGTACAGTGCACTGTAGAGCGGTTGTGTCCACGTGTTGTGTGGTCTAGTACAGGATAGAGTAGGTCAGTTGTTTCCTTGTGTTGTGTGGTCTAGTACAGGGCAGAGTAGGGCAGTTGTTTCCAGATGTTGTGTGCTCTAGTACAGTGCACTGAAGAGCAGTTTTGACATGTTGTGTGGTCTAGTACAGTGCACTGGGCAGCAGTTGTTTTTACATTTTGTGTGGTCTAGCACAGTGCACTGTAGAGCAGTTTTTACATGTGTGGTCTAGCACAGTGCACTGTCGAGCAGTTGTTTCCACATGTTGTGTGGTCCAGCACAGTGTACTGTAGAGCAGTTGTTTCCACATGTTGTGTGGTCTAGTAGAGTGCTATGTAGAGCAGTTGTTTCCATGTGTTGTGTGGTCTAGTACAGTGCACTGCAGAGCAGTTGTTTCCATGTGTTGTGTTGTGTGGTCTAGTAGAGTGCCATGTAGAGCAGTTGTTTCCATGTGTTGTGTGGTCTAGTACAGTGCACTGTAGAGCAGTTGTTTCCACATGTTGTGTGGTCTAGCACAGTGTACTGTAGAGCAGCTGTTTCCACATGTTGTTTGGTCTAGTGCAGTGCACTGTAAAGAGCAGTTGTTTCCACATGTTGTGTGGTCTAGTACAGTGCACTGAAGAGCAGTTGTTTCCACGTGTTATTTGGTCTAGTACAGGGCAGAGTAGGCCAGTTGTTTCCACATGTTATGTGGTCTAGTAGAGTGCACTGTCGAGCAGTTGTTTTTACATGTTGTGTGGTCTAGTACCGTGCACTGTAAAGAGCAATTGTTTCCACATGTTGTGTGGTCTAGTACAGTGCACTGTAGAGCAGTTGTTTCCACGTGTTGTGTGGTCTAGTACAGGGCAGAGTAGGCCAGTTGTTTCCACTTCTTGTGTGTTGTAGTAAAGTGCACTGTAGAGCAGTTGTGTCCACGTGTTGTGTGGTCTAGTACAGGGCAGAATAGGACACTTGTTTCCACATGTTGTGTGGTCTAGTACAGTGCACTGTAGGGCAGTTGTTTCCACATGTTGTGTGGTCTAGTACATTGCACTGCAGAGCAGTTGTGTCCACGTGTTTTGTGGTTTAGACAGGGAAGAGTAGGCCAGTTGTTTCCACATGTTATGTGGTCTAGTACAGTGCACTCTCGAGCATTTGTTTTTACAGGTTATGTGGTCTAGTACAGTGCACTGTAGAGCAATTGTTTCCACGTGTTGTGTGGTGAAGTACAGTGCACTGTAAAGAGCAGTTGTTTCCACGTGGTGTGTGGTCTAGTACATTGCACTGCAGAGCAGTTGTGTCCACGTGTTTTGTGGTCTAGTACATTGCACTGTAAATAGCAGTTGTTTCCACATGTTGTGTGGTCTAGTACAGTGCACTGTAGAGCAGTTGTTTCCATGTGTTGTGTGGTCTAGTACAGGGCAGAGTAGGCCGGTTGTTTCCACATGTTCTGTGGTGTAGTACAGTGCACTGTAGAGCAGTTGTGTCCACGTGTTGTGTGGTCTAGTACAGGGCAGAGTAGGCCACTTGTTTCCACATGTTGTGTGGTCTAGTACAGTGAACTGTAGAGCAGTTGTTTGCACATGTTTGTTGTCTAGTACAGTGCACTGCAGAGCAGTTGTTTCCACAAGTTGTGTGGTCTAGTACAGTGCACTGCAGAGCAATTGTTTCTACGTATTGTGTGGTCTAGTACAGTGCACTGTAGGGCAGTTGTTTCCACATGTTGTGTGGTCTAGTACATTGCACTGCAGAGCAGTTGTGTCCACGTGTTTTGTGGTTTAGTACAGGGCAGAGTAGGCCAGTTGTTTCCACATGTTATGTGGTCTAGTACAGTGCACTCTCGAGCAGTTGTTTTTACAGGTTGTGTGGTCTAGTACAGTGCACTGTAGAGCAATTGTTTCCACGTGTTGTGTGGTGAAGTACAGTGCACTGTAAAGAGCAGATGTTTCCACGTGGTGTGTGGTCTAGTACATTGCACTGCAGAGCAGTTGTGTCCACGTGTTGTGTGGTCTAGTACAGGGCATAGTAGGCCAGTTGTTTAAGCATGTTATGTGGTCTAGTACAGTGCACTGTCGAGCAGTTGTTTTTACATGTTGTGTGGTCTAGTACAGTGCACTGTAAAGAGCAGTTTTTTCCACATGTTGTGTGGTCTAGTACAGTGCACTGTAGAGCAGTTGTTTCCACGTGTTGTGTGGTCTAGTACAAGGCAGAGTAGGCCAGTTGTTTCCACATGTTGTGTGGTGTAGTACAGTGCACTGTAGAGCAGTTGTGTCCACGTGTTGTGTGGTCTAGTACAGGGCAGAGTAGGCCACTTGTTTCCACATGTTATGTGGTCTAGTACAGTGAACTTTAGAGCAGTTGTTTGCACATGTTTGTTGTCTAGTACAGTGCACTGCAGAGCAGTTGTTTCCACAAGTTGTGTGGTCTAGTACAGTGCACTGCAGAGCAATTGTTTCTATGTGTTGTGTTGTCTAGTACAGTGCATTGTCGAGCAGTTGTTTTTACATGTTGTGTGGTCTAGTATAGTGCACTGTAGGGCAGTTGTTTCCACATATTGTGTGGTCTAGTAGATTGCACTGCAGAGCAGTTGTGTCCACGTGTTTCGTGGTCTAGTACAGGGCAGAGTAGGCCAGTTGTTTCCACATGTTATGTGGTCTAGTACAGTGGACGGTCGAGCAGTTGTTTTTACATGTTGTGTGGTCTAGTACAGTGCACTGTAAAGAGCAGTTGTTTCCACGTGTTGTGTGGTCCAGTATAGTGCACTGTAGAGCAGTTGTGTCCACGTGTTTTGCACGTCAAGTACAGTACACAGGGCAGCAGTTGTTTCCAAATGTTGTGTGGTCTAGTACAGTGCACTGTCGTGCAGTTGTTTTTACATGTGTGGTCTAGTACAGTGCACTGGGCAGCAGTTGTATTTACATGTTGTGTGGTCTAGTACAGTGCACTGTTGAGCAGTTGTTTTTACATGTTGTTTGGTCTAGTACAGTGCACTGGGCAGCAGTTGTTTTTACATGTTGTGTGGTCTAGTACAGTGCACTGTAGAGCAGTTGTTTTTACATGTTGTGTGGTCTAGTACAGTGCACTGTAGACCAGTTTTTACATGTTGTGTGGTCTAGTACAGGGCAGAGTGGGTCAGTTGTTTCCACGTGTTGTGTGGTCTAGTACAGTGCACTGTAGAGCAGTTTTACATGTTGTTAGATCTAGTAAAGTGCACTTTGGAGCAGTTGTGTCCACGTGTTGTGTCGTCTATTACAGTGCACTGTAGAGCAGTTGTGGCCACATGTTTTGCACGTCTAGTACAGTACACAGGTCAGCAGTTGTTTCCAAATGTTGTGTGGTCTAGTACAGTGCACTGCAGAGCAGTTGTTTTTACATGTTGTGTGGTCTAATACAGTGCACGGTCGTGCAGTTGTTTTTACATGTGTGGTCTAGTACAGTGCACTGGGCAGCAGTTGTATTTACATGTTGTGTGGTCTAGTACAGTGCACTGCAGAGCAGTTGTGTCCTCGTGTTGTGTGGTCGAGTACAGGGCAGAGTAGGCCAGTTGTTACCACATGTTGTGTGGTCTAGTACAGTGCACTGTAGAGCAGTGGTTTCCACATGTTGTGGTGTCTAGTACAATGCACTGCAGAGCAGTTGTGGCCACGTGTTTTGCACGTCTAGTACAGTACACAGGGCAGCAGTTGTTTCCAAATGTTGTGTGGTCTAGTACAGTGCACTGTCGTGCAGTTGTTTTTACATGTGTGGTCTAGTACAGTGCACTGGGCAGCAGTTGTATTTACATGTTGTGTGGTCTAGTACAGTGCACAGTAGAGCAGTTTTACATGTTGTTAGATCTAGTAAAGTGCACTGTAGAGCAGTTGTGTCCACATGTTGTGTGGTCTCTTACAGTGCACTGTAGAGCAGTTGTGGCCACGTGTTTTGCACGTCTAGTACAGTACACAGGGCAGCAGTTGTTTCCAAATGTTGTGTGGTCTAGTACAGTGCAGCGCAGAGCAGTTGTTTTTACATGTTGTGTGGTCTAGTACAGTGCACTGTCGTGCAGTTGTTTTTACATGTGTGGTCTAGTACAGTGCACTGCAGAGCAGTTGTGTCCTCGTGTTATGTGGTCGAGTACAGGGCAGAGTAGGCCAGTTGTTACCACATGCTGTGTGGTCTAGTACAGTGCACTGGAGAGCAGTGGTTTCCACATGTTGTGGTGTCTAGTACAATGCACTGCAGAGCAGTTGTTTTTTACATGTTGTGTGGTCTAATACAGTGCACTGTCGTGCAGTTGTTTTTACATGTGTGGTCTAGTACAGTGCACTGGGCAGCAGTTGTATTTACATGTTGTGTGGTCTAGTACAGTTCACTGCAGAGCAGTTGTGTCCTCGTGTTGTGTGGTCGAGTACAGGGCAGAGTAGGCCAGTTGTTACCACATGTTGTGTGGTCTAGTACAGTGCACTGTAGAGCAGTGGTTTCCACATGTTGTGGTGTCTAGTACAATGCACTGCAGAGCAGTTGTGGCCACGTGTTTTGCACGTCTAGTACAGTACACAGGGCAGCAGTTGTTTCCAAATGTTGTGTGGTCTAGTACAGTGCACTGCAGAGCAGTTATTTTTACATGTTGTGTGGTCTAGTACAGTGCACTGTCGTGCAGTTGTTTTTACATGTGTGGTCTAGTACAGTGCACTGGGCAGCAGTTGTATTTACATGTTGTGTGGTCTAGTACAGTGCACAGTAGAGCAGTTTTACATGTTGTTAGATCTAGTAAAGTGCACTGTAGAGCAGTTGTGTCCACATGTTGTGTGGTCTCTTACAGTGCACTGTAGAGCAGTTGTGGCCACGTGTTTTGCACGTCTAGTACAGTACACAGGGCAGCAGTTGTTTCCAAATGTTGTGTGGTCTAGTACAGTGCAGCGCAGAGCAGTTGTTTTTACATGTTGTGTGGTCTAGTACAGTGCACTGTCGTGCAGTTGTTTTTACATGTGTGGTCTAGTACAGTGCACTGCAGAGCAGTTGTGTCCTCGTGTTATGTGGTCGAGTACAGGGCAGAGTAGGCCAGTTGTTACCACATGCTGTGTGGTCTAGTACAGTGCACTGTAGAGCAGTGGTTTCCACATGTTGTGGTGTCTAGTACAATGCACTGCAGAGCAGTTGTTTTTCCATGTTGTGTGGTCTAGTACAGTGCACTGTTGAGCAGTTGTTTTTACATGTTGTTTGGTCTAGTACAGTGCACTGGGCAGCAGTTGTTTTTACATGTTGTGTGGTCTAGTACAGTGCACTGTAGAGCAGTTGTTTTTACATGTTGTGTGGTCTAGTACAGAGCACTGTAGAGCACTTGTTTCCACGTGTTGTGTGGTCTAGTACAGTGCACTGTAGGGCAGTTGTTTCCACGTGTTATGTGGTCTAGTACAGTGCACTGCATAGCAGTTGTTTCCACGTGTTGTGTGGTCTAGTACAGTGCACGGTAGAGCAGTTTTACATGTTGTTAGATCTAGTAAAGTGCACTGTATAGCAGTTGTGTCCACATGTTATGTGGTCTATTACAGGACAGAGTAGGTCAGTTGTTTACATGTGTTGTGTGGTCTAGTACAGGGCAGAGTAGTTCAGTTGTTTCCACATGTTGTGTGGTCTAGTACAGGGCACTGTAGAGCAGTTGTTTCCACATGTTGTGTGCTCTAGTATAGTGCACTGTAGAGCAGTTGTTTACACATGCTGTGTGGTCGAGTACAGTGCACTGTAGAGCAGTTGTGTCCACGTGTTTTACACGTCTAGTACAGTACACAGAGCAGCAGTTGTTTCCACATGTTGTGTGGTCTAGCACAGTGCACTGCAGAGCAGTTGTTTTTACATGTTGTGTGGTCTAGCACAGTGCACTGTTGAGCAGTTATTTTGACATATTGTGTGGTCTAGTACCATGCACTGTAAAGAGAAGTTGTTTCCACATGTTATGAGGTCTAGTACAGTGCACTGTAAAGCAGTTGTTTCCACGTGTTGTGTGGTCTAGTACAGGGCAGAGTAGGCCAGTTGTTTCCACATGTTGTGTGGTCTAGTACAGTGTACTGTAAAGAGCAGTTGTTTCCGCATGTTGTGTGGTCCAGTACAGTGCACTGCAGAGCAGTTGTTTCCACGTGTTGTGTCGTCTAGTGCAGGGCAGAGTAGGCCAGTTGTTTTCACATGTTGTGTGGTCTAGTACAGTGCACTGTAGAGCAGTTGTTTCCACATGTTGTGTGGTGTAGTACAGTGGACTGTAGAGCAGTTGTGTCCACATGTCGTGTGGTCTAGTACAGGGCAGTGTAGGCCAGTTGTTTCCACATGTTGTGTGGTCTAGCACAGTGCACTGTAGAGCAGTTGTTTCCACGTGTTGTGTGGTCTAGTACAGTGCACTGTAGAGCAGTTGTTTCCACATGTTGTGTGGTCTAGCACAGTGTACTGTAGAGCAGCTGTTTCCACATGTTGTGTGGACGAGTACAGTGCACGGTAGAGCAGATGTTTCCACGTGTTGTGTGGTCTAGTACAGTGCACTGTAGAGCAGTTGTTTTCACATGTTGTGTGGTGTAGTACAGTGCACTGTAGAGGAGTTGTTTCCACGTGTTGTGTGGTCTAGTACAGGGCAGAGTAGGCCAGTTGTTTCCACATGTTGTGTGGTCTAGTACAGTGTACTGTAAAGAGCAGTTGTTTCCGCATGTTGTGTGGTCCAGTACAGTGCACTGCAGAGCAGTTGTTTCCACGTGTTGTGTCGTCTAGTGCAGGGCAGAGTAGGCCAGTTGTTTTCACATGTTGTGTGGTCTAGTACAGTGCACTGTAGAGCAGTTGTTTCCACATGTTGTGTGGTGTAATACAGTGCACTGTAGAGCAGTTGTGTCCACATGTCGTGTGGTCTAGCACAGGGCAGTGTAGGCCAGTTGTTTCCACATGTTGTGTGGTCTAGCACAGTGCACTGTAGAGCAGTTGTTTCCACGTGTTGTGTGGTCTAGTACAGTGCACTGTAGAGCAGTTGTTTCCACATGTTGTGTGGTCTAGCACAGTGTACTGTAGAGCAGCTGTTTCCACATGTTGTGTGGACGAGTACAGTGCACGGTAGAGCAGATGTTTCCGCGTGTTGTGTGGTCTAGTACAGTGCACTGTAGAGCAGTTGTTTTCACATGTTGTGTGGTGTAGTACAGTGCACTGTAGAGGAGTTGTTTCCACGTGTTGTGTGGTCTAGTACAGTGCACTGTCGAGCAGTTGTTTTTACATGTTGTGTGGACTAGTACAGTGCACTGTAGAGCAGTTTTTACATGTTGTGTGGTCTAATACAGTGCACTGTAGGGCAGTTGTTTCCACATGTTGTTTGGTCTAGTACATTGCACTGCAGAGCAGTTGTGTCCACGTGTTTTGTGGTCTAGTACAGGGCAGGGTAGGCCAGTTGTTACCACATGTTATGTGGTCTAGTACAGTGCACTGTCGAGCAGTTGTTTTTACATGTTGTTTGGTCTACTACAGTGCACTGTAAAGAGCAGTTGTTTCCACATGTTGTGTGGTCTAATACAGTGCACTGAAGAGCAGTTGTTTCCACGTGTTGTGTGGTCTAGTACAGGGCAGAGTAGTTCAGTTGTTTCTACATGTCATGTGTTCTAGTACAGTGCACTGTCTAGCAGTTGTTTTTACATGTTGTTTGGTCCAGTACAGTGCACTGTAAAGAGCAGTTGTTTCCACATGCTGTGTGGTCTAGTACAGTGCACTGAAGAGCAGTTGTTTTTACATGTTGTTTGGTCTAGTACAGTGCACTGTAAAGAGCAGTTGTTTCCACATGTTGTGTGGGCTAGTACAGTGCACTACTGTCGAGCAGTTGTTTTTACATGTTGTTTGGTCTAGTACAGTGCACTGTAAAGAGCAGTTGTTTCCACATGTTGTGTGGTCTAGTACAGTGCACTGAAGAGCAGTTGTTTCCACGTGTTATTTGGTCTAGTACAGGGCAGAGTAGGCCAGTTGTTTCCATATGTTTTGTGGTCTAGTACAGTGCACTGTCGAGCAGTTGTTTTTACATGTTGTGTGGTCTAGTACAGTGCACTGTAAAGAGCAGTTGTTTCCACGTGTTGTGTGGTCTAGTACATCGTACTGCAGAGCAGTTGTGTCCACATGTTGTATGGTCTAGTACAAGGCAGAGTAGGCCAGTTGTTTCCACATGTTAAGTGGTCCAGTACAGTGCACTGTAGAGCAGTTGTTTCCACGTGTTGTGTCGTCTAGTACAGGGCAGAGTAGGCCAGTTGTTTTCACATGTTTTGTGGTCTAGTACAGTGCACTGTAGAGCAGTTGTTTCCACATGTTGTGTGGTCTAGTACAGTGCACTGTAGAGCACTTGTTTCCACGTGTTGTGTGGTCTAGTACAGTGCACTGTAGGGCAGTTGTTTCCACATGTTTTGTGGTCTAGTTCAGTGAACTGCAGAGCAGTTGTTTCCACATATTATGTGGTCTAATACAAGGCAGAGTTGGTCATTTGTTTCCACGTGTTGTGTGGTCTAGTACAGTGCACGGTAGAGCAGTTTTACATGTTGTTAGATCTAGTAAAGTGCACTGTATAGCAGTTGTTTTTACATGTTGTGCGGTCTAGTACAGTGCACTGTCGAGCAGTTGAGCAGTTGTTTTTACATGTTGTTTGGTCTAGTACACTGCACTGTAAAGAGCAGTTGTTTCCACATGTTGTTTGGTCTAGTACACTGCACTGTAAAGAGCAGTTGTTTCCATGTGTTATTTGGTCTAGTACAGGGCAGAGTAGGCCAATTTTTTCCATATGTTTTTTGGTCTAGTACAGTGCACTGTCGAGCAGTTGTTTTTACATGTTGTGTGGTCTAGTACAGTGCACTTTAAAGAGCAGTTGTTTACGCATGTTGTGTGATCTAGTACAGTGCACTGTAGAGCAGTTGTTTCCACGTGTTGTGTGGTCTAGTACAGGGCAGAGTAGGCCAGTTGTTTCCACATGTTGTGTGGTGTAGTACAGTGCAATGTAGAGCAGTTGTGTCCACGTATTGTGTGGTCTAGTACGGGGCAGAGTAGGCCAGTTGTTTCCACATGTTGTGTGGTGTAGTACATTGCACTGTAGAGCAGTTGTTTCCTCATGTTGTGTTGTCTAGTACAGTGCACTGCAGAGCAGTTGTTTCCACATGTTGTGTGGTCTAGTACAGTACACTGCAGAGCAGTTGTTTCCACGTGTTGTGTTGTGTGGTCTAGTACAGTGCACTGTCGAGCAGTTGTTATTACATGTTGTGTGGACTAGTACAGTGCACTGTAGAGCAGTTTTTACATGTTGTGTGGTCTAGTACAGTGTGCTGTAGGGCAGTTGTTTCCACATGCTGAGTGGTCTAGTACAGTGCACTGTAGAGCAGTTGTGTCCACGTATTGTGTGGTCTAGTACAGGGCAGAGTAGGCCAGTTGTTTCCACATGTTGTGTGGTCTAGTACATTGCACTGTAGAGCAGTTGTTTCCTCATGTTGTGTTGTCTAGTACAGTGCATTGCAGAGCAGTTGTTTCCACATGTTGTGTGGTCTAGTACAGTGCACTGCAGAGCAGTTGTTTCCATGTGTTGTGTTGTGTGGTCTAGTACAGTGCACTGTCGAGCAGTTGTTATTACATGTTGTGTGGACTAGTACAGTGCACTGTAGAGCAGTTTTTACATGTTGTGTGGTCTAGTACAGTGCGCTGTAGGGCAGTTGTTTCCACGTGTTGTGTGGTCTAGTACAGTGCACTGTAGAGCAGTTGTTTTCACATGTTGTGTGGTGTATTACAGTGCACTGTAGAGGAGTTGTTTCCACGTGTTGTGTGGTCTAGTACAGTGCACTGTCGAGCAGTTGTTTTTACATGTTGTGTGGACTAGTACAGTGCACTGTAGAGCAGTTTTTACATGTTGTGTGGTCTAATACAGTGCACTGTAGGGCAGTTGTTTCCACATGTTGTGTGGTCTAGTGCATTGCACTGCAGAGCAGTTGTGTCCACGTGTTTTGTGGTCTAGTACAGGGCAGGGTAGGCCAGTTGTTACCACATGTTATGTGGTCTAGTACAGTGCACTGTCGAGCAGTTGTTTTTACATGTTGTTTGGTCTAAGACAGTGCACTGTAAAGAGCAGGTGTTTCCACATGTTGTGTGTGGTCTAGTACAGTGCACTGAAGAGCAGTTGTTTCCACGTGTTGTGTGGTCTAGTACAGGGCAGAGTAGTTCAGTTGTTTCTACATGTCATGTGTTCTAGTACAGTGCACTGTCGAGCAATTGTTTTTACATGTTGTTTGGTCCAGTACAGTGCACTGTAAAGAGCAGTTGTTTCCACATGCTGTGTGGTCTAGTACAGTGCACTGAAGAGCAGTTGTTTTTACATGTTGTTTGGTCTAGTACAGTGCACTGTAAAGAGCAGTTGTTTCCACATGTTGTGTGGTCTAGTACAGTGCACTGAAGAGCAGTTGTTTCCACGTGTTGTGTGGTCTAGTACAGGGCACTGTAGAGCAGTTGTTTCCACATGTTGTGTGTTGTAGTAGAGTCACTGTACAGCAGTTGTTTCCACATGTTGTGTGTTCTAGTATAGTGCACTGTGGAGCAGTTATGCCCCATTCTGTGTGGTCTAGTACAGTGCACTGTACAGCAGTTATTTTTGCATGTTGTGCGGTCTAGTACAGTGCACTACTGTCGAGCAGTTGTTTTTACATGTTGTTTGGTCTAGTACAGTGCACTGTAAAGAGCAGTTGTTTCCACATGTTGTGTGGTCTAGTACAGTGCACTGAAGAGCAGTTGTTTCCACGTGTTATTTGGTCTAGTACAGGGCAGAGTAGGCCAGTTGTTTCCATATGTTTTGTGGTCAAGTACAGTGCACTGTCGAGCAGTTGTTTTTACATGTTGTGTGGTCTAGTACAGTGCACTGAAGAGCAGTTGTTTCCACGTGTTGTGTGGTCTAGTACAGGGCACTGAAGAGCAGTTGTTTCCACGTGTTGTGTGGTCTAGTACAGGGCAGAGTAGGCCAGTTGTTTCCACATGTTGTGTGGTCTTATACAGGGTACTGTAGAGCAGTTGTTTCCACATGTTGTGTGTTGTAGTAGAGTCACTGTACAGCAGTTGTTTCCACATGTTGTGTGTTCTAGTATAGTGCACTGTGGAGCAGTTGTGCCCCATTCTGTGTGGTCTAGTACAGTGCACTGTACAGCAGTTGTTTTTGCATGTTGTGCGGTCTAGTACAGTGCACTACTGTCGAGCAGTTGTTTTTACATGTTGTTTGGTCTAGTACAGTGCACTGTAAAGAGCAGTTGTTTCCACATGTTGTGTGGTCTAGTACAGTGCACTGAAGAGCAGTTGTTTCCACGTGTTATTTGGTCTAGTACAGGGCAGAGTAGGCCAGTTGTTTCCAGATGTTTTGTGGTCAAGTACAGTGCACTGTCGAGCAGTTGTTTTTACATGTTGTGTGGTCTAGTACAGTGCACTGTAAAGAGCAGTTGTTTCCACGTGTTGTGTGGTCTAGTACATCGTACTGCAGAGCAGTTGTGTCCACATGTTGTATGGTCTAGTACAAGGCAGAGTAGGCCAGTTGTTTCCACATGTTAAGTGGTCTAGTACAGTGCACTGTAGAGCAGTTGTTTTTACATGTTGTGTGGCCTAGTACAGTGCACTGTAACTGGCAGTTGTTTCCACATGTTGTGTGGTCCAGTACAGTGCGTTGTATAGCAGTTGTTTCCATGTGGTGTGTGGTCTAGTACAGGGCAGAGTAGGCCAGTTGTTTCCACATGTTGTGTGGTGTAGTACAGTGCACTGTAGAGCAGTTGTGTCCACGTGTTGTGTGGTCTAGTACATGGCAGAGTAGGCCAGTTGTTTCCACATGTTGTGTGGTCTAGTACAGTGCACTGTAGAGCAGTTGTTTCCACATGTTGTGGTGTCTAGTACAATGCACTGCAGAGCAGTTGTTTTTCCATGTTGTGTGGTCTAGTACAGTGCACTGTTGAGCAGTTGTTTTTACATGTTGTGTGGACTAGTACAGTGCACTGTAGAGCAGTTTTTACATGTTGTGTGGTCTAGTACAGTGCACTGTAAAGAGCAGTTGTTTCCACATGTTGTGTGGTCTAGTACAGTGCACTGCAGAGCAGTTGTTTCCACATATTATGTGGTCTAGTACAGGGCAGAGTGGGTCAGTTGTTTCCACGTGTTGTGTGGTCTAGTACAGTGCACGGTAGAGCAGTTTTACATGTTGTTAGATCTAGTAAAGTGCACTTTGGAGCAGTTGTGTCCACATGTTGTGTGGTCTATTACAGTGCACTGCAGAGCAGTTGTGGCCACATTTTTGCACGTCTAGTACAGTACACAGGGCAGCAGTTGTTTCCAAATGTTGTGTGGTCTAGTACAGTGCACTGCAGAGCAGTTGTTTTTACATGTTGTGTGGTCTAGTACAGAGCACTGTCGTGCAGTTGTTTTTACATGTGTGGTCTAGTACAGTGCACTGAGCAGCAGTTGTATTTACATGTTGTGTGGTCTAGTACAGTGCACTGTAGAGCAGTGGTTTCCACATGTTGTGGTGTCTAGTACAATGCACTGCAGAGCAGTTGTGGCCATGTGTTTTGCACATCTAGTACAGTACACAGGGCAGCAGTTGTTTCCAAATGTTGTGTGGTCTAGTACAGAGCACTGCAGAGCAGTTGTTTTTACATGTTGTGTGGTCTAGTACAGTGCACTGGGCAGCAGTTGTATGTACATGTTGTGTGGTCTAGTACAGTGCACAGTAGAGCAGTTTTACATGTTGTTAGATCTAGTAAAGTGCACCGTAGAGCAGTTGTGTCCACATGTTGTGTGGTCTATTACAGTGCACTGTAGAGCAGTTGTGGCCACGTGTTTTGCACGTCTAGTACAGTACACAGTGCAGCAGTTGTTTCCAAATGTTGTGTGGTCTAGTACAGGGCAGAGTAGGCCAGTTGTTGCCACATATTAAGTGGTCTAGTACAGTGCACTGTCGAGCAGTTGTTTTTACATGTTGTGTGGTGTAGTACAGTGCACTGTAACTAGCAGCTGTTTCCACATGTTGTGTGGTCTAGTACATTGCACTGTAGAGCAGTTGTTTCCATGTGTTGTGTGGTTTAGTACAGGGCAGAGTAGGCCAGTTGTTTCCACATGTTGTGTGGTCTAGTACAGTGCACTGTTGAGCAGTTGTTTTTAGATGTTGTGTGGACTAATACAGTGCACTGTAGAGCAGTTATTACATGTTGTGTGGTCTAGTACAGGGCAGAGTGGGCAGTTGTTTCAACGTGTTGTGTGGTTTAGTACAGTGCACGGTAGAGCAGTTTTTACATGTTGTTAGATCTAGTAAAGTGCACTGTAGAGCAGTTGTGTCCACATGTTGTGTGGTCTATTACAGGACAGAGTAGGTCAGTTGTTTCCACATGGTGTGTGGTCTAGTACAGGGCACTGTAGAGCAGTTGTTTCCACATGTTGTGTGCTCTAGTATAGTGCACTGTAGAGCAATTGTTTCCACATGCTGTGTGGTCTAGTACAGTGCACTGTAGAGCGGTTGTGTCCACATGTTGTGTGGTCTCTTACAGTGCACTGTAGAGCAGTTGTGGCCACGTGTTTTGCACGTCTAGTACAGTACACAGGGCAGCAGTTGTTTCCAAATGTTGTGTGGTCTAGTACAGGGCAGAGTAGGCCAGTTGTTTCCACATGGTGTGTGGTCTAGTACAGGGCACTGTAGAGCAGTTGTTTCCACATGTTGTGTGCTCTAGTATAGTGCACTGTAGAGCAATTGTTTCCACATGCTGTGTGGTCTAGTACAGTGCACTGTAGAGCAGTTGTGTCCACATGTTGTGTGGTCTCTTACAGTGCACTGTAGAGCAGTTGTGGCCACGTGTTTTGCACGTCTAGTACAGTACACAGGGCAGCAGTTGTTTCCAAATGTTGTGTGGTCTAGTACAGTGCAGCGCAGAGCAGTTGTTTTTACATGTTGTGTGGTCTAGTACAGTGCACTGTCGTGCAGTTGTTTTTACATGTGTGGTCTAGTACAGTGCACTGCAGAGCAGTTGTGTCCTCGTGTTATGTGGTCGAGTACAGGGCAGAGTAGGCCAGTTGTTACCACATGCTGTGCACTGTAGAGCAGTGGTTTCCACATGTTGTGGTGTCTAGTACAATGCACTGCAGAGCAGTTGTTTTTCCATGTTGTGTGGTCTAGTACAGTGCACTGTTGAGCAGTTGTTTTTACATGTTGTTTGGTCTAGTACAGTGCACTGGGCAGCAGTTGTTTTTACATGTTGTGTGGTCTAGTACAGTGCACTGTAGAGCAGTTGTTTTTACATGTTGTGTGGTCTAGTACAGAGCACTGTAGAGCACTTGTTTCCACGTGTTGTGTGGTCTAGTACAGTGCACTGTAGGGCAGTTGTTTCCACGTGTTATGTGGTCTAGTACAGTGCACTGCATAGCAGTTGTTTCCACGTGTTGTGTGGTCTAGTACAGTGCACGGTAGAGCAGTTTTACATGTTGTTAGATCTAGTAAAGTGCACTGTATAGCAGTTGTGTCCACATGTTATGTGGTCTATTACAGGACAGAGTAGGTCAGTTGTTTACATGTGTTGTGTGGTCTAGTACAGGGCAGAGTAGTTCAGTTGTTTCCACATGTTGTGTGGTCTAGTACAGGGCACTGTAGAGCAGTTGTTTCCACATGTTGTGTTCTCTAGTATAGTGCACTGTAGAGCAGTTGTTTCCACATGCTGTGTGGTCGAGTACAGTGCACTGTAGAGCAGTTGTGTCCACGTGTTTTACACGTCTAGTACAGTACACAGAGCAGCAGTTGTTTCCACATGTTGTGTGGTCTAGCACAGTGCACTGCAGAGCAGTTGTTTTTACATGTTGTGTGGTCTAGCACAGTGCACTGTCGAGCAGTTATTTTGACATATTGTGTGGTCTAGTACCATGCACTGTAAAGAGAAGTTGTTTCCACATGTTATGAGGTCTAGTACAGTGCACTGTAAAGCAGTTGTTTCCACGTGTTGTGTGGTCTAGTACAGGGCAGAGTAGGCCAGTTGTTTCCACATGTTGTGTGGTCTAGTACAGTGTACTGTAAAGAGCAGTTGTTTCCGCATGTTGTGTGGTCCAGTACAGTGCACTGCAGAGCAGTTGTTTCCACGTGTTGTGTCGTCTAGTGCAGGGCAGAGTAGGCCAGTTGTTTTCACATGTTGTGTGGTCTAGTACAGTGCACTGTAGAGCAGTTGTTTCCACATGTTGTGTGGTGTAGTACAGTGCACTGTAGAGCAGTTGTGTCCACATGTCGTGTGGTCTAGTACAGGGCAGTGTAGGCCAGTTGTTTCCACATGTTGTGTGGTCTAGCACAGTGCACTGTAGAGCAGTTGTTTCCACGTGTTGTGTGGTCTAGTACAGTGCACTGTAGAGCAGTTGTTTCCACATGTTGTGTGGTCTAGCACAGTGTACTGTAGAGCAGCTGTTTCCACATGTTGTGTGGACGAGTACAGTGCACGGTAGAGCAGATGTTTTCACATGTTGTGTGGTGTAGTACAGTGCACTGTAGAGGAGTTGCTTCCACGTGTTGTGTGGTCTAGTACAGTGCACTGTCGAGCAGTTGTTTTTACATGTTGTGTGGACTAGTACAGTGCACTGTAGAGCAGTTTTTACATGTTGTGTGGTCTAATACAGTGCACTGTAGGGCAGTTGTTTCCACATGTTGTTTGGTCTAGTACATTGCACTGCAGAGCAGTTGTGTCCACGTGTTTTGTGGTCTAGTACAGGGCAGGGTAGGCCAGTTGTTACCACATGTTATGTGGTCTAGTACAGTGCACTGTCGAGCAGTTGTTTTTACATGTTGTTTGGTCTACTACAGTGCACTGTAAATAGCAGTTGTTTCCACATGTTGTGTGGTCTAATACAGTGCACTGAAGAGCAGTTGTTTCCACGTGTTGTGTGGTCTAGTACAGGGCAGAGTAGTTCAGTTGTTTCTACATGTCATGTGTTCTAGTACAGTGCACTGTCTAGCAGTTGTTTTTACATGTTGTTCGGTCCAGTACAGTGCACTGTAAAGAGCAGTTGTTTCCACATGCTGTGTGGTCTAGTACAGTGCACTGAAGAGCAGTTGTTTTTACATGTTGTTTGGTCTAGTACAGTGCACTGTAAAGAGCAGTTGTTTCCACATGTTGTGTGGTCTAGTACAGTGCACTGAAGAGCAGTTGTTTCCACGTGTTGTGTGGTCTAGTACAGGGCAGAGTAGGCCAGTTGTTTGCACATGTTGTGTGGTCTTATACAGGGCACTGTAGAGCAGTTGTTTCCACATGTTGTGTGGTGTAGTAGAGTCACTGTACAGCAGTTGTTTCCACATGTTGTGTGTTCTAGTTTAGTGCACTGTGGAGCAGTTGTGCCCCATTCTGTGTCGTCTAGTACAGTGCACTGTACAGCAGTTGTTTTTGCATGTTGTGCGGTCTAGTACAGTGCACTACTGTCGAGCAGTTGTTTTTACATGTTGTTTGGTCTAGTACAGTGCACTGTAAAGAGCAGTTATTTCCACATGTTGTGTGGTCTAGTACAGTGCACTGAAGAGCAGTTGTTTCCACGTGTTATTTGGTCTAGTACAGGGCAGAGTAGGCCAGTTGTTTCCATATGTTTTGTGGTCTAGTACAGTGCACTGTCGAGCAGTTGTTTTTACATGTTGTGTGGTCTAGTACAGTGCACTATAAAGAGCAGTTGTTTCCACGTGTTGTGTGGTCTAGTACATCGTACTGCAGAGCAGTTGTGTCCACATGTTGTATGGTCTAGTACAAGGCAGAGTAGGCCAGTTTTTTTCACATGTTAAGTGGTCTAGTACAGTGCACTGTAGAGCAGTTGTTTTTACATGTTGTGTGGCCTAGTACAGTGCACTGTAACTAGCAGTTGTTTTCACATGTTGTGTGGTCCAGTACAGTGCACTGCAGAGCAGTTGTTTCCATGTGGTGTGTGGTCTAGTACAGGGCAGAGTAGGCCAGTTGTTTCCACCTGTTGTGTGGTGTAGTACAGTGCACTGTAGAGCAGTTTTTACATGTTGTGTGGTCTAGTACAGTGCACTGTAAAGAGCAGTTGTTTCCACATGTTGTGTGGTCCAGTACAGTGCACTGTAGAGCAGTTGTTTCCACGTGTTGTGTCGTCTAGTACAGGGCAGAGTAGGCCAGTTGTTTTCACATGTTTTGTGGTCTAGTACAGTGCACTGTAGAGCAGTTGTTTCCACATGTTGTGTGGTCTAGTACAGTGCACTGTAGAGCACTTGTTTCCACGTGTTGTGTGGTCTAGTACAGTGCACTGTAGGGCAGTTGTTTCCACATGTTTTGTGGTCTAGTTCAGTGAACTGCAGAGCAGTTGTTTCCACATATTATGTGGTCGAATACAAGGCAGAGTTGGTCATTTGTTTCCACGTGTTGTGTGGTCTAGTACAGTGCACGGTAGAGCAGTTTTACATGTTGTTAGATCTAGTAAAGTGCACTGTATAGCAGTTGTTTTTACATGTTGTGCGGTCTAGTACAGTGCACTGTCGAGCAGTTGTTTTTACATGTTGTTTGGTCTAGTACAGTGCACTGTAAAGAGCAGTTGTTTCCACATGTTGTGTGGTCTAGTACAGTGCACTGAAGAGCAGTTGTTTCCATGTGTTATTTGGTCTAGTACAGGGCAGAGTAGGCCAATTTTTTCCATATGTTTTGTGGTCTAGTACAGTGCACTGTCGAGCAGTTGTTTTTACATGTTGTGTGGTCTAGTACAGTGCACTTTAAAGAGCAGTTGTTTACGCATGTTGTGTGATCTAGTACAGTGCACTGTATAGCAGTTGTTTCCACGTGTTGTGTGGTCTAGTACAGGGCAGAGTAGGCCAGTTGTTTCCACATGTTGTGTGGTGTAGTACAGTGCAATGTAGAGCAGTTGTGTCCACGTATTGTGTGGTCTAGTACGGGGCAGAGTAGGCCAGTTGTTTCCACATGTTGTGTGGTGTAGTACATTGCACTGTAGAGCAGTTGTTTCCTCATGTTGTGTTGTCTAGTACAGTGCACTGCAGAGCAGTTGTTTCCACATGTTGTGTGGTCTAGTACAGTGCACTGCAGAGCAGTTGTTTCCACGTGTTGTGTTGTGTGGTCTAGTACAGTGCACTGTCGAGCAGTTGTTATTACATGTTGTGTGGACTAGTACAGTGCACTGTAGAGCAGTTTTTACATGTTGTGTGGTCTAGTACAGTGTGCTGTAGGGCAGTTGTTTCCACATGCTGAGTGGTCTAGTACAGTGCACTGTAGAGCAGTTGTGTCCACGTATTGTGTGGTCTAGTACAGGGCAGAGTAGGCCAGTTGTTTCCACGTGTTGTGTGGTCTAGTACATTGCACTGTAGAGCAGTTGTTTCCTCATGTTGTGTTGTCTAGTACAGTGCATTGCAGAGCAGTTGTTTCCACATGTTGTGTGGTCTAGTACAGTGCACTGCAGAGCAGTTGTTTCCATGTGTTGTGTTGTGTGGTCTAGTACAGTGCACTGTCGAGCAGTTGTTATTACATGTTGTGTGGACTAGTACAGTGCACTGTAGAGCAGTTTTTACATGTTGTGTGGTCTAGTACAGTGCGCTGTAGGGCAGTTGTTTCCATGTGTTGTGTGGTCTAGTACAGTGCACTGTAGAGCAGTTGTTTCCACATGTTGTGTGGTCTAGCACAGTGTACTGTAGAGCAGCTGTTTCCTCATGTTGTGTGGACTAGTACAGTGCACGGTAGAGCAGATGTTTCCACGTGTTGTGTGGTCTAGTACAGTGCACTGTAGAGCAGTTGTTTTCACATGTTGTGTGGTGTATTACAGTGCACTGTAGAGGAGTTGTTTCCACGTGTTGTGTGGTCTAGTACAGTGCACTGTCGAGCAGTTGTTTTTACATGTTGTGTGGACTAGTACAGTGCACTGTAGAGCAGTTTTTACATGTTGTGTGGTCTAATACAGTGCACTGTAGGGCAGTTGTTTCCACATGTTGTGTGGTCTAGTGCATTGCACTGCAGAGCAGTTGTGTCCACGTGTTTTGTGGTCTAGTACAGGGCAGGGTAGGCCAGTTGTTACCACATGTTATGTGGTCTAGTACAGTGCACTGTCGAGCAGTTGTTTTTACATGTTGTTTGGTCTAAGACAGTGCACTGTAAAGAGCAGTTGTTTCCACATGTTGTGTGGTCTAGTACAGTGCACTGAAGAGCAGTTGTTTCCACGTGTTGTGTGGTCTAGTACAGGGCAGAGTAGTTCAGTTGTTTCTACATGTCATGTGTTCTAGTACAGTGCACTGTCGAGCAATTGTTTTTACATGTTGTTTGGTCCAGTACAGTGCACTGTAAAGAGCAGTTGTTTCCACATGCTGTGTGGTCTAGTACAGTGCACTGAAGAGCAGTTGTTTTTACATGTTGTTTGGTCTAGTACAGTGCACTGTAAAGAGCAGTTGTTTCCACATGTTGTGTGGTCTAGTACAGTGCACTGAAGAGCAGTTGTTTCCACGTGTTGTGTGGTCTAGTACAGTGCACTGTCGAGCAGTTGTTTTTACATGTTGTGTGGACTAGTACAGTGCACTGTAAAGAGCAGTTGTTTCCACATGTTGTTTGGTCTAGTACATTGCACTGCAGAGCAGTTGTGTCCACGTGTTTTGTGGTCTAGTACAGGGCAGGGTAGGCCAGTTGTTACCACATGTTATGTGGTCTAGTACAGTGCACTGTCGAGCAGTTGTTTTTACATGTTGTTTGGTCTACTACAGTGCACTGTAAATAGCAGTTGTTTCCACATGTTGTGTGGTCTAATACAGTGCACTGAAGAGCAGTTGTTTCCACGTGTTGTGTGGTCTAGTACAGGGCAGAGTAGTTCAGTTGTTTCTACATGTCATGTGTTCTAGTACAGTGCACTGTCTAGCAGTTGTTTTTACATGTTGTTCGGTCCAGTACAGTGCACTGTAAAGAGCAGTTGTTTCCACATGCTGTGTGGTCTAGTACAGTGCACTGAAGAGCAGTTGTTTTTACATGTTGTTTGGTCTAGTACAGTGCACTGTAAAGAGCAGTTGTTTCCACATGTTGTGTGGTCTAGTACAGTGCACTGAAGAGCAGTTGTTTCCACGTGTTGTGTGGTCTAGTACAGGGCAGAGTAGGCCAGTTGTTTGCACATGTTGTGTGGTCTTATACAGGGCACTGTAGAGCAGTTGTTTCCACATGTTGTGTGGTGTAGTAGAGTCACTGTACAGCAGTTGTTTCCACATGTTGTGTGTTCTAGTTTAGTGCACTGTGGAGCAGTTGTGCCCCATTCTGTGTCGTCTAGTACAGTGCACTGTACAGCAGTTGTTTTTGCATGTTGTGCGGTCTAGTACAGTGCACTACTGTCGAGCAGTTGTTTTTACATGTTGTTTGGTCTAGTACAGTGCACTGTAAAGAGCAGTTATTTCCACATGTTGTGTGGTCTAGTACAGTGCACTGAAGAGCAGTTGTTTCCACGTGTTATTTGGTCTAGTACAGGGCAGAGTAGGCCAGTTGTTTCCATATGTTTTGTGGTCTAGTACAGTGCACTGTCGAGCAGTTGTTTTTACATGTTGTGTGGTCTAGTACAGTGCACTATAAAGAGCAGTTGTTTCCACGTGTTGTGTGGTCTAGTACATCGTACTGCAGAGCAGTTGTGTCCACATGTTGTATGGTCTAGTACAAGGCAGAGTAGGCCAGTTTTTTTCACATGTTAAGTGGTCTAGTACAGTGCACTGTAGAGCAGTTGTTTTTACATGTTGTGTGGCCTAGTACAGTGCACTGTAACTAGCAGTTGTTTTCACATGTTGTGTGGTCCAGTACAGTGCACTGCAGAGCAGTTGTTTCCATGTGGTGTGTGGTCTAGTACAGGGCAGAGTAGGCCAGTTGTTTCCACCTGTTGTGTGGTGTAGTACAGTGCACTGTAGAGCAGTTTTTACATGTTGTGTGGTCTAGTACAGTGCACTGTAAAGAGCAGTTGTTTCCACATGTTGTGTGGTCCAGTACAGTGCACTGTAGAGCAGTTGTTTCCACGTGTTGTGTCGTCTAGTACAGGGCAGAGTAGGCCAGTTGTTTTCACATGTTTTGTGGTCTAGTACAGTGCACTGTAGAGCAGTTGTTTCCACATGTTGTGTGGTCTAGTACAGTGCACTGTAGAGCACTTGTTTCCACGTGTTGTGTGGTCTAGTACAGTGCACTGTAGGGCAGTTGTTTCCACATGTTTTGTGGTCTAGTTCAGTGAACTGCAGAGCAGTTGTTTCCACATATTATGTGGTCGAATACAAGGCAGAGTTGGTCATTTGTTTCCACGTGTTGTGTGGTCTAGTACAGTGCACGGTAGAGCAGTTTTACATGTTGTTAGATCTAGTAAAGTGCACTGTATAGCAGTTGTTTTTACATGTTGTGCGGTCTAGTACAGTGCACTGTCGAGCAGTTGTTTTTACATGTTGTTTGGTCTAGTACAGTGCACTGTAAAGAGCAGTTGTTTCCACATGTTGTGTGGTCTAGTACAGTGCACTGAAGAGCAGTTGTTTCCATGTGTTATTTGGTCTAGTACAGGGCAGAGTAGGCCAATTTTTTCCATATGTTTTGTGGTCTAGTACAGTGCACTGTCGAGCAGTTGTTTTTACATGTTGTGTGGTCTAGTACAGTGCACTTTAAAGAGCAGTTGTTTACGCATGTTGTGTGATCTAGTACAGTGCACTGTATAGCAGTTGTTTCCACGTGTTGTGTGGTCTAGTACAGGGCAGAGTAGGCCAGTTGTTTCCACATGTTGTGTGGTGTAGTACAGTGCAATGTAGAGCAGTTGTGTCCACGTATTGTGTGGTCTAGTACGGGGCAGAGTAGGCCAGTTGTTTCCACATGTTGTGTGGTGTAGTACATTGCACTGTAGAGCAGTTGTTTCCTCATGTTGTGTTGTCTAGTACAGTGCACTGCAGAGCAGTTGTTTCCACATGTTGTGTGGTCTAGTACAGTGCACTGCAGAGCAGTTGTTTCCACGTGTTGTGTTGTGTGGTCTAGTACAGTGCACTGTCGAGCAGTTGTTATTACATGTTGTGTGGACTAGTACAGTGCACTGTAGAGCAGTTTTTACATGTTGTGTGGTCTAGTACAGTGTGCTGTAGGGCAGTTGTTTCCACATGCTGAGTGGTCTAGTACAGTGCACTGTAGAGCAGTTGTGTCCACGTATTGTGTGGTCTAGTACAGGGCAGAGTAGGCCAGTTGTTTCCACGTGTTGTGTGGTCTAGTACATTGCACTGTAGAGCAGTTGTTTCCTCATGTTGTGTTGTCTAGTACAGTGCATTGCAGAGCAGTTGTTTCCACATGTTGTGTGGTCTAGTACAGTGCACTGCAGAGCAGTTGTTTCCATGTGTTGTGTTGTGTGGTCTAGTACAGTGCACTGTCGAGCAGTTGTTATTACATGTTGTGTGGACTAGTACAGTGCACTGTAGAGCAGTTTTTACATGTTGTGTGGTCTAGTACAGTGCGCTGTAGGGCAGTTGTTTCCATGTGTTGTGTGGTCTAGTACAGTGCACTGTAGAGCAGTTGTTTCCACATGTTGTGTGGTCTAGCACAGTGTACTGTAGAGCAGCTGTTTCCTCATGTTGTGTGGACTAGTACAGTGCACGGTAGAGCAGATGTTTCCACGTGTTGTGTGGTCTAGTACAGTGCACTGTAGAGCAGTTGTTTTCACATGTTGTGTGGTGTATTACAGTGCACTGTAGAGGAGTTGTTTCCACGTGTTGTGTGGTCTAGTACAGTGCACTGTCGAGCAGTTGTTTTTACATGTTGTGTGGACTAGTACAGTGCACTGTAGAGCAGTTTTTACATGTTGTGTGGTCTAATACAGTGCACTGTAGGGCAGTTGTTTCCACATGTTGTGTGGTCTAGTGCATTGCACTGCAGAGCAGTTGTGTCCACGTGTTTTGTGGTCTAGTACAGGGCAGGGTAGGCCAGTTGTTACCACATGTTATGTGGTCTAGTACAGTGCACTGTCGAGCAGTTGTTTTTACATGTTGTTTGGTCTAAGACAGTGCACTGTAAAGAGCAGTTGTTTCCACATGTTGTGTGGTCTAGTACAGTGCACTGAAGAGCAGTTGTTTCCACGTGTTGTGTGGTCTAGTACAGGGCAGAGTAGTTCAGTTGTTTCTACATGTCATGTGTTCTAGTACAGTGCACTGTCGAGCAATTGTTTTTACATGTTGTTTGGTCCAGTACAGTGCACTGTAAAGAGCAGTTGTTTCCACATGCTGTGTGGTCTAGTACAGTGCACTGAAGAGCAGTTGTTTTTACATGTTGTTTGGTCTAGTACAGTGCACTGTAAAGAGCAGTTGTTTCCACATGTTGTGTGGTCTAGTACAGTGCACTGAAGAGCAGTTGTTTCCACGTGTTGTGTGGTCTAGTACAGGGCACTGTAGAGCAGTTGTTTCCACATGTTGTGTGTTGTAGTAGAGTCACTGTACAGCAGTTGTTTCCACATGTTGTGTGTTCTAGTATAGTGCACTGTGGAGCAGTTATGCCCCATTCTGTGTGGTCTAGTACAGTGCACTGTACAGCAGTTATTTTTGCATGTTGTGCGGTCTAGTACAGTGCACTACTGTCGAGCAGTTTTTTTTACATGTTGTTTGGTCTAGTACAGTGCACTGTAAAGAGCAGTTGTTTCCACATGTTGTGTGTTCTAGTACAGTGCACTGAAGAGCAGTTGTTTCCACGTGTTATTTGGTCTAGTACAGGGCAGAGTAGGCCAGTTGTTTCCATATGTTTTGTGGTCAAGTACAGTGCACTGTCGAGCAGTTGTTTTTACATGTTGTGTGGTCTAGTACAGTGCACTGAAGAGCAGTTGTTTCCACGTGTTGTGTGGTCTAGTACAGGGCATTGAAGAGCAGTTGTTTCCACGTGTTGTGTGGTCTAGTACAGGGCAGAATAGGCCAGTTGTTTCCACATGTTGTGTGGTCTTATACAGGGTACTGTAGAGCAGTTGTTTCCACGTGTTGTGTGTTGTAGTAGAGTCACTGTACAGCAGTTGTTTCCACATGTTGTGTGTTCTAGTATAGTGCACTGTGGAGCAGTTGTGCCCCATTCTGTGTGGTCTAGTACAGTGCACTGTACAGCAGTTGTTTTTGCATGTTGTGCGGTCTAGTACAGTGCACTACTATCGAGCAGTTGTTTTTACATGTTGTTTGGTCTAGTACAGTGCACTGAAGAGCAGTTGTTTCCACGTGTTATTTGGTCTAGTACAGGGCAGAGTAGGCCAGTTGTTTCCATATGTTTTGTGGTCAAGTACAGTGCACTGTCGAGCAGTTGTTTTTACATGTTGTGTGGTCTAGTACAGTGCACTGTAAAGAGCAGTTGTTTCCACGTGTTGTGTGGTCTAGTACATCGTACTGCAGAGCAGTTGTGTCCACATGTTGTATGGTCTAGTACAAGGCAGAGTAGGCCAGTTGTTTCCACATGTTAAGTGGTCTAGTACAGTGCACTGTAGAGCAGTTGTTTTTACATGTTGTGTGGCCTAGTACAGTGCACTGTAACTGGCAGTTGTTTCCACATGTTGTGTGGTCCAGTACAGTGCGTTGTATAGCAGTTGTTTCCATGTGGTGTGTGGTCTAGTACAGGGCAGAGTAGGCCAGTTGTTTCCACATGTTGTGTGGTGTAGTACAGTGCACTGTAGAGCAGTTGTGTCCACGTGTTGTGTGGTCTAGTACATGGCAGAGTAGGCCAGTTGTTTCCACATGTTGTGTGGTCTAGTACAGTGCACTGTAGAGCAGTTGTTTCCACATGTTGTGGTGTCTAGTACAATGCACTGCAGAGCAGTTGTTTTTCCATGTTGTGTGGTCTAGTACAGTGCACTGTTGAGCAGTTGTTTTTACATGTTGTGTGGACTAGTACAGTGTACTGTAGAGCAGTTTTTACATGTTGTGTGGTCTAGTACAGTGCACTGTAAAGAGCAGTTGTTTCCACATGTTGTGTGGTCTAGTACAGTGCACTGCAGAGCAGTTGTTTCCACATATTATGTGGTCTAGTACAGGGCAGAGTGCGTCAGTTGTTTCCACGTGTTGTGTGGTCTAGTACAGTGCACGGTAGAGCAGTTTTACATGTTGTTAGATCTAGTAAAGTGCACTTTGGAGCAGTTGTGTCCACATGTTGTGTGGTCTATTACAGTGCACTGCAGAGCAGTTGTGGCCACGTGTTTTGCACGTCTAGTACAGTACACAGGGCAGCAGTTGATTCCAAATGTTGTGTGGTCTAGTACAGTGCACTGCAGAGCAGTTGTTTTTACATGTTGTGTGGTCTAGTACAGAGCACTGTCGTGCAGTTGTTTTTACATGTGTGGTCTAGTACAGTGCACTGAGCAGCAGTTGTATTTACATGTTGTGTGGTCTAGTACAGTGCACTGTAGAGCAGTGGTTTCCACATGTTGTGGTGTCTAGTACAATGCACTGCAGAGCAGTTGTGGCCATGTGTTTTGCACATCTAGTACAGTACACAGGGCAGCAGTTGTTTCCAAATGTTGTGTGGTCTAGTACAGTGCACTGCAGAGCAGTTGTTTTTACATGTTGTGTGGTCTAGTACAGTGCACTGGGCAGCAGTTGTATTTACATGTTGTGTGGTCTAGTACAGTGCACAGTAGAGCAGTTTTACATGTTGTTAGATCTAGTAAAGTGCACCGTAGAGCAGTTGTGTCCACATGTTGTGTGGTCTATTACAGTGCACTGTAGAGCAGTTGTGGCCACGTGTTTTGCACGTCTAGTACAGTACACAGTGCAGCAGTTGTTTCCAAATGTTGTGTGGTCTAGTACAGGGCAGAGTAGGCCAGTTGTTGCCACATATTAAGTGGTCTAGTACAGTGCACTGTCGAGCAGTTGTTTTTACATGTTGTGTGGTGTAGTACAGTGCACTGTAACTAGCAGCTGTTTCCACATGTTGTGTGGTCTAGTACATTGCACTGTAGAGCAGTTGTTTCCATGTGTTGTGTGGTTTAGTACAGGGCAGAGTAGGCCAGTTGTTTCCACATGTTGTGTGGTCTAGTACAGTGCACTGTTGAGCAGTTGTTTTTAGATGTTGTGTGGACTAATACAGTGCACTGTAGAGCAGTTATTACATGTTGTGTGGTCTAGTACAGGGCAGAGTGGGCAGTTGTTTCAAAGTGTTGTGTGGTTTAGTACAGTGCACGGTAGAGCAGTTTTTACATGTTGTTAGATCTAGTAAAGTGCACTGTAGAGCAGTTGTGTCCACATGTTGTGTGGTCTATTACAGGACAGAGTAGGTCAGTTGTTTACATGTGTTGTGTGGTCTAGTACAGGGCAGAGTAGGCCAGTTGTTTCCACATGGTGTGTGGTCTAGTACAGGGCACTGTAGAGCAGTTGTTTCCACATGTTGTGTGCTCTAGTATAGTGCACTGTAGAGCAATTGTTTCCACATGCTGTGTGGTCTAGTACAGTGCACTGTAGAGCGGTTGTGTCCACATGTTGTGTGGTCTCTTACAGTGCACTGTAGAGCAGTTGTGGCCACGTGTTTTGCACGTCTAGTACAGTACACAGGGCAGCAGTTGTTTCCAAATGTTGTGTGGTCTAGTACAGTGCAGCGCAGAGCAGTTGATTTTACATGTTGTGTGGTCTAGTACAGTGCACTGTCGTGCAGTTGTTTTTACATGTGTGGTCTAGTACAGTGCACTGCAGAGCAGTTGTGTCCTCGTGTTATGTGGTCGAGTACAGGGCAGAGTAGGCCAGTTGTTACCACATGCTGTGCACTGTAGAGCAGTGGTTTCCACATGTTGTGGTGTCTAGTACAATGCACTGCAGAGCAGTTGTTTTTCCATGTTGTGTGGTCTAGTACAGTGCACTGTTGAGCAGTTGTTTTTACATGTTGTTTGGTACAGTGCACTGGGCAGCAGTTGTTTTTACATTTTGTGTGGTCTAGTACAGTGCACTGTAGAGCAGTTGTTTTTACATGTTGTGTGGTCTAGTACAGAGCACTGTAGAGCACTTGTTTCCACGTGTTGTGTGGTCTAGTACAGTGCACTGTAGGGCAGTTGTTTCCACGTGTTATGTGGTCTAGTACAGTGCACTGCATAGCAGTTGTTTCCACGTGTTGTGTGGTCTAGTACAGTGCACGGTAGAGCAGTTTTACATGTTGTTAGATCTAGTAAAGTGCACTGTATAGCAGTTGTGTCCACATGTTATGTGGTCTATTACAGGACAGAGTAGGTCAGTTGTTTACATGTGTTGTGTGGTCTAGTACAGGGCAGAGTAGTTCAGTTGTTTCCACATGTTGTGTGGTCTAGTACAGGGCACTGTAGAGCAGTTGTTTCCACATGCTGTGTGCTCTAGTATAGTGCACTGTAGAGCAGTTGTTTCCACATGCTGTGTGGTCGAGTACAGTGCACTGTAGAGCAGTTGTGTCCACGTGTTTTACACGTCTAGTACAGTACACAGAGCAGCAGTTGTTTCCACATGTTGTGTGGTCTAGCACAGTGCACTGCAGAGCAGTTGTTTTTACATGTTGTGTGGTCTAGCACAGTGCACTGTCGAGCAGTTATTTTGACATATTGTGTGGTCTAGTACCATGCACTGTAAAAAGAAGTTGTTTCCACATGTTATGAGGTCTAGTACAGTGCACTGTAAAGCAGTTGTTTCCACGTGTTGTGTGGTCTAGTACAGGGCAGAGTAGGCCAGTTGTTTCCACATGTTGTGTGGTCTAGTACAGTGTACTGTAAAGAGCAGTTGTTTCCGCATGTTGTGTGGTCCAGTACAGTGCACTGCAGAGCAGTTGTTTCCACGTGTTGTGTCGTCTAGTGCAGGGCAGAGTAGGCCAGTTGTTTTCACATGTTGTGTGGTCTAGTACAGTGCACTGTAGAGCAGTTGTTTCCACATGTTGTGTGGTGTAGTACAGTGCACTGTAGAGCAGTTGTGTCCACATGTCGTGTGGTCTAGTACAGGGCAGTGTAGGCCAGTTGTTTCCACATGTTGTGTGGTCTAGCACAGTGCACTGTAGAGCAGTTGTTTCCACGTGTTGTGTGGTCTAGTACAGTGCACTGTAGAGCAGTTGTTTCCACATGTTGTGTGGTCTAGCACAGTGTACTATAGAGCAGCTGTTTCCACATGTTGTGTGGACGAGTACAGTGCACGGTAGACCAGATGTTTTCACATGTTGTGTGGTGTAGTACAGTACACTGTAGAGGAGTTGTTTCCACGTGTTGTGTGGTCTAGTACAGTGCACTGTCGAGCAGTTGTTTTTACATGTTGTGTGGACTAGTACAGTGCACTGTAGAGCAGTTTTTACATGTTGTGTGGTCTAATACAGTGCACTGTAGGGCAGTTGTTTCCACATGTTGTTTGGTCTAGTACATTGCACTGCAGAGCAGTTGTGTCCACGTGTTTTGTGGTCTAGTACAGGGCAGGGTAGGCCAGTTGTTACCAAATGTTATGTGGTCTAGTACAGTGCACTGTCGAGCAGTTGTTTTTACATGTTGTTTGGTCTACTACAGTGCACTGTAAAGAGCAGTTGTTTCCACATGTTGTGTGGTCTAATACAGTGCACTGAAGAGCAGTTGTTTCCACGTGTTGTGTGGTCTAGTACAGGGCAGAGTAGTTCAGTTGTTTCTACATGTCATGTGTTCTAGTACAGTGCACTGTCTCGCAGTTGTTTTTACATGTTGTTTGGTCCAGTACAGTGCACTGTAAAGAGCAGTTGTTTCCACATGATGTGTGGTCTAGTACAGTGCACTGAAGAGCAGTTGTTTTTACATGTTGTTTGGTCTAGTACAGTGCACTGTAAAGAGCAGTTGTTTCCACATGTTGTGTGGTCTAGTACAGTGCACTGAAGAGCAGTTGTTTCCACGTGTTGTGTGGTCTAGTACAGGGCAGAGTAGGCCAGTTGTTTGCACATGTTGTGTGGTCTTATACAGGGCACTGTAGAGCAGTTGTTTCCACATGTTGTGTGGTGTAGTAGAGTCACTGTACAGCAGTTGTTTCCACATGTTGTGTGTTCTAGTTTAGTGCACTGTGGAGCAGTTGTGCCCCATTCTGTGTCGTCTAGTACAGTGCACTGTACAGCAGTTGTTTTTGCATGTTGTGCAGTCTAGTACAGTGCACTACTGTCGAGCAGTTGTTTTTACATGTTGTTTGGTCTAGTACAGTGCACTGTAAAGAGCAGTTGTTTCCACATGTTGTGTGGTCTAGTACAGTGCACTGAAGAGCAGTTGTTTCCACGTGTTATTTGGTCTAGTACAGGGCAGAGTAGGCCAGTTGTTTCCATATGTTTTGTGGTCTAGTACAGTGCACTGTCGAGCAGTTGTTTTTACATGTTGTGTGGTCTAGTACAGTGCACTGTAAAGAGCAGTTGTTTCCACGTGTTGTGTGGTCTAGTACATCGTACTGCAGAGCAGTTGTGTCCACATGTTGTATGGTCTAGTACAAGGCAGAGTAGGCCAGTTGTTTCCACATGTTAAGTGGTCTAGTACAGTGCACTGTAGAGCAGTTGTTTTTACATGTTGTGTGGCCTAGTACAGTGCACTGTAACTAGCAGTTGTTTTCACATGTTGTGTGGTCCAGTACAGTGCACTGCAGAGCAGTTGTTTCCATGTGGTGTGTGGTCTAGTACAGGGCAGAGTAGGCCAGTTGTTTCCACATGTTGTGTGGTGTAGTACAGTGCACTGTAGAGCAGTTTTTACATGTTGTGTGGTCTAGTACAGTGCATTGTAATGAGCAGTTGTTTCCACATGTTGTGTGGTCCAGTACAGTGCACTGTAGAGCAGTTGTTTCCACGTGTTGTGTCGTCTAGTACAGGGCAGAGTAGGCCAGTTGTTTTCACATGTTTTGTGGTCTAGTACAGTGCACTGTAGAGCAGTTGTTTCCACATGTTGTGTGGTCTAGTACAGTGCACTGTAGAGCACTTGTTTCCACGTGTTGTGTGGTCTAGTACAGTGCACTGTAGGGCAGTTGTTTCCACATGTTTTGTGGTCTAGTTCAGTGAACTGCAGAGCAGTTGTTTCCACATATTATGTGGTCGAATACAAGGCAGAGTTGGTCATTTGTTTCCACGTGTTGTGTGGTCTAGTACAGTGCACGGTAGAGCAGTTTTACATGTTGTTAGATCTAGTAAAGTGCACTGTATAGCAGTTGTTTTTACATGTTGTGCGGTCTAGTACAGTGCACTGTCGAGCAGTTGTTTTTACATGTTGTTTGGTCTAGTACAGTGCACTGTAAAGAGCAGTTGTTTCCACATGTTGTGTGGTCTAGTACAGTGCACTGAAGAGCAGTTGTTTCCATGTGTTATTTGGTCTAGTACAGGGCAGAGTAGGCCAATTTTTTCCATATGTTTTGTGGTCTAGTACAGTGCACTGTCGAGCAGTTGTTTTTACATGTTGTGTGGTCTAGTACAGTGCACTTTAAAGAGCAGTTGTTTACGCATGTTGTGTGATCTAGTACAGTGCACTGTAGAGCAGTTGTTTCCACGTGTTGTGTGGTCTAGTACAGGGCAGAGTAGGCCAGTTGTTTCCACATGTTGTGTGGTGTAATACAGTGCAATGTAGAGCAGTTGTGTCCACGTATTGTGTGGTCTAGTACGGGGCAAAGTAGGCCAGTTGTTTCCACATGTTGTGTGGTGTAGTACATTGCACTGTAGAGCAGTTGTTTCCTCATGTTGTGTTGTCTAGTACAGTGCACTGCAGAGCAGTTGTTTCCACATGTTGTGTGGTCTAGTACAGTGCACTGCAGAGCAGTTGTTTCCACGTGTTGTGTTGTGTGGTCTAGTACAGTGCACTGTCGAGCAGTTGTTATTACATGTTGTGTGGACTAGTACAGTGCACTGTAGAGCAGTTTTTACATGTTGTGTGGTCTAGTACAGTGTGCTGTAGGGCAGTTGTTTCCACATGCTGAGTGGTCTAGTACAGTGCACTGTAGAGCAGTTGTGTCCACGTATTGTGTGGTCTAGTACAGGGCAGAGTAGGCCAGTTGTTTCCACGTGTTGTGTGGTCTAGTACATTGCACTGTAGAGCAGTTGTTTCCTCATGTTGTGTTGTCTAGTACAGTGCATTGCAGAGCAGTTGTTTCCACATGTTGTGTGGTCTAGTACAGTGCACTGCAGAGCAGTTGTTTCCATGTGTTGTGTTGTGTGGTCTAGTACAGTGCACTGTCGAGCAGTTGTTATTACATGTTGTGACGACTAGTACAGTGCACTGTAGAGCAGTTTTTACATGTTGTGTGGTCTAGTACAGTGCGCTGTAGGGCAGTTGTTTCCACGTGTTGTGTGGTCTAGTACAGTGCACTGTAGAGCAGTTGTTTCCACATGTTGTGTGGTCTAGCACAGTGTACTGTAGAGCAGCTGTTTCCTCATGTTGTGTGGACTAGTACAGTGCACGGTAGAGCAGATGTTTCCACGTGTTGTGTGGTCTAGTACAGTGCACTGTAGAGCAGTTGTTTTCACATGTTGTGTGGTGTATTACAGTGCACTGTAGAGGAGTTGTTTCCACGTGTTGTGTGGTCTAGTACAGTGCACTGTCGAGCAGTTGTTTTTACATGTTGTGTGGACTAGTACAGTGCACTGTAGAGCAGTTTTTACATGTTGTGTGGTCTAATACAGTGCACTGTAGGGCAGTTGTTTCCACATGTTGTGTGGTCTAGTGCATTGCACTGCAGAGCAGTTGTGTCCACGTGTTTTGTGGTCTAGTACAGGGCAGGGTAGGCCAGTTGTTACCACATGTTATGTGGTCTAGTACAGTGCACTGTAGAGGAGTTGTTTCCACGTGTTGTGTGGTCTAGTACAGTGCACTGTCGAGCAGTTGTTTTTACATGTTGTGTGGACTAGTACAGTGCACTGTAGAGCAGTTTTTACATGTTGTGTGGTCTAATACAGTGCACTGTAGGGCAGTTGTTTCCACATGTTGTGTGGTCTAGTGCATTGCACTGCAGAGCAGTTGTGTCCACGTGTTTTGTGGTCTAGTACAGGGCAGGGTAGGCCAGTTGTTACCACATGTTATGTGGTCTAGTACAGTGCACTGTCGAGCAGTTGTTTTTACATGTTGTGTGGTCTAGTACAGTGCACTGTAAAGAGCAGTTGTTTCCACGTGTTGTGTGGTCTAGTACATCGTACTGCAGAGCAGTTGTGTCCACATGTTGTATGGTCTAGTACAAGGCAGAGTAGGCCAGTTGTTTCCACATGTTAAGTGGTCTAGTACAGTGCACTGTAGAGCAGTTGTTTTTACATGTTGTGTGGCCTAGTACAGTGCACTGTAACTAGCAGTTGTTTTCACATGTTGTGTGGTCCAGTACAGTGCACTGCAGAGCAGTTGTTTCCATGTGGTGTGTGGTCTAGTACAGGGCAGAGTAGGCCAGTTGTTTCCACATGTTGTGTGGTGTAGTACAGTGCACTGTAGAGCAGTTTTTACATGTTGTGTGGTCTAGCACAGTGCACTGTAATGAGCAGTTGTTTCCACATGTTGTGTGGTCCAGTACAGTGCACTGTAGAGCAGTTGTTTCCACGTGTTGTGTCGTCTAGTACAGGGCAGAGTAGGCCAGTTGTTTTCACATGTTTTGTGGTCTAGTACAGTGCACTGTTGAGCAGTTGTTTCCACATGTTGTGTGGTCTAGTACAGTGCACTGTAGAGCACTTGTTTCCACGTGTTGTGTGGTCTAGTACAGTGCACTGTAGGGCAGTTGTTTCCACATGTTTTGTGGTCTAGTTCAGTGAACTGCAGAGCAGTTGTTTCCACATATTATGTGGTCGAATACAAGGCAGAGTTGGTCATTTGTTTCCACGTGTTGTGTGGTCTAGTACAGTGCACAGTAGAGCAGTTTTACATGTTGTTAGATCTAGTAAAGTGCACTGTATAGCAGTTGTTTTTACATGTTGTGCGGTCTAGTACAGTGCACTGTCGAGCAGTTGTTTTTACATGTTGTTTGGTCTAGTACAGTGCACTGTAAAGAGCAGTTGTTTCCACATGTTGTGTGGTCTAGTACAGTGCACTGAAGAGCAGTTGTTTCCATGTGTTATTTGGTCTAGTACAGGGCAGAGTAGGCCAATTTTTTCCATATGTTTTGTGGTCTAGTACAGTGCACTGTCGAGCAGTTGTTTTTACATGTTGTGTGGTCTAGTACAGTGCACTTTAAAGAGCAGTTGTTTACGCATGTTGTGTGATCTAGTACAGTGCACTGTAGAGCAGTTGTTTCCACGTGTTGTGTGGTCTAGTACAGGGCAGAGTAGGCCAGTTGTTTCCACATGTTGTGTGGTGTAGTACAGTGCAATGTAGAGCAGTTGTGTCCACGTATTGTGTGGTCTAGTACGGGGCAGAGTAGGCCAGTTGTTTCCACATGTTGTGTGGTGTAGTACATTGCACTGTAGAGCAGTTGTTTCCTCATGTTGTGTTGTCTAGTACAGTGCACTGCAGAGCAGTTGTTTCCACATGTTGTGTGGTCTAGCACAGTGCACTGCAGAGCAGTTGTTTCCACGTGTTGTGTTGTGTGGTCTAGTACAGTGCACTGTCGAGCAGTTGTTATTACATGTTGTGTGGACTAGTACAGTGCACTGTAGAGCAGTTTTTACATGTTGTGTGGTCTAGTACAGTGTGCTGTAGGGCAGTTGTTTCCACATGCTGAGTGTTCTAGTACAGTGCACTGTAGAGCAGTTGTGTCCACGTATTGTGTGGTCTAGTACAGGGCAGAGTAGGCCAGTTGTTTCCACGTGTTGTGTGGTCTAGTACATTGCACTGTAGAGCAGTTGTTTCCTCATGTTGTGTTGTCTAGTACAGTGCATTGCAGAGCAGTTGTTTCCACATGTTGTGTGGTCTAGTACAGTGCACTGCAGAGCAGTTGTTTCCATGTGTTGTGTTGTGTGGTCTAGTACAGTGCACTGTCGAGCAGTTGTTATTACATGTTGTGTGGACTAGTACAGTGCACTGTAGAGCAGTTTTTACATGTTGTGTGGTCTAGTACAGTGCGCTGTAGGGCAGTTGTTTCCACGTGTTGTGTGGTCTAGTACAGTGCACTGTAGAGCAGTTGTTTCCACATGTTGTGTGGTCTAGCACAGTGTACTGTAGAGCAGCTGTTTCCTCATGTTGTGTGGACTAGTACAGTGCACGGTAGAGCAGATGTTTCCACGTGTTGTGTGGTCTAGTACAGTGCACTGTAGAGCAGTTGTTTTCACATGTTGTGTGGTGTATTACAGTGCACTGTAGAGGAGTTGTTTCCACGTGTTGTGTGGTCTAGTACAGTGCACTGTCGAGCAGTTGTTTTTACATGTTGTGTGGACTAGTACAGTGCACTGTAGAGCAGTTTTTACATGTTGTGTGGTCTAATACAGTGCACTGTAGGGCAGTTGTTTCCACATGTTGTGTGGTCTAGTGCATTGCACTGCAGAGCAGTTGTGTCCACGTGTTTTGTGGTCTAGTACAGGGCAGGGTAGGCCAGTTGTTACCACATGTTATGTGGTCTAGTACAGTGCACTGTCGAGCAGTTGTTTTTACATGTTGTTTGGTCTAAGACAGTGCACTGTAAAGAGCAGTTGTTTCCACATGTTGTGTGGTCTAGTACAGTGCACTGAAGAGCAGTTGTTTCCACGTGTTGTGTGGTCTAGTACAGGGCAGAGTAGTTCAGTTGTTTCTACATGTCATGTGTTCTTGTACAGTGCACTGTCGAGCAATTGTTTTTACATGTTGTTTGGTCCAGTACAGTGCACTGTAAAGAGCAGTTGGTTCCACATGCTGTGTGGTCTAGTACAGTGCACTGAAGAGCAGTTGTTTTTACATGTTGTTTGGTCTAGTACAGTGCACTGTAAAGAGCAGTTGTTTCCACATGTTGTGTGGTCTAGTACAGTGCACTGAAGAGCAGTTGTTTCCACGTGTTGTGTGGTCTAGTACAGGGCACTGTAGAGCAGTTGTTTCCACATGTTGTGTGTTGTAGTAGAGTCACTGTACAGCAGTTGTTTCCACATGTTGTGTGTTCTAGTATAGTGCACTGTGGAGCAGTTATGCCCCATTCTGTGTGGTCTAGTACAGTGCACTGTACAGCAGTTATTTTTGCATGTTGTGCGGTCTAGTACAGTGCACTACTGTCGAGCAGTTGTTTTTACATGTTTTTGGTCTAGTACAGTGCACTGTAAAGAGCAGTTGTTTCCACATGTTGTGTAGTCTAGTACAGTGCACTGAAGAGCAGTTGTTTCCACGTGTTATTTGGTCTAGTACAGGGCAGAGTAGGCCAGTTGTTTCCATATGTTTTGTGGTCAAGTACAGTGCACTGTCGAGCAGTTGTTTTTACATGTTGTGTGGTCTAGTACAGTGCACTGAAGAGCAGTTGTTTCCACGTGTTGTGTGGTCTAGTACAGGGCACTGAAGAGCAGTTGTTTCCACGTGTTGTGTGGTCTAGTACAGGGCAGAATAGGCCAGTTGTTTCCACATGTTGTGTGGTCTTATACAGGGTACTGTAGAGCAGTTGTTTCCACATGTTGTGTGTTGTAGTAGAGTCACTGTACAGCAGTTGTTTCCACATGTTGTGTGTTCTAGTATAGTGCACTGTGGAGCAGTTGTGCCCCATTCTGTGTGGTCTAGTACAGTGCACTGTACAGCAGTTGTTTTTGCATGTTGTGCGGTCTAGTGCAGTGCACTACTATCGAGCAGTTGTTTTTACATGTTGTTTGGTCTAGTACAGTGCACTGTAAAGAGCAGTTGTTTCCACATGTTGTGTGGTCTAGAACAGTGCACTGAAGAGCAGTTGTTTCCACGTGTTATTTGGTCTAGTACAGGGCAGAGTAGGCCAGTTGTTTCCATATGTTTTGTGGTCAAGTACAGTGCACTGTCGAGCAGTTGTTTTTACATGTTGTGTGGTCTAGTACAGTGCACTGTAAAGAGCAGTTGTTTCCACGTGTTGTGTGGTCTAGTACATCGTACTGCAGAGCAGTTGTGTCCACATGTTGTATGGTCTAGTACAAGGCAGAGTAGGCCAGTTGTTTCCACATGTTAAGTGGTCTAGTACAGTGCGTTGTATAGCAGTTGTTTCCATGTGGTGTGTTTTGTCTAGTACAGGGCAGAGTAGGCCAGTTGTTTCCACATGTTGTGTGGTGTAGTACAGTGCACTGTAGAGCAGTTGTGTCCACGTGTTGTGTGGTCTAGTACATGGCAGAGTAGGCCAGTTGTTTCCACATGTTGTGTGGTCTAGTACAGTGCACTGTAGAGCAGTTGTTTCCACATGTTGTGGTGTCTAGTACAATGCACTGCAGAGCAGTTGTTTTTCCATGTTGTGTGGTCTAGTACAGTGCACTGTTGAGCAGTTGTTTTTACATGTTGTGTGGACTAGTACAGTGCACTGTAGAGCAGTTTTTACATGTTGTGTGGTCTAGTACAGTGCACTGTAAAGAGCAGTTGTTTCCACATGTTGTGTGGTCTAGTACAGTGCACTGCAGAGCAGTTGTTTCCACATATTATGTGGTTTAGTACAGGGAAGAGTGGGTCAGTTGTTTCCACGTGTTGTGTGGTCTAGTACAGTGCACGGTAGAGCAGTTTTACATGTTGTTAGATCTAGTAAAGTGCACTTTGGAGCAGTTGTGTCCACATGTTGTGTGGTCTATTACAGTGCACTGCAGAGCAGTTGTGGCCACGTGTTTTGCACGTCTAGTACAGTACACAGGGCAGCAGTTGTTTCCAAATGTTGTGTGGTCTAGTACAGTGCACTGTAGAGCAGTGGTTTCCACATGTTGTGGTGTCTAGTACAATGCACTGCAGAGCAGTTGTGGCGATGTGTTTTGCACATCTAGTACAGTACACAGGGCAGCAGTTGTTTCCAAATGTTGTGTGGTCTAGTACAGTGCACTGCAGAGCAGTTGTTTTTACATGTTGTGTGGTCTAGTACAGTGCACTGGGCAGCAGTTGTATTTACATGTTGTGTGGTCTAGTACAGTGCACAGTAGAGCAGTTTTACATGTTGTTAGATCTAGTAAAGTGCACCGTAGAGCAGTTGTGTCCACATGTTGTGTGGTCTATTACAGTGCACTGTAGAGCAGTTGTGGCCACGTGTTTTGCACGTCTAGTACAGTACACAGGGCAGAAGTTGTTTCCAAATGTTGTGTGGTCTAGTACAGGGCAGAGTAGGCCAGTTGTTGCCACATATTAAGTGGTCTAGTACAGTGCACTGTCGAGCAGTTGTTTTTACATGTTGTGTGGTGTAGTACAGTGCACTGTAACTAGCAGCTGTTTCCACATGTTGTGTGGTCTAGTACATTGCACTGTAGAGCAGTTGTTTCCATGTGTTGTGTGGTTTAGTACAGGGCAGAGTAGGCCAGTTGTTTCCACATGTTGTGTGGTCTAGTACAGTGCACTGTTGGGCAGTTGTTTTTAGATGTTGTGTGGACTAATACAGTGCACTGTAGAGCAGTTATTACATGTTGTGTGGTCTAGTACAGGGCAGAGTGGGCAGTTGTTTCAACGTGTTGTGTGGTTTAGTACAGTGCACGGTAGAGCAGTTTTTACATGTTGTTAGATCTAGTAAAGTGCACTGTAGAGCAGTTGTGTCCACATGTTGTGTGGTCTATTACAGGACAGAGTAGGTCAGTTGTTTACATGTGTTGTGTGGTCTAGTACAGGGCAGAGTAGGCCAGTTGTTTCCACATGGTGTGTGGTCTAGTACAGGGCACTGTAGAGCAGTTGTTTCCACATGTTGTGTGCTCTAGTATAGTGCACTGTAGAGCAATTGTTTCCACATGCTGTGTGGTCTAGTACAGTGCACTGTAGAGCAGTTGTGTCCACATGTTTTACACATCTAGTACAGTACACAGGGCAGCAGTTGTTTCCACATGTTGTGTGGTGAAGTACAGTGCATTGCAGAGCAGTTGTTTTTACATGTTGTGTGGTCTAGTACAGTGCACTGTCGTACAGTTGTTTTTACATGTGTGCTCTAGTACAGTGCACTGGGCAGCAGTTGTTTTACATGTTTTGTGGTCTAGTACAGTGCACTGCAGAGCAGTTGTGTCCTCGTGTTGTGTGGTCGAGTACAGAGCAGAGTAGACCAGTTGTTTCCACATGTTGTGTGGTCTAGTACAGTGCACTGTAGAGCAGTTGTTTTTACATGTTGTGTGGCCTAGTACAGTGCACTGTAACTAGCAGTTGTTTCCGCATGTTGTGTGGTCCAGTACAGTGCGCTATAGAGCAGTTGTTTCCATGTGGTGTGTGGTCTAGTACAGGGCAGAGTAGGCCAGTTGTTTCCACATGTTGTGTGGTGTAGTACAGTGCACTGTAGAGCAGTTGTGTCCACGTGTTGTGTGGTCTAGTACAGGGCAGAGTAGGCCAGTTGTTTCCACATGTTGTGTGGTCTAGTACAGTGCACTGTAGAGCAGTTGTTTCCACATGTTGTGGTGTCTAGTACAATGCACTGCAGAGCAGTTGTTTTTCCATGTTGTGTGGTCTAGTACAGTGCACTGTTGAGCAGTTGTTTTTACATGTTGTGTGGACTAGTACAGTGCACTGTAGAGCAGTTTTTACATGTTGTGTGGTCTAGTACAGTGCACTGTAAAGAGCAGTTGTTTCCACATGTTGTGTGGTCCAGTACAGTGCACTGTAGAGCAGTTGTTTCCACGTGTTGTGTCGTCTAGTACAGGGCAGAGTAGGCCAGTTGTTTTCACATGTTTTGTGGTCTAGTACACTGCACTGTAGAGCAGTTGTTTCCACATGTTGTGTGGTCTAGTACAGTGCACTGTAGAGCACGTGTTTCCACGTGTTGTGTGGTCTAGTACAGTGCACTGTAGGGCAGTTGTTTCCACATGTTGTGTGGTCTAGTACAGTGAACTGCAGAGCAGTTGTTTCCACATATTATGTGGTCAAGTACAAGGCAGAGTTGGTCATTTGTTTCCACGTGTTGTCTGGTCTAGTACAGTGCATGGTAGAGCAGTTTTACATGTTGTTAGATCTAGTAAAGTGCACTGTATAGCAGTTGTTTTTACATGTTGTGTGGTCTAGTACAGTGCACTGTCGAGCAGTTGTTTTTACATGTTGTTTGGTCTAGTACAGTGCACTGTAAAGAGCAGTTGTTTCCACATGTTGTGTGGTCTAGTACAGTGCACTGAAGAGCAGTTGTTTCCATGTGTTATTTGGTCTAGTACAGGGCAGAGTAGGCCAGTTTTTTCCATATGTTTTGTGGTCTAGTACAGTGCACTGTCGAGCAGTTGTTTTTACATGTTGTGTGGTCTAGTACAGTGCACTGTAAAGAGCAGTTGTTTCCACGTGTTGTGTGGTCTAGTACAGGGAAGAGTAGGCCAGTTGTTTCCACATGTTGTGTGGTGTAGTACAGTGCACTGTAGAGCAGTTGTGTCCACGTGTTGTGTGGTCTAGTACAGGGAAGAGTAGGCCAGTTGTTTCCACTTGTTGTGTGGTCTAGTACAGTCCACTGTAGAGCAGTTGTTTCCACATGTTGTGGTTTCTAGTACAATGCACTGCAGAGAAGTTGTTTTTCCATGTTGTGTGTTCTAGTACAGTGCACTGTTGAGCAGTTGTTTTTACATGTTGTTTGCTCTAGTACAGTGCACTGGGCAGCAGTTGTCTTTACATGTTGTGTGGTCTAGTACAGTGCTTCGTTGAGCAGTTGTTTGTACATGTTGTGTGGACTAGTACAGTGCACTGTAGAGCAGTTTTTACATTTTGTGTGGTCTAGTACAGTGCACTGCAGAGCAGTTGTTTCCAAATATTATGTGGTCTAGTACAGGACAGAGTGGGTCAGTTGTTTCCACGTGTTGTGTGATCTAGTAGAGTGCACTGTAGAGCAGTTTTATTCCATATGTTGTGTTGTCTAGTACTGGACAGAGTAGGTCTGTTCGTTCTACGTGATGTGTGGTCTAGTACAGGGCAGAGTAGGCCAGTTGTTTTCACATGATGTGTGGTCTAGTACAGTGCACTGTAGAGCAGTTGTGTCCACATGTTGTGTGGTCTAGTATAGTGCTCTGTAGAGCAGTTTTTTTCCATGTGTTGTGTTGTCCAGTACAGGGCAGAGTAGGTCAGTTGTTTCCACATGTTGTGTGGTCTATTACAGTGCACTGTAGGGCAGTTGTTTCCACGTGTTATGTGGTCTAGTACAGGGCAGAGTAGGCCAGTTGTTTCCATATGTTTTGTGGTCTAGTACAGGGCACTGTAGAGCGGTTGTTTCCACATGTTGTGTGCTCTAGTATAGTGCACTGTAGAGCAGTTGTTTCCACATGCTGTGTGGTCTAGTACAGTGCACTGTAGAGCAGTTGTGTCCACGTGTTTTACACGTCTAGTACAGTACACAGGGCAGCAGTTGTTTCCACATGTTGTGTCGTCTAGTACAGTGCACTGCAGAGCAGTTGTTTTTACATGTTGTGTGGTCTAGTACAGTGCACTGTCGTGCAGTTGCTTTTACATGTGTGGTCTAGTACAGTGCACTGGGCAGAAGTTGTTTTTACATGTTGTGTTGTCTAGTACAGTGCACTGCAGAGCAGTTGTGTGCTCCTGTTGTGTGGTCGAGTACAGGGCAGAGTAGGCCAGTTGTTACCACATGTTGTGTGGTCTAGTACAGTGCACTGTCGAGCAGTTATTTTTACATATTGTGTGGTCTAGTAAAGTGCACTGTAAAGAGCAGTTGTTTTCACATATTATGAGGTCTAGTACAGTGCACTGCAGAGCAGTTGTTTCCAGGTGTTGTGTGGTCTAGTACAGGGCAGAGTAGGCCAGTTGTTTCCACATGTTGTGTGGTCTAGTACAGTGCACTGTCGAGCAGTTGTTTTTACATGTTGTGTGGTCTAGTACAGTGCACTGTAAAGAGCAGTTGTTTCCACATGTTGTGTGGTCCAGTACCGTACACTGTAGAGCAGTTGTTTCCACGTGTTGTGTCGTCTAGTACGGGGCAGAGTAGCCCAGTTGTTTTCACATGTTGTGTGGTCTAGTACAGTGCACTGTAGAGCAGTTGTTTCCACATGTTGTGTGGTGTAGTACAGTACCCTGTAGTGCAGTTGTGTTCACATGTGGTGTGGTCTAGCACAGTGCACTGTCGAGCAGTTGTTTTTACATGTTGTTTGGTCTAGTACAGTGCACTGTAAAGAGCAGTTGTTTCCACATGTTGTGTGGTCTAGTACAGTGCATTGTAAAGAGCAGTTGTTTCCACATGTTGTGTGGTCCAGTACAGTGCACTGAAGAGCAGTTGTTTCCACATGTTGTGTGGTCTAGTACCGTGCACTGTAGAGCAGTTGTTTCCACGTGTTGTGTGGTCTAGTACAGGGCAGAGTAGGCCAGTTGTTTCCACATGTTGTGTGGTCTAGTACAATGCACTGTTGAGCAGTTGTTTTTACATGTTGTGTGGTCTAGTACAGTGCACTGTAAAGAGCAGTTGTTTCCACGTGTTGTGTGGTCTAGTACATTGCACTGCAGAGCAGTTGTGTCCACATGTTGTACAGTCTAGTACAGGGCGGAGTAGGCCAGTTGTTTCCACATGTTAAGTGGTCTAGTACAGTGCACTGTAGAGCAGTTGTTTCCACATGTTGTGTTGTCTAGTACAATGGACTGCAGAGCAGTTGTTTCGAAATGTTTTGTGGTCTAGTACAGTGTACTGCAGAGCAGTTGTTTCCACGTGTTGTGTGGTCTGGTACAGTGTACTGTCGATCAGTTGTTTCCACATGTTGTGTGGTCTAGTACATTGCACTGCAGAGCAGTTGTGTCCACGTGTTGTGTGGTCTAGTACAGGGCAGAGTAGGCCAGTTGTTTCCACATGTTGTGTGGTCTAGTACGGTGTACTGCGAGCAGTTGTTTTTACATGTTGTGTGCTCTAGTATAGTGCACTGTAGGGCAGTTGTTTCCACATGTTGTGTGGTCTAGTACATTGCACTGCAGAGCAGTTGTGTCCACGTGTTGTGTGGTCTAGTACAGGGCAGAGTAGGCCAGTTGTTTCCACATGTACTGTGGTCTAGTACAGTGCACTGTCGAGCAGTTGTTTTTACATGTTGTGTGGTCTAGTACAGTGCACTGTAAAGAGCAGTTGTTTCCGCATGTTGTGTGATCTAGTACAGTGCACTGTAGAGCAGTTGTTTCCACGTGTTGTGTTGTGTGGTCTAGTACAGGGCAGAGTAGGCCAGTTGTTTCCACATGTTGTGTGGTGTAGTACAGTGCACTGTAGAGCAGTTGTTTCCACGTGTTGTGTGGTCTAGTACACGGCAGAGTAGGCCAGTTGTTTCCACATGTTGTGTGGTCTAGTACAGTGTACTGCGAGCAGTTGTTTTTACATGTTGTGTGCTCTAGTATAGTGCACTGTAGGGCAGTTGTTTCCACATGTTGTGTGGTCTAGTACATAGCACTGCAGAGCAGTTGTGTCCAGGTGTTGTGTGGTCTAGTACAGGGCAGAGTAGGCCAGTTGTTTCCACATGTACTGTGGTCTAGTACAGTGCACTGTCGAGCAGTTGTTTTTACATGTTGTGTGGTCTAGTACAGTGCACTGTAAAGAGCAGTTGTTTCCGCATGTTGTGTGATCTAGTACAGTGCACTGTAGAGCAGTTGTTTCCACGTGTTGTGTTGTGTGGTCTAGTACAGGGCAGAGTAGGCCAGTTGTTTCCACATGTTGTGTGGTGTAGTACAGTGCAAAGTAGAGCAGTTGTGTCCACGTATTGTGTGGTCTAGTACGGGGCAGAGTAGGCCAGTTGTTTCCACATGTTGTGTGGTGTAGTACATTGCACTGTAGAGCAGTTGTTTCCTCATGTTGTGTTGTCTAGTACAGTGCACTGCAGAGCAGTTGTTTCCACATGTTGTGTGGTCTAGTACAGTGCACTGCAGAGCAGTTGTTTCCACGTGTTGTGTTGTGTGGTCTAGTACAGTGCACTGTGGAGCAGTTGTTATTACATGTTGTGTGGACTAGTAAAGTGCACTGTAGAGCAGTTTTTACATGTTGTGTGGTCTAGTACAGTGTGCTGTAGGGCAGTTGTTTCCACATGCTGAGTGGTCTAGTACAGTGCACTGTAGAGCAGTTGCGTCCACGTATTGTGTGGTCTAGTACAGGGCAGAGTAGGCCAGTTGTTTCCACATGTTGTGTGGTCTAGTACATTGCACTGTAGAGCAGTTGTTTCCTCATGTTGTGTTGTCTAGTACAGTGCATTGCAGAGCAGGTGTTTCCACATTTTGTGTGGTCTAGTACAGTGCACTGCAGAGCAGTTGTTTCCATGTGTTGTGTTGTGTGGTCTAGTACAGTGCACTGTCGAGCAGTTGTTATTACATGTTGTGTGGACTAGTACAGTGCACTGTAGAGCAGTTTCTACATGTTGTGTGGTCTAGTACAGTGCGCTGTAGGGCAGTTGTTTCCACACGCTGAGTGGTCTAGTACAGTGCACTGTAGAGCAGTTGTTTCCACATGTCGTGTTGTCTAGTACAGTGCGCTGCAGAGCAGTTGTTTCCACATGTTGTGTGGTCTAGTACAGTGCACTGCAGAGCAGTTGTTTCCACGTGTTGTGTGGTCTAGTACAGAGCACTGCAGAGCAGTTGTTTCTACATATTATGTGTTCTAGTACAGGGCAGATTAGGTCAGTTGTTTTCACGTGTTGTGTGGTGCAGTACAGTGCACTGTAGAGCAGTTTTTGTCCATGTGTTGTGTGGTCTAGTACAGGGCAGAGTAGGCCAGTTGTTTCCATATGTTGTGTGGTCTAGTACAGTACACTGTCGAGCAGCTGTTTTTACATGTTGTGTTGTCTAGTACAGTGCGCTGCAGAGCAGTTGTTTCCACATGTTGTGTGGTCTAGTACAGTGCACTGCAGAGCAGTTGTTTCCATGTGTTGTGTGGTCTAGTACAGTGCACTGCAGAGCGGTTGTTTCTACATATTATGTGTTCTAGTACAGGGCAGATTAGGTCAGTTGTTTTCACGTGTTGTGTGGTCTAGTAGAGTGCTATGTAGAGCAGTTGTTTCCATGTGTTGTGTGGTCTAGTACAGTGCACTGTAGAGCAGTTGTTTCCACATGTTGTGTGGTCTAGCACAGTGTACTGTAGAGCAGCTGTTTCCACATGTTGTGTGGTCTAGTACAGTGCATTGTAAAGAGCAGTTGTTTCCACGTGGTGTGGGGTCTAGTACATTGTACTGCAGAACAGGTGTGTCCATGTGTTGTGTGGTCTAGTACAGGGCAGAGTAGGCCAGTTGTTTCCATATGTTGTGTGGTCTAGTACAGTACACTGTCGAGCAGCTGTTTTTACATGTTGTGTTGTCTAGTACAGTGCGCTGCAGAGCAGTTGTTTCCACATGTTGTGTGGTCTAGTACAGTGCACTGCAGAGCAGTTGTTTCCATGTGTTGTGTGGTCTAGTACAGTGCACTGCAGAGCGGTTGTTTCTACATATTATGTGTTCTAGTACACGGCAGATTAGGTCAGTTGTTTTCACGTGTTGTGTGGTTCAGTACAGTGCACTGTAGAGCGGTTGTGTCCACGTGTTGTGTGGTCTAGTACAGGATAGAGTAGGTCAGTTGTTTCCTTGTGTTGTGTGGTCTAGTACAGGGCAGAGTAGGGCAGTTGTTTCCAGATGTTGTGTGCTCTAGTACAGTGCACTGAAGAGCAGTTTTGACATGTTGTGTGGTCTAGTACAGTGCACTGGGCAGCAGTTGTTTTTACATTTTGTGTGGTCTAGCACAGTGCACTGTAGAGCAGTTTTTACATGTGTGGTCTAGCACAGTGCACTGTCGAGCAGTTGTTTCCACATGTTGTGTGGTCCAGCACAGTGTACTGTAGAGCAGTTGTTTCCACATGTTGTGTGGTCTGGTAGAGTGCTATGTAGAGCAGTTGTTTCCATGTGTTGTGTGGTCTAGTACAGTGCACTGCAGAGCAGTTGTTTCCATGTTTTGTGTTATGTGGTCTAGTAGAGTGCTATGTAGAGCAGTTGTTTCCATGTGTTGTGTGGTCTAGTACAGTGCACTGTAGAGCAGTTGTTTCCACATGTTGTGTGGTCTAGCACAGTGTACTGTAGAGCAGCTGTTTCCACATGTTGTGTGGTCTAGTACAGTGCATTGTAAAGAGCAGTTGTTTCCACGTGGTGTGGGGTCTAGTACATTGTACTGCAGAACAGGTGTGTCCATGTGTTGTGTGGTCTAGTACATGGCAGAGTAGGCCAGTTGTTTCCACATGTTATGTGGTCTAGTAGAGTGCACTGTCGAGCAGTTGTTTTTACATGTTGTGTGGTCTAGTACCGTGCACTGTAAAGAGCAGTTGTTTCCACATGTTGTGTGGTCTAGTACAGTGCACTGTAGAGCAGTTGTTTCCACGTGTTGTGTGGTCTAGTACAGGGCAGAGTAGGCCAGTTGTTTCCACTTCTTGTGTGTTGTAGTAAAGTGCACTATAGAGCAGTTGTGTCCACGTGTTGTGTGGTCTAGTACAGGGCAGAATAGGACACTTGTTTCCACATGTTGTGTGGTCTAGTACAGTGCACTGCAGAGCAGTTGTTTCCACGTGTTGTGTGGTCTAGTACAGAGCACTGCAGAGCAGTTGTTTCTACATATTATGTGTTCTAGTACAGGGCAGATTAGGTCAGTTGTTTTCACGTGTTGTGTGGTGCAGTACAGTGCACTGTAGAGCAGTTTTTGTCCATGTGTTGTGTGGTCTAGTACAGGGCAGAGTAGGCCAGTTGTTTCCATATGTTGTGTGGTCTAGTACAGTACACTGTCGAGCAGCTGTTTTTACATGTTGTGTTGTCTAGTACAGTGCGCTGCAGAGCAGTTGTTTCCACATGTTGTGTGGTCTAGTACAGTGCACTGCAGAGCAGTTGTTTCCACGTGTTGTGTGGTCTAGTACAGTGCACTGCAGAGCAGTTGTTTCTACATATTATGTGTTCTAGTACAGGGCAGATTAGGTCAGTTGTTTTCACGTGTTGTGTGGTTCAGTACAGTGCACTGTAGAGCGGTTGTGTCCACGTGTTGTGTGGTCTAGTACAGGATAGAGTAGGTCAGTTGTTTCCTTGTGTTGTGTGGTCTAGTACAGGGCAGAGTAGGGCAGTTGTTTCCAGATGTTGTGTGCTCTAGTCCAGTGCACTGAAGAGCAGTTTTGACATGTTGTGTGGTCTAGTACAGTGCACTGGGCAGCAGTTGTTTTTACATTTTGTGTGGTCTAGCACAGTGCACTGTAGAGCAGTTTTTACATGTGTGGTCTAGCACAGTGCACTGTCGAGCAGTTGTTTCCACATGTTGTGTGGTCCAGCACAGTGTACTGTAGAGCAGTTGTTTCCACATGTTGTGTGGTCTAGTAGAGTGCTATGTAGAGCAGTTGTTTCCATGTGTTGTGTGGTCTAGTACAGTGCACTGCAGAGCAGTTGTTTCCATGTGTTGTGTTGTGTGGTCTAGTAGAGTGCCATGTAGAGCAGTTGTTTCCATGTGTTGTGTGGTCTAGTACAGTGCACTGTAGAGCAGTTGTTTCCACATGTTGTGTGGTCTAGCACAGTGTACTGTAGAGCAGTTGTTTCCACATGTTGTGTGGTCTAGTACAGTGCATTGTAAAGAGCAGTTGTTTCCACGTGGTGTGGGGTCTAGTACATTGTACTGCAGAACAGGTGTGTCCATGTGTTGTGTGGTCTAGTACAGGGCAGAGTAGGCCAGATGTTTCCACATGTTATGTGGTCTAGTAGAGTGCACTGTCGAGCAGTTGTTTTTACATGTTGTGTGGTCTAGTACCGTGCACTGTAAAGAGCAATTGTTTCCACATGTTGTGTGGTCTAGTACAGTGCACTGTAGAGCAGTTGTTTCCACGTGTTGTGTGGTCTAGTACAGGGCAGAGTAGGCCAGTTGTTTCCACTTCTTGTGTGTTGTAGTAAAGTGCACTGTAGAGCAGTTGTGTCCACGTGTTGTGTGGTCTAGTACAGGGCAGAATAGGACACTTGTTTCCACATGTTTTGTGGTCTAGTACAGTACACTGTAGAGCAGTTGTTTCCACGTGCTGTGTTGTCTAGTACAGTGCACTGCAGAGCAGTTGTTTCCACAAGTTTTGTGGTCTAGTACAGTGCACTGCAGAGCAATTGTTTCTACGTATTGTGTGGTCTAGTACAGTGCACTGTAGGGCAGTTGTTTCCACATGTTGTGTGGTCTAGTACATTGCACTGCAGAGCAGTTGTGTCCACGTGTTTTGTGGTTTAGACAGGGAAGAGTAGGCCAGTTGTTTCCACATGTTATGTGGTCTAGTACAGTGCACTCTCGAGCATTTGTTTTTACAGGTTATGTGGTCTAGTACAGTGCACTGTAGAGCAATTGTTTCCACGTGTTGTGTGGTGAAGTACAGTGCACTGTAAAGAGCAGTTGTTTCCACGTGGTGTGTGGTCTAGTACATTGCACTGCAGAGCAGTTGTGTCCACGTGTTGTGTGGTCTAGTACAGTGCACTGTAAATAGCAGTTGTTTCCACATGTTGTGTGGTCTAGTACAGTGCACTGTAGAGCAGTTGTTTCCATGTGTTGTGTGGTCTAGTACAGGGCAGAGTAGGCCGGTTGTTTCCACATGTTCTGTGGTGTAGTACAGTGCACTGTAGAGCAGTTGTGTCCACGTGTTGTGTGGTCTAGTACAGGGCAGAGTAGGCCACTTGTTTCCACATGTTTTGTGGTCTAGTACAGTGAACTGTAGAGTAGTTGTTTGCACATGTTTGTTGTCTAGTACAGTGCACTGCAGAGCAGTTGTTTCCACAAGTTGTGTGGTCTAGTACAGTGCACTGCAGAGCAATTGTTTCTACGTATTGTGTGGTCTAGTACAGTGCACTGTAGGGCAGTTGTTTCCACATGTTGTGTGGTCTAGTACATTGCACTGCAGAGCAGTTGTGTCCACGTGTTTTGTGGTTTAGTACAGGGCAGAGTAGGCCAGTTGTTTCCACATGTTATGTGGTCTAGTACAGTGCACTCTCGAGCAGTTGTTTTTACAGGTTGTGTGGTCTAGTACAGTGCACTGTAGAGCAATTGTTTCCACGTGTTGTGTGGTGAAGTACAGTGCACTGTAAAGAGCAGATGTTTCCACGTGGTGTGTGGTGTAGTACACTGCACTGCAGAGCAGTTGTGTCCACGTGTTGTGTGGTCTAGTACAGGGCATAGTAGGCCAGTTGTTTCCGCATGTTATGTGGTCTAGTACAGTGCACTGTCGAGCAGTTGTTTTTACATGTTGTGTGGTCTAGTACAGTGCACTGTAAAGAGCAGTTTTTTCCACATGTTGTGTGGTCTAGTACAGTGCACTGTAGAGCAGTTGTTTCCACGTGTTGTGTGGTCTAGTACAAGGCAGAGTAGGCCAGTTGTTTCCACATGTTGTGTGGTGTAGTACAGTGCACTGTAGAGCAGTTGTGTCCACGTGTTGTGTGGTCTAGTACAGGGCAGAGTAGGCCACTTGTTTCCACATGTTATGTGGTCTAGTACAATGAACTTTAGAGCAGTTGTTTGCACATGTTTGTTGTCTAGTACAGTGCACTGCAGAGCAGTTGTTTCCACAAGTTGTGTGGTCTAGTACAGTGCACTGCAGAGCAATTGTTTCTATGTGTTGTGTTGTCTAGTACAGTGCATTGTCGAGCAGTTGTTTTTACATGTTGTGTGGTCTAGTATAGTGCACTGTAGGGCAGTTGTTTCCACATATTGTGTGGTCTAGTAGATTGCACTGCAGAGCAGTTGTGTCCACGTGTTTCGTGGTCTAGTACAGGGCAGAGTAGGCCAGTTGTTTCCACATTTTATGTGGTCTAGTACAGTGCACTGTCGAGCAGTTGTTTTTTACATGTTGTGTGGTCTAGTACAGTGCACTGTAAAGAGCAGTTGTTTCCACGTGTTGTGTGGTCTAGTACATTGCACTGCAGAGCAGTTGTGTCCACGTGTTGTGTGGTCTAGTACAGGGCAGAGTAGGGCAGTTGTTTCCACATGTCATGTGGTCTAGTACAGTCCACTGTAGAGCAGTTGTTTCCACATGTTGTGTGGTCTAGTACATTGCACTGTAGAGCAGGGGTTTCCACGTGTTGTGTGGTCTAGAACAGTGCACTGTCGAGCAGTTGTTTTTACATTTTGTGTGGACTAGTATAGTGCACTGTAGAGCAGTTTTTACATGTTGTGTGGTCTAGTACAGTGCAATGTAGGGCAGTTGTTTCCACGTGTTGTGTGGTCTAGTACAGTGCACTGTAGAGCAGTTGTTTCCACATGTTGTGTTGTCTAGTTCAGTGCACTGCAGAGCAGTTGTTTCCACATGTTGTGTGGTCTAGTACAGTGCACTGCAGAGCAGTTGTTTCCACGTGTTGTGTTGTCTAGTACAGTGCACTGCAGAGCAGTTGTTTCTACATATTCTGTGTTCTAGTACAGGGCAGAGTAGGTCAGTTGTTTTCACGTGTTGTGTGGTGCAGTACAGTGCACTGTAGAGCAGTTTTTGTCCATGTGTTATGTGGTCTAGTACAGGGCAGAGTAGGCCAGTTGTTTCATTATGTTGTGTGGTCTAGTACAGTACACTGTCGAGCAGCTGTTTTTGAGTGCTGTTTGTTTAGTACAGTGCACTGTAGAGCAGTTGTGTCCACGTGTTGTGTGGTCTAGTACAGGACAGAGTAGGTCAGTTGTTTCCACGTGTTGTGTGGTCTAGTACAGGGCAGAGTAGGCCAGTTGTTTCCACATGTTGTGTGGTCCAGTACAGTGCACTGAAGAGCAATTTTACATGTTGTGTGGTCTAGTACAGTGCACCTGGCACCAGTTGTTTTTACATTTTGTGTGGTCTAGTACAGTGTACTGTAGAGCAGCTGTTTCCACATGTTGTGTGGTCTAGTAGAGTGCACTGTAGAGCAGTTGTTTCCACGTGTTGTGTGATCTAGTACAGTGCACTGTAGAGCAGTTGTTTCCACATGTTGTGTGGTCTAGCACAGTCTACTGTAGAGCAGCTGTTTTTACATGTTGTGTGGTCTAGTACAGTGCACTGTAAAGAGCAGTTGTTTCCACGTGTTGTGTGGTCTAGTACATTGCACTGCAGAGCAGTTGTGTCCAGGTATTGTGTTGTCTAGTACAGGGCAGAGTAGGCCAGTTGTTTCCACATGTTATGTGGTCTAGTACAGTGCACTGTAGAGCAGTTGTGTCCACAGGCTTTGTAGTCTAGTACAGGGAAGAGTATTGTGTGGTCTAGTACAGTGCACTGCAGAGCAGTTGTCTCCACGTGTTGTGTGGTCTAGTACAGTGCACTGTCGAGCAGTTGTTTTTACATGTTGTGTGGACTAGTATAGTGCACTGTAGAGCAGTTTTTACATGTTGTGTGGTCTAGTACAGTGCACTGTAGGGCAGTTGTTTCCACGTGTTGTGTGGTCTAGTACAGTGCACTGTAGAGCAGTGGTTTCCACATGTTGTGATGTCTAGTTCAGTGTACTGCAGAGTAGTTGTTTCCACATGTTGTGTGGTCTAGTACAGTGCACTGCAGAGCAGTTTCCACGTGTTGTGTGGTCTAGTACAGTGCACTGCAGAGCAGTTGTTTCTACATATTCTGTGTTCTAGTACAGGGCAGAGTAGGTCAGTTGTTTTCACGTGTTGTGTGGTGCAGTACAGTTTACTGTAGAGCAGTTTTTGTCCATGTGTTATGTGGTCTAGTACATGGCAGAGTAGGCCAGTTGTTTCCACGTGTTGTGTGGTGTAGTACATTGCACTGTAGAGCAGTTGTTTCCACGTGCTGTGTGGTCTAGTACACTGCACTGTAGAGCAGTTGTTTCCACGTGTTGTGTGGTCTAGTACAGTCCATTGTCTAGCAGTTGTTTCAACATGTTGTGTGGTCTAGTACAGTGCACTGTTGAGCATTTATTTTTACATGTTGTTTGGGATAGTAGTACAGTTCACTGGGCAGCAGTTGTTTTTATATGTTGTGTGGTCTAGTACATGGCAGTTTAGGTCAGGTGTTTACACATGTTGTGTGGCCTAGTACAGTGCACTGCAGAGCAGTTGTGTCCACGTGTTGTGTCGTCTAGTACAGGGCAGAGTAGGCCAGTTGTTTCCACATGTTGTGTGGTCTAGTACAGGGCAGAGTAGGCCAGTTGTTTCCACGTGTTGTTTGGCCTAGTACAATGCACAGTAAAGCAGTTGTTTCCACTTTTGCGGTATTGTGCACTGCACTGTAGAGCAGTTTCCACATGCTGTGTGGTATTGTACACTGCAGTGTGTAACACGTGTTTCCCCGTGTTTTTTTGGTGTAGAGCAGTTGTTTCCACACGTTCTGTGGCTTTGTGAAGTGCACACGGGGGATTTGCGTAGCCAGTGTGGAATGGCGGTGTGAGGTGTAGGTAGAACAGCTGTTCTGTCTGGGAGCTTCTTTTAAGCTCGGGGGTGCTGCACGTCTCGAGATGGGGTCAGGTTCTGGCGGTATAAAGCCACGCCACCCCACGCCCTGCAGGGGGCGCTCCTTGCAGTTTGGATCTACCGCTCTCCCCTCAGGTGCTCAGCTGGCCCCTCTGATCCCCTGCAAGGCGGCACTTGGACCTCGCTGGGAGTCGCTATTCCAGATGCTCGGTCCTCATTTGAATGAGGGCACTGGGTAAAAGAGTGCTGCTTTGCCTCTGCTGAGTGGGTGACTAACTGGGCGCTGTCCTTCGGGTCGCCCTATTGTTCTGGTGCCAACCCACTGAGCTACACAGAGTTGCAGAACAAAGGAAGCCCAGTGCGCAGCAGTTCAGAGAGTCCTGCTTACTCAGGGACAGCAGACAAAGGCGCCCTCCCCAGCCCAGGGGACCTGCCTGCAGCAGGCTTTGTGGAGCAGCCAAATACATGGTCTGCTTTAGGATAGTGTGGAATTAAATCTGAGGGCAGGGAGAAGGAAGGGGAGTGAGAGAGACCGGGACAAGAAAGGGAGAGGAAGGACGAGGAGAGAATAATGGAGAGAGCTGGAGAAATAGAGAGAGGACCACCTGGGAGAAATCCCCTCTGCTGCCTGCACCCTACTTGCAATTCATCTGGAATCTGGGATAGCACAGCGAGTAGAGCACTCACTCTGACTCCGGGAGTCACGGAGGCGGAATGGTAATATGAGTCCGGCGGTAACCAGGCGGTTTTACCACCTTGGTTACCGCCGGACTCACTCGTAATGAGGCCCATTGTGTCATGGGGGCATATGCATGTGACCGTTTCGCACTCGTGAGTGTTAATTACCTTCTCTAATTAGATCCTTTGTTTTTTCTGTTCCCCCCCTACACAGCGTTTGGTGCATGTCGTCTATCTTGGTCAACCTTATCTCTTATGCCTACCTTGACAACTCCAGTCTCAACACGCAATTGCGTTCATATAGGTATGTGATCTTTTTAAATCAATTTTTGCCGTACGGCATCATTTTAATTTAATTATTTCCTTGTGGCTAACGTAGCATTTTCCGCTTGCAGCAGAGCCGCAACTTCTAATCCATACATAATGAACAACCATATAGGTAAGAACTATTGGCAATTGCCGTATTTTTTGAGGTATATACCAATTAGGCATCTGATTAAGCCGCAATGTGGGCTTTTTACTAATATTGTCTTTGTGGCTATACAACACTATATCATTTTTTGTCTCCTTTCGTAGCACCAGAGTTAGTCTCACGTTTGCTCAGGTAAAATTGGTTCCCTATTTTTCGAGAGTACGTGAACATGGGTGTGACCAGTTTTGTATTCACGGGACAGTTCTGATCACTGATTTGTTCTATTTTTTCTTTCTTTTCCTCTCATACATGGCATTTGACTCAATCCTCTCATGAACTCCAATGAACAATTAGCTGTATATCCTTTCATGTTAATTATTTTACTGCCATGATTCCGTACATGTGTTTTTGTTTTTTGACTTTGACAATTAATTTGGCTAACCTTGTTGGGCTATTTTGTGATGTCTATACTAAATGCTACCCCTATGCACGGCCTTTACCTTTTGGTCTGGATGGTCTACAATCATTGAAAATCAATATGTATGATTTTTTCACATGTACATATATTCAAATAATCTTGCAGCCTTTTAAGAAGAGCACTGTTGCTCGAAACACATGTCGGCTGTTCTTGAGGTGTATTAAATAACGCTTAATTGAGCAGTTTAATCTTTGTTGTGTGCGCAATTCTTGGGAGCAAACCAACCCTCATCATATTCACTTTACGTGTACACCTTAGGCAGGGTGTTCACCCTTTGCTTCCAATTGCTGCCCGTAAACTCAACCTTTGGTCAGTGCGCCAAACCCCAACCTGTCCCATTTTGCCAAACTTCTCAATATAGAATTGATACAAGCATTGGGAGTGTAGCAACGTACCGGCACCCATTTCAGACCGCCATACTCAGTCACTGCCAGGAGGGGCCACGGATCTGCTGAGAATTCTGACTGTTACGTTATTGTCTTCACTGAAGAGCCGGCACCGTTAGCAACAGTGCTGGTGCTTCAGTGTTCCCATTCCCGTGGAGTCCTATGGGACTAGGGGACTTACCATGTCCGCCGCCTGACATCCCGGTCTGCCGCCACTTGTAATATCCCTGTGGCACCGGGATATCAGGCAGTGGAAACAGTGTTACGAGGTCGGCGGCAACCTTCCGGCTGCACCGGTGGGTTATCACCGACCTCGTGATGAGGACCAGTGACTCGCAAATGCCTATATAATTCTTGAATTTCACACCACCAGCACAACACTTCTCAAAAGTGGTCTAAGTAGAATGGCCACACGCATTGGCAAAGCCAACAATTTTGGCTTTTGTGTAAGCATGGGAAAGGCACTTGTCAGACAGTGACTCGCAAATGCCTATATAATTCTTACATAAATGACAAACTGTCGACTTTCCCAATACTTATTTTAACAGTGGCTCAATGCAAGGAAGAAATGCAATGATACATATTTCTAATAAATCAAGTAGCTGATGGAAAACATGGTTAGGACATTTTAATTACCACAGGAGATTATGTACAACTACTATGAAACCATTACCTTTCAGAAGGCTGTTTAGAAATAACATTGGTATGCGCTTAACATCCCAGTGCTAGCTCAAAGAGACCCAGGGGCAGAGGGCTATTGGCGGGGAGTGGCAGCTATTGCGAAGGAATGGGCACAGGGACTAGCATGGACCTGGACGGTCAATAGATAGGTAAAACAAACAAAAAACATCCAATGGATGTGTGCCCTTCCTCACATCCAATCACTCTCCTATCTTCGCTTCTCATGCCAAAAGCTGTGGTTTAGAAGAGTTTGCAGTGCTGTTTTATAGCCAAAAAACAATCGAAGTGCAGAAGAGACAGTGACTGTCAAGCATGCGACACACATGCTAGCAAGGAAACAAGGGGCATGAAGTAGGGTAGTGACGAGAAGAGCACAGCAGCAATCTTAGGGCACCCAAGATGCTACACTCCTCCCTTCCTCGCCTCTCACCTTCCACACACAAGTGGCCTCACAATTTTGCCACCCTTCCCAAATTCCACACTTGTCCCCCTCTGATTCTCATAGCACGTCTCATTACTTTATCCACTTTCACTGGCTCACTGTACAAAGGATCACCTTCTCTCACCACAATCCCCAACACTTACCTCAGTAACTGCAATCTTTTTTTTTAATCATTGACGCTCCTCAACAACGCCTCCTTCCTCCCGTCAACTCTCCTCCTCATATCCTCTACAACAGCCTCAGACATACTTCCTCTCTCTAGCCACAGGGGACACACTGTTTTATTTCCTTTCCTACCCCTCATCATCTCAAACGGGCTCACTCCTGTCATTGAATGGGGTGGCATCCTGAGCGCACATATCTGCTTCCTCACCGCCTCCCTCTTACTGATCCTACACTCACCTGCCAACCTTACTGCATCCATAATACATCTGTTTATCCTCTCCACTGCTCCATTACTCTCAGGATGATATAGAGCTGTCCTATTGTGCAGTATTCCCCAATTCTTCCAATTCTCCCTCATAACCATCTGCACAAACTGACTCCGCATATCACTGAGGATGCTCTCTGAATATCATTCTTTTTCAAACATTTTTTCCGTAAAATCAATCACCTATGACACATTTTCTTCTCTCACAATTTTAACTTCCACCCATCTTAACAATAAATCCAACACCACCACAATACATTTCCCATGGCCACACCCAATATCCACTGGACCCAATACATCCATTGCTAATTGGACCAACACCTTTTTCGGCACACCTGCCTTTTTCAAAGGTTGGACAATGACCATCACATTCTTAGCTGCCCTCTGACACTCTTCGCAGTTTTCCAACATTTTATCATTCGCCTTATCAAACCCAGGCCACCAATAGTCTTCCCTCAACACTGCCTTTTTCCTTGTAGACCCTATGTGGCCCGTACGAGCAATATCTACCAATCTCTCCCATAACATTTTAGGCACTACTACCCTACCCCATCGGTATAGTAAACCTCCCTCTACACTTTGCTCTTCTCTCGCCTCCCAAATAATCTCTCCCCTCTCCCTCTATTCTCTATTTTGCAGCCCTCCAGACTCCACCTCATGTTCCCATCCAAAATGCCCCTATCCTCTTTCATTGCTTGTTCACATTCTGACCCAGCTATACACCCTCATGCGTCATATACACTTGATCCATTATCTCTTTCTTCACTCGCTATATCTTCCCCACCACCTAACCAAGATTAATGATCTGCCAAGACATTCTTTTTGCCCTGGAATCACTTCCATTACAAATGCATGACTTTGCATCCTTGCCACCAAACTAGCTAATTGCATTGACACTTTATCTAATCCCTTATAGTCAAATATTTCCTTTAAAAGCTTAGGATTTGTTCTCAAAACAAATTCAGCACCCCATACCAAATTTCAAAACATCTCTACAGCCCAAGGGAATGCTAATGCTTCCTCCTCCAAAACCGAAAACCTCTTTTCCGGACCTCGCAAGACCCTTGAAACATGTGCAATTTACTTTTCTTCCCAATCTCTCACGATTTGCATCAGCACAGCCCCAAACCCAACATCACTTGAATCTACTGTTCTTATAGACCTCCTGCTTGTGTCAAATGGACCCTTGAGATATCAATTTCCTTCATTTCTCTGAACACTCCTTACACTTTCTGTTCAATACAAACTCCTCACCCTTACTCAGACGCCTTCTCATTTCAACAACTTTATCTGCAAAATTCTTAGAAACCACCACAATTCCCGTTTAGAATTTGGAGTCCTAACCCTACTAATGCCAGCCACCATTTCCTTCTTTGGTTTCACTCCATCAATCTCATTCCCTAAATATTCCATAGATTCCTTTCGAAAGACACACTTCTCCTTCCTCAGGGTCTTTCTCTTTCCTTCACTATGTCTAAAACTGTCCCCAACACTTATCTCAATAACTCTTCAACCTTTTTTCTATCATTGACACGCCTCAACACCACCTCTTTCCTCCTGTCCACTCTCCTCCTGTCACACTCACCTGTGTCTCTGCAGGAGCGATGGACGAGCCTCCCTTGACCCCGAGTCTTCACTTCCCCTGGTTCACCCAGAGGAATAACTGTCAAATACAAGGTGTACACTCAGACCTGAATTCACCCGATTCCCCTGGGCCCTTCCCTTCCCTTCTCTTTCCTCTGTGCTGTGATGTTCCCCAATGGGTTTACCTTGATCTTTAGTAGGGTGTGCACTCCATCGTGCATTTGCAAGGGTGCGATTCACTCATGTGATTGGTGGCAATGTCTGTAGGCTGAGTTCAGATGCCAAACGCTGTTTTATGCCTTCACAGCAAGGCTGAGAGTTCAAGGCGCCAGTTTCTTCACTGGCTAGAAAGTCCTTCCCACAAGTGAACGTTGCGCGAAGAATGTTGAGTGTCCAAAATTGTCTGTATTGTCTTTGTTTGCCGGTATTTTTGTGGGTGAGTAGTGCTGCATGTACTACAGCTAGCTGCTGGTAGGTTTGCGCAGCGACTTCAATTCGAGCGCGCCTGGTAATGTCTCTCCCTTTCCCTTGCAGGAGAAATTATGTGGTATTAGCACCTCAAGTCCGGCTTCAGTGCTACTGGAGGCTTTTGGTAAGTATGCACCACGTAGAGAGAGAGAGAGCGCAGTGAAATAAGTGTCCGCGTATTAGAGCGAGCGCAATGAATAATGTCTCTTCTTTCTTACAGGGGTTTGTGCGCTTGTGCAACTAAGCTGGATTCCAGCGTCGCGGTAAGATTCGTTGAGTATGTGCAGCGTTACTGATGTGCACGTGTTAACTCTGTTCTTATTTGTTCTTACAGGTGCCGGTGTAGAAGTCCCCTCTTGACTGGAGATAGCTGTGGCGTGGAGTAAGAACCAGGTAAGCTGAATGATCCGGAGCGGGTAAGCAGAAACAGGATGATCCGGAGCAGGCAAGCAGAAGCAGGATTATCCGGAGCAGGTAAGCAGAAGTAGGATTATCCGGAGCAGATAAGCAGAAGCAGGATGATCCGGAGCAGGTAAGCAGAAACAGGATGATCCGGAGCAGGTAAGCAGAAGCAGGATGATCCGGAGCAGTTAAGCAGAAACAGGATGATCTGTAGCAGTTAAGCAGAAGCAGGATGATCCGTAGCAGTTAAGTAGAAACAGGATGATCCGGAGCAGATAAGCAGATGCTGGCTGATCCAGAGCACAGCAAGTGTGTTGCTGATACAGCTCCCAGTAAGCAACACGAAGCACTGGAAGAATCTTGGGTGTGGCTTATATAGCCAGCCACACCCAAACACTAGAGAGCTCATGAGTTATCATGCACTTCCTGTTTGGCAACAGGAAGTGGTAACCAGGAAGTTACTAGAAACACTAGGAAGGAATGAAAGGAGGGATTGTTATGGGTTCTTTGTGTGCATATGCCAGGCCTGCCAAGCCTCTGCCTAACTTGCCCCAACTACCTGCCTGATACCCATGACACCTCCTCACATCCTCTACAACAACCTCAGATATTCTTTTTTTATTTTTTTTATTTGTTGTGTATTTGGTTACAAAAAAATGTAAAACCTTAAGCACAGTCTAAAATTGTTCAGTTCATAAACAACAATTCATTGTTCAAAATATCCTAAAATACATGTTATGTGTAATTTACATTCGCAATTCTTCATTATCAGACCTTCAACCGCGGACATAGTGTCAATATGTGTCGGTTAGTTTCAATAGAATTTAGACACAATCTACACCTTCGATCTTCCTGAGGGACACCTATCCAGCTACCCGTGTAGTCATATGGAGCGAGAATGATTAGACAAAGGAAAATAATGAACTCCCTCATTCTCCCATTACAGGGTTTAAGCAAATAGCAACCAGGACCATCAACAGCAAAACCCTGTTGGGTATATTCTAAATAGCGTCTTTTTTGACTAAGTATGGCCACCCATTCAACTCTGTCCCATGCCCGGGTCTTCCTCTTGAGTCAAGGATTTCCACAAGCTCCTCTAACTGAAAATGTATATTTTTACAATGTTCATGGACCTCGCTTTGCAAATGTCTCAGAAAGGAGTATAGGGGAACTGTTTGTAATCTATTTGCTACATGTCCCATAAGTGTATTTTCTTCTACTCGTCTAAGTAACAGGGAGCAGCCGAGCTTGCAACGCTTTCAGAGCCAATGCACCCGAGGGGAACAGAGACCCAACTCGCAGCCAAAGACCTCTACAGAGTCCCCGTTGGAACAGAAAGCATGGACCTAAGGATTTTACCTTCCAATTTGTCCAAAAATTGGACGTGTCGCCCGGAAAGAAGTTCCAATCCATAGAATAAAGCAGATATTCTCAGACTAATACTGAGAGGTCTTTGGGAGTCAATCCCCCAGAGAGATCGATTCCGTGGACAATGTGCGTTGTCCTGGAGAGAGTCAGCCATTTTTTCTTGCTCCCTCTTGTTTTACTGGTAGCAAGGTGCCTTGGCCCACAGATCTTCGACCAATCTAGCCAAATGAGGTCGATGACGATGAGTGTGACCTTTAACCTCCCCAGGGAGGCATCCTCACAAATGAGACCTGGCTCTGGGGCCAGTGCAATGCAGAGACTAGGAGGGAGCATCTTTCCACGAGTAGGAGAGCTGCGCCTTGAACCTTTATAGCTTGGCGTCAAAGCGATACTGCCAAAAGTGGATTAGGGCGAGGCCTCAAGGCGCTTCCCATTAACGATCGACTTAATGGTGCAAATGTTAGCACCAATGAGCATGTTAAAAAGTTGCGAATATTTGTTAAGGCAATTTTCATTTGAACCATATATTTAATTACAAATCATCCTGAAGGCCTTTGTCATGTGGGAGTTTGTCTATATTGTTCCCAACACTTTGCACACATTAGCAAAGGTTTTAATAACATGCCAGGTGTAGGAACCTGACCGGCGTGCTTTGAGAGCCTGCGATCCTCGCAGCACAACAGCGATTAGAGCACCCACCCAGTTCCACGCCTCGGCACCCGCGGGCACACCCTTGCCGACAGCGGGGTGCACCTGGCGCGCGCGTGCACCAATAGCTGGGCGCTCTCTCCCATGGAGCGGCCCAGGTTTGGTTTCACGGGCCCTGCCATGTTGGGGCAGGCCTGCTGCATGTTCAAGCGGGTGATCTAATGACTGGGCGAGGAGCAGAAGACGCCTGTGGGAGGAGGTTCCCTGTCAGCATCAAAGGACACCTCTGACAGCTTCACTGCACTCTCTCCCTCCCAGCACCACCACCCACTTCTGCACACCCGACTCAGAACCTCCATCGGGAGCACATGATGTGTGCGGTTCGGTGGCGCGGCCTCACACGGAGGAACAATGCATTGAGAAGTTCAGGTGTGAACTACAGATAGGGGACAGGGCCGGCTGAGGACTTGCCTGGGGTCCGGGAGTAGGGTGACCAGATTAAAAAAGTAAAAAACTGGGACAGGGCAACTAACATGAAAGTAGGACTAACTAACACAGGAAAGTGGCTGTCAAGGCACTACACTTCAGCAGTTGTTGTAGGAGAAGGAGGTTTAAGTCAAATAAAAACATATTATAATGCATTTATCACAAACGAACACTATCTTAAGTTGTAAAATGCAGCATTTCTTCTGTGTGAAGTTGTGCAATCATGCCTGCCAGCTATGAAGACTGACTACCAAAAACTGGGACCACTGCAGCTTCCAATGGGAACATAATCTTGAGAAAGGGGGACAGAGCACCAAATACCGGGACAGTCCTAGAAAAATAGGGACGTCTTGTCACCCTATCCTGGAGCACCATTACAATATGATGTTTAGGGGCCCTCTTGCGACAGTTTGAGAAATTGTGCACACAAAGGAATGCAACGAGGATGTTAACAGCTGCAGATTATCCCAGGCCAGCCGGTAGGGGAGAAACTAAGGGCACGATTCATTGGACTTTTAGTGTGGTGCAAAGTGACTTTGCCAACAAATACCCTGATTCACAGAGTGGTGCAAAGTGTATTTTTGCAGTGCAAAGTCACTTTGCACCACACTAAAAGTCCAATGAATCGGGCCCTAAATGTCCACTGCAAAGGTAGTAATGGCTCTTTGTCAGAAAACAGCAGAAAAAGGCAGTGGGGTGATAATGCTACTGGATGCTTGTCACCAGCAAAGGCAGCATGTAATGTACGCACCGCAAAGGGCATATTACATGTCATGATTAAAAGAAATATGTTGCTGTGTTGTGGAGCTGCCAACATGGGAGCAGCTGCTTGGGGCCTACTGAGTCCTGGCTTAGGGCTCATTTGAAGTGAAATGGTTGAAAGGCCCGTCTTCATCCTTGGCAGGGATCCAATAGGGACTTCCGCAGTGGCAATCACTGTGTGATCCTCGGACGATCTGTTTATCTCCCTGCCGTTTTCTGCAATACTAGGACAGATGAATGCGAGGACTTGACTGTTATTAAGTGCTTCATGAGAAAAAAGCAGGGACTTCGTCCTTCTAGAAAGAACTTGGGAAAGGGAACTCCACATGAGCCAGGCCAATGCTTCGGCTCCCCTGAAGAGGCCTGTTTATCATCTAGCTCAGGTGCCAGGCCACTGCTTCAGCTCCCCTGAAGAGGCCTGTTTATCATCTAGCTCAGGTGCCAGGCCACTGCTTCAGCTCCCCTGAAGAGGCCTGTTTATCATCTAGCTCAGGTGCCAGGCCAATGCTTCAGCTCCCCTGAAGAGGCCTGTTTATCATCTAGCTCAGGTGCCAGGCCAATGCTTCATCGCCCCTGAAGAGGCCTGTTTATCATCGAGCTCAGGTGCCAGGCCAATGCTTCAGCTCGCGTGAAGAGGCCTGTTTATCATCTAGCTCAGGTGCCAGGCCACTGCTTCAGCTCCCCTGAAGATGCCTGTTTATCATCTAGCTCAGGTGCCAGGCCAATGCTTCAGCTCCACTGAAGAGGCCTGTTTATCATCTAGCTCAGGTGCCCGGCCAATGCTTCAGCTCCCCTGAAGAGGCCTGTTTATCATCTAGCTCAGGTGCCAGGCCAATCCTTCAGCTCCACTGAAGAGGCCTGTTTATCATCTAGCTCAGGTGGCAGGCCAATGCTTCAGCTCCCCTGGAGAGGCCTGTTTATCATCTAGCTCAGGTGGCACGGCAACTGCAGCTCCCCTGAAGAGGCCTGTTTATCATCTAGCTCAGGTGCCAGGCCAATGCTTCAGCTCCCCTGAAGAGGCCTGTTTATCATCTAGCGCAAGTGCCAGGCCAATGCTGCAGCTCCTCTGAAGAGACCTGTTTATTATCTAGCTCAGCTGCCAGGCCAATGCTTCAGCTCCCCTGAAGAGGCCTGTTTATCATTTAGCTCAGGTGCCAGGCCAATGCTTCAGCTCCCCTGAAGAGGCCTGCTTATCATCTAGCTCAGGTGGCACGCCAATGCTTCAGCTCCCCTGAAGAGGCCTGTTTATCATCTAGCTCAGGTGGCATGCCAAGTGCAGCTCCCCTGAAGAGGCCTGTTTATCATCTAGCTCATGTGGCACGCCAACTGCAGCTCTACTGACAAGGCCTGTTTATCATCTAGCTAATGTGGCAGGCCAATGCTTCAGCTCCACTGAAGAGGACTGTTTATCATCTAGCTCAGGTGGCACACCACTTCTGCAGCTCCCCTGAAGAGGCCTGTTTATCCTCTAGCTCAGGTGGCACGCCAACCGCAGCCCCCCTAAAGAGGCCTGTTTATCATCTAGATCAGGTAGCATGCCAACTGCAACTCCCCTTAAGAGGCCTGTTTATCATCTAGCTCAGGTGGCAGGCCACTGCTTCAGCTCCCCTGAAGAGGCCTGTTTATCCTCTAGCTCAGGTGGCATGCCAACTGCAGCTCCCCCGAAGAGGCCTGTTTATCATCTAGCTCAGGTGGCACGCCAATGCTTCAGCTCTCCTGAAGAGGCCTGTTTATCATCTAGCTCAGGTGTCACGCCAACTGCAGCTCCCCTGAAGAGGTCTGTTTATCATCTAGCTCAGGTGGCACGCCAATGCTTCAGCTCCCCTGAAGAATCCTGTTTATCATCTAGCTCAGGTGGCATGCCAAATGCAGCTCCCCTAGAGAGGACGGTTTATCATCTAGCTCAGGTGGCACGCCAACTGCAGCTCCACTGACAAGGCCTGTTTATCATCTAACTCAGGTGGCAGGCCAACTGCAACTCCCCTTAAGAGGCCTGTTTATCCTCTAGCTCAGGTGGCACGCCAACTGTAGCTCCCCCGAAGAGGCCTGTTTATCATCTAGCTCAGGTGGCATGCCAAATGCAGCTCCCCTGGAGAGGCCTGTTTATCATCTACCTCAGGTGGCATGCCAATGCTTCAGCTCCCCTGAAGAGGCCTGTTTATCATCGAATTCAGGTGGCATGCCAACTACAGCTCCCCTGAAGAGGCCTGTTTATCATCGAGCTCGGGTGGCACGCCAACTGCAGCTCCACTGACAAGGCCTGTTTATCATCTAGCTAATGTGGCAGGCCAATGCTTCAGCTCCCCTGAAGAGGACTGTTTATCATCTAGCTCTGGTGGCACACCAACTGCAACTCCCCTTAAGAGACCTGTTTATCATCTAGCTCAGGTGGCACGCCAACTGCAGCTCCCCCGAAGAGGCCTGTTTATCATCTAGCTCAGGTGGCACGCCAATGCTTCAGCTCCCCTGAAGAGGCCTGTTTATCATCTAGCTCAAGTGGCAGCCAACTGCAGCTCCCCTGAAGAGTTCTGTTTATCATCTAGCTCAGGTGGCACGCCAATGCTTCAGCTCCCCTGAAGAGACCTGTTTATCATCTAGCTCAGTTGCCAGGCCAATGCTTCAGCTCCCCTGAAGAGGCCTGTGTATCATCTAGCTCAGGTGGCACTCCAACTGCAGCTCCTCTGAAGAGGCCTGTTTATCATCTAGCTCAGGTGGCATGCCAACTGCAGCTCCCCTGAAGAGGCCTGTTTATCATCTAGCTCAGGTGGCACGCCAACTGCAGCTCCCCTTAAGAGGCCTGTTTATCATCTAGCTCAGGTGGCATGCCAACTGCAACTCCCCCGAAGAGGCCTGTTTATCATCTAGCTGAGGTGGCATGCCAACTGCAGCTCCCCTGAAGAGGCCTGTTTATCATCTAGCTCAGTTGGCAGGCCAATGTTCAGCTCCCCTGATGAGGCCTCTGTATCATCTAGCTCGGGTGGCACGCCAACTGCAGCTCCCCTGACAAGGCCTGTTTATCATCTAGCTAATGTGGCAGGCCAATGCTTCAGCTCCCCTGAAGAGGACTGTTTATCATCTAGCTCTGGTGGCACGCCAACTGCAACTGCCCTTAAGAGACCTGTTTATCATCTAGCTCAGGTGGCACGCCAACTGCAGCTCCCCCGAAGAGGCCTGTTCATCATCTAGCTCAGGTGGCACGCCAATGCTTCAGCTCCCCTGAAGAGGCCTTTTTATCATCTAGCTCAGGTGGCACGCCAACTGCAGCTCCCCTGAAGAGTTCTGTTTATCATCTAGCTCAGGTGGCACGCCAATGCTTCAGCTCCCCTAAAGAGGCCTGTTTATCATCTAGCTCAGTTGCCAGGCCAATGCTTCAGCTCCGCTGAAGAGGCCTGTGTATCATCTAGCTCAGGTGGCACTCCAACTGCAGCTCCTCTGAAGAGGCCTGTTTATCATCTAGCTCAGGTGGCATGCCAACTGCAGCTCCCCTGAAGAGGCCTGTTTATCATCTAGCTCAGGTGGCACGCCAACTGCAGCTCCCCTTAAGAGGCCTGTTTATCATCTAGCTCAGGTGGCACGCCAACTGCAACTCCCCCGAAGAGGCCTGTTTATCATCTAGCTGAGGTGGCATGCCAACTGCAGCTCCCCTGAAGAGGCCTGTTTATCATCTAGCTCAGTTGGCAGGCCAATGCTTCAGCTCCCCTGATGAGGCCTCTGTATCATCTAGCTCAGGTGGCATGCCAAGTGCAGCTCCCCTGAAGAGGCCTGTTTATCATCTAGCTCAGGTGGCATGCCAACTGCAGCTCCCCTGGAGAGGCCTATTTATCATCTAGCTCAGGTAGCACGCCAACTGTAGCTCCTCCGAAGAGGCCTTTTTATCATCTAGCTTAGGCGGCACGCCAACTGCAGCTCCCCTGAAGAAGCCTGTTTATCATCTATCCCCGGTGGCAGGCCATTGCTTCAGCTCCCCTGATGAGGCCTGTTTATCATCTAGCTCAGGTGGCACGCCAACTGCAGCCCCCCTGAAGAGGCCTGTTTATCATCTAGATCAGGTGGCACGTCAACTGCAGCTCCCCTGAAGAAGCCTGTTTATCATCTAGCTCAGCTGGCAGGCCATTGCTTCAGCTGCCCTGATGAGGCCTGTTTTTCATCTAGCTCAGTTGGCACATCAACTGCAGCTCCACTGAAGAGGCCTATTTATCATCTAGCTCAGGTGGCACGCCAACTGCAACTCCCCTGAAAAGGTCTGTTTATCATCTAGCTCAGGTGGCACGTCAACTGCAGCTCCCCTGAAGAAGCCTGTTTATCATATAGCTCAGCTGCCAGGCCATTCCTTCAGCTTCCCTGATGAGGCCTGTTTATCACCTAGCTCAGGTAGCACACCAACTGCAGCTCCCCGGATGAGGCATGTTTATCAATTAAGCTCAGGTGGCACGCCAACTGCAGCTTCCCTGAATAGGCCTGCTTATCATCTAGCTCAGGTGGCACGCCAATGCTTCAGCTCCCCTGAGGAGGCCTGTTTATCATCTAGCTCAGGTGCCAAGCCAATCCTTCAGCTCCCCTGAAGAGGCCTGTTTTTTTTCTAGCTCAAGTGGCATGCCAAGTGCAGCTCCCCTGAAGAGGCCTGTTTATCATCTAGCTCAGGTGGCACGCCAAGTGCAGCTCCCCTGAAGAGGCCTGTTTATCATCTAGCTCAGTTGGAACGCCAACTGCAACTCCCCTGAAGAGGTCTGTTTATCATCTAGCTCAGGTTGCAGGCCAATTCTTCAGCTCCCGTGATGAGGCCTGTTTATCATCTAGCTCAGGTGCCAGGCCAATGCTTCATCTCCCCTGAAGAGGCCTGTTTATCATCTAGCTCAGGTGCCAGGCCAATGCTTCAGCTCGTGTGAAGAGGCCTGTTTATCATCTAGCTCAGGTGCCAGGCCACTGCTTCAGCTCCCCTGAAGATGCCTGTTTATCATCTAGCTCAGGTGGCATGCCAACTGCAGCTCCCCTGAAGAGGCCTGTTTATCATCGAGCTCGGGTGGCACGCCAACTGCAGCTCCACTGACAAGGCCTGTTTATCATCTAGCTAATGTGGCAGGCCAATGCTTCAGCTCCCCTGAAGAGGACTGTTTATCATCTAGCTCTGGTGGCACGCCAACTGCAACTCCCCTTAAGAGACCTGTTTATCATCTAGCTCAGGTGGCACGCCAACTGCAGCTCCCCCGAAGAGGCCTGTTTATCATCTAGCTCAGGTGGCACGCCAATGCTTCAGCTCCCCTGAAGAGGCCTGTTTATCATCTAGCTCAGGTGGCACGCCAACTGCAGCTCCCCTGAAGAGTTCTGTTTATCATCTAGCTCAGGTGGCACGCCAATGCTTCAGCTCCCCTGAAGAGGCCTGTTTATCATCTAGCTCAGTTGCCAGGCCAATGCTTCAGCTCCCCTGAAGAGGCCTGTGTATCATCTAGCTCAAGTGGCACTCCAACTGCAGCTCCTCTGAAGAGGCCTGTTTATCATCTAGCTCAGGTGGCATGCCAACTGCAGCTCCCCTGAAGAGGCCTGTTTATCATCTAGCTCAGGTGGAACGCCAACTGCAGCTCCCCTTAAGAGGCCTGTTTATCATCTAGCTCAGGTGGCACGCCAACTGCAACTCCCCTGAAGAAGCCTGTTTATCATCTAGCTGAGGTGGCATGCCAACTGCAGCTCCCCTGAAGAGGCCTGTTTATCATCTAGCTCAGTTGGCAGGCCAATGCTTCAGCTCCCCTGATGAGGCCTCTGTATCATCTAGCTCAGGTGGCATGCCAAGTGCAGCTCCCCTTAAGAGGCCTGTTTATCATCTAGCTCAGGTGGCATGCCAACTGCAGCTCCCCTGGAGAGGCCTATTTATCATCTAGCTCAGGTAGCACGCCAACTGTAGCTCCTCCGAAGAGGCCTTTTTATCATCTAGCTCAGGTGGCACGCCACCTGCAACTCCCCCGAAGAGGCATATTTATCATCTAGCTTAGGTGGCACACCAACTGCAGCTCCCCTGAAGAAGCCTGTTTATCATCTATCCCCAGTGGCAGGCCATTGCTTAAGCTCCCCTGATGAGGCCTGTTTATCATCTAGCTCAGGTGGCACGCCAACTGCAGCCCCCCTGAAGAGACCTGTTTATCATTTAGATCAGGTGGCACGTCAACTGCAGCTCCCCTGAAGAAGCCTGTTTATCATCTAGCTCAGCTGGCAGGCCATTCCTTCAGCTCCCCTGATGAGGCCTGTTCATCATCTAGCTCAGGTAGCACACCAACTGCAGCTCCCCTGATGAGGCATGTTTATCAATTAAGCTCAGGTGGCACGCCAACTGCAGCTTCCCTGAATAGGCCAGCTTATCATCTAGCTCAGGTGGCACGCCAATGCTTCAGCTCCCCTGAGGAGGCCTGTTTATCATCTAGCTCAGGTGCCAAGCCAATGCTTCAGCTCCCCTGAAGAGGCCTGTTTTTCTTCTAGCTCAAGTGGCATGCCAAGTGCAGCTCCCCTGAAGAGGCCTGTTTATCATCTAGCTCAGGTGGCACGCCAAGTGCAGCTCCCCTGAAGAGGCCTGTTTATCATCTAGCTCAGTTGGAACGCCAACTGCAACTCCCCTGAAGAGGTCTGTTTATCATCTAGCTCAGGTTGCAGGCCAATTCTTCAGCTCCCCTGATGAGGCCTGTTTATCATCTAGCTCAGGTGCCAGGCCAATGCTTTATCTCCCCTGAAGAGGCCTGTTTATCATCTAGCTCAGGTGCCAGGCCAATGCTTCAGCTCGTGTGAAGAGGCCTGTTTATCATCTAGCTCAGGTGCCAGGCCACTGCTTCAGCTGCCCTGAAGATGCCTGTTTATCATCTAGCTCAGGTGCCAGGCCAATGCTTCAGCTCCCCTGAAGAGGCCCGTTTATCATCTAGCTCAGGTAGCATGCCAAATGCAGCTCCCCTGAAGAGACCTGTTTATCATCTAGCTCAGGTGGCAGGCCAATGCTTCAGCTCCCCTGGAGAGGCCTGGTTATCATCTAGCTCAGGTGGCAGGCCAATGCTTCAGCTCCCCTGGAGAGGCCTGTTTATCATCTAGCTCAGGTGGCACAGCAACTGCAGCTCCCCTGAAGAGGCCTGTTTATCATCTAGCTCAGGTGCCAGGCCAATGCTTCAGCTCCCCTGAAGAGGCCTGTTTATCATCTAGCGCAAGTGCCAGGCCAATGCTTCAGCTCCCCTGAAGAGACCTGTTTATTATCTAGCTCAGGTGCCAGGCCAATGCTTCAGCTCCCCTGAAGAGGCCTGTTTATCATCTAGCTCAGGTGCCAGGCCAATGCTTCAGCTCCCCTGAAGAGGCCTGCTTATCATCTAGCTCAGGTGGCATGCCAATGCTTCAGCTCCCCTGAAGAGGCCTGTTTATCATCTAGCTCAGGTAGCATGCCAAGTGCAGCTCCCCTGAAGAGGCCTGTTTATCATCTAGCTCAGGTGGCACGCCAACTGCAGCTCTACTGACAAGGCCTGTTCATCATCTAGCTAATGTGGCAGGCCAATGCTTCAGCTCCCCTGAAGAGGACTGTTTATCATCTAGCTCAAGTAGCACACCACTGCTGCAACTCCCCTGAAGAGGCCTGTTTATCCTTTAGCTCAGGTGGCACACCAACCGCAGCCCCCCTAAAGAGGCCTGTTTATCATCTAGATCAGGTGGCATGCCAACTGCAACTCCCCTTAAGAGGCCTGTTTATCATCTAGCTTAGGTGGCAGGCCACTGCTTCAGCTCCCCTGAAGAGGCCTGTTTATCCTCTAGCTCAGGTGGCATGCCAACTGCAGCTCCCCCGAAGAGGCCTGTTTATCATCTAACTCAGGTGGCACGCCAATGCTTCAGCTCTCCTGAAGAGGCCTGTTTATCATCTAGCTCAGGTGTCACGCCAACTGCAGCTCCCCTGAAGAGGTCTGTTTGTCATCTAGCTCAGGTGGCACGCCAATGCTTCAGCTCCCCTGAAGAGGCCTGTTTATCATCTAGCTCAGGTGCCAGGCCAACTGCAGCTCCACAGAAGAGGCCTGTTTATCATCTAGCTCAGGTGGCATGCCAAATGCAGCTCCCCTGGAGAGGCCTGTTTATCATCTAGCTCAGGTGGCACGCCAACTGCAGCTCCACTGACAAGGCCTGTTTATCATCTAGCTAATGTGGCAGGCCAATGCTTCAGCTACCCTGAAGAGGACGGTTTATCATCTAGCTCAGGTGGCACGCCAACTTCAACTCCCCTTAAGAGGCCTGTTTATCATCTAGCTCAGGTGGCACGCCAACTGCAACTCCCCTTAAGAGGCCTGTTTATCCTCTAGCTCAGGTGGCACGCCAACTGTAGCTCCCCCGAAGAGGCCTGTTTTTCATCTAGCTCAGGTGCCAGGCCAATGCTTCAGCTCCCCTGAAGAAACCTGTTTATCATCTAGCTCAGGTGGCATGCCAACTGCAGCTCCTCAGAAGAGGCCTGTTTATCATCTAGCTCAGGTGGCATGCCAACTGCAGCTCCCCTGGAGAGGCCTGTTTATCATCTAGCTCAGGTGGCATGCCAACTGCAGCTCCTCAGAAGAGGCCTGTTTATCATCTAGCTCAGGTGGCATGCCAACTGCAGCTCCCCTGAAGAGGCCTGTTTATCATCGAGCTCGGGTGGCACGCCAACTGCAGCTCCACTGACAAGGCCTGTTTATCATCTAGCTAATGTGGCAGGCCAATGCTTCAGCTCCCCTGAAGAGGACTGTTTATCATCTAGCTCAGTTGGAACGCCAACTGCAACTCCCCTGAAGAGATCTGTTTATCATCTAGCTCAGGTTGCAGGCCAATTCTTCAGCTCCCCTGATGAGGCCTGTTTATCATCTAGCTCAGGTGCCAGGCCAATGCTTCATCTCCCCTGAAGAGGCCTGTTTATCATCTAGCTCAGGTGCCAGGCCAATGCTTCAGATCGTGTGAAGAGGCCTGTTTATCATCTAGCTCAGGTGCCAGGCCACTGCTTCAGCTCCCCTGAAGATGCCTGTTTATCATCTAGCTCAGGTGCCAGGCCAATGCTTCAGCCCCCTGAAGAGGCCTGTTTATCACCTAGCTAAGGTGCCAGGCCAATGCTTCAGCTCCCCTGAAGAGGCCTGTTTATCATCTAGCTCAGGTGCCAGGCCAATCCTTCAGCTCCCCTGAAGAGGCCTGTTCATCATCTAGCTCAGGTGCCAGGCCAATGCTTCAGCTCCCCTGAAGAGGCCTGTTTATCATCTAGCTCAGGTAGCATGCCACATGCAGCTCCCCTGAAGAGACCTGTTTATCATCTAGCTCAGGTGGCACGCCAACTGCAGCTCTACTGACAAGGCCTGTTTATCATCTAGCTAATGTGGCAGGCCAATGCTTCAGCCCCTGAAGAGGACTGTTTATCATCTAGCTCAGGTGGCACACCACTGCTGCAACTCCCCTGAAGAGGCCTGTTTATCCTTTAGCTCAGGTGGCACGCCAACCGCAGCCCCCTAAAGAGGCCTGTTTATCATCTAGATCAGGTGGCATGCCAACTGCAACTCGCCTTAAGAGGCCTGTTTATCATCTAGCTTAGGTGGCAGGCCACTGCTTCAGCTCCCCTGAAGAGGCCTGTTTATCCTCTAGCTCAGGTGGCATGCCAACTGCAGCTCCCCCGAAGAGGCCTGTTTATCATCTAACTCAGGTGGCACGCCAATGCTTCAGCTCTCCTGAAGAGGCCTGTTTATCATCTAGCTCAGGTGTCACGCCAACTGCAGCTCCCCTGAAGAGGTCTGTTTGTCATCTAGCTCAGGTGGCACGCCAATGCTTCAGCTCCCCTGAAGAGGCCTGTTTATCATCTAGCTCAGGTGCCAGGCCAATGCTTCAGCTCCCCTGAAGAATCCTGTTTATGATGTAGCTCAGGTGGCACGCCAACTGCAGCTCCACAGAAGAGGCCTGTTTATCATCTAGCTCAGGTGGCATGCCAAATGCAGCTCCCCTGGAGAGGCCTGTTTATCATCTAGCTCAGGTGGCACGCCAACTGCAGCTCCACTGACAAGGCCTGTTTATCATCTAGCTAATGTGGCAGGCCAATGCTTCAGCTCCCCTGAAGAGGACGGTTTATCATCTAGCTCAGGTGGCACGCCAACTTCAACTCCCCTTAAGAGGCCTGTTTATCATCTAGCTCAGGTGGCACGCCAACTGCAACTCCCCTTAAGAGGCCTGTTTATCCTCTAGCTCAGGTGGCACGCCAACTGTAGCTCCCCCGAAGAGGCCTGTTTTTCATCTAGCTCAGGTGCCAGGCCAATGCTTCCGCTCCCCTGAAGAATCCTGTTTATCATCTAGCTCAGGTGGCACGCCAACTGCAGCTCCACAGAAGAGGCCTGTTTATCATCTAGCTCAGGTGGCATGCCAAATGCAGCTCCCCTGGAGAGGCCTGTTTATCATCTAGCTCAGGTGTCATGCCAACTGCAGCTCCTCAGAAGAGGCCTGTTTATCATCTAGCTCAGGTGGCATGCCAACTGCAGCTCCCCTGAAGAGGCCTGTTTATCATCGAACTCGGGTGGCACGCCAACTGCAGCTCCACTGACAAGGCCTGTTTATCATCTAGCTAATGTGGCAGGCCAATGCTTCAGCTCCCCTGAAGAGGACTGTTTATCATCTAGCTCTGGTGGCACGCCAACTGCAACTCCCCTTAAGAGACCTGTTTATCATCTAGCTCAGGTGGCACGCCAACTGCAGCTCCCCTGAAGAGTTCTGTTTATCATCTAGCTCAGGTGGCACGCCAATGCTTCAGCTCCCCTGAAGAGGCCTGTTTATCATCTAGCTCAGTTGCCAGGCCAATGCGTCAGCTCACCTGAAGAGGCCTGTGTATCATCTAGCTCAGGTGGCACGCCAAATGCAGCTCCTCTGAAGAGGCCTGTTTATCATCTTGCTCAGGTGGCATGCCAACTGCAGCTCCCCTGAAGAGGCCTGTTTATCATCTAGCTCAGGTGGCACGCCAACTGCAGCTCCCCTTAAGAGGCCTGTTTATCATCTAGCTCAGGTGGCACGCCAACTGCAACTCCCCCGAAGAGGCCTGTTTATCATCTAGCTGAGGTGGCATGCCAACTGCAGCTCCCCTGAAGAGGCCTGTTTATCATCTAGCTCAGTTTGCAGGCCAATGCTTCAGCTCCCCTGATGAGGCCTCTGTATCATCTAGCTCAGGTGGCATGCCAAGTGCAGCTCCCCTGAAGACGCCTGTTTATCATCTAGCTCAGGTGGCATGCCAACTGCAGCTCCCCTGGAGAGGCCTATTTATCATCTAGCTCAGGTAGCAATCCAACTGTAGCTCCTCCGAAGAGGCCTTTTTATCATCTAGCTCAGGTGGCACGCCAACTGCAACTCCCCCGAAGAGGCCTGTTTATCATCTAGCTTAGGTGGCACGCCAACTGCAGCTCCCCTGAAGAAGCATGTTTATCATCTATCCCCGGTGGCAGGCCATTGCTTCAGCTCCCCTGATGAGGCCTGTTTATCATCTAGCTCAGGTGGCACGCCAACTGCAGCTCCACTGAAGAGGCATGTTTATCATCTAGCTCAGGTGGCACGCCAACTGCAACTCCCCTGAAGAGGTCTGTTGGTCATCTAGCTCAGCTGGCAGGCCATTGCTTCAGCTCCCCTGATGAGGCTTGTTTATCATCTAGCTCAGGTGGCACGTCAACTGCAGCTCCACTGAAGAGGCCTGTTTATCATCTAGCTCAGGTGGCAAACCAATTGCAACTCCCCTGAAGAGGTCTGTTTATCATCTAGCTCAGGTAGCACGACAACTGCAGCTCCCCTGAAGAAGCCTGTTTATCATCTAGCTCAGCTGGCAGGCCATTCCTTCAGCTCCCCTGATGAGGCCTGTTTATCATCTAGCTCAGGTAGCACACCAGCTGCAGCTCCCCTGATGAGGCATGTTTATCAATTAAGCTCAGGTGGCACGCCAACTGCAGCTTCCCTGAATAGGCCTGCTTATCATCTAGCTCAGGTGGCACGCCAATGCTTCAGCTCCCCTGAGGAGGCCTGTTTATCATCTAGCTCAGGTGCCAAGCCATTGCTTCAGCTCCCCTGAAGAGGCCTGTTTTTCCTCTAGCTCAAGTGGCATGCCAAGTGCAGCTCCCCTGAAGAGGCCTGTTTATCATCTAGCTCAGGTGGCACGCCAAGTGCAGCTCCCCTGAAGAGGCCTGTTTATCATCTAGCTCAGTTGGAACGCCAACTGCAACTCCCCTCAAGAGGTCTGTGTATCATCTAGCTCAGGTTGCAGGCCAATTCTTCAGCTCCCCTGATGAGGCCTGTTCATCATCTAGCTCAGGTGCCAGGCCAATGCTTCATCTCCCCTGAAGAGGCCTGTTTATCATCTAGCTCAGGTGCCAGGCCAATGCTTCAGCTCGTGTGAAGAGGCCTCTTTATCATCTAGCTCAGGTGCCAGGCCACTGCTTCAGCTCCCCTGAAGATGCCTATTTATCATCTAGCTCAGGTGCCAGGCCAATGCTTCAGCTCCCCTGAAGAGGCCTGTTTATCATCTAGCTCAGGTGCCAGGCCAATGCTTCAGCTCCCCTGAAGAGGCCTGTCATTCATCTAGCTCAGGTGCCAGGCCAATCCTTCAGCTCCCCTGAAGAGGCCTGTTCATCATCTAGCTCAGGTGCCAGGCCAATGCTTCAGCTCCCCTGAAGATGCCTGTTTATCACCTAGCTCAGGTAGCATGCCAAATGCAGCTCCCCTGAAGAGGCCTGTTTATCATCTAGCTCAGGTGGCAGGCCAATGCTTCAGCTCCCCTGGAGAGGCCTGTTTATCATCTAGCTCAGGTGGCAGGCCAATGCTTCAGCTCCCCTGGAGAGGGCTGTTTATCATCTAGCTCAGGTGGCACAGCAACTGCAGCTCCCCTGAAGAGGCCTGTTTATCATCTAGCTCAGGTGCCAGGCCAATGCTTCAGCTCCCCTGAAGAGACCTGTTTATCATCTAGCGCAAGTGCCAGGCCAATGCTTCAGCTCCCCTGAAGAGACCTGTTTATTATCTAGCTCAGGTGCCAGGCCAATGCTTCAGCTCCCCTGAAGAGGCCTGTTTATCATCTAGCTCAGGTGCCAGGCCAATGCTTCAGCTCCCCTGAAGAGGCCTGATTATCATCTAGCTCAGGTGGCAAGCAAATGCTTCAGCTCCCCTGAAGAGGCCTGTTTATCATCTAGCTCAGGTAGCATGCCAAGTGCAGCTCCCCTGAAGAGGCCTGTTTATCATCTAGCTCAGGTGGCACGCCAACTGCAGCTCTACTGACAAGGCCTGTTTATCATCTAGCTAATGTGGCAGGCCAATGCTTCAGCTCCCCTGAAGAGGACTGTTTATCATCTAGTTCAGGGGGCACACCACTGCTGCAGCTCCCCTGAAGAGGCCTGTTTATCCTTTAGCTCAGGTGGCACGCCAACCGCAGCCCCCCTAAAGAGGCCTGTTTATCATCTAGATCAGGTGGCATGCCAACTGCAACTCCCCTTAAGAGGCCTGTTTATCATCTAGCTCAGGTGCCAGGCCACTGCTTCAGCTCCCCTGAAGAGGCCTGTTTATCATCTAGCTCAGGTGTCACGCCAACTGCAGCTCCCCTGAAGAGGTCTGTTTGCCATCTAGCTCAGGTGGCACGCCAATGCTTCAGCTCCCCTGAAGAGGCCTGTTTATCATCTAGCTCAGGTGCCAGGCCAATGCTTCAGCTCCCCTGAAGAGGCCTGTGTATCATCTAGCTCAGGTGGCACGCCAACTGCAGCTCCTCTGAAGAGGCCTGTTTATCATCTAGCTCAGGTGGCACGCCAATGCTTCAGCTCCCCTGAAGAGGCCTGTTTATCATTTAGATCAGGTGGCACGTCAACTGCAGCTCCCCTGAAGAAGCCTGTTTATCATCTAGCTCAGCTGGCAGGCCATTCCTTCAGCTCCCCTGATGAGGCCTGTTCATCATCTAGCTCAGGTAGCACACCAACTGCAGCTCCCCTGATGAGGCATGTTTATCAATTAAGCTCAGGTGGCACGCCAACTGCAGCTTCCCTGAATAGGCCAGCTTATCATCTAGCTCAGGTGGCACGCCAATGCTTCAGCTCCCCTGAGGAGGCCTGTTTATCATCTAGCTCAGGTGCCAAGCCAATGCTTCAGCTCCCCTGAAGAGGCCTGTTTTTCTTCTAGCTCAAGTGGCATGCCAAGTGCAGCTCCCCTGAAGAGGCCTGTTTATCATCTAGCTCAGGTGGCACGCCAAGTGCAGCTCCCCTGAAGAGGCCTGTTTATCATCTAGCTCAGTTGGAACGCCAACTGCAACTCCCCTGAAGAGGTCTGTTTATCATCTAGCTCAGGTTGCAGGCCAATTCTTCAGCTCCCCTGATGAGGCCTGTTTATCATCTAGCTCAGGTGCCAGGCCAATGCTTTATCTCCCCTGAAGAGGCCTGTTTATCATCTAGCTCAGGTGCCAGGCCAATGCTTCAGCTCGTGTGAAGAGGCCTGTTTATCATCTAGCTCAGGTGCCAGGCCACTGCTTCAGCTGCCCTGAAGATGCCTGTTTATCATCTAGCTCAGGTGCCAGGCCAATGCTTCAGCTCCCCTGAAGAGGCCTGTTTATCATCTAGCTCAGGTAGCATGCCAAATGCAGCTCCCCTGAAGAGACCTGTTTATCATCTAGCTCAGGTGGCAGGCCAATGCTTCAGCTCCCCTGGAGAGGCCTGGTTATCATCTAGCTCAGGTGGCAGGCCAATGCTTCAGCTCCCCTGGAGAGGCCTGTTTATCATCTAGCTCAGGTGGCACAGCAACTGCAGCTCCCCTGAAGAGGCCTGTTTATCATCTAGCTCAGGTGCCAGGCCAATGCTTCAGCTCCCCTGAAGAGGCCTGTTTATCATCTAGCGCAAGTGCCAGGCCAATGCTTCAGCTCCCCTGAAGAGACCTGTTTATTATCTAGCTCAGGTGCCAGGCCAATGCTTCAGCTCCCCTGAAGAGGCCTGTTTATCATCTAGCTCAGGTGCCAGGCCAATGCTTCAGCTCCCCTGAAGAGGCCTGCTTATCATCTAGCTCAGGTGGCATGCCAATGCTTCAGCTCCCCTGAAGAGGCCTGTTTATCATCTAGCTCAGGTAGCATGCCAAGTGCAGCTCCCCTGAAGAGGCCTGTTTATCATCTAGCTCAGGTGGCACGCCAACTGCAGCTCTACTGACAAGGCCTGTTTATCATCTAGCTAATGTGGCAGGCCAATGCTTCAGCTCCCCTGAAGAGGACTGTTTATCATCTAGCTCAAGTAGCACACCACTGCTGCAACTCCCCTGAAGAGGCCTGTTTATCCTTTAGCTCAGGTGGCACGCCAACCGCAGCCCCCCTAAAGAGGCCTGTTTATCATCTAGATCAGGTGGCATGCCAACTGCAACTCCCCTTAAGAGGCCTGTTTATCATCTAGCTTAGGTGGCAGGCCACTGCTTCAGCTCCCCTGAAGAGGCCTGTTTATCCTCTAGCTCAGGGGGCATGCCAACTGCAGCTCCCCCGAAGAGGCCTGTTTATCATCTAACTCAGGTGGCACGCCAATGCTTCAGCTCTCCTGAAGAGGCCTGTTTATCATCTAGCTCAGGTGTCACGCCAACTGCAGCTCCCCTGAAGAGGTCTGTTTGTCATCTAGCTCAGGTGGCACGCCAATGCTTCAGCTCCCCTGAAGAGGCCTGTTTATCATCTAGCTCAGGTGCCAGGCCAACTGCAGCTCCACAGAAGAGGCCTGTTTATCATCTAGCTCAGGTGGCATGCCAAATGCAGCTCCCCTGGAGAGGCCTGTTTATCATCTAGCTCAGGTGGCACGCCAACTGCAGCTCCACTGACAAGGCCTGTTTATCATCTAGCTAATGTGGCAGGCCAATGCTTCAGCTACCCTGAAGAGGACGGTTTATCATCTAGCTCAGGTGGCACGCCAACTTCAACTCCCCTTAAGAGGCCTGTTTATCATCTAGCTCAGGTGGCACGCCAACTGCAACTCCCCTTAAGAGGCCTGTTTATCCTCTAGCTCAGGTGGCACGCCAACTGTAGCTCCCCCGAAGAGGCCTGTTTTTCATCTAGCTCAGGTGCCAGGCCAATGCTTCAGCTCCCCTGAAGAAACCTGTTTATCATCTAGCTCAGGTGGCATGCCAACTGCAGCTCCTCAGAAGAGGCCTGTTTATCATCTAGCTCAGGTGGCATGCCAACTGCAGCTCCCCTGGAGAGGCCTGTTTATCATCTAGCTCAGGTGGCATGCCAACTGCAGCTCCTCAGAAGAGGCCTGTTTATCATCTAGCTCAGGTGGCATGCCAACTGCAGCTCCCCTGAAGAGGCCTGTTTATCATCGAGCTCGGGTGGCACGCCAACTGCAGCTCCACTGACAAGGCCTGTTTATCATCTAGCTAATGTGGCAGGCCAATGCTTCAGCTCCCCTGAAGAGGACTGTTTATCATCTAGCTCAGTTGGAACGCCAACTGCAACTCCCCTGAAGAGATCTGTTTATCATCTAGCTCAGGTTGCAGGCCAATTCTTCAGCTCCCCTGATGAGGCCTGTTTATCATCTAGCTCAGGTGCCAGGCCAATGCTTCATCTCCCCTGAAGAGGCCTGTTTATCATCTAGCTCAGGTGCCAGGCCAATGCTTCAGATCGTGTGAAGAGGCCTGTTTATCATCTAGCTCAGGTGCCAGGCCACTGCTTCAGCTCCCCTGAAGATGCCTGTTTATCATCTAGCTCAGGTGCCAGGCCAATGCTTCAGCTCCCCTGAAGAGGCCTGTTTATCACCTAGCTCAGGTGCCAGGCCAATGCTTCAGCTCCCCTGAAGAGGCCTGTTTATCATCTAGCTCAGGTGCCAGGCCAATCCTTCAGCTCCCCTGAAGAGGCCTGTTCATCATCTAGCTCAGGTGCCAGGCCAATGCTTCAGCTCCCCTGAAGAGGCGTGTTTATCATCTAGCTCAGGTAGCATGCCACATGCAGCTCCCCTGAAGAGACCTGTTTATCATCTAGCTCAGGTGGCACGCCAACTGCAGCTCTACTGACAAGGCCTGTTTATCATCTAGCTAATGTGGCAGGCCAATGCTTCAGCCCCTGAAGAGGACTGTTTATCATCTAGCTCAGGTGGCACACCACTGCTGCAACTCCCCTGAAGAGGCCTGTTTATCCTTTAGCTCAGGTGGCACGCCAACCGCAGCCCCCTAAAGAGGCCTGTTTATCATCTAGATCAGGTGGCATGCCAACTGCAACTCGCCTTAAGAGGCCTGTTTATCATCTAGCTTAGGTGGCAGGCCACTGCTTCAGCTCCCCTGAAGAGGCCTGTTTATCCTCTAGCTCAGGTGGCATGCCAACTGCAGCTCCCCCGAAGAGGCCTGTTTATCATCTAACTCAGGTGGCACGCCAATGCTTCAGCTCTCCTGAAGAGGCCTGTTTATCATCTAGCTCAGGTGTCACGCCAACTGCAGCTCCCCTGAAGAGGTCTGTTTGTCATCTAGCTCAGGTGGCACGCCAATGCTTCAGCTCCCCTGAAGAGGCCTGTTTATCATCTAGCTCAGGTGCCAGGCCAATGCTTCAGCTCCCCTGAAGAATCCTGTTTATGATGTAGCTCAGGTGGCACGCCAACTGCAGCTCCACAGAAGAGGCCTGTTTATCATCTAGCTCAGGTGGCATGCCAAATGCAGCTCCCCTGGAGAGGCCTGTTTATCATCTAGCTCAGGTGGCACGCCAACTGCAGCTCCACTGACAAGGCCTGTTTATCATCTAGCTAATGTGGCAGGCCAATGCTTCAGCTCCCCTGAAGAGGACGGTTTATCATCTAGCTCAGGTGGCACGCCAACTTCAACTCCCCTTAAGAGGCCTGTTTATCATCTAGCTCAGGTGGCACGCCAACTGCAACTCCCCTTAAGAGGCCTGTTTATCCTCTAGCTCAGGTGGCACGCCAACTGTAGCTCCCCCGAAGAGGCCTGTTTTTCATCTAGCTCAGGTGCCAGGCCAATGCTTCCGCTCCCCTGAAGAATCCTGTTTATCATCTAGCTCAGGTGGCACGCCAACTGCAGCTCCACAGAAGAGGCCTGTTTATCATCTAGCTCAGGTGGCATGCCAAATGCAGCTCCCCTGGAGAGGCCTGTTTATCATCTAGCTCAGGTGTCATGCCAACTGCAGCTCCTCAGAAGAGGCCTGTTTATCATCTAGCTCAGGTGGCATGCCAACTGCAGCTCCCCTGAAGAGGCCTGTTTATCATCGAGCTCGGGTGGCACGCCAACTGCAGCTCCACTGACAAGGCCTGTTTATCATCTAGCTAATGTGGCAGGCCAATGCTTCAGCTCCCCTGAAGAGGACTGTTTATCATCTAGCTCTGGTGGCACGCCAACTGCAACTCCCCTTAAGAGACCTGTTTATCATCTAGCTCAGGTGGCACGCCAACTGCAGCTCCCCTGAAGAGTTCTGTTTATCATCTAGCTCAGGTGGCACGCCAATGCTTCAGCTCCCCTGAAGAGGCCTGTTTATCATCTAGCTCAGTTGCCAGGCCAATGCGTCAGCTCCCCTGAAGAGGCCTGTGTATCATCTAGCTCAGGTGGCACGCCAACTGCAGCTCCTCTGAAGAGGCCTGTTTATCATCTTGCTCAGGTGGCATGCCAACTGCAGCTCCCCTGAAGAGGCCTGTTTATCATCTAGCTCAGGTGGCACGCCAACTGCAGCTCCCCTTAAGAGGCCTGTTTATCATCTAGCTCAGGTGGCACGCCAACTGCAACTCCCCCGAAGAGGCCTGTTTATCATCTAGCTGAGGTGGCATGCCAACTGCAGCTCCCCTGAAGAGGCCTGTTTATCATCTAGCTCAGTTTGCAGGCCAATGCTTCAGCTCCCCTGATGAGGCCTCTGTATCATCTAGCTCAGGTGGCATGCCAAGTGCAGCTCCCCTGAAGACGCCTGTTTATCATCTAGCTCAGGTGGCATGCCAACTGCAGCTCCCCTGGAGAGGCCTATTTATCATCTAGCTCAGGTAGCAATCCAACTGTAGCTCCTCCGAAGAGGCCTTTTTATCATCTAGCTCAGGTGGCACGCCAACTGCAACTCCCCCGAAGAGGCCTGTTTATCATCTAGCTTAGGTGGCACGCCAACTGCAGCTCCCCTGAAGAAGCATGTTTATCATCTATCCCCGGTGGCAGGCCATTGCTTCAGCTCCCCTGATGAGGCCTGTTTATCATCTAGCTCAGGTGGCACGCCAACTGCAGCTCCACTGAAGAGGCATGTTTATCATCTAGCTCAGGTGGCACGCCAACTGCAACTCCCCTGAAGAGGTCTGTTGGTCATCTAGCTCAGCTGGCAGGCCATTGCTTCAGCTCCCCTGATGAGGCTTGTTTATCATCTAGCTCAGGTGGCACGTCAACTGCAGCTCCACTGAAGAGGCCTGTTTATCATCTAGCTCAGGTGGCAAACCAATTGCAACTCCCCTGAAGAGGTCTGTTTATCATCTAGCTCAGGTAGCACGACAACTGCAGCTCCCCTGAAGAAGCCTGTTTATCATCTAGCTCAGCTGGCAGGCCATTCCTTCAGCTCCCCTGATGAGGCCTGTTTATCATCTAGCTCAGGTAGCACACCAGCTGCAGCTCCCCTGATGAGGCATGTTTATCAATTAAGCTCAGGTGGCACGCCAACTGCAGCTTCCCTGAATAGGCCTGCTTATCATCTAGCTCAGGTGGCACGCCAATGCTTCAGCTCCCCTGAGGAGGCCTGTTTATCATCTAGCTCAGGTGCCAAGCCATTGCTTCAGCTCCCCTGAAGAGGCCTGTTTTTCCTCTAGCTCAAGTGGCATGCCAAGTGCAGCTCCCCTGAAGAGGCCTGTTTATCATCTAGCTCAGGTGGCACGCCAAGTGCAGCTCCCCTGAAGAGACCTGTTTATCATCTAGCTCAGTTGGAACGCCAACTGCAACTCCCCTCAAGAGGTCTGTGTATCATCTAGCTCAGGTTGCAGGCCAATTCTTCAGCTCCCCTGATGAGGCCTGTTCATCATCTAGCTCAGGTGCCAGGCCAATGCTTCATCTCCCCTGAAGAGGCCTGTTTATCATCTAGCTCAGGTGCCAGGCCAATGCTTCAGCTCGTGTGAAGAGGCCTCTTTATCATCTAGCTCAGGTGCCAGGCCACTGCTTCAGCTCCCCTGAAGATGCCTATTTATCATCTAGCTCAGGTGCCAGGCCAATGCTTCAGCTCCCCTGAAGAGGCCTGTTTATCATCTAGCTCAGGTGCCAGGCCAATGCTTCAGCTCCCCTGAAGAGGCCTGTCATTCATCTAGCTCAGGTGCCAGGCCAATCCTTCAGCTCCCCTGAAGAGGCCTGTTCATCATCTAGCTCAGGTGCCAGGCCAATGCTTCAGCTCCCCTGAAGATGCCTGTTTATCACCTAGCTCAGGTAGCATGCCAAATGCAGCTCCCCTGAAGAGGCCTGTTTATCATCTAGCTCAGGTGGCAGGCCAATGCTTCAGCTCCCCTGGAGAGGCCTGTTTATCATCTAGCTCAGGTGGCAGGCCAATGCTTCAGCTCCCCTGGAGAGGGCTGTTTATCATCTAGCTCAGGTGGCACAGCAACTGCAGCTCCCCTGAAGAGGCCTGTTTATCATCTAGCTCAGGTGCCAGGCCAATGCTTCAGCTCCCCTGAAGAGACCTGTTTATCATCTAGCGCAAGTGCCAGGCCAATGCTTCAGCTCCCCTGAAGAGACCTGTTTATTATCTAGCTCAGGTGCCAGGCCAATGCTTCAGCTCCCCTGAAGAGGCCTGTTTATCATCTAGCTCAGGTGCCAGGCCAATGCTTCAGCTCCCCTGAAGAGGCCTGATTATCATCTAGCTCAGGTGGCACGCAAATGCTTCAGCTCCCCTGAAGAGGCCTGTTTATCATCTAGCTCAGGTAGCATGCCAAGTGCAGCTCCCCTGAAGAGGCCTGTTTATCATCTAGCTCAGGTGGCACGCCAACTGCAGCTCTACTGACAAGGCCTGTTTATCATCTAGCTAATGTGGCAGGCCAATGCTTCAGCTCCCCTGAAGAGGACTGTTTATCATCTAGTTCAGGGGGCACACCACTGCTGCAGCTCCCCTGAAGAGGCCTGTTTATCCTTTAGCTCAGGTGGCACGCCAACCGCAGCCCCCCTAAAGAGGCCTGTTTATCATCTAGATCAGGTGGCATGCCAACTGCAACTCCCCTTAAGAGGCCTGTTTATCATCTAGCTCAGGTGCCAGGCCACTGCTTCAGCTCCCCTGAAGAGGCCTGTTTATCATCTAGCTCAGGTGTCACGCCAACTGCAGCTCCCCTGAAGAGGTCTGTTTGCCATCTAGCTCAGGTGGCACGCCAATGCTTCAGCTCCCCTGAAGAGGCCTGTTTATCATCTAGCTCAGGTGCCAGGCCAATGCTTCAGCTCCCCTGAAGAGGCCTGTGTATCATCTAGCTCAGGTGGCACGCCAACTGCAGCTCCTCTGAAGAGGCCTGTTTATCATCTAGCTCAGGTGGCACGCCAATGCTTCAGCTCCCCTGAAGAGGCCTGTTTATCATCTAGCTCAGGTGCCAGGCCAATTCTTCAGCTCCCCTGAAGAGGCCTGTGTATCATCTAGCTCAGGTGGCACGCCAACTGCAGCTCCTCTGAAGAATCCTGTTTATCATCTAGCTCAGGTGGCACGCCAACTGCAGCTCCACAGAAGAGGCCTGTTTATCATCTAGCTCAGGTGGCATGCCAAATGCAGCTTCCCTGGAGAGGCCTGTTTATCATCTAGCTCAGGTGGCACGCCAACTGCAGCTCCACTGACAAGGCCTGTTTATCATCTAGCTAATGTGGCAGGCCAATGCTTCAGCTCCCCTGAAGAGGACGGTTTATCATCTAGCTCAGGTGGCACGCCAACTGCAACTCCCCTTAAGAGGCCTGTTTATCATCTAGCTCAGGTGGCAGGCCACTGCTTCAGCTCCCCTGAAGAGCCCTGTTTATCCTCTAGCTCAGGTGGCACGCCAACTGTAGCTCCCCCGAAGAGGCCTGTTTTTCATCTAGCTCAGGTGCCAGGCCACTGCTTCAGCTCCCCTGAAGAGGCCTGTTTATCCTCTAGCTCAGGGTGCATGCCAACTGCAGCTCCTCTGAAGAGGCCCGTTTATCATCTAGCTCAGGTGGCATGCCAACTGCAGCTCCTCTGAAGAGGCCTGTTTATCATCTAGCTCAGGTGGCATGCCAACTGCAGCTCCCCTGAAGAGGCCTGTTTATCATCTAGTTCAGGTGGCACGCCAATGCTTCAGCTCCCCTGAAGAGGACTGTTTATCATCTAGCTCAGGTGCCAGGCCAATGCTTCAGCTCCCCTGGAGAGGCCTGTGTATCATCTAGCTCAGGTGGCGCGCCAATGCTTCAGCTCCTCTGAAGAGGCCTGTTTATCATCTAGCTCAGGTGCCAAGCCAATGCTTCAGCTCCCCTGAAGAGGCCTGTTTTTCTTCTAGCTCAAGTGGCATGCCAAGTGCAGCTCCCCTGAAGAGGCCTGTTTATCATCTAGCTCAGGTGGCACGCCAACTGCAGCTCCCCTTAAGAGGCCTGTTTATCATCTAGCTCAGGTGGCACGCCATTGCTTCAGCTCCCCTGATGAGGCCTGTTTATCATCTAGCTCAGGTGGCACGCCAACTGCAGCTCCACTGAAGAGGCCTGTTTATCATCTAGCTCAGGTGGCACGCCAACTGCAACTCCCCTGAAGAAGCCTGTTTATCATCTAGCTCAGCTGGCAGGCCATTCCTTCAGCTCCCCTGATGAGGCCTGTTTATCATCTAGCTCAGGTAGCACACCAACTGCAGCTCCCCTGATGAGGCATGTTTATCAATTAAGCTCAGGTGGCACGCCAACTGCGGCTTCCCTGAATAGGCCTGCTTATCATCTAGCTCAGGTGGCACGCCAATGCTTCAGCTCCTCTGAAGAGGCCTGTTTATCATCTAGCTCAGGTGCCAAGCCAATGCTTCAGCTCCCCTGAAGAGGCCTGTTTTTCTTCTAGCTCAAGTGGCATGCCAAGTGCAGCTCCCCTGAAGAGGCCTGTTTATCATCTAGTTCAGGTGGCACGCCAAGTGCAGCTCCCCTGAAGATGCCTGTTTATCATCTAGCTCAGTTGGAACGCCAACTGCAACTCCCCTGAAGAGGTCTGTTGATCATCTAGCTCAGGTTGCAGGCCAATTCATCAGCTCCCCTGATGAGGCCTGTTTATCATCTAGCTCAAGTGGCACACCAACTGCAACTCCCCTGAAGAGGCCTGTTTATCATCTAGCTCAGGTGGCACGCCAAGTGCAGCTCCCCTGAAGAGGCCTGTTTATCATCTAGCTCAGTTGGAACGCCAACTGCAGCTCCCCTGAAGAAGCCTGTTTATCATCTAGCTCACTTGGCAGGCCAATGCTTCGGCTCCCCTGATGAGGCCTGTTTATCATCTAGCTCAGGTGCCAGGCCAATGCTGCAGCTCCCCTGAAGAGGCCTGTTTATCATCTAGCTCAGGTGCCAGGCCAATGCTTCCGCTCCCCTGAAGAGGCCTGTTTACCATCTAGCTCAGGTGGCACGCCAACTGCAGCTTCCCTGAAGAAGCCTGTTTATCATCTAGCTCAGGTGCCAGGCCAATGCTGCAGCTCCCCTGAAGAGTCCTGTTTATCATCTAGCTTAGGTGCCAGGCCAATGCTACAGCTCCTCTGAAGAGGCCTGTTTATCATCTAGCTCAGCTGCCAGGCCAATGCTGCAGCTCCCCTGAAGAGGCCTGTTTATCATCTAGCTCAGGTGGCACGCCAAGTGCAGCTCCCCTCAAGAGGCCAGTTTATCATCTAGCTCAGGTGGCACGCCAAGTACATCTCCCCTCAAGAGGCCTGTTTATCATCTAGCTCAGGTGGCACGCCAACTGCAGCTCCCCTGAAGAGGCCTGTTTATCATCTAGCTCAGGTGGCACGGCAACTCAAATCCAAAGAAAATGGCCAACTTCACTTGAATTGTGAAAAACAGGAGACGGCAAGCTAGGCCGGCTTGAGAACAGCACCCACCAGCCTCCCTGCTCTGAGGCTTCTATCGCCAGATTTCAGGGGGGCTTTACCTTGAAACACTCCCTTTGTAAGGGTGCACAGGCCCAGAAGGAACACTAGGGGGCACGAGAGTAGCTCTAGTCCCGAGGCCTGCAACCTGCAGCTCTCCAGATGTTTGGGTTGGAGACCCCATGACCCCTCACCATTGGCTATGCTGGCTAGGGTGGAGACCTCCATGACCCCTCACCATTGGCCATGCTGGCTAGGTTGGAGACCTCCATGACCCCTCACCATTGGCCATGCTGGCTAGGTTGGAGACCTCCATGACCCCTCCCCATTGGCTATGCTGGCTAGGGTGGAGGCCCATGACCCCTCACCATTGGCTATGCTGGCTAGGGTTCAGACCCCCATGACCCCTCACCATTGGCTATGCTGGCTAGGGTGGAGACCCCATGAGCCCTCACCATTGGCTATGCTGGCTAGGGTGGAGACCCCATGACCCCTCACCATTGGTTATGCTGGCTATGGTGGAGACCCCATGACCCCTCCCCATTGACTATGCTGACTAGGGCTGAATGGGATTGTGATGGGGCTGTGATCCAAACCATCTGAAGTGCCAACATTTGCAGACCCCTGCTCTAGTCAGGCGTACTGCACATTTCCTAACCATCGCACATCATAGTGCAAAGCATGGCTTTGTCCAGGGCACAACATCCAAATTAAACCCTTCTATTGGCTATGCCATCACCTCTTTGATTTTGTTTTGTCCCTTTGAGTGGGACGGGTATGCCCAGGCATGGGTCCCGTGCCTGCTGGGCCTAGAGACCCAAGCTACTCCTCACTGATGAGGCCCAACAAGGCCGAAACATGTCTGACGATGCTTGTGGTCTCGTGCAGAAGGGATGTGACATAGCAGTTTGGGCTGGACTGCCCCTTTTTGGGGTTGGACCAAGTCTGATTTGCATATGGTCTTTCCCCTTCTGTAATGGCTTGGCAGGCGAAGAACGATGGTCTGGAGGGTTGCCCAGAGCAACGCCAGAGGTTAAGATTCATTCTAAACCTTCCAGCCATCACCTCCTGTGTTTTGCTGTTCCTGTGTTACCATCACAGAAATACCTGTGTCTTCTTATCCTCTCAGGCACCGCATGCCTCATACCTATAGTCTCTGTCTCTCGCTGTTTATCTTTCCCTCGTGTATCTCTCTCTATCTGTATGTCTCTCTCGTCTTTCTCTCTTCCCCTCACCATTGGCTATGCTGGCTGGGGCTGAATGGGGTTCTGTTTTCTCTGTCATTTCTTTCTCTTCCCCCTCTCTCTCTTTCTCTCTCTTCAATCTCTTTCGGTTGTTTCCCCCCTCTCTCACTTGTATTTTTTTTTTAACCTGCTTAAATTTGGTATCGACGCGTAAAATAATCGAAATTAGAGATAATGCATGGAGAGAATAAAGGACTTGCAGGTTTTTGTGTCAGTATTGTTCAATTGCAAACTTTGAAACACATGTTATTAAACTGTTTATTTTGGACAACTGCTGCAGAAATAGGAATTGTTATCAGCAGAGGTGGTGTGACAGCTTATGTTTTCTTATGGACAAAATCAGTGGATTGCGGCAGTTGTGCACTACTTAAAGGACATTTTGGGCCTGATTCATGGAACAGTGCACATTTTTCCTGCAATTGCAGCGCACTGATGAATGACACTGTTTGAGCCTGCAAGCGAGAATAAAAAATGCGCCCCACGCGTATTCATGGAAGTGACTGCGCAAAGTAACAGTATATGCAAGTCGTGCCCAGAGTGCCCCAACACACCCCCACACAAAGCAAAAACAGCCAGAACAGCTACCTTTGCGTACACCCCCGCATGCGAATAGACGCACCCTTCAAACAATGTGTGGGGTGCCCTGCATGCGGGGCTGCATCTCGGGGACCCTGCGAGGGGTCGCCCGCAACTGTAACCAACACCCTGAGGGCATGCGTACAGTTTCACAGAAAGCATTTATTTTCCTGGTCAAACTGCATGCAAACTCCCATAAATAGTCCCTGCACCCGGCTACGCTGCATACACGCACCCCTAAGTATTATCGGAATGCCGTCTGCGTGCACACACCTCTAGATCCAACATTCAAACTCACCGCCAGAGTTGCGATTCCTACACTCAAGTCCACACGTCCGCTTCCGGGTGGCGGAGTTTTCGTGGACACTGCCGTGTGGGCATTTCAAAGGCTAGAGGTTGTGCATTCACATCCATGAATACGCTTTGTCATGCACATTTGTGGGCATGCTATTGACTGCATGCGGTCCGTCCCTCATAACTGCCACTTTTTGGCATGTTCTTCCCCATTTTGCGTGTTCCGCCCCCTATTCTGGCCACACATGGCAGGCCCACCCCCTTCATGGAGTCTTGCGCAAGGCACTCAGCCGCTCGCAAAGCCATGCCGAGCCTGCACGAACTCCACGCAATTCCCGGAGAAGTCCTGTGCCGTCGGTTCCATGAATCGGCAAGCAGTGTTTTGCACGCAGTTTGACGCAGAAATTCCCTATTTTACACGCAAATCATTCCATGAATCGGGCCCTTTATCTTTAACATTTGCAATGTGACTTGAATATACACCGGGGTGAGGTCCTCCTGATCATCAGGCCCAGGACGCCTTTTTGGGATTGCATTGGGGTATCGTTCCACTGCACATAAGAGAGCAGTTATTTGGAAGTCATCTGAGCAATGCAATGAGGCGCCTGTTGTGCTGGTTGTGTAATTGGGTGGGTTGGGAAGGCGCCTCTTGTTGGGCACTCTTAAGTTGCCGTGCCACGTTTGGTTAGAAGTTGCAGACACTGTACCCTTATTGCTTTCTTTTCTATACACCTTTACTTGCCTCGCCATGCCAGCCATATATAAGTATAGTCAGCGTATAGCGTGTCAGAAGGAGGGCGAGAACATTGCTTTTTGAATTTATTTGTGTTTTTCTGACTTGAAGCCTTATAACCTTCCATCCGAAAACAATAGATGGTTATTGTTGGTTTTGATAATTTGCTTTGCTCAGTAAGACAAGTGTTAACTTTCCTATCACAAATTCAAAGAATCCTTGTAAGGTTTTTAAAAAGCCTCAGATTTTAATGTTAGTACAATACAATAATCCACTTTTTGATGGCTGGTTTTGCAAGAAGCAAAGCCCCTGCTCTCCTGTAAGACATCTTATTTTCCTGCGGGCAAGCAACTGTCAGCAACGGCTGGGGTGCCTCTGGCAAAAGCATTTCTGTCTACCCAGCACTCGCCCACATAGAGGGGGGGAGGTCGGGCGAGGAAGAGAGAGACAGAGAAAGAGACTAGCGACAGAGGGATACAAAGGGGGCCTAGAGAGCGCTTGATCAATGTATCACACACCACCGGATCCAGCTGGAAATGCATATTTTTGACAAAACATCCAAATGCGTTCGTGAATAAAGCGCGGACAAACCTTTAATTGTTGAGCACGAGCGCCACCTTCTGCACACACATAGGACAACATCAAACGATTGTAGTCAGGCCTATTTATTGAACATTTGGACATTTTGCCATTTAAAAGTTATTTTAAAGCAGCCACCCTCCATTCTTAATCTACAAATTTAGAAACAATCCTCTAAATGTCTACACACGTGGCCCCTTTGCATCTTTTATAAAACAGCCAGGATGAGAGAGTCGAATCATTTATGAGGCCCCTAAAGCAGAGCTGATCGCCTCTAGGCACTGAATACGGTATGAAGCCATTATTGTATGCCTGTTTATTAGTCGCCTGCCCCAGACTCACCTCTAGGCGCTGAGTACGGTATGAACATGCATGTTTCTATTGAATTATTGGTATACTAGTGTACAAGCCCGTGTACACAGGCCAAGGTGCCGGTTTTCATTAACACACTAGGACCACTGTATATCTTAAGCCTACAGCTTCCTCTAGTGGTGACAATAGGTGAAGCTATGCAAATTGGACCACTGTATTTCCTAAGCCTACAGCTCCCTCTAGTGGTGACAATAGGTGAAGCTATGCAAATTGGACCACTGTATTTCCTAAGCCTACAGCTCCCTCTAGTGGAGCATTCTGTGCATTCGGGCAGCCTCTACTGCGCATGACGGCCTCGGACAAACATACATCTGCCCTTTTATATTGTTAAAATTGTGGCGGGCACATGTTGTGCCCCATTAAAATAAATGAACTTAGTGAGAAACAAAATACAAAGATTGCTTCGTTTAGTTTGGCAATTTCTTTTTACACACAGGCATTCTATTGGGCCAGGGAGCTTTTTCATGTCAAATGTTGCCAGTAGTGGTTTGTGGAGACCCAGTTCTTGCGGGGGGCTGTGTGGTGCTGGGGGGAGTCAGTCTGCCTTTGCATAGAATGTAGCACCCTCCAATCAAAGAAGGCAGAACATGTATTGGATGGGAATAAGGGAGGTGTTATGGACTTTCCTAAAGATGTGATGTTGGGAGAGGATAAGATTTTATGGGAAAGATATCACAGATTGTAAACACCTGCGCCCAGTGGGGGATGTTTTATATAACGGCGCAAGTGGAGAGTTGGGAAAGCACCAACATACATTCAACATGTTCAACCCATAACACAGAAAGACACAATCTATATTCTTGCATGAGCTCCCACTATGTAATGTCATGTGACATTAGTATAGCGCCTAACAGGTAGTGACGTGGTCTCGAAGAGCTTTGGTGGTCTGCGAATTCAGCAGACAGTAGTCTGAGCATACATGATGAATAGTACATTGCATGGCAGGAGAAGCACATTACAAGATACGGTGCATTTGTGATTGCAGGCAAAACACATCCTGTTGGCAGAGGCGGCTGAGACTGTGACATTTCATTGCAGGCACATTTGGCAGACCCACATTTGGGTACACAATTGCAGGAACATTACTTGTTAAACTTTGAAGACTTCCCAAACTGTGCTGTTGCATTGTATTCACACCCTCATCCTTTCAATTCTTAGCCAGGCTGAATTTGGGGGAGAAGGTGTAATAGATGGGGCCTTCCTTGCCCCCCACACACCTCCAGTAGCCTTTATTGTGGGAATACTTTTCCCTGTAAGTGAGGCTAAGGGGGCCCTTTGGGGCCACAAGGATGACACCGTTTTCTGTTGACCTCTTCCTTTTATTAATGCTTGATGCTGAAAGCATGGTGGCTTAAATGCAGAAGACGCTGCGACGAATATCTCTATAATGAGTGGGTCGACTGGGGCTCTTGGTGGGTCGAGGGGGGCCGTTGATCGCAAGACGACTTTGCCAGTGTCACATTCAATGCGAGAGGCTAATGTCACATTTCAAACTTCAGCAGTGAAACAAATAGTTCCCCGGTGTTTTTTTTCCAGAACCTTCTTCTCAGCACTCTCTCCCATGATGTTTTGGGGAGAGGGGAGGAGTAATAGTTACAAAGGCCTTTTTTACGCAACCTTTTCGTTTCCTAGTCGGTGACGTCCTGCTCTGACTAGAGATCGACTGTCTGGTAGAGCATGGGCCGACCACAGCAAGATCCTGGGTTCAACCTGCCTCTAGTGCAGGTGAAAGCGCAAAGGCACGGAGAAGTGCAAGCGAGATGCAGGTGACTTTTTTCAAGCGAGCAGATCTGTGTTTGGGAAAGTTTACCAGTGTGGCCTAATTGTACTAATGGGATTGCTAATTTTGTAGGTTATGTGGCAGGAGAGTGGACCGCAGAGGGGCGCGGTAGATAGGTTAGTACCATGCGACGGCCCAGTCTTAGAAAGGAGGTGTTGGGCACAGGTGCCAAGGTTGCAGGCCTTTGCCCGGTAAGCATTAGAATGGGTACAAGGAACATTGCATGGTCATGTAAGACGTAACATCGCTGTAATGGTGTGTGCTCGGGAGAGTGGGAGCAGTTCAGGAACGTGCGGTGGCAGCTGCAATGGCAGGTCGGAGGTTCCATTAGGATGTCTGTGTGGTCCAGGTAAACCATGCACACAGCAAAGAAGGGTGTAATTACTGTTCCAGGTAAGACTTGCGTATTGGAAAGGCAAGTTCTGAAGGATTATCAGTACGATCGGGGTGCACCGTCCAAGATGGAAGGGCGGCAGCCATGCCAATTTTGGTGCATCAGGTGCTTCATGGTGGTCACCACATCGGTGTATACTGCAATACATGGTTGAATTAGGATATCTGCCTGGTGCAGGGAAATGTGGAGTAATGCAGAGAGGGGTGAATTAGCAGCTCCAGGTAAGGCATGCACGTTCCGGAAGGAATATTGGTAAGCACAGTGGAAAGGCAGCCGTTCAGGAGGATATTGTGGCAGCTGGTGACGTGGACCAGACACCCTGGGAGCGTATGCTCACGCCAGGAATTAGGTCCAGGTATCAGCATAGATGTGGAGGAGGAATGATACCCCAGGGCAATAGGGGCCGGCAGCACCATGGTAATCAACACAGGGAGTTCCTTCCCTCCCCAATCAAGGTGTCACACAACAAACGGTTTAATGTCAGTTCTTTGTTCAACCCTATCTCCAATTCATCTAATACCTCTTGGATCCATCCCCCTTAGCTACCAGCAAGCCAAGAACCAAGCGGTTATACAGGAAATATATGTAGGTTTATTTGGATTAAATGTTACGAAACTCGCACTGAAATGTCAAACACCACTTTATCCTAGGCACAACACAATAAACTTCTCTCAACATAAATAAAGAACAAACGTGAGTTGAAAATAACACAAACCACAATTCTTTACTTTCTACAAATAACAGTTCAAGAAATAGTTGGCGCTGGTCAGTTAACACAATTTATAGATGTAGTGCTATGCAGTTTTGACTTTCATGCATGCTTAAAAGGCTAGCGGTTTATTTTTACAAATGTGTGCAACTGCATATGGCAATTATTATTTCACCCACACTTTCGCTTTTAAAATAAACACAGGTGATTTAACGGTTTGTTTTTCAGACCCTGCAAACTATGGTGTGGGTTGGGGAAGTCTAACAGAAAAATTGGAATGATCTGGGAATTTGGGATTTCTACGCCCCTCCACTGAAAGGCCTGTGCTGGGGAAGCTGGATGGTAAAATTGGGATGATTTGAGAATTTAGGATTTTCATTCCCGCTCCCACTTAAAGGCTTGTGTTAGGGGAAAGATGGACAGAAAAAATGGGACTGATTTAAGAACAAGTACAATCCTCTTCCTTAAAGAAGTCAGGGTGAACAGGACAAAAGGGTTGCCCAATTAAATGATAGGCTATCGATTTTCAGTGCACACTCAACTTAGTGGCCTCTGTACCTAATACGCACTCATGCACTGGAGGTGCACTGTTCTGTAATGTGGTAAACTAGGGCTGGCCGCTCTCTCACTGCCTGCGTGCTCTCGTATCGTCTGTCCTCCTCCCCCACTCCCTCCTACTCCATGGTGCTCTCTATCTCGCCTATCTTCTCTAACTGCTTCTCTATTGACTACCCTGCTCTCCTCACTAAATCTGGTAGGAAAAAGTTTAAAAAGGATATCCTGGTCTCCAACCCAGGTCTCCCTATCGCTGACACCTACACTAGTGCCTGCTCCAAGGAAACTCTCACTGACATCCTCTTTTTCGTGCCTTTGCCTGACCTATGGACCCTTCATATGGTCTCTGTGCTCTCTCCTTTCTCCTCTTCTCCCATTAATGGTGGCACCCATTGGGATGTCCTCTTGGCCTCCTTCCACTCCTCTAAGGCCATCATTAATGTCTACGCTAACGGGACCGTCTTGGTCCAAGGCCCTCAGGCCAACCTTCACCTTTTTGACAGACGCTTCCCATGCCTCATTAACTTCCTTTCCTCTCCTGCTGTCCCCCCTCCTCTGTCCTCGGCTACCTTGCATCTACCCTCCCTCCCTGCCCCCTCTCTTGCTCCTTCTTCACCTCCTTCTTCTACACCTCCACAGGGCGTACCTCTGATCTCTACCCCTCCCCGGAAGTCCTTCAAGGATGGCAACCTTCTCCACATTGCCACTCTTAACTCTCGCTCTGCAATCAAGCATTCTTCTGATATCTGTCACCTTCTTGAGGAACTGGACCTTGACGTCCTCGGTCTCACTGAGACATGGTTCACGGCCAGCTCTGTCACCAGCTTTGACACACTCCTACCTGACGGCTACAAGATCCTCTCCGTGCCCAGGCCCAACCGTGCAGGGGGGGGTGTAGCCCTTATCTTCCCTGAGTGGATTCCTGCCACTGTCACTCCTACGCAGTCATACTCCTCTTTTGAATGCCTTGTCTGCCGTCTCTCTCTCTCTCCTAGCCATTCCCTTACCGTGGCTACTATCTATTGGCCACCTGGTCAAATCTCCTCCTTCCTCTCCGAGTGGGCTGACCTCTCCTCCTCACTCCTGTCCTCAACAACTCAACTCCTCTTTCTTGGTGACTTCAACATCCACTTGGATGTCTCCTGTCCCCCCACGAGACTCTTTCGTGACCTCTGCGACTCTCTCTCACTCTTTATTCTCCCGTCTGGGCCTACTCATTCTGCAGGGCACACTCTTGATGCTCTGATCTCTTCTGACCTTCCCCTCTCCGTCCCTCTCTCCACTCCTCTCTCCTGGAGTGATCACTTTCTCCTATCCTCCCTCATCACCTTCCCAACCCCACTGACAAAGCCACCCTCACCACTGCCACCCACCTTCTCGGTCATCCGACCCATGAAGCGCGTGTCCCTTGAGGCTTTCGCTACCACCTTTGCACCCCCCCTCCCCATTCGGCTGACTCCCACCCTGACACTGCCCTCTCCACGCTTCACTCTGCTATATCTGATACTCTCGATATCCTTGCCCCTGTCATGAGAATCCGCCTGAAGCCTAAAGCCAAATGTAACTCCTGGTATGACTCGGAGCTCGTTACTCTTAAACGCAAGTGCAGGGTGGCAGAGAGGAAATGGCGTGCTTCATGTTCATCCTCTGACAAACTGGCCTGCCGCCTGCTCCAAAGGCAATACCGTCTCTCCGTTCTCTCCAAGAAGAGAGCCCTTATCCAAGCCCGCATCTCTGCGGCATCTAACAACTCGGCCGAACTCTTTAAAATCTGCAAGGAGCTTGCCAACCCTGCTGCAGTCTCTACCTCTCCTGTCCCCTCCCAGGCCCTCTGCACTGCACTTGCCTCTCACTTCATCTCTAAAACTCAGGACATCCTGTCCTCACTCTCCTCCTATCACCTCCCTCCCTCTCTTCCTGGCTCTTCCTCTGGCCCTTCTACAGCCACCCCTCCTCCCTCCTTCTCTGCCTTTCCCCTTTTCTCTGCTGATGAGGTTTCCAGACAAGTCCGATCTATGAAAGTCTCATCCAAACAGGTTCACCCCTGTTCCTCCAAAACTATCAAGGACCACATTGACGCCCTGGCTCCTGCCCTGGCTGACTTTTGCAACCACTCCTTCGCCTCTGGAGTCTTCCCATCCCCCCTTAAGCACTCCCTTGTGCACCCTCTTCTTTAGAAACCCTCTTCTGACCCCTCCTGCCCGGCTAACTATCGCCCAATCTCCATCACTCCCTTCCTGGGCAAGCTCCTGGAGAAACTGGCCATCTCCCAGCTTAACCTCCATGCTGAATCTGTTGGCAGTCTTCATGACCATCAATCTGGCTTCAGAGCTGCCAGAAGCACGGAAACTGCTCTCCTGAACAACCGTGAGGACCTGCTCTCGAACCTTGACTCCAACACTCTGTGTGTTCTCATTCTGCTCGATCTCTCTTCTGCCTTTGACACTGTCAACCATGCCATCCTGCTCAACCGTCTCCGTGATAACCTGGGTATCACTGGTCAGGCTCTGGCGTGGCTGACCTCTTTCCTCTCCAATCGACCCTCCCAGATCCAACTGGGGTCCTTCCTCTCTGACATCTTTTTCTCCACCTGTGGTGTCCCCCAGGGATCAAATCTCTCCCCCTGGCTGTTCAACCAGTCTCTGGCACTCCTTGCCCACCGCATCGCCGCTCTCTGCCCCAACTTTCAGTGCTATGCGGACGATACCCAGCTCATTTTCAGGCTACCCTCAGCCTCCTCCTCTCCTTCCCTCATCTCTGACTGTCTGTCGGCTATCCAGGAATGGTGTGCTGCCAATGACCTCTGCCTTAATGCCAGTAAGACTGAGATTCTACTCATCGGCACACCCACTCCCTCCTTCCCTGCAGCTCTCTGGCCGGCCTCTCTTGGCCCTCTTCCTGCACATACCTGCACGGCAAAAAACCTTGGGTTATCTTCGACTCCACACTCTCCTTCTCTTCTCATATATCTGACGTCTCTAAGAAGTCACACTACCAGCTGCACCTCCTCAGAGGTATTCTTCCCTTCCTCTCCTTCCCCCAGAAGCTCACTGTCTCACGAGCCCTGGTTCTCTCAAAGCTGGACTACTGTAACAGCCTCTATCTTAATCTGCCTGCCTCCACTCTCCGCCCTCTGCAACTCATCCAGAACAGAACTGCAAGACTTGTCCTTGGCCTTAAGCCCAGGGACCGTATCTTTCCAGGACTGAAGTCTCTACACTGGCTCCCAGTGGCTGCGAGGATAAAGTTCATTGTGCATTGTCCACAAGGCCTTCTGGGGCCTGGGGCCTAAATACCTTCAACTCTCTCTTTCTAAATATCTTCCTTCCCGAGCCCTTCGCTCATCCGTCTCCAACTCCCTCAGGGTCAGCCGCTTCTCGAAGCAACGAGCTGGGGGTAGATCTCTCTCCCTCTGGAACAGCCTTCCTGCCTCCCTGAAACTTGAGGAGAACCATCTACGGTTCCGGAAGCACCTCAAAACCTTCCTCTTTGCTTCTGCTTTCTCTCTCCCTCTCCCCTGCTAATTTTTCACTGAATCTGCACCGAATCTGCAACTGAGCCACTCTCGCCAACCTCGGTCCTGGGCCCAGCCACTCTGCACTTGCACTGCCTCGCTGGCAACCCCTGCACTGCGGGACTGTCTCTGTATCCCTACAGCCCCCGTTCCCAACACTTGTCTGCACTTACCTTGCACTTGCCACCAGCTGGCCCTATTCATTTTATTATATATACTTACCTTGTACTGCACTTGCCCCCTCCCCTCCCCTTGCGCTTTCTCCCTTCCCCTGCACTTGCGCGATCTGAATGACACCTGGCCTAGTAGGATCGTTGTCTGTCTTCCCCCGTTTCCCCCTCCCTGCCTCGTCGCACCTTGAAACACTTGAAACGCTTGTGTATAGGCGCGTTGCAAATGCCATATCATATCATATCATATCACACTGGGAAGTGAGCTTTGTTAATTTTGAGTTTTAACAATAATCACCCTGTAGTGTTCAACCAAATGGCAAATTTATTAAATTAATCTTTTTAGTTAAGTAGGGTAAGGATCTACACAGCCCCCACCCCCCCACCCCCACCCACTATAAAGGGAATGGATTTAAGGCAAGTAGATTCCCCCACCTTTTGGTTTCCCAGGGCTCAGTTCTACTTACATAGAAAGCCTCTGTTTAAAGTTCGGGAAAGTCAGCTGCATCTCAGGACACTCTGGAAAGATAGGGCAGGGGTCTGGTCACTCCACTGTCAAAGATGGCCTCCCGCTCTCCACCATAGGACCCAGTCAGCTTTTTAGGCCTTCCTAGAAATAGACAGCTCCACCCTGATTCAATCTCAGCAATCTCTTCTGGTGTTTCCGTGCAGCTGTCAGATGGTAAGTTTCACCAGCCCTCCTGATGGTACATTTCCACAGCTCTCTCTCTTCCTCCTAGTGCAGTGCCTCTTATATAGCAGCGATGACACCATCAAGTTTACAATCTTGGCGAAGTACTCTGCAAGAGTTCTTGCAACTAGGATTAGACAGTTACCCTTCTCTCTACTCCCGACTCCAACCTCGCTCTCAGGATTGGTTTAGGGGTCTAGCGCAACATATGGCAATTACCATTTGCAATCCCCATTTGTTCTTGTGTCAAATTTTGACTAAAATCTATTTATGTGGCAAAACTTCATAATTTTACTCACAACTGCCATAATATATATATCTTTTCTGAATCTGCTAATCATGGTGAAATAAACAAGATGACAGCCAGGTCTGCACGATTTTGCAATGCTGTGTGGAACTTTCACAAAATGCAGAAAACGTTAGAAAAATGCAATTAATTCCCCATATTCCTAATTTCACCCTCCACCCGCTCACCATTCCCAAATTTGGAAGATTTTTAGATCAGCCAGAAACCCCTTTTAGATGGCTATTACAGTTCCCTGAGTCACTGTTACGCTCACCTGGTATCCACGGGGATGCCACCCAGCCCTGGTTGGATGATTTGCACTCTCGAACCCTCTCCCGGTCCCTTGGTAAGGCCTCTGGTTAAAGATGGGTCTGCAATATAGGAGAGCTGGATTCAATACCAGATTGTCTTTATGTTTTCTTACCTCCCTTGGCCTCAACTCCTTCCTCCCCCTTGGGCCTTCTCCTCACCTTAATATTGTAAAAGGTGGATTCTCCGTCCTGCTCCTCGTGGCAGGGGCGCGTAGATGTGGGGGGCAAGCAGCGACCAAGTTACTTCACTCCCCCCTGTGGGAATCCAGGCCTGCTGCGACTCCGTAGGTTTGCTGCTTTACAGTCTTTATATGCAGTTCTTATGTTCCTCCTAGTTCGAATAATAATGTCTTGCTTCTTTCCTTTTAGATATGGAAAGTAATTTTGTGTTGTCATACAGTTTGAAGATGAGCATGGGCCGGTAGGCGAAAGCGCGATGTGCGCGATGCTGTCCAGTGAGTAATGCGCGATGCGTGGCGCTGTTTCGCCTTTTATATTGCTAACCTGTGTCTTTTCTCTCCTTGCAGGTCGCGATGTTCCTCGCTGAGCGCCGTGATGTTCCAGCAATGATACTGACCAGGAGATGACTACCCAGGTAAGAATTGTGTGGCTTTCTTCATACGAGAGGAAATGTGAGTAAACGCTTACTAATGCTGTCTTTCTTTCTCCTCTTTCCAGGTTATGGTATTCCAGGATGCATGCAGTGCCGGATAATGGAGTTCGTACCTTCAGGTGTGTGGAACTGAAGTCAGCGATGGATTGAAGACAGGATACTGTTCCAGGTAAGTTTCATAGTGTTCTTTCTCTCTCTGCAGGTCCTTGGTGTCAGGTAAGCTGTCATCAAAGAACTGGACACGGTGAGCGTTACACTGCCCACAGCAGAATAACGCTAAGCATGTTCTGCTGTTTGGGTGTGGTTTAAATAGTCTCAGGTAAAGTAGTCCAGGTAAAATATCCCAGGCCTGTCACACCCAAAAGACTAGACCGCATAGCTCAGTTCCTTGTAACTGAGCTATGTGTGTGCCTCCATGTTGGCTGAACCCCCCAAGTTAAATAATCCCAAGTAAATAGTCCCATTCTAATGTTGGTCTTCATGGTGGTTATGAGCCTGGTGCCAAAGGCGCCACGACTGACTCCAAGAGAGGCTTGGATGAGGTTTTAAGGCCTTTGACCTGGCCCTAACTGGAAGGTTGACTTGCCAGTGAGGGCCAGGGGAAAGGGTCATGACAGCACTCCCCCCCAAGGCCCCTCTCACGGTGGCACTTCTGCCTGGTCCTGGTTTGGCTGGGCAATTCTGATGGAACTTTTTAATTAAGCGAGGTGTATGGATGTATTCAGTAGGTTCCCATGATCTGTCTTGAGGGCCGTATTCCTTCCAATCAACTAAGTAGTATAGTTTGAATCTGGTGAATTTTGAGTCTAGGATATCCTTTACTTCAAACTCTGGTTCTCCGTCAACTAATACTGGTTTTAGTGGTGTTGTAACCCGAGTACCGGATTGTACCAGTTTCAGGAGTGATACGTGAAACACAGGATGAATCTGCATAGTGGGTGGTAGGGCTAATTTAACTGCCACTGGATTTATTATGGATTCAATAGAATAAGGTCCCAGATATCGGGGAGGAAAGGTCTGAGTCCATTTTATGGGCACATATTTTGATGCTAACCAGACCTTGTCTCCAATTTGATAGTCGGGGGCTTTACTACGATGTTGGTCAGCGAATTTCTTGTGTCTGTTCTTGGCTTGGAGTAAATGTTCTGCTGCTTCTTCGAAAGCCTGGGAAATAGTCGTATGTAGGGTTTTTACCGCTGGCACTTCCAAAGGGGTTGGGAGATCCAATTCTGAAGTACGTGGATGTCTACCATATATAGTGTAGAAAGGGATTTGTCCAGTGCTGGTGTGTATGTTATAATTATATCGATTTTCAGTTTTTTGTTTACAAACACTTCCACCTCTGTGTTGACAGATAGATAATGTAATCCGAAGCGTTGCCTACCTTGTCTTCAGGAGATGCTAGCAGAGAAGAGAAGTTCACCTGACACACTCTCTATATGCCTAAAACTGAGGCAACAAGAGAACGCGGCAGGGAAACCCTCAAAAGGGAAAACACCCTGTGTAGCTTGAGAGCGATGAGCAGGAGGAATCGGGATTGTCGCTAGTGAGCGCTGATAACTCCTTTTGAACTGGAAGGTGTAGAACTAGGTGACCCTCTAATTCACTGGATTGGTTCTATAATGAAAAGGAGAGTTAGTACAGCAACAAGATATTGAGCCTTATGTAAAAATAGGGTAATGATGATACCTTTCCTGTTAGCAGGAATAACTGTAAGGAGTGATGAATGAATGGGAATCTTGAAAGCAAGATAAACTCTCAACTCCTTCAGAAACAAAGAACGGGAAGGGTTTAAATGGAAAGCAAAGAGATTTTGTATCTATACTTAGTCTGCATATAAACTCCACCTACCTAGATCACAAATGAAGAAGTCTGTGACTTAAGAGGATGGAATTCTGGGTATTGTAGTTTGGGAAATACAAGTCTTCTTCTACAGAGGAAGTGAAAACACCAGTGAGGAAATGTTAGAAGGAAATAAGCGGCCATGATTCAGATGGAAACGAGGGGTTGAAAACACCTACGTTATGAATGGGGGTCCACTGGCTATCAATCAATGCAAAGTTTGTATCGGAATTTGATAGACGAGTGGAAGGGGATTGCCTGGAAGCACAAAGGTAAGAGAAATAAGGACCGGGAGAGACCGGGATTAAAGGTAAGGATTCAAATAGAATAGTAAGCATAAATTACTCGATAACTCACGTAGCGCAACCACCATAAGCTGTAGCAACACACTGTGGTCCTGGCTTCTGCATCATAAGTACTGTTTCCGGTTATGAGGGAGGAGTCTCCCATGTTCCTTTCGGCAGTACTGGCACGATACCCTGAGTATGGGACGCCATCTTGGGAGAACTCGGGCAGACTGAGGATAAGTGATGCCAGCGACGCCACAAAGACCAGGTCCTTCGACCCTTCATAACAGCATGCCCCCTTCCAAGGGAGGTGTACCCCAGTTTACCCGGGTGACACCAGTAAAATGAGCGAACCAGTCGTGGAGCGTGAACAGCAGAAGCAGGTTCCCATGAACGTTCCGCAGCTAAATATCCCTTCCAGTCCACTAAAAACTGAAGGACCCCCCGTCGATAGCGAGCATCACATATCCCTGAAACTTCGTATTCAGGGCCAGAGTTTGTCAAAACCGGGGGAAATGTACCTGAGTTAGTCTGATGAAAATGATTTCTGACATCTGGTTTCAATTGAGAAACATGGAAGGTAGGGTGAATGCATCTCCAGGAATGCAGAAGTTGCAACTTATAGGCCGCTGGATCCTTTCTTTCCAACACTGTGAACGGCCAGTAGTATTTAGGAGATAGTTTGGAAGGGACGAGTCATCTGGGTAAGAATTTGCTCGCCAACCAGACACAATCTCCTATTTGTATATCCGGAGCTGGGGTCCGGTGTTTATCCGCCTGTCTCTTGCTTGCTTCTTGGGCTGCCAGTAGAGCTTTGATTGCTTTATGATGTCCACGAACCTCTCCAGATTGGGGAATGGCGAAGTTTGTGGCATGGATGCCAGGAAAACTGATGCATGAAACCCATAGGTACAAAAAATGGACTGGAACGAGTAGCTGAATGGTTCGCGTTGTTGTACGCGAATTCTGCTAGTGGTAATAACTCCTTCCAGTTGTCCTGGGCTAACAATATATAGCATCTGAGATAACCTTCCAGAGTCTGGTTAAGATGTTCGGTCTGCCCATTAGTTTGTGGGTGGTATCCCGACTTTTAGGCACGAGAGATAGCCAAAGTGTTGCAAAGATGTCGCCAATATCGTGATGTATATTGTGGACCAGGGTCCGAACTGATGGTTCCTGGCAGTCCGTGTAACGAAAAGATACGGTCCAGGAAAATCCAAGCCATTGTGCTCGCTGAAGGCACAGAAGGGAGAGGAATGAAGTGTGCCATCTTCGTTAAGGAGTCTACGGTGACCATAATCGTGGTACAGTCTTCTGACAGGGGGAGATCCACAATAAAATCTGTAGAGATTATCTGCCATGATTTAGTGGAAAGTTGCATTTGTGTCAATTCCCCAATAGGAGGTTTACGTGATGACTTTGTCTGAATACAAATCAGGCAAGAAACAATATAATCCTGAACGTCTTTCCGAATCGTAGGCCACCAGAAGTGCCTTTGGATTAATTCCATCGTATTCGACAGTCCTCTGTGTCCTGCAGCTCGAGAGTCATGACAAAGTCTTAATACTTCCTGCAGAGTGTTTCCTCCGGTTTAAACATCCTGTCTTCTTTAAAGAGTAATCCTCGACTGCAGGTGAGTTGATGCTGTGTAATAACGTCTGAATTATTGGGCACCCAGGTTCTAACGCTGGTCTCTACTTTTTGTAGAAAATTATGCATGACCGGAATGAACATCGCCTTGGGGAACAAAGGTTTGTGTTTCAATGCAGTCTTTTCCATAGGATCCCTTCGGGATAGTGCATCAGCCTTCAAATTTGTTTTCCCTGGTATGAAGGTGAAGATGATGCGGAAAGGTGAAGCAAATGTGCCCATCTTGCTTGACGACTGTTGCACGTTTGTGCGTATTGCAGAGTGCAGAGATTATGGTGATCTGTTCTCACCTTTATGGGATGTTGGGCTCCTAAAAGGAGATGATGCCATTCTTCAAAGGCACATTCTATTGCCAATAACTCCTTTTCTAGGACTTTGTAGTTAATCTCTGCTGAGGTTAAGGTCTTTGATAAAGATGCAATGGGTCTCTTGTTGTTTCTGTGATCTGGTTGTAGGAGTATAGCACCTACTGCATAATGAGAGGCATCAGATTCGACTATGAACCGTCTCCTTTGACCAGGGACTGCCAAAATGGGTGCTTTTGTAAATAAATCCTTTAAGGTTTCAAAAGATTTCTGAGTCTCTGAAGTCCAAATTAATGTAACACCTTTTTTCAGAAGGTGAGTCATTGGCAAGGTAAGCGAGGAAACATATGGTATAAAACACCTATAAAAATTGGCGAACCCTAGAAATCTCTGAATGTCCTTAACAGATCTTGGCGAGGGCCATTCAGTGATTGCAGAGACTGTCGCTGGGTCCATTGCGATACCCTGTGGGGATAGTATATATCCTAGGTACGCGACCGCAGTTTTATGAAACTCGCACTTCTCCAATTTGCACAATAAATGGTTTTGTTGTAGTCTATTAAGGACTTTGCGTACATGTTGTATGTGTTCAGTTAATGAAGATGAAAAGACCAGAATATCGTCCAGGTAAATAATGCCGTAGTGAAGAGAAATGTCTGCAAAGGTATGGTCCATGAATCTTTGAAAGACTGCCGGGGCATTTGCTAGACCAAAAGGCATGACACGGTATTGAAAATGTCCAAAGGGCGTTCGAAACGCTATCTTCCATTCATCTCCCGCCTGTATGCAGATCAGGCGATACGCTCCCCGCAAATCAAGTTTAGTGTAAACTTGAGCACCTCTGATCGCCTCCAAGATGTCTGGAGTGAGAGGCATTGGATACTTGTCTGGTACAGTGATTTTGTTCAGTCCCCTGAAATCTATACATGGCCGGAGTTCTGTAGTTTTCTTCTTTGGAATAAAAAACAAGGAGGTTGCTGCCGGCGAGGTAGATTTGGTTATCAGGCCGTTCTGTAGATGTGCATGAAGATATTCTTTCAGGACTTCTTTCTCTTTAGCGGAAAGAATATGCATCCGGCCGAATGGCAATGGGCAATCTGGAATCAAATCGATTGCGCAATCATCTATTCGATGAGGCGGGAGTGATGAGTATTCGGTCTGAGAGAAGACTGATTGATATTGTTGGTATTCCGGAGGGACAGAAGATATTTGATTAAGTACTTTGCTGGTAGCACTACCATTCTTTTGCCCGTTCTTGTGTCCCAAACATTGATAAACAAAATGCTCCGAACCCAGGAAAAGGGTTCCCGCAGACCAATGAATATACGGATTGTGCATCCTCAACCAGGGTAACCCTAGTATGACTGGGTAATGAGCAGTTTGGATAACATCTACGATTAATGTCTCCAGATGGGAGGAAATGTTCAAGGTTAAAGAACAAGTATGGTCTTTAATGGGACCATAGGTTAGCGGACTACCATCCACGCTTCCCACTGGAATTTCTATGGATTTAGCCAGCCTAGGTATACCATGTTCTCGGGCCCAGGAATCATCTATAAAATTCCAAACACCACTGTCAATCAGTGCAGGGACCTTTTCAAGATGAATGTTATTCCAGGACAACAATATCTCAAGCACAATCATGGTGTTCTCCGAAGTAGTAGAAAGGTGAGATGGATCCATTATTAGGGAACCGTTAACTGAAAGAAAGCCCTGCCCCGTCGTTCCCTTCATGGTCGGGCTCTGGTGTTTCCCGTCTTCCTTTGAGGGGCAACTGTACACTCTTCAACTGTGTGAGTACTGGCTCCGAGGTACATGCATAGACCCCGAGAATTACGTCTAGCCCACTCGTCTGCAGAGAGTGGCCCTCGAGTGATCCCTAACAGCATAGGTTCCTCTGAGGAGACGGTCTTATTTGACGGAGAAATACCTCAGTCTGCTGTCTAAAGGTGCGTCCCTTCTTCTTTTCCTGATGTCTTTCTTGAAGACGGTAATCTAGTTGCATAACTAGAGCAATAAACGCAGACATTTTATGAGGCCGAGGGACCCTAGACACCTCATCCTTAAGTTCTTCTGAAAGGCCTCTTCTAAAGATGGTGATTTAGGCAACATCGGCCCAAGAGGTGTCAGCCGCCATTTATTTGAATTTAGTAATATAGGACAGTATGTCCTGGTTCCCTTGTTTGAAATCAAGTAAACGCTCTTGGGAAGCAATGGTAACCTCTTGTCTCCCAAACATGCTCTTAATGCTGTTACAAAACGCAGTATAGGAGACGAGTATGGGATTATTACTAGTCACTAGCGGAGTAGCCCGAGCTAAAGCTACACCCGTCATTTGGCCTATCATATGTCCTAACTTATCGATATCTGTAGGGAAAAACGCTGCTTTAAAGGCAAATTGAACAGTGCAGGATTCTAAGAATTCCTTGACTAGATGTGGGTTTCCATCGAATCGTCCACAAGGTAAAGGTCCCAGAGGGACTTCGGAGCTCTGAACAGAGTGACCCACTAGCTCTCCTGCTTGAATTGTTGCATCTCTGCAGAGAGTGCTTGCATAGCTGTAACTAACTGCTGCATTTGTTGCTCCATGATGACTAACCCCTTCAGTTATATCTTCCACCTGTCAACACTGAGCAGAGGTCTGTGCACTTTTTAAGCCGTTGCTATCTGTTATAATTATATCAATTTGCAGTTTGTTTACAAACACTTCCACCTCTGCGTTGACAGATAGATAATGTAATCCGAAGCGTCACCTACCTTGTGTTCAGGAGCTGCTAGCAGAGAAGAGAAGTTCACCTGACACACTCTCTATATGCCTACAACTGAGGCAACAAGAGAACGTGGCAGGGAAACCCTCGAAAGGGAAAAAACCCTGTGTAGCTTGAGAGCGATGAGCAGGAGGAATCGGGATTGTCGCTAGTGAGCGCTGATAACTCCTTTTGAACTGGAAGGTGTAGAACTAGGTGACCCTCTAATTCACTGGATTGGTTCTATAATGAAAAGGAGAGTTAGTACAGCAACAAGATATTGAGCCTTATGTAAAAATAGGATAACGATGATACCTTTCCTGTTAGCAGGAATAACTGTAAGGAGTGATGAATGAATGGGAATCTTGAAAGCAAGATAAACTCTTGACTCCTTCAGAAACAAAGAACGGTAAGGGTCTAAATAGAAAGCAAAGGGATTTTGTATCTATACTCAGTCTGCATATAAACTCCACCTGCCTAGATCACAAATGAAGAAGTCTTTGACGTAAGCGGATGGAATTCTGAGTATTGTAGTTTGGGAAATACAAGTCTTCTTCTAGAGAGGAAGTGAAAACACCCGTGAGGAAATGTTAGAAGGAAATAAGCGGGCAAGATTCAGATGGAAACGAGGGGTGAAAACGCCTACGTTATTAATGGGGGTCCACTGGCTATCAATCAATGCAAAGTTTGTATCGGAAGTTGATAGACGAGCGGAAGGGGATTGCCTGGAAGCACAAAGGTAAGAGAAATAAGGACTGTGAGAGACCGGGATTAAAGGTAAGGATTCAAATAGAATAGTAAGCATAAATTACTTGATAACTCACGTAGCGCAACCACCATAAGCAGTAGCAATGCACTGCGGTCCTGGCTTCTACATCAGAAGTACTGTTTCCGGGTATGAGGGAGGAGTCTCCCGTGTTCCTTTCGGCAGTACTGGCACGATACCCTGAGTATGGGACGCAATCTTGGGAGAACTCGGGCAGACTGAGGATAATTGACGCCAGCAACGCCACAAAGACCAGGTCCTTCGACCCTCATAACAGTGTAATGAATTATTTTAGGCATATTCAGCTATCCATGACAAGTCCTTCCAATTTCCTTCCACTTGATGTAACATGCAACGCAAGTATTGCTCGAGGATTTGGTTTGTTCTCTCTGTTTGGCCATCTGTTTGAGGATGGTGACTTGTGGATAGTCGAATGTCAATTTGGGCCATTGAACAGCATTTCCTCCAGAAGTTGGATACAAACTGACTACCTCCATCTGAGATCAAGACCAATGGAAAGCCATGTAGCCGTATGATTTCCTCCAGGAATACCTTCGCTAAATTGGATGCATTTGGAAGACCCTTAAAAGGAATAAAGTGTGCAATTTTAGAGAACAAATCTACAACTACTAAGATGGTGTTGAATCCTTGACTGGGAGGTATATCTGTAACGAAATCAAGGGACAGTCTGTGCCATGGTGCGGGAGGAATTTCCAATGGCTGGAGAAGACCAGCTGGTTTCTGCTTTTGGGACTTGTTTTGCGCACACACACTGCAAGATTGGATAAATTGTATGATGTCTTTACGCCATGTGGGCCACCAATAGATTAATTTTACTTTAGCTAGAGTTTTGGCAATTCCAGGATGACCTTCAATCAGGAAGTCGTGATAACCCGAAAAAACCTGCTCTTGTAAATCTTTACTTGGCAAGTGTAGACGGTTCCTAAAATATGGTAACTGGTCTTTAATGGTGCAATGTTCTCCTTGAGTTCACCACTCTTGTGAGAAAGTGGGATCCATTAAGAGTTGGATCTTGTTTTGGAGTTCACCCTGTGTCAATGTTGTCGTAAGACCCAGGAGTTTGTCTTCTGGAATGATGGCTACTGGATCTGGAGTTATGTATACCTTTTCATCAACACCCATGCGGGACAAGGCGTCAGCCTTTCCGTTTTGGACTCCTGGCCGGTAGGTCATCACATAGTCATATTCGGCAAAGAAAAGAGCCCACCGCAGTTGATGGGATGATTGAGCATTTGCTGTTTTTAGGTGTTGCAGGTTTCGATGATCAGTTATGACCGTGACAGTATGTCTAGCACCAAGGAGATAGTGTTGCCATGCCTTGAAAGCTGATTTTATAGCCAAGAGTTCTTTGTCCGTGATAGTATAGTTGAGCTCGGGATGTTAAACAGGAAATCATATTGTGCCTCCTTTCCTGTATATATTGGCATAAGCCCAGTCGCTCTGCGAAGAAAACTGCATTGCAAAGTTCCGATTTTAGATCGACTTCGCCGCCATTTTGGGATCGTCCGCCATTTTGATTTCTGTTCAAATGTAACTCTGTGTTCTAAAATGGTGGACTGTGTTTCCAACTTGTAACCTAGCCTTCCCGAATCTTGTACCTTAGTTAATGTTTAGGCTGTCCGCGGACCGAATGTTTAGACTGGGTAAAGAGACCTTGTCCCATGCCTGACTTGTGGCCTAAGGATTGTCTGCGCCAATAAGCCTGATCCACGGACATACATCGAAACAATGTAAAGCAAATATCGAGCGTGGACACTGGCTGAACTGCATTGTGAGGGACATGTGCTAAGGCTTAGTGCTAAATCTGGAATACACTGTTGCCATTGTAACTTGTATGTAAACCAAATATAATCCGTGTGCATATTGTTGTATAAGGCATAAGTGAACTCGGCATGAACTCTAGACCATGGATTATTAACTTGCAGGGGGGCTGGACATTATTACTGAATTGTATAAAAACTTGAATGTCCAGATGTCCAGTACCTCTCACTTCTCACACTGAAATGCTGGTATTCACTGTGATGTACTGAGGGCCAGATAGCTATCTGTTTTGTTCTTTGTAAACTGTGCAGTAGTAATTAAAGATCTGTGAATCTTTATAAGCCCGTGTTTGGTGTATTTCCTTTTGTGGTGCTCAGCATCGATATTTCCTCTTGCTTTTACAGATGGCGCCTGAATAGGGACCCTCAAGATTGATGCCATCTCGTTGAAGGATGATGTGGCTATCGGACTGGGATCGGACGGTGAAAAAGGGGGCCCCTTTCTTGGATTACCACAACAGTACTGCACGACCCGATCCCTGGACGGTGAGCCCGCGGTCCGAGACGGCTTCTTGACGAGGGTCCATATATCGAGGCGGACAGTTCTGCCGAAATCACCAACCACGTGGGTCCTTTGTAGTTCTTTGAAATCTGATCGGACCTCCTTAGTTCTTTGATCATGTGAGTCGTGACCCAATTCTTAAGCATCCTGATAATTTGTTTTGGGGCATTGCACTCGCGAGTACAATTATTGTCCAGGTAACACCAGTAATCTGATATGCCTGGGAAATTGTCTGCCTGCTTCAGAGCGTTATTCCGCAGTGACAGACAATCTTTGGAATTTGGCTGACCGGCACCAATGGAGGGGTCTCCGGCATGTTATATGTACTGTAAGCACGGCATTGGTAGTACAGTGTTTAATGATATTTGGCACAGACAAACTAGACATGCTTCCGAACTTCAGTGGCCAACCAATTGTAGCTTTGAAATCCCTCGTATAGAATATTTAGAGTCTATATTATTAAAGAAAAAGGCCAGACCTGCAGCATTTGATGTATTACAGAATTGGAAAAAGAAGCTATGCAGCAACTTAAAAGTAGGGAAAAACATGCGCGCCGTCATCTGTCCAATGCCGAAAAAGCGTTGTTGTATGATCAAAATAAACAGTCTGAGTCAGTTAGGAATATGGATAGGGCTTTTTCACTTGGTATTCAGAAAATGTATCCGTCTAAAGACTTTCATGTATCTGATGAGTTGATTGACAAACTTCTGAATGAACCATGAAGTCACTGCGCCACCTCCGTATGTTCCTATTCCTGCTGTTTTACCTCTTCCTGCTGTTATTCCTCCTCCTGTAGTTGTTCCTGCTCCTCCTATCATTCCTCTTAATGTTCCTCTTCCTCAGCAGTTGTTCCTCCTCGTATCGTTGTTCCTCCACCTGTTCCTCCGCCTTTGCCTACTGTTACGAGTTTGGTAGATGTGCCTTCTGTACCAGTGATAACACCTTTGTTACCGAATGTACAAGATTTTTCTACTCTTTCTCTTCTAAGTGGTTCCGTACCACTTGTAGTTGATAAGGGAGCGGAATCAAGGATTATAACTCATAATACTGTATCTAAAGAGAGAAAGTGCGATTTTACTGCATGGGCTAGACAGTGCATGGAGAAGGGTGAACAAGCTGATGTTTTTGCCACACCCTCTAATCTAGCAAGTTTTCCTGAGAAAAACGTTTTTATTGAAGGGTTGGGAATTAATTTATATGTAATGTGGAACAGACTACATTATATAGATCTCCCACAAGGGTTGAGGGTTCTGAATGTTTTAGCATATTCAAGAGATACTGCAGAGAAAGTACATGAGTACGTCAAGAGGGTTTTTGAGTTTAGAAGGGAGTTGGAAAGGTTACGGAATGAAGACATTGATGGTGATAGTTTTGACGCTATGTTTGCACAGAAACGGTTCCTTCCTTGTCATAAGTTGACAAATGAGAAAATGCGAATTCGTACAAAAGATGCGATTAGGTGGATTTCAGACATGTCAATAACTCCTGTAGAAGTATATAACACGTATAGTCAGTAAACGCCAGAAATACAGAGAAAAGTGATACAGGTAATGGTAGAATACCTGCAGGATGAATGCATAAAAAGAAAGATTTGTTGTCCCGCAGAATTATTGAATATCTACAAGAGAGCTTTTTCGTCTAATACTCCTTCAGTTGCTTTAGCGCTCAATTGAGCTTTGTTGCTCAGTAAGCGTTCAGAGTTCCCTATCTCTCAGTTGCCTATGAGAGAGGTTCCTCCGAAATATGTCCCAAAAGTTGAGGTTCCAGCTGATGTAGCTGCTCATGAAATTCCTGCACATTATGTGTCACAGTTTGTTCACGTACCGTTCTCAAGACAGGAAGTGAACACCATTAAACAATCCATTCCCGATATTAGGAAGAATCCGACAGGGTTCTATAAAGAGATAGAATCTGTCTTGCAGTCATCAGTATTTACTTTGAGCGATATTGATTTGTTATTTCCCGTGCTCCCACCTATTGATTTGTAGAAACAAATCTGGACTGTAGACGATGCAGCAGGGTTAGGGAACACATGGGTAAATATAGTTCGATTAGATAGAGAAAGGCCAGCTGGCGAGAGACCGTCACAGGTAATACTGACTTTGCCCAATAGAATAGTCGCAAAACTAAAAGCCATAATTCCTGAGAGAAGGATTATTTGGGACAAACTTACTGCTTGTGTCCAAGGGAAATCTGAAGGTGCTACCGAATTCTTTAATCGGTTCGAACAAGTGTTCTCAGATTACAGTGGACAAGATTTGAGCACAGAGTCTGGAAAACGACTATTTGTGGACAAATTTGTGCATGGATTGCTGCCTGACATCCAGCCGCAAATTATGTCTTCTGAGAGTGCTTGGCAAGCTAAGTCTCAGTCGGAAGTATTGCATATGGCTCAGTACTATGAGAACCGAGTCAATAATGAGAAAGAAAGAATTGAAAAAAGAAAGGGAGACCTGAAACCTAAAGTTCTATTGCAACAAATTGTTTGAGGCCCTAGAGGGGATAATTCACAAGTTAGGGGACGGTACTTTCCACAGGGAAATGTGCCGTTGGGTCCTGTAAACGTGAACCAGTGTGCTTATTGCAGACAAGAGGGTATTTGGCATGCACAATGCCCGATCCTTCAGCAGAGGTTGAATAACACATTTGGTGCCATGGGTATATGGTCCAGAGGCCGCCCTGGGGTGGGGGGTACTGGTAGAAGTCAGTTTTCTCAAAATTCGCAACCTTTTTCACAGGATAATCAGGCACCAAGTATGGATAATAGAAACATTTTTTATCATCCTTCTGCTGCTTACCTCTTTGAAGAACTTCCTTTTGATAACATTCCGTTTCGCTAGGATTGCCCGAAGCAGGGTTTGGAACCGACGCCTATTCCCGTTAATCAGAAAGGCCCCTACGTTGAGATGATAGTGGGAAATAGGAAACATCTATTTTTGATAGATACAGGAGCACAGAAGTGTTCCATTGGCCATTATCGGGTTCCAAACATTCCACTGTCAGGGCAAACCAATGTTTCTGTAGTTTGTCCGGTTTCTTCGCCGGTTTCTTCACCGGTACCGATTACATTGAGTCCATTTACAGACCATTGTCCATTTCTTTTGACTATGAACTGTGGAGAGAATTTGCTGGGGCTGAATCTGTTGAAGGAATTAAATGCAGTAATTCATTGTTCTTCGGATGGAGTGCGTTTGACGATTTCACCACAGCAACTTTCTGTCTCTCAGTTCTTGACTAGACCTTTGCCGCCGGAATTTAGTGATGTTCCGCAGTGTTTGTGGGCAATTGATGACAATGATGTCGGTGTTCTACAAATTGAGCCTGTTAAGATCATTTTGAAACATGGAGTAAAGTTGCCAAGTATTCCTCAGTATACGATTTCAGTTGATGGTGAGCAAGCTTTGAAATGCATAGTCTCCGATTTTGTGCATCGCGGGGTAATTGAGGAAATTGCAGGTAGTTTGTGCCCGTGTACAAAAAAGGCAATAATGCAATTCCTTTTCGTTTCATTATTGATTTACGTGCCATCAATAAGATTGTTGCTCTACAATTTCCTATTGTACGTGATGTGACGACAATATTAACCATGACTCCGGCTTCTGCTACTCACTTTAGTGTTGTGGATCTTAGGAACGCTTTCTTTAGCATTCCTATACACAAGGATAGTAGATATCTGTTCATGTTCACCTTAGGGGGACGCTCGTTTACATTTACCCGTGCGCCGCAAGGTTACACGGAAAGTCCTAGCATCTATAGTAGGGCTTTGAAAGAGCAGCTTGATACACTCGAGTTGCCTACCACTTGTACACTGCTTAAATATGTAGACAATCTACTTTTAGCTGCTGACTTTGAGAGGGCACTGTGTTGTTGCTGATTCATTTAGCTAAACATGGACACAAAGTTTCACTCAAAAGGTTTCAGTATTGTCGACAGGAGGTCGCCTATTTAGGCTATCTCCTGCCAAAGGAGGGAAGAAGGTTGACGCCTGAGCAGATAAAAATAATTTCTAGCATGTCTGTCCCAAATACACAGAAGGAAGTCAGAGCCTTTATAGGAATGGCTTCTTACTGTAGGCAGTGGATCCGGATCTTCTCGTTAACGATTAAACCAATGTTGGCTTTGACGAAGAAGGGCATTTCTTTGCCATTGCCATGGAACTTGGAACACCAGCAAGCATTTGATCTGCTCAAGATTGCACTGTGTTCTGCACCGGTTTTGGGCACACCAAATTATGAAAAGGCCTTCGTGTTGTATGTGCATGAACGTGATGGATGTGCTTTGGCTGTATTAAAGCAGGAACATGGAGGGAAGAATAGGCCGTGCGGCTACTTTTCTTCCGCCCTTGATCCTGTTGCATGCACTTTGCCAAGATGTTTGAGAGCTGTCGCTGCTGCTGCTGTGTCTGTTAAACAGAGCGAGGGTATGGTCCTAGGCCATGCTTTAACCCTGATGGTACCTCACTTTGTAAATGTTCTATTGAACAGAACACAAACGCAACACCCCACCTCTGCACGATTAACGAGATACAAATTGATCTTGTTTGCTCTGCACATTAAAATACAGAGGTGTTGCGTCCTGAATCCGGCTGAACTTTTACCTTTCCCGCAAGGTACTGTTTGCAGTGACGTAGCGTCACATGACAGCTTCTACACCACAGAGCAAGAGACTAAAGGCAGAATCGATTTGAAAGATACTCCTTTGAACAATCCACAAGGGGAGCAGTTTTGTGATGGCTCTTAGTTCAAACTTCCCGATGGTACATCCACGGCTGCTTATGCAATCACCACATTGAGCACGATTGTGGAAACCAAAAGAATCACACATAACTCTGCGCAGGCCGCAGAGATTATAGCATTGACCCGAGCTTGTGAACTTTCCGAAGGGCTTACCGTAAACATATATACTGATAGTCAGTATGCTTTTGGGGTGGTTCACAACTTCGGTAGACTTTGGGCAGTACGAGGTTTCTTGATCTCACATGGAACTAAGATCCAATATGGCTTCTTGATAGTACGGTTACTCTCAGCGCTTGCACTCCCCACTCAGTTAGCAATCATGAAATGCGCAGCTCATCAGAAGATCATAGATGATGTGGGAAAAGGGAACACTTTCGCTGACCAGATAGCCGAACAGACTGCCACTGATCTCTTTTCAGAAATGTATACTTCAAGGGAAGCCACAAATGTTTGTACTTTGGATGAGGGTATCGAATCTGTAAAGAGTATTCAAGCTGATGCCACATTAGAAGAATCTAAACGATGGGCTGAGGGTTTGGCAAGATTGGATGATGATGGGTGTTGGGTGGACAAGCTAGAAGGGAAATGGTTGTTGCCTGACGCGTACATTATAATGATGGTCGCTATGGCTCATGGCGGCCCCCACATCTGTGCACGGAAGGTTTCCAAAATGTTACAAAATGTCTGGGTGAATGATAAAATCTCCAAAATAGTTGAACGTTTCGTTCAGAGTTGCATGATCTGTCTACAGCATAATATGGGAAAGGGCACATCAACTCCAAGGGGTAGTTTCGGTCCACCTACTGTCCCCTTTGAGGTTATCCACTTTGATTTCATTGAAATGGAGCGTTGTAATAACTACAAGTATGTATTAGTTGTTATCTGCGCCTTTAGTAAATGGGTTGAAGCCTTTCCTGTTAAAGATGCCACAGCAATGACAACGGCGAAAACCATGCTTACGGAATATTTTCCTAGGTTTGGTTTGCCAAGGGTCATCTGGTGGGACAATGATCCACATTTTATCGCTGCTGTAATTCTGCAGATATGTGCGGGATTACAGATCGATAAATGGTTCCATTTGGCTAGACATGCTCAAAGTGCTGGTTTGGTAGAAAGACACAACGGTATCATCAAGAACAAGCTCACTAAGACTTGTGCCGGTACCAAACTGAAATGGCCGGACGCCTTACTGATCGTGTTATTATTAATGAGAACAACCCCACAGACTAAGACTGGGCTCTCCCCATTTGAGGTGGTTATGGGTAGGCCAGCTAACATTTGGGGCCTACCTAAGCCGAGATCTTTGCGTGACATTGAACATGTACTTCTTTCCGACTACTGTGGCCAGTTAACAAAAAATCTGTATTTGATTTATCAACAGGTGTGAGAAGCCCTCCCTGTAAAATACGAGGGCCCAGGACACAGCATACGGCCTGGAAGCTGGGTTCTCGTCAAATCATTTGAAAGAGCATCCTGCCTCGCACCGCGTTGGCGGGGCCCGCATCAATTTCTATTGGTCACACAGAACGCAGTACGCGTGTCAGGGGGAAAGCATTGGATCCACGCGTCGCATGTCAAGAGGATTCCCTTCCCTTTGCACACAATACAGAAGACACAGAAGTCCTTACCTGCGCTGCTCCCAATGATCATGTAGCATCGAGCAGCATCGAGAGTGCGTTGGAGACTCTCCCTGAGCCCATGGGGCCTGGCGAAACAGCCGCTTTATCTCCACACTCTCCCACAGATCCTTTTGCACCATTGTCAGAGTCCGTCATAAATTCACCACTTCCATCAGGAAGCAACGACACATTGTTCGCAGATCACGCAGTACCAGGAGTCACAAGGTACGATCTGGCACCTCTGAGCTAGACTTACTGCACGGTTCGGCTGTGCCACCAGGGAAAAATCATCGGAGGGCTTGCCTTTTTGGCCCTGTTCTTTTTGCACTTAAGGAATTCTGTTGGCTAGGGTTAGGGAAGGACTAAGAAAACGCACGATCAGGAGATCGCCAGCAAACAAACTCTGGAGTGTTCGTCTGAAGAAACAATGCCTGCAATCGCTCCCACTCATATGGAACAAATAAGAGACTGTGTGACTGACCGTAGTAATGAACAATCGAATGCGTGGTCCCCGAAAACGTATTGTTGTCTTGTGATTATGTTAGCTGGCTTCACAATAGTAATTGCCTTAGGATTTTGGTATCTGGAAGAAGTACATTGCTTGAAATTCTGTTACCCACTGAAAATGTACCTACTGTTTCTACACCCTTCGTGCATCTGCACACTCTATCTCCTAGAGACTCTCAGCACAGACAGAGTTACCACAACAACACTCTATTACTCATCATGAATGCCACACATGCAATTTTTTATAAGTCTAATTGTTGGGTCTGCTCGCATTTACCGCAACACAGAGATAAGGGGCTGGGCTGGTATATTCATCCTTTACCTCTGACTACTGCATGCTATGCATCTTTGAGGGCACTATTGTTTGGCCGATAGAACGATAGCATCTCGGGGAACTTTGATGGAACTAATTTGAACGATTTTGAGAAACGTGTTCTAACGCCCATGGGAGGCTCACTCTTTGCGAATAGGAGCAAGCTTAATGTTGCTTCTATTAGGCCTTCTGATAGACTGTCCCGTCCTTTTCAATCTTTGATCTCTTTCAAGATGGCTCCTATAGGCAATAGGGATGCCACGCCACCTTCCTACACTGTTAACCACAGCCCTGATTCAGTTTCTTTCTGCATACAGAGGAATGGTACTCAGTCAATGGGTGATTTCAAGGGCTGCGTCAACGTTGCAAACTTGACCAGTGAGGACAGACCTTTGTATGTAGGCGAACCTGTCTACTTTGTTTGCGGTAATGAAGCTTTCCCATGGTTACCTAGGGATTGGCAGGGAACCTGTTATTTAGGAATTCTGTTACCCGGGGTATTCATAGCAAGCACCATAGAAATCTCTAAGCCTCGTCCAAGGTGGGACAAGAATGGCGATACTTCAGCACAAGTTCTGGGTGACATAACGATATCCTTCGTACCATTTTGGGGGCAAATACTAAACTCTGAGGATATCAGAAGACTAGCGAGAGTACTGGAGAGGACCATCAACCGGACCACTGACATACTCTATAACATGACTTTAGAACAAAAAGCAATACGAATAGTGGCACTTCAGAACCGGATGGCATTAGACGTCATCCTGGCTGAGCGTGGTGGGGTATGTAAATTAGTGGGGTCCGCTTGTTGTGTTTTCGTCCAGATTCCTCCCCAACCATCTTTAAGGCAATACAAAATCTGCACGTTTGTTAGTTCAGAAGTGCATGTTCCCGAGGGAAACTGGGATCTTAGCGCTTGGTTCTGGGACTTCTTACGATCTTGGGGATGGAAGCTACTTTCAATCTTGCTGATTAATTTGGGTATTCTGTTGTTTTTCTGTTGCTGTATACAGTGTCTTCCTGGCATATGTTCGGTGTTAGGAGGATGTTGTGCACAAGCGATGGGAACTTTAGGACACAAGGTATGCGCCCCTGAGAAAATGACAAACAAATTTGTGTTAAAGGAAATTTCTGTTTCTGACCTCATGGCGATCGATATCTCTGATGATTGTGATTCAGGGTGTATGGACATTGAGATGTGGAGTTACTCGTAAAGTGACTAGAAGTAGTTTAGCGCTTGGCTTACGCCAAAAGGAGGGTTTGTTAAATGGGAAATCATATTGTGCCTCCTTTCCTGTATATATTGGCCTAGGCCCAGTCGCTCTACGAAGAAAACCGCATTGCAAAGTTCCGATTTTAGATCGACTTCGCTGCCGTTTTGGGATCGTCCTCCATTTTGATTTCTGTTCAAATGTAACTCTGTGTTCTAAAATGGTGGACTAAGTTTCCAACTTGTAACCGAGCCTTCCCGAACCTTGTACCTTAGTTAATGTTTAGGCTGTCCGCGGGCCGAATGTTTAGACTGGGTAAAGAGATCTTATCCCATGCCTGACTTGTGGTCTAAGGATTGTCTGCACCAATAAGCCTTATCCACAGACATACATCGAAACAATGTAAAGCAAATATCGAACGTTGACATTGGCTGAACTGCATTGTGAGGGACATGTGCTAAGGCTTACTGCTAAATCTGGAATACACTGTTGGCATTGTAACATGTTTGTATGTAATCCAAATATAATCTGTGTGCATATTGTTGTATAAGCCATAAGTGAACTCGGCATGAACTCTAGACCATGGATTATTAACTTGCAGGGGGGCTGGACATTATTACTGAATTGTATAAAAATCTGAATGTCCAGATGTCCAGTACCTCTCAATTCTCACACTGAAGGGCTGGTATTCACTGTGATGCACTGAGGGCCAGATAGCTATCTGTTTTGTTCTTTGTAAACTGCGCAGTAGTAATTAAAGATCTGTGAATCTTTATAAGCCTGTGTTTGGTGTATTTCCTTTTGTGGTACTCAGCCTCGATATTTCTTCTTGCTTTTACAGGGAGGTGAGAATGTTCATGACCAGAAGGCCACAGGGTGTAACTGGCCAGTTCCTGGGTCCCTTTGTGAGAGAACAGCTGCCATAGCCATGCTAGAGGCATATGTTTCAACTATATAAGGGAGGTCTGGGCGCGGATGCCGTAGAACTGGAGCAGAAGTGAATTTTTTCTTAAGTTCTTGAAAGGCTTTCTCTGCTTCTTCGGTCCAATGGAACTTTCTATTGTTTTTTCTCAATCGTGATGTAATTGGATGCACTATTTGGGAAAAATATGTGATGAATCAGCGGTAAAAGTTTGCAAAGCCCAACATACTCTGGATTCCTTTAAATGAAGTTGGTGACGGCCAGTTAAGAATGGCATCTACCTTGTGCCTATCCATTCTGATAGCTTTTGGTGTGAGGATAAAACCGAGGAACTCCACTTCGGTGACATGAACAGAGCATTTTTCGAGTTTAGCATACAGTTTATGTTGGCAGAGTTTAGTAAGGACGGAGCGGACATGCCTGACATGGTCTTCTTTTGTACCAGAATACACTAAGATGTCATCAATGTAAACCAGGGTGCAAACGTCGATTAACTCCTGCAAAACATCATTGATAAAGTACTGGAATGCAGCAGGAGCGTTGCAAAGTCCAAAAGGCATTACCTGGTATTCATACAAGCCGTATTTGGTACGAAAGGCGGTTTTCCATTAGTCTCCTTTCTTCACTCGAACAAGATGGTACGCCCCCATAAGGTCCAGTTTGGTACAGATTTGGGCAACTTTGACTTGATCCAATAATTTGGGAATAAGGGGAAGTGGATAACATTTTTTTACTGTGATCTGGTTTAATGCGCGATAGTCGATGCAAGTCCTCAAATCTCCTTCCTTCTTTGGTACGAAGAATAAGGGACTGGCTGCCGGTGATTTAGATGGGCGGATAAATCCATTTGCCAGGTACTGATCAAGATAAGATTTCAAATGGAGGTTTTCTGGTTCAGTAAGTGCATAGATTCGACCACAAGGAATTTGCGCACCAGGTATGAGGTCGATCTGACAATCTTAGGGCCTGTGCGGTGGTAGAATATTGGCTTGTTCTTTCTGGAACACGTCTTGAAAATCTTGGTATTCATTTGGTAGAGTACTATTTACACCTAGTACAATCGAAGCTGTACTGGGAGTAGCAGATGTAGATAAGTCTGTTATCCCCTTTTCTTGGTAATAACAGGTGCAAGCACAATCATCGGAAGAGGCCGACTTCTTAGCACGCCAATCTATTAGAGGGTTGTGAGCTACCAACCATGGCATCCCTAAGATTAGTCGAAACTGAGGAGCTTTGATGAGATCGAATGCAATAGATTCTCGGTGTCCATCCTGGCACAGTAGGGTTAGTGCTGCTGTGCATTGGGTTACTGGTCCGGAAGCTATTTCTGTCCCATCAACAGTAGTAACTTTTTCAGTAGTCGACTTAGAGCATAAGGGAAGCCCCATCTCTGCTGCCAGATCTTGGTCTACATAATTCCCAACTGCTCCGCTGTCTATGTATGCTTTGACAGCATGCATCGGAGAGGTTGTTAGTGATTGATCAAAATTACTAGTAATGCAAAGAGTGAGGTCTGTGGCTCATCCTTCTCGCTCGACAAGCAGACCTCTACGCTTGCCGGGCTTGGTAGTTTTCCGACTCCTTGTTATTATCTTCCTTCTCTGTGGCTCCAACAGTTCTCCTTGGTGGTTTCACTGGACATTCTTTGAGGAAGTGGCCTGATTTTCCGCAATATAAGCATAATTGCTGTTGCCTTCTCTTGTCTCTTTCAGTTTTAGTTAAAGGGGGCAGTACACCTCCGATTTGCATGGGTTCTACCGTGTTTTCCAATGTACGTGGCACATTATCCTTTGATCAGACATACACAGCTCGAGTGTCTAACCTTATCCGGTCCCCTTTTCGGTCTTGTAATCTGTGATCTAATTGCACCACAAGGTTGATGAATTCTCCACAGTCTTTAGGTGGGTTAACCACTTGAGCAAGGACATCCTTTAGTTCCCCTCGTAGACCCCGATGAAATAGTGTGGTCCTTTTTTCCTCATGCCACCCAGCTTGAACGACTAGTCTGTTAAATGTTGCTATATATGTAAGCAAGTCTTGACTTCCTTGACGGAGTGACAAAAATTCATTGTCTAATGCTTGGCCTTGGGTATGACAAGCAAAGAGTTTTTCCATTTCCATCTGGAAACCCCCAAAGTCATGTAACAACGGGTTATCCTGACTTACCAATGGTACCGACCAATCCGCAGCACTGCCACTCAGATATGACAAGACAAAAGCAACCCACGCTTGGTCGTTGGGAAAAGCCCCAGGTCTGCAAAGGAAATGAAGATGACACTGGTTCATGAACGTTGCATACTTCTTGGGTCCCCTGTAAATCGTTCAGGTGGAGCTAAAGGAACTTTCCCAGGAAGGGTTATTTGTACTGGATTGGTGGAAGAAGTTGGTACAGGTGCTGGCGGAATGTTACCAGGCAATGGGGTCTGTCCTGCCTGTGATTGGAGCAATTGTCTACTTATTTAGTCGGTACGATCCTTAGTAACAATCACATCCCTCCTAAGAGGTTTCTTGCCTGGCTGAATGTACTTCAGCACGTAATTGTCCCAATAACTGAACTAACTGGTCAGTCTCTGAAATCTCCATGACACCCAGGTGGATAATATTATTGAGTCTTTGGGTTCTGTTACGCTCACCTGCTATCCACGGGGACGCCACCCAGCCCTGGTTGGATGAAGTGCACTCTCGAACCCTCTCCCGGTCCCTTGGTAAGGCCTCTGGTTAAAGATGGGTTTGCAATATAGGAGAGCTGGATTCAATACCAGATCGTCTTTATGTTTTCCCACCTCCCTTGGCCTCAACTCCTTCCTCCCCCTTGGGCCCTCTCCTCACCTTAATATTGTAAAAAGTGGATTCTCCGTCCTGCTCCTCGTGGCAGGGGCGCATAGATGTGGGGGGCGAGCAGCGACCAAGTTACTTCACTGGTGCAAGCCCCCCTGTGGGAATCTAGGCCTGCTGCGACTCCGTTGGTTTGCTGCTTTACAGTCTTTATATGCAGTTCTTATGTTCTTCTTACTTCGAATAACAATGTCTTGCTTCTTTCCTTTTAGGTATGGAAAGGTATTTTGGTGTTGTCATGCAGTTTGAAGATGAGCATGGGCCAGTAGGCGAAAGCGCGGTGTGCGCGATGCTGTCCGGTGAGTAATGCGCGATCGGTGGCGCTGTTTCAACTTTTATATTGCTAACCTGTGTCTTTTCTCTCCTTGCCGGTTGCGATGTTCCTCGCCGAGCGCCGTAATGTTCCAGCAATGATACTGACCAGGAGATGACTACCCAGGTAAGAATTGTGTGGCTTTCTTCATTCGGGAGGAAACGTGAGTAAACACTTACTAATGCTGTCTTTCTTCCTCCTCTTTCCGGGTTATGGTATTCCAGGATGCATGCGGTGCCGGATGATGGAGTTCGTAGCTTCAGGTTAGTGGAACTGAAGTTGGCAATGGATTGAAGACAGGATACTGTTACAGGTAAGTTTCGTAGTCTTCTTACTCTCTCTGTAGGTCCTTGGTTTCAGGTAAGCTGGCATCAAAGTAAAGGACATGGTGAGCATTACGCTGCCCACAGCAGAATAACGCAAAGCATGTTCTGCTGTTTGGGTGTGGTTTAAATAGTCTCAGGTAAAGTAGTCCAGGTAAAATAGTCCCAGGCCTGCCACACCCAAAGTAGTCCAGGTAAAGTAGTCCCAGGCCTGCTACGCCCAAAAGACTAGACCGCATAGCTCAGTTCCTTGTAACTGAGCTAAGTGTGTGCCTCCATGTTGGCTGAACCCCCCCAAGTTAAATAGTCCCAAGTAAATAGTCCCATTCTAATGTTGGTCTTCATGATGGTTAAAAGGAGCCAGGACTGTCTCCAAGAGAGTCTTGGATGAGGTTTTAAGGACTTTGACCTGGCCCTAACTGGAAGGCTGACTTGCCAGTGAGGGCCAGGGGCAAGGGTCATGACAGTTACAGGTGGAGGAATTTGATATCCCCAAAATCGACTGGAAATAACCTCAAAAATGCCACATAAATAAAGAAAATCTCACATAGTTGCTGGAAAAAAGGCCTACATGATAATAGTCCTTTTAAATTAATAGTAAATCTTCATGTGGGACAAATGGCAATTCTACTGCCCCCGGGCCAATTGCTCTCACTGGGCCCGCCTGTAACCAGAGTTTTTTTTTCTATCAGTCTCTTTGTGTTGGAAGCTTCCTCTTTAAAGTTGGAAATTCAGCCCCTCTAGCCTGTAACCAGAGTTTTTTTTTCTATCAGTCTCTTTGTGTTGGAAGCTTGCTCTTTAGAGTTGGAGATTTAGCTCCTCTTGTGTAGCCCCCTGTCTTCACACCTTCTGTCTACATTCTGGTCATGCTCCAGCCAAGGCAGCTTTTCAGGCAGCTGTAAACACTAGAATGCCAGCCTTCCAGTGGGGGAGTTCTTTGAGACACGTGTCCCACAGTCAGCAAAAGGGGTTGCCTCTGGGCTACAGAAACTTTTCCATAGAAAGCAAAGTGGGATGTTCTTTTCAAACGTCTGCTGGTATTGTGCATGCAAAACATAATATACATTACTTTTTGTCAAAATGCACCATGTCTTTTTCCCTGACATTTTTCTGTTAGCAGTGGTACATTTCTCACATTTAAACTGCAAACACACATGCAACGCCATTTTTGTGTCAGTGTTTAAAAATCCAGTTTTTCATGTAAAAAAGGGGCCTTCAGTTTGGGGCCTTAGAATTCACCCCACAGTAAAGGGACAACCGGTAGGAGGTATGGTGAGTAGATTGGCCTGAAATTGGTGGGGTCATTGTTCTGGGACTGAATGACCTGGCAGTCGGATACCAGGCGTGGGCCTTTCTCACAAGAACGGAAACCGGAGTGATCCATACAGAGGTTATGGGAGTGACTGAACTGGCAGTCGGATACCAGAGGCGGCCCGTTCTCGCTGGGAGAGAATCAGAGTGATCCTTACAAAGGTATGGGAGTGCAGCCAGGATACCAGAGGCTCTCAAGGAAGGGATTTTTGTTAACATACGGCAAAAGGTTGTCATCATGTGGTGTTCACAGCTCTTCAATGGGCAGGATGCCTGTAAGACATTGGGAGTGTAGTTGCATGAAAATAAGGTCTGAAGTAGGTAGGGGCATTAGGGGCAGTGTGTGGGGACACTCCCAAAGCAGCACGGTCCTAGTCTGGGAGGAGTTTGGTAGTGCGGTTTCAGCCATGAAGGTACCCGATGGCCGAACTTGAACCAGGTTCAGGGTTCAACGGGCACTGACTCCTTTACAGAGAGTTGAGACTCCTTGTCAATTGAATGCAGTGGTCCCGGTTTATTACTGCTTGGCAGTTGCTAACCAGAGGCAGAAGTCAGCTACTTTGCCATTTATTACTAACTGGCAGTTGCTAACCAGAGACAGAAGTCTGCTTCTTTGCCATTTATTACTGCCTGGCAGTTGCTAAGCAGAGGCGGAAGTCTGCTACTTTGCTATTTATTACTGCATGGCAGTTGCTAACCAGAGACGGAAGTCTGCTCCTTTGCCATTTATTACTGCCTGGCAGTTGCTAACCTGAGACGGAAGTCTGCTCCTTTGCCATTTATTACTGCCTGTCAGTTGCTAACCAGAGGCGGAAGTCTGTTACTTTGCTATTTATTACTGCATGGCAGTTGCTAACCAGAGGCGGAAGTCAGCTACTTTGCTATTTATTACTGCATGGCAGTTGCTAACCAGAGGCGGAAGTCTGCTACTTTGCTATTTATTACTGCATGGCAGTTGCTAACCAGAGGCGGAAGTCTGCTACTTTGCCATGTAATACTAACTGGCAGTTGCTAACCAGAGGCGGAAGTCAGCTACTTTGCCATGTAATACTAACGGACAGTTGCTAACCAGAGGCGGACGTCTGCTACTTTGCTATTTATTACTGCATGGCAGTTGTTAACCAGAGGCGGAAGTCTGCTACTTTGCCATGTAATACTAACTGGCAGTTTCTAACCAGAGGCGGAAGTCTGCTCCTTTGCCATTTATTACTGCTTGGCAGTTGCTAACCAGAGACGGAAGTCTGCTCCTTTGCCATTTATTACTGCCTGGCAGTTGCTAACCAGAGGCGGAAGTCTGTTACTTTGCTATTTATTACTGCATGGCAGTTGCTAACCAGAGGCGGAAGTCAGCTACTTTGCTATATATTAATGCATTGCAGTTGCTAACCAGAGGCGGAAGTCTGCTACTTTGCTATTTATTACTGCATGGCAGTTGCTAACCAGAGGCGGAAGTCTGCTACTTTGCCATGTAATACTAACTGGCAGTTGCTAACCAGAGGCGGAAGTCAGCTACTTTGCCATGTAATACTAACTGACAGTTGCTAACCAGAGGCGGAAGTCTGCTACTTTGCTATTTATTACTGCATGGCAGTTGCTAACCAGAGGCAGAAGTCTGCTACTTTGCCATGTAATACTACCTGGCAGTTGCTAACCAGAGGCGGAAGTCAGCTACTTTGCCATGTAATACTAACTGGCAGTTGCTAACCAGAGGCGGAAGTCAGCTACTTTGCCATGTAATACTAACTGGCAGTTGCTAACCAGAGGCGGAAGTCTGTTACTTTGCTATTTATTACTGCTTGGCAGTTGCTAACCAGAGTCGGAAGTCAGCTACTTTGCCATGTAATACTAACTGGCAGTTGCTAACCAGAGGCGGAAGTCAGCTACTTTGCTATTTATTACTCCATGGCAGTTGCTAAACAGAGGCAGAAGTCTGCTACTTTGCCATGTAATACTAACTGGCAGTTGCTAACCAGAGGCGGAAGTCTGTTACTTTGCTATTTATTACTGCATGGCAGTTGCTAACCAGGCGCGGAAGTCCGCTACTTTGCTATTTATTACTGCCTGGGAGTTGCTAACCAGAGGGGGAAGTCTGCTACTTTGCTATTTATTACTGGATGGCAGTTGCTAACCAGAGGCGCAAGTCAGCTACCTTGCTATTTATTACTGCCTGGCAGTTGCTAACCAGAGGCGGAAGTCAGCTACTTTGCTATTTATTACTGGATGGCAGTTGCTAACCAGAGGCGCAAGTCAGCTACTTTGCTATTTATTACTGGATGGCAGTTGCTAACCAGAGGTGCAAGTCAGCTACTTTGCTATTTATTACTGCCTGGCAGTTGCTAACCAGAGGCAGAAGTCAGCTACTTTGCTATTTATTACTGCATGGCAGTTGCTAACCAGAGGCGGAAGTCTGCTACTTTGCAATTTATTACTGCCTGACAGTTGCTAACCAGAGGCGGAAGTCTGTTACTTTGCTATTTATTACTGCATGGCAGTTGCTAACCAGAGGCGGAAGTCAGCTAATTTGCCATGTAATACTAACTGCCAGTTGCTAACCAGAGGCGGAAGTCAGCTACTTTGCCATGTAATACTAACTGGCAGTTGCTAACCAGAGGCAGAAGTCTGTTACTTTGCTATTTATTACTGCATGGCAGTTGCTAACCAGAGTCGGAAGTCAGCTACTTTGCCATGTAATACTAAATGGCAGTTGCTAACCAGAGGCGGAAGTCAGCTACTTTGCTATTTATTACTCCATGGCAGTTGCTAAACAGAGGCGGAAGTCTGCTACTTTGCCATGTAATACTAACTGGCAGTTGCTAAACAGAGGCGGAAGTCTGCTACTTTGCCATGTAATACTAGCTGGCAGTTGCTAACCAGAGGCGGAAGTCAGCTACTTTGCCATGTAATACTAACTGGCAGTTGCTACCAGAGGCGGAAGTCTGTTACTTTGCTATTTATTACTGCATGGCAGTTGCTAACCAGAGTCGGAAGTCAGCTACTTTGCCATGTAATACTAACTGGCAGTTGCTAAGGAGAGGCGGAAGTCAGCTACTTTGCTATTTATTACTCCATGGCAGTTGCTAAACAGAGGCGGAAGTCTGCTACTTTGCCATGTATACTAACTGGCAGTTGCTAACCAGAGGTGGAGGTCAGCTACTTTGCCATGTAATACTAACTGGCAGTTGCTAACCAGAGGCAGAAGTCTGTTACTTTGCTATTTATTACTGCATGGCAGTTGCTAACCAGAGTTGGAAGTCAGCTACTTTGCCATGTAATACTAACTGGCAGTTGCTAACCAGAGGCGGAAGTCCGCTCCTTTGCTATTTATTACTCCATGGCAGTTGCTAAACAGAGGCGGAAGTCTGCTACTTTGCCATGTAATACTAACTGGCAGTTGCTAACCAGAGGCGGAAGTCTGTTACTTTGCTATTTATTACTGCATGGCAGTTGCTAACCAGGCGCGGAAGTCCGCTACTTTGCTATTTATTACTGCCTGGCAGTTGCTAACCAGAGGCGGAAGTCTGCTACTTTGCCATGTAATACTAACTGGCAGTTGCTAACCAGAGGCGGAAGTCTGTTACTTTGCTATTTATTACTGCATGGCAGTTGCTAACCAGGCGCGGAAGTCCTCTACTTTGCTATTTATTACTGCATGGCAGTTGCTAACCAGAGGCGGAAGAATGTTACTTTGCTATTTATTACTGCCTGGCAGTTGCTAACCAGAGGCGGAAGTCAGCTTCTTTGCTATGTATTACTGCCTAGCAGTTGCTAACCAGAGGTGGAAGTCTGTTACTTTGCTATTTATTACTGCATGGCAGTTGCTAACCAGGGGCGGAAGTCTGCTACTTTGCAATTTATTACTGCATGGCAGTTGCTAACCAGAGGCGGAAGTCAGCTACTTTGCCATGTAATACTAACTGGCAGTTGCTAACCAGAGGCGGAAGTCTGTTACTTTGCTATTTATTACTGCATGGCAGTTGCTAACCTGGCGCGGAAGTCTGCTACTTTGCTATTTATTACTGCCTGGCAGTTGCTAACCAGAGGCGGAAGTCTGCTACTTTGCCATGTAATACTAACTGGCATTTGCTAACCAGAGGCGGAAGTCTGCTACTTTGCTATTTATTACTGCCTGGCAGTTGCTAACCAGAGGCGCAAGTCAGCTACTTTTCTATTTATTACTGCCTGGCAGTTGCTAATCGGAGGCGCAAGTCAGCTACTTTGCTATTTATTACTGCCTGGCAGTTGCTAACCAGAGGCGCAAGTCAGCTACTTTGCTGTTTATTACTGCCTGGCAGTTGCTAACCAGAGGCGGAAGTCAGCTACTTTGCTATTTATTACTGCCTGGGAGTTGCTAACCAGAGGCAGAAGTCAGCTACTTTGCTATTTATTACTGCCTGGCAGTTGCTAACCAGAAGCGCAAGTCCGCTACTTTGCTATTTATTACTGCCTGGAAGTTGCTAACCAGGGCCGGAAGTCAGCTACTTTGCTATTTATTACTGCCTGGGAGTTGCTAACAAGGCGCGGATGTCCGCTACTATGCTATTTATTACTGCCTGGCAGTTGCTAACCAGAGGCAGAAGTCAGCTACTTTGCTATTTATTACTTCCTGGCAGTTGCTAACCAGGCGTGGAAGTCTGCTACTTTGCTATTTATTACTGCCTGGCAGTTGCTAACCAGAGGCGCAAGTCAGCTACTTTTCTATTTATTACTGCCTGGCAGTTGCTAACCAGAGGCGCAAGTCAGCTACTTTGCTATTTATTACTGCCTGGCAGTTGCTTACCAGAGGCGGAAGTCTGCTACTTTGCTATTTATTGCTGCCTGGCAGTTGCTAACCAGAGGCGGAAGTCAGCTACTTTGCTATTTATTACTGCCTGGGAGTTGCTAACCAGGCGCGGATGTCCGTTACTATGCTATTTATTACTGCCTGGCAGTTGCTAACCAGAGGCAAAAGTCCGCTACTTTGCTATTTATTACTGCCTGGAAGTTGCTAACCAGGGCCGGAAGTCAGCTACTTTGCTATTTATTACTGCCTGGGAGTTGCTAACAAGGCGCGGATGTCCGCTACTATGCTATTTATTACTGCCTGGCAGTTGCTAACCAGAGGCAGAAGTCAGCTACTTTGCTATTTATTACTTCCTGGCAGTTGCTAACCAGGCGTGGAAGTCTGCTACTTTGCTATTTATTACTGCCTGGCAGTTGCTAACCAGAGGCGCAAGTCAGCTACTTTTCTATTTATTACTGCCTGGCAGTTGCTAACCAGAGGCGCAAGTCAGCTACTTTGCTATTTATTACTGCCTGGCAGTTGCTTACCAGAGGCGGAAGTCTGCTACTTTGCTATTTATTGCTGCCTGGCAGTTGCTAACCAGAGGCGGAAGTCAGCTACTTTGCTATTTATTACTGCCTGGGAGTTGCTAACCAGGCGCGGATGTCCGTTACTATGCTATTTATTACTGCCTGGCAGTTGCTAACCAGAGGCAAAAGTCAGCTACTTTGCTATTTATTACTGCCTGGGAGTTGCTAACCAGGCGCGGATGTCCGCTACTTTGCTATTTATTACTGCCTGGCAGTTGCTAAGCAGGGATGGAAGTCTGCTACTTTGCCCTGTAATATTAACTGGCAGTTGTTAACCAGAGGCGGAAGTCAGCTACTTTGCTATTTATCACTGCCTGATAGTTGCTAACCAGTGGCGGAAGTCAGCTACTTTGCTATGTATTACGGCCTGGCAGTTGCTAACCAGAGGTGGAAGTCTGTTACTTTGCTATTTATTACTGCATGGCAGTTGCTAACCAGAGGCGGAAGTCTGCTACTTTGCAATTTATTACTGCATGGCAGTTGCTAACCAGAGGCGGAAGTCAGCTACTTTGCCATGTAATACTAACTGGCAGTTGCTAACCAGAGGCGGAAGTCTGTTACTTTGCTATTTATTACTGCATACTGCATGGCAGTTGCTAACCTGGCGCGGAAGCCTGCTACTTTGCAATTTATTACTGCATGGCAGTTGCTAACCAGAGGCGGAAGTCAGCTACTTTGCCATGTAATACTAACTGGCAGTTGCTAACCAGAAGCGCAAGTCCGCTACTTTGCTATTTATTACTGCCTGGCAGTTGCTAACCAGGGCCGGAAGTCAGCTACTTTGCTATTTATTACTGCCTGGGAGTTGCTAACAAGGCGCGGATGTCCGCTACTATGCTATTTATTACTGCCTGGCAGTTGCTAACCAGGGCCGGAAGTCAGCTACTTTGCTATTTATTACTGCCTGGGAGTTGCTAACAGGGCGCGGATGTCCGCTACTATGCTATTTATTACTTCCTGGCAGTTGCTAACCAGGCGTGGAAGTCTGCTACTTTGCTATTTATTACTGCCTGGCAGTTGCTAACCAGAGGCGCAAGTCAGCTACTTTTCTATTTATTACTGCCTGGCAGTTGCTAACCAGAGGCGCAAGTCAGCTACTTTGCTATTTATTACTGCCTGGCAGTTGCTAACCAGAGGCGGAAGTCTGCTACTTTGCTATTTATTGCTGCCTGGCAGTTGCTAACCAGAGGCGGAAGTCAGCTACTTTGCTATTTATTACTGCCTGGGAGTTGCTAACCAGGCGCGGATGTCCGCTACTATGCTATTTATTACTGCTTGGCAGTTGCTAACCAGAGGCAGAAGTCAGCTACTTTGCTATTTATTACTTCCTGGCAGTTGCTAACCAGGCGTGGAAGTCCGCTACTTTGCTATTTATTACTGCCTGGCAGTTGCTAACCAGAGGCAGAAGTCAGCTACTTTGCTATTTATTACTGCCTGGCAGTTGCTAAGCAGGGATGGAAGTCTGCTACTTTGCCCTGTAATATTAACTGGCAGTTGTTAACCAGAGGCGGAAGTCAGCTACTTTGCTATTTATCACTGCCTGATAGTTGCTAAACAGAGGCAGAAGTCAGCTACTTTGCTATTTATTACTGCCTGGCAGTTGCTAACCAGGCGTGGAAGTCCGCTACTTTGCTATTTATTACTGCCTGGCAGTTGCTAAACAGAGGCAGAAGTTACCTACTTTGCTATTTATTACTGCCTGGCAGTTGCTAACCAGGCGTGGAAGTCCGCTACTTTGCTATTTATTACTGCCTGGCAGTTGCTAACCAGAGGCGGAAGTCAGCTACTTTGCTATTTATTACTGCCTGGCAGTTGCTAACCAGGCGCGGAAGTCAGCTACTTTGCTATTTATTACTGCCTGGTAGTTGCTAACCAGGCGCGGATGTCCGCTACTATGCTATTTATTACTGCCTGGCAGTTGCTAACCAGAGGCAGAAGTCAGCTACTTTGCTATTTATTACTTCCTGGCAGTTGCTAACCAGGCGTGGAATTCCGCTACTTTACCATTTATTACTGCCTGGCAGTTGCTAACCAAAGGCGGAAGTCTGCTACTTTACCATTTATTATTGCATGGCAGTTCCTAACCAGGGGTGGAAGTCTGCTACTTTGCCCTGTAATATTAACTGGCAGTTGTTAACCAGAGGCGGAAGTCTGCTACTTTGCCATGTAATACTAACTGGCAGTTGCTAACCAGAGGCGGAAGTCTGTTACTTTGCTATTTATTACTGCATGGCAGTTGCTAACCAGGCGCGGAAGCCCGCTACTTTGCTATTTATTACTGCCTGGCAGTTGCTAACCAGAGGCAATAGTCTGTTACTTTGCTATTTATTACTGCCTAACAGTTGCTAACCAGAGGCGGAAGTCAGCTACTTTGCTATGTATTACGGCCTGGCAGTTGCTAACCAGAGGTGGAAGTCTGTTACTTTGCTATTTATTACTGCATGGCAGTTGCTAACCAGAGGCGGAAGTCTGCTACTTTGCAATTTATTACTGCATGGCAGTTGCTAACCAGGGCCGGAAGTCAGCTACTTTGCTATTTATTACTGCCTGGGAGTTGCTAACCAGGTGCGGATGTCCGCTACTATGCTATTTATTACTGCCTGGCAGTTGCTAACCAGAGGCAGAAGTCAGCTACTTTGCCATTTATTACTTCCCGGCAGTTGATAACCAGGCGTGGAAGTCCGCTACTTTGCTATTTATTACTGCCTGGCAGTTGCTAACCAGAGGCGCAAGTCAGCTACTTTTCTATTTATTACTTCCTGGCAGTTGATAAGCAGAGGCGCAAGTCAGCTACTTTGCTATTTATTACTGCCTGGCAGTTGCTAACGAGAGGCGGAAGTCTGCTACTTTGCTATTTATTGCTGCCTGGCAGTTGCTAACCAGAGGCGGAAGTCAGCTACTTTGCTATTTATTACTGCCTGGGAGTTGCTAACCAGGCGCGGATGTCCGCTACTATGCTATTTATAACTTCCTGGCAGTTGCTAACCAGGCGCTGAAGTCTGCTACTTTACCATTTATTATTGCATGGCAGTTGCTAACCAAAGGCGGAAGTCTGCTACTTTGCTATTTATTACTGCCTGGCAGTTCCTAAGCACGGATGGAAGTCTGCTACTTTGCCCTGTAATATTAACTGGCAGTTGTTAACCAGAGGCGGAAGTCAGCTTCTTTGCTATTTATTACTGCCTGGCATTTGGTAACCATAGGCAGAAGGCAGCTACTTTGCTATTTATTACTGCCTGGCAGTTGCTAACCAGGCGTGGAAGTCCGCTTCTTTGCTATTTATTACTGCCTGGCAGTTGCTAACCAGAGGCAGAAGTCAGCTACTTTGCTATTTATTACTGCCTGGCAGTTGCTAACTAGGCGTGGAAGTCCGCTACTTTGCTATTTATTACTGCCTGGCAGTTGCTAACCAGAGGCAGAAGTCAGCTACTTTGCTATTCATTACTGCCAGGCAGTTGCTAACCAGGCGCGGAAGTCAGCTACTTTGCTATTTATTACTGCCTGGTACTTGCTAACCAGGCGTGGATGTCTGCTACTATGCTATTTATTACTGCCTGGCAGTTGCTAACCAGAGGCAGAAGTCTGCTGCTTTGCCATTTATTATTGCATGGCAGTTCCTAACCGGGGGTGGAAGTCTGCTACTTTGCCCTGTAATATTAACTGGCAGTTGTTAACCAGAGGCGGAAGTCTGCTACTTTGCTATTTATTACTGCCTGGCAGTTGCTAACCAGAGGCAGAAGTCAGCTACTTTGCTATTTATTACTGCCTGGCAGTTGCTAATCAGAGGCAGAAGTCAGCTACTTTGCTATTTATTACTGCCTGGCAGTTGCTAACCAGAAGTGCAAGTCCGCTACTTTGCTATTTATTACTGCCTGGCAGTTGCTAAGCAAGGCGCAAGTCCGCTACTTTGCTATTTATTACTGCCTGGGAGTTGCTAACCAGAGGCGGAAGTCAGCTACTTTGCTATTTATTACTGCCTGGCAGTTGCTAACCAGTAGCGCAAGTCCGCTACTTTGCTATTTATTACTGCCTGGCAGTTGCTAACCAGGGCCGGATGTCAGCTACTTTGCTATTTATTACTGCCTGGGAGTTGCTAACAAGGCGCGGATGTCCGCTACTATGCTATTTATTACTGCCTGGCAGTTGCTAACCAGAGGCAGAAGTCAGCTACTTTGCTATTTATTACTTCCTGGCAGTTGCTAACCAGGCATGGAAGTCCGCTACTTTGCTATTTATTACTGCCTGGCGGTTGCTAACCAGAGGCGCAAGTCAGCTACTTTTCTATTTATACTGCCTGGCAGTTGCTAACCAGAGGCCCAAGTCAGCTACTTTGCTATTTATTACTGCCTGGCAGTTGCTAACCAGAGGCAGAAGTCTGCTACTTTGCTATTTATTGCTGCCTGGCAGTTGCTAACCAGAGGCGGAAGTCAGCTACTTTGCTATTTATTACTGCCTGGGAGTTGCTAACCAGGCGCGGATGTCCGCTACTATGCTATTTATTACTGCCTGGCAGTTGCTAACCAGGCGTGGAAGTCCGCTACTTTGCTATTTATTACTGCCTGGCAGTTGCTAACCAGAGGCAGAAGTCAGCTACTTTGCTATTTATTACTGCCTGGCAGTTGCTAACCAGAGGCAGAAGTCAGCTACTTTGCTATTTATTACTGCCTGGCAGTTGCTAAGCAGGGATGGAAGTCTGCTACTTTGCCCTGTAATATTAACTGGCAGTTGTTAGCCAGAGGCGGAAGTCAGCTACTTTGCTATTTATCACTGCCTGATAGTTGCTAACAAGAGGCGGAAGTCAGCTACTTTGCTATGTATTACTGCCTGGCAGTTGCTAACCAGCGGTGGAAGTCTGTTACTTTGCTATTTATTACTGCATGGCAGTTGCTAACCAGAGGCGGAAGTCTGCTACTTTGCAATTTATTACTGCATGGCAGTTGCTAACTAGAGGCAGAAGTCAGCTACTTTGCCATGTAATACTAACTGGCAGTTGCTAACCAGAGGCTGAAGTATGTTACTTTGCTATTTATTACTGCATGGCAGTTGCTAACCTGGCACGGAAGTCTGCTACTTTGCTATTTATTACTGCCTGGCAGTTGCTAACCAGAAGCGCAAGTCCGCTACTTTGCTATTTATTACTGCCTGGCAGTTGCTAACCAGGGCCGGAAGTCAGCTACTTTGCTATTTATTACAGCCTGGGAGTTGCTAACAAGGCGCGGATGTCCGCTACTATGCTATTTATTACTGCCTGGCAGTTGCTAACCAGGGCCGGAAGTCGGCTACTTTGCTATTTATTACTGCCTGGGAGTTGCTAACAAGGCGCTGATGTCCGCTACTATGCTATTTATTACTTCCTGGCAGTTGCTAACCAGGCGTGGAAGTCCGCTACTTTGCTATTTATTACTGCCTGGCAGTTGCTAACCAGAGGCGCAAGTCAGCTACTTTTCTATTTATTACTGCCTGGCAGTTGCTAACCAGAGGCGCAAGTCAGCTACTTTGCTATTTATTACTGCCTGGGAGTTGCTAACCAGGCGCGGATGTCCGCTACTATGCTATTTATTACTGCCTGGCTGTTGCTAACCAGAGGCAGAAGTCAGCTACTTTGCTATTTATTACTTCCTGGCAGTTGATAACCAGGCGTGGAAGTCCGCTACTTTACTATTTATTACTGCCTGGCAGTTGCTAACCAGAGGCAGAAGTCAGCTACTTTGCTATTTATTACTGCCTGGCAGTTGCTAAGCAGGGATGGAAGTCTGCTACTTTGCTATTTATTACTGCCTGGCAGTTGCTAACCAGGCGCGGAAGTCCGCTACTTTGCTATTTATTACTGCCTGGCAGTTGCTAACCAGAGGCAGAAGTCACCTACTTTGCTATTTATTACTGCCTGGCAGTTGCTAACCAGGCGTGGAAGTCCGCTACTTTGCTATTTATTACTGCCTGGCAGTTGCTAACCAGGCGCGGAAGTCAGCTACTTTGCTACTTATTACTGCCTGGTAGTTGCTAACAAGGGGCGGATGTCCGCTACTATGCTATTTATTACTGCCTGGCAGTTGCTAACCAGAGGCAGAAGTCAGCTACTTTGCTATTTATTACTTCCTGGCAGTTGCTAACCAGGCGTGGAAGTCCGCTACTTTGCTATTTATTACTACCTGGCAGTTGATAACAAGGCGCGGAAGTCTGCTTCTTTACCATTTATTACTGCCTGGCAGTTGCTAACCAAAGGCGGAAGTCTGCTACTTTACCATTTATGATTGCATGGCAGTTCCTAACCAGGGGTGGAATTCTGCTACTTTGCCCTGTAATATTAACTGGCAGTTGTTAACCAGAGGCGGAAGTCTGCTACTTTGCCATGTAATACTAACTGGCAATTGCTAACCAGAGGCGGAAGTCTGTTACTTTGCTATTTATTACTGCATGGCAGTTGCTAACCAGGCGCGGAAGCCCGCTACTTTGCTATTTATTACTGCCTGGCAGTTGCTAACCAGAGGCGGAAGTCTGTTACTTTGCTATTTATTACTGCCTGGCAGTTGCTAACCAGAGGCGGAAGTCAGCTACTTTGCTATGTATTACGGCCTGGCAGTTGCTAACCAGAGGTGGAAGTCTGTTACTTTGCTATTTATTACTGCATGGCAGTTGCTAACCAGAGGCGGAAGTCTGCTACTTTGCAATTTATTACTGCATGGCAGTTGCTAACCAGAGGTGGAAGTCAGCTACTTTGCCATGTAATACTGACTGGCAGTTGCTAACCAGAGGCGGAAGTCTGCTACTTTGCTATTTATTACTGCATGGCAATTGCTAACCTGGCGCGGAAGTCTGCTACTTTGCTATTTATTACTGCCTGGCAGTTGCTAACCAAAGGCGGAAGTCTGCTACTTTGCCATGTAATACTAACTGACAGTTGCTAACCAGAGGCGGAAGTCTGCTACTTTGCTATTTATTACTGCATGGCAGTTGCTAACCAGAGGCGGAAGTCTGCTACTTTGCCATGTAATACTACCTGGCAGTTGCTAACCAGAGGCGGAAGTCAGCTACTTTGCCATGTAATACTAACTGGCAGTTGCTAACGAGAGGCGGAAGTCTGCTACTTTGCTATTTATTACTGCATGGCAGTTGCTAACCAAAGGCAGAAGTCTGCTACTTTGCCATGTAATACTAACTGGCAGTTGCTAACCAGAGGCGGAAGTCAGCTACTTTGCCATGTAATACTAACTGGCAGTTGCTAACCAGAGGCGGAAGTCTGTTACTTTGCTATTTATTACTGCATGGCAGTTGCTAACCGGAGTCGGAAGTCAGCTACTTTGCCATGTTATACTAACTGGCAGTTGCTAACCAGAGGCGGAAGTCAGCTACTTTGCTATTTATTACTCCATGGCAGTTGCTAAACAGAGGCAGAAGTCTGCTACTTTGCCATGTAATACTAACTGGCAGTTGCTAACCAGAGGCGGAAGTCTGTTACTTTGCTATTTATTACTGCATGGCAGTTGCTAACCAGGCGCGGAAGTCCGCTACTTTGCTATTTATTACTGCCTGGGAGTTGCTAACCAGAGGGGGAAGTCTGCTACTTTGCTATTTATTACTGGATGGCAGTTGCTAACCAGAGGCGCAAGTCAGCTACTTTGCTATTTATTACTGCCTGGCAGTTGCTAACCAGAGGCGGAAGTCAGCTACTTTGCTATTTATTACTGGATGGCAGTTGCTAACCAGAGGCGCAAGTCAGCTACTTTGCTATTTATTACTGGATGGCAGTTGCTAACCAGAGGTGCAAGTCAGCTACTTTGCTATTTATTACTGCCTGGCAGTTGCTAACCAGAGGCAGAAGTCAGCTACTTTGCTATTTATTACTGCATGGCAGTTGCTAACCAGAGGCGGAAGTCTGCTACTTTGCAATTTATTACTGCCTGACAGTTGCTAACCAGAGGCGGAAGTCTGTTACTTTGCTATTTATTACTGCATGGCAGTTGCTAACCAGAGGCGGAAGTCAGCTAATTTGCCATGTAATACTAACTGCCAGTTGCTAACCAGAGGCGGAAGTCAGCTACTTTGCCATGTAATACTAACTGGCAGTTGCTAACCAGAGGCGGAAGTCTGTTACTTTGCTATTTATTACTGCATGGCAGTTGCTAACCAGAGGCGGAAGTCAGCTACTTTGCCATGTAATACTAAATGGCAGTTGCTAACCAGAGGCGGAAGTCTGCTACTTTGCCATGTAATACTAGCTGGCAGTTGCTAACCAGAGGCGGAAGTCAGCTACTTTGCCATGTAATACTAACTGGCAGTTGCTACCAGAGGCGGAAGTCTGTTACTTTGCTATTTATTACTGCATGGCAGTTGCTAACCAGAGTCGGAAGTCAGCTACTTTGCCATGTAATACTAACTGGCAGTTGCTAAGGAGAGGCGGAAGTCAGCTACTTTGCTATTTATTACTCCATGGCAGTTGCTAAACAGAGGCGGAAGTCTGCTACTTTGCCATGTAATACTAACTGGCAGTTGCTAAACAGAGGCGGAAGTCTGCTACTTTGCCATGTAATACTAGCTGGCAGTTGCTAACCAGAGGCGGAAGTCAGCTACTTTGCCATGTAATACTAACTGGCAGTTGCTACCAGAGGCGGAAGTCTGTTACTTTGCTATTTATTACTGCATGGCAGTTGCCAACCAGAGTCGGAAGTCAGCTACTTTGCCATGTAATACTAACTGGCAGTTGCTAAGGAGAGGCGGAAGTCAGCTACTTTGCTATTTATTACTCCATGGCAGTTGCTAAACAGAGGCGGAAGTCTGCTACTTTGCCATGTATACTAACTGGCAGTTGCTAACCAGAGGTGGAGGTCAGCTACTTTGCCATGTAATACTAACTGGCAGTTGCTAACCAGAGGCAGAAGTCTGTTACTTTGCTATTTATTACTGCATGGCAGTTGCTAACCAGAGTTGGAAGTCAGCTACTTTGCCATGTAATACTAACTGGCAGTTGCTAACCAGAGGCGGAAGTCCGCTCCTTTGCTATTTATTACTCCATGGCAGTTGCTAAACAGAGGCGGAAGTCTGCTACTTTGCCATGTAATACTAACTGGCAGTTGCTAACCAGAGGCGGAAGTCTGTTACTTTGCTATTTATTACTGCATGGCAGTTGCTAACCAGGCGCGGAAGTCCGCTACTTTGCTATTTATTACTGCCTGGCAGTTGCTAACCAGAGGCGGAAGTCTGCTACTTTGCCATGTAATACTAACTGGCAGTTGCTAACCAGAGGCGGAAGTCTGTTACTTTGCTATTTATTACTGCATGGCAGTTGCTAACCAGGCGCGGAAGTCCTCTACTTTGCTATTTATTACTGCATGGCAGTTGCTAACCAGAGGCGGAAGAATGTTACTTTGCTATTTATTACTGCCTGGCAGTTGCTAACCAGAGGCGGAAGTCAGCTACTTTGCTATGTATTACTGCCTAGCAGTTGCTAACCAGAGGTGGAAGTCTGTTACTTTGCTATTTATTACTGCATGGCAGTTGCTATCCAGGGGCGGAAGTCTGCTACTTTGCAATTTATTACTGCATGGCAGTTGCTAACCAGAGGCGGAAGTCAGCTACTTTGCCATGTAATACTAACTGGCAGTTGCTAACCAGAGGCGGAAGTCTGTTACTTTGCTATTTATTACTGCATGGCAGTTGCTAACCAGGCGCGGAAGTCCGCTACTTTGCTATTTATTACTGCCTGGCAGTTGCTAACCAGAGGCGGAAGTCTGCTACTTTGCCATGTAATACTAACTGGCAGTTGCTAACCAGAGGCGGAAGTCTGTTACTTTGCTATTTATTACTGCATGGCAGTTGCTAACCAGGCGCGGAAGTCCTCTACTTTGCTATTTATTACTGCATGGCAGTTGCTAACCAGAGGCGGAAGAATGTTACTTTGCTATTTATTACTGCCTGGCAGTTGCTAACCAGAGGCGGAAGTCAGCTACTTTGTTATGTATTACTGCCTAGCAGTTGCTAACCAGAGGTGGAAGTCTGTTACTTTGCTATTTATTACTGCATGGCAGTTGCTAACCAGGGGCGGAAGTCTGCTACTTTGCAATTTATTACTGCATGGCAGTTGCTAACCAGAGGCGGAAGTCAGCTACTTTGCCATGTAATACTAACTGGCAGTTGCTAACCAGAGGCGGAAGTCTGTTACTTTGCTATTTATTACTGCATGGCAGTTGCTAACCTGGCGCGGAAGTCTGCTACTTTGCTATTTATTACTGCCTGGCAGTTGCTAACCAGAGGCGGAAGTCTGCTACTTTGCCATGTAATACTAACTGGCATTTGCTAACCAGAGGCGGAAGTCTGCTACTTTGCTATTTATTACTGCCTGGCAGTTGCTAATCAGAGGCGCAAGTCAGCTACTTTTCTATTTATTACTGCCTGGCAGTTGCTAATCGGAGGCGCAAGTCAGCTACTTTGCTATTTATTACTGCCTGGCAGTTGCTAACCAGAGGCGAAAGTCAGCTACTTTGCTGTTTATTACTGCCTGGCAGTTGCTAACCAGAGGCGGAAGTCAGCTACTTTGCTATTTATTACTGCCTGGGAGTTGCTAACCAGAGGCAGAAGTCAGCTACTTTGCTATTTATTACTGCCTGGCAGTTGCTAACCAGAAGCGCAAGTCCGCTACTTTGCTATTTATTACTGCCTGGAAGTTGCTAACCAGGGCCGGAAGTCAGCTACTTGGCTATTTATTACTGCCTGGGAGTTGCTAACAAGGCGCGGATGTCCGCTACTATGCTATTTATTACTGCCTGGCAGTTGCTAACCAGAGGCAGAAGTCAGCTACTTTGCTATTTATTACTTCCTGGCAGTTGCTAACCAGGCGTGGAAGTCTGCTACTTTGCTATTTATTACTGCCTGGCAGTTGCTAACCAGAGGCGCAAGTCAGCTACTTTTCTATTTATTACTGCCTGGCAGTTGCTAACCAGAGGCGCAAGTCAGCTACTTTGCTATTTATTACTGCCTGGCAGTTGCTTACCAGAGGCGGAAGTCTGCTACTTTGCTATTTATTGCTGCCTGGCAGTTGCTAACCAGAGGCGGAAGTCAGCTACTTTGCTATTTATTACTGCCTGGGAGTTGCTAACCAGGCGCGGATGTCCGTTACTATGCTATTTATTACTGCCTGGCAGTTGCTAACCAGAGGCAGAAGTCAGCTACTTTGCTATTTATTACTGCCTGGGAGTTGCTAACCAGGCGCGGATGTCCGCTACTTTGCTATTTATTACTGCCTGGCAGTTGCTAAGCAGGGATGGAAGTCTGCTACTTTGCCCTGTAATATTAACTGGCAGTTGTTAACCAGAGGCGGAAGTCAGCTACTTTGCTAATTATCACTGCCTGATAGTTGCTAACCAGAGGCGGAAGTCAGCTACTTTGCTATGTATTACGGCCTGGCAGTTGCTAACCAGAGGTGGAAGTCTGTTACTTTGCTATTTATTACTGCATGGCAGTTGCTAACCAGAGGCGGAAGTCTGCTACTTTGCAATTTATTACTGCATGGCAGTTGCTAACCAGAGGCGGAAGTCAGCTACTTTGCCATGTAATACTAACTGGCAGTTGCTAACCAGAGGCGGAAGTCTGTTACTTTGCTATTTATTACTGCATACTGCATGGCAGTTGCTAACCTGGCGCGGAAGTCTGCTACTTTGCAATTTATTACTGCATGGCAGTTGCTAACCAGAGGCGGAAGTCAGCTACTTTACCATGTAATACTAACTGGCAGATGCTAACCAGAAGCGCAAGTCCGCTACTTTGCTATTTATTACTGCCTGGCAGTTGCTAACCAGGGCCGGAAGTCAGCTACTTTGCTATTTATTACTGCCTGGGAGTTGCTAACAAGGCGCGGATGTCCGCTACTATGCTATTTATTACTGCCTGGCAGTTGCTAACCAGGGCCGGAAGTCAGCTACTTTGCTATTTATTACTGCCTGGGAGTTGCTAACAGGGCGCGGATGTCCGCTACTATGCTATTTATTACTTCCTGGCAGTTGCTAACCAGGCGTGGAAGTCTGCTACTTTGCTATTTATTACTGCCTGGCAGTTGCTAACCAGAGGCGCAAGTCAGCTACTTTTCTATTTATTACTGCCTGGCAGTTGCTAACCAGAGGCGCAAGTCAGCTACTTTGCTATTTATTACTGCCTGGCAGTTGCTAACCAGAGGCGGAAGTCTGCTACTTTGCTATTTATTGCTGCCTGGCAGTTGCTAACCAGAGGCGGAAGTCAGCTACTTTGCTATTTATTACTGCCTGGGAGTTGCTAACCAGGCGCGGATGTCCGCTACTATGCTATTTATTACTGCTTGGCAGTTGCTAACCAGAGGCAGAAGTCAGCTACTTTGCTATTTATTACTTCCTGGCAGTTGCTAACCAGGCGTGGAAGTCCGCTACTTTGCTATTTATTACTGCCTGGCAGTTGCTAACCAGAGGCAGAAGTCAGCTACTTTGCTATTTATTACTGCCTGGCAGTTGCTAAGCAGGGATGGAAGTCTGCTACTTTGCCCTGTAATATTAACTGGCAGTTGTTAACCAGAGGCGGAAGTCAGCTACTTTGCTATTTATCACTGCATGATAGTTGCTAAACAGAGGCAGAAGTCAGCTACTTTGCTATTTATTACTGCCTGGCAGTTGCTAACCAGGCGTGGAAGTCCGCTACTTTGCTATTTATTACTGCCTGGCAGTTGCTAAACAGAGGCAGAAGTTACCTACTTTGCTATTTATTACTGCCTGGCAGTTGCTAACCAGGCGTGGAAGTCCGCTACTTTGCTATTTATTACTGCCTGGCAGTTGCTAACCAGAGGCGGAAGTCAGCTACTTTGCTATTTATTACTGCCTGGCAGTTGCTAACCAGGCGCGGAAGTCAGCTACTTTGCTATTTATTACTGCCTGGTAGTTGCTAACCAGGCGCGGATGTCCGCTACTATGCTATTTATTACTGCCTGGCAGTTGCTAACCAGAGGCAGAAGTCAGCTACTTTGCTATTTATTACTTCCTGGCAGTTGCTAACCAGGCGTGGAATTCCGCTACTTTGCTATTTATTACTGCCTGGCAGTTGCTAACAAGGCGCAGAAGTCTGCTACTTTACCATTTATTACTGCCTGGCAGTTGCTAACCAAAGGCGGAAGTCTGCTACTTTACCATTTATTATTGCATGGCAGTTCCTAACCAGGGGTGGAAGTCTGTTACTTTGCCCTGTAATATTAACTGGCAGTTGTTAACCAGAGGCGGAAGTCTGCTACTTTGCCATGTAATACTAACTGGCAGTTGCTAACCAGAGGCGGAAGTCTGTTACTTTGCTATTTATTACTGCATGGCAGTTGCTAACCAGGCGCGGAAGCCCGCTACTTTGCTATTTATTACTGCCTGGCAGTTGCTAACCAGAGGCAATAGTCTGTTACTTTGCTATTTATTACTGCCTAACAGTTGCTAACCAGAGGCGGAAGTCAGCTACTTTGCTATGTATTACGGCCTGGCAGTTGCTAACCAGAGGTGGAAGTCTGTTACTTTGCTATTTATTACTGCATGGCAGTTGCTAACCAGAGGCGGAAGTCTGCTACTTTGCAATTTATTACTGCATGGCAGTTGCTAACCAGGGCCGGAAGTCAGCTACTTTGCTATTTATTACTGCCTGGGAGTTGCTAACCAGGTGCGGATGTCCGCTACTATGCTATTTATTACTGCCTGGCAGTTGCTAACCAGAGGCAGAAGTCAGCTACTTTGCCATTTATTACTTCCCGGCAGTTGCTAACCAGGCGTGGAAGTCCGCTACTTTGCTATTTATTACTGCCTGGCAGTTGCTAACCAGAGGCGCAAGTCAGCTACTTTTCTATTTATTACTTCCTGGCAGTTGATAAGCAGAGGCGCAAGTCAGCTACTTTGCTATTTATTACTGCCTGGCAGTTGCTAACGAGAGGCGGAAGTCTGCTACTTTGCTATTTATTGCTGCCTGGCAGTTGCTAACCAGAGGCGGAAGTCAGCTACTTTGCTATTTATTACTGCCTGGGAGTTGCTAACCAGGCGCGGATGTCCGCTACTATGCTATTTATAACTTCCTGGCAGTTGCTAACCAGGCGCTGAAGTCTGCTACTTTACCATTTATTATTGCATGGCAGTTGCTAACCAAAGGCGGAAGTCTGCTACTTTGCTATTTATTACTGCCTGGCAGTTCCTAAGCACGGATGGAAGTCTGCTACTTTGCCCTGTAATATTAACTGGCAGTTGTTAACCAGAGGCGGAAGTCAGCTTCTTTGCTATTTATTACTGCCTGGCATTTGGTAACCAGAGGCAGAAGTAAGCTACTTTGCTATTTATTACTGCCTGGCAGTTGCTAACCAGGCGTGGAAGTCCGCTTCTTTGCTATTTATTACTGCCTGGCAGTTGCTAACCAGAGGCAGAAGTCAGCTACTTTGCTATTTATTACTGCCTGGCAGTTGCTAACTAGGCGTGGAAGTCCGCTACTTTGCTATTTATTACTGCCTGGCAGTTGCTAACCAGAGGCAGAAGTCAGCTACTTTGCTATTCATTACTGCCAGGCAGTTGCTAACCAGGCGCGGAAGTCAGCTACTTTGCTATTTATTACTGCCTGGTACTTGCTAACCAGGCGTGGATGTCTGCTACTATGCTATTTATTACTGCCTGGCAGTTGCTAACCAGAGGCAGAAGTCTGCTGCTTTGCCATTAATTATTGCATGGCAGTTCCTAACCGGGGGTGGAAGTCTGCTACTTTGCCCTGTAATATTAACTGGCAGTTGTTAACCAGAGGCGGAAGTCTGCTACTTTGCTATTTATTACTGCCTGGCAGTTGCTAACCAGAGGCAGAAGTCAGCTACTTTGCTATTTATTACTGCCTGGCAGTTGCTAACCAGAGGCAGAAGTCAGCTACTTTGCTATTTATTACTGCCTGGCAGTTGCTAACCAGAAGTGCAAGTCCGCTACTTTGCTATTTATTACTGCCTGGCAGTTGCTAAGCAAGGCGCAAGTCCGCTACTTTGCTATTTATTACTGCCTGGGAGTTGCTAACCAGAGGCGGAAGTCAGCTACTTTGCTATTTATTACTGCCTGGCAGTTGCTAACCAGAAGCGCAAGTCCGCTACTTTGCTATTTATTACTGCCTGGCAGTTGCTAACCAGGGCCGGATGTCAGCTACTTTGCTATTTATTACTGCCTGGGAGTTGCTAACAAGGCGCGGATGTCCGCTACTATGCTATTTATTACTGCCTGGCAGTTGCTAACCAGAGGCAGAAGTCAGCTACTTTGCTATTTATTACTTCCTGGCAGTTGCTAACCAGGCATGGAAGTCCGCTACTTTGCTATTTATTACTGCCTGGCGGTTGCTAACCAGAGGCGCAAGTCAGCTACTTTTCTATTTATTACTGCCTGGCAGTTGCTAACCAGAGGCCCAAGTCAGCTACTTTGCTATTTATTACTGCCTGGCAGTTGCTAACCAGAGGCGGAAGTCTGCTACTTTGCTATTTATTGCTGCCTGGCAGTTGCTAACCAGAGGCGGAAGTCAGCTACTTTGCTATTTATTACTGCCTGGGAGTTGCTAACCAGGCGCGGATGTCCGCTACTATGCTATTTATTACTGCCTGGCAGTTGCTAACCAGAGGCTGAAGTCAGCTACTTTGCTATTTATTACTTCCTGGCAGTTGCTAACCAGGCGTGGAAGTCCGCTACTTTGCTATTTATTACTGCCTGGCAGTTGCTAACCAGAGGCAGAAGTCAGCTACTTTGCTATTTATTACTGCCTGGCAGTTGCTAACCAGAGGCAGAAGTCAGCTACTTTGCTATTTATTACTGCCTGGCAGTTGCTAAGCAGGGATGGAAGTCTGCTACTTTGCCCTGTAATATTAACTGGCAGTTGTTAGCCAGAGGCGGAAGTCAGCTACTTTGCTATTTATCACTGCCTGATAGTTGCTAACAAGAGGCGGAAGTCAGCTACTTTGCTATGTATTACTGCCTGGCAGTTGCTAACCAGCGGTGGAAGTCTGTTACTTTGCTATTTATTACTGCATGGCAGTTGCTAACCAGAGGCGGAAGTCTGCTACTTTGCAATTTATTACTGCATGGCAGTTGCTAACCAGAGGCAGAAGTCAGCTACTTTGCCATGTAATACTAACTGGCAGTTGCTAACCAGAGGCTGAAGTATGTTACTTTGCTATTTATTACTGCATGGCAGTTGCTAACCTGGCACGGAAGTCTGCTACTTTGCTATTTATTACTGCCTGGCAGTTGCTAACCAGAAGCGCAAGTCCGCTACTTTGCTATTTATTACTGCCTGGCAGTTGCTAACCAGGCGTGGAAGTCCGCTACTTTGCTATTTATTACTGCCTGGCAGTTGCTAACCAGAGGCAGAAGTCAGCTACTTTGCTATTTATTACTGCCTGGCAGTTGCTAAGTAGGGATGGAAGTCTGCTACTTTGCTATTTATTACTGCCTGGCAGTTGCTAACCAGGCGCGGAAGTCCGCTACTTTGCTATTTATTACTGCCTGGCAGTTGCTAACCAGAGGCAGAAGTCACCTACTTTGCTATTTATTACTGCCTGGCAGTTGCTAACCACGCGTGGAAGTCCGCTACTTTGCTATTTATTACTGCCTGGCAGTTGCTAACCAGGCGCGGAAGTCAGCTACTTTGCTATTTATTACTGCCTGGTAGTTGCTAACAAGGGGCGGATGTCCGCTACTATGCTATTTATTACTGCCTGGGAGTTGCTAACCAGAGGCAGAAGTCAGCTACTTTGCTATTTATTACTTCCTGGCAGTTGCTAACCAGGCGTGGAAGTCCGCTACTTTGCTATTTATTACTGCCTGGCAGTTGATAACAAGGCGCGGAAGTCTGCTTCTTTACCATTTATTACTGCCTGGCAGTTGCTAACCAAAGGCGGAAGTCTGCTACTTTACCATTTATGATTGCATGGCAGTTCCTAACCAGGGGTGGAAGTCTGCTACTTTGCCCTGTAATATTAACTGGCAGTTGTTAACCAGAGGCGGAAGTCTGCTACTTTGCCATGTAATACTAACTGGCAATTGCTAACCAGAGGCGGAAGTCTGTTACTTTGCTATTTATTACTGCATGGCAGTTGCTAACCAGGCGCGGAAGCCCGCTACTTTGCTATTTATTACTGCCTGGCAGTTGCTAACCAGAGGCGGAAGTCTGTTACTTTGCTATTTATTACTGCCTGGCAGTTGCTAACCAGAGGCGGAAGTCAGCTACTTTGCTTTGTATTACGGCCTGGCAGTTGCTAACCAGAGGTGGAAGTCTGTTACTTTGCTATTTATTACTGCATGGCAGTTGCTAACCAGAGGCGGAAGTCTGCTACTTTGCAATTTATTACTGCATGGCAGTTGCTAACCAGAGGCGGAAGTCAGCTACTTTGCCATGTAATACTGACTGGCAGTTGCTAACCAGAGGCGGAAGTCTGCTACTTTGCTATTTATTACTGCATGGCAATTGCTAACCTGGCGCGGAAGTCTGCTACTTTGCTATTTATTACTGCCTGGCAGTTGCTAACCAGAGGCGGAAGTCTGCTACTTTGCCATGTAATACTAACTGACAGTTGCTAACCAGAGGCGCAAGTCAGCTACTTTTCTATTTATTACTTCCTGGCAGTTGCTAAGCAGAGGCACAAGTCAGCTACTTTGCTATTTATTACTGCCTGGCAGTTGCTAACGAGAGGCGGAAGTCTGCTACTTTGTTATTTATTGCTGCCTGGCAGTTGCTAACCAGAGGCGGAAGTCAGCTACTTTGCTATTTATTACTGCCTGGGAGTTGCTAACCAGGCGCGGATGTCCGCTACTATGCTATTTATAACTTCCTGGCAGTTGCTAACCAGGCGTGGAAGTCGGCTACTTTGCTATTTATTACTGCCTGGCAGTTGCTAACCAGAGGCAGAAGTCAGCTACTTTGCTATTTATTACTGCCTGGCAGTTGCTAACCAGGCACGGAAGTCTGCTACTTTACCATTTATTATTGCATGGCAGTTGCTAACCAAAGGTGGAAGTCTGCTACTTTGCTATTTATTATTGCCTGGCAGTTCCTAAGCAGGGATGGAAGTCTGCTACTTTGCCCTGTAATATTAACTGGCAGTTGTTAACCAGAGGCGGAAGTCAGCTTCTTTGCTATTTATTACTGCCTGGCATTTGCTAACCAGAGGCAGAAGTCAGCTACTTTGCTATTTATTACTGCCTGGCAGTTGCTAACCAGGCGTGGAAGTCCGCTACTTTGCTATTTATTACTGCCTGGCAGTTGCTAACCAGAGGCAGAAGTCAGCTACTTTGCTATTTATTACTGCCTGGCAGTTGCTAACTAGGCGTGGAAGTCCGCTACTTTGCTATTTATTACTGCCTGGCAGTTGCTAACCAGAGGCGGAAGTCAGCTACTTTGCTATTCATTACTGCCTGGCAGTTGCTAACCAGGCGCGGAAGTCAGCTACTTTGCTATTTATTACTGCCTGGTAGTTGCTAACCACTCGCGGATGTCCGCTACTATGCTATTTATTACTGCCTGGCAGTTGCTAACCAGAGGCAGAAGTCAGCTACTTTGCTATTTATTACTGCCTGGCAGTTGCTAACCAGAGGCAGAAGTCTGCTGCTTTGCCATTTATTATTGCATGGCAGTTCCTAACCGGGGGTGGAAGTCTGCTACTTTGCCCTGTAATATTAACTGGCAGTTGTTAACCAGAGGCGGAAGTCTGCTACTTTGCTATTTATTACTGCCTGGCAGTTGCTAACCAGAGGCAGAAGTCAGCTACTTTGCTATTTATTACTGGCTGGCAGTTGCTAACCAGAGGCAGAAGTCAGCTACTTTGCTATTTATTACTGCCTGGCAGTTGCTAACCAGAAGTGCAAGTCCGCTACTTTGCTATTTATTACTGCCTGGCAGTTGCTAACCAGGGGCGAAAGTCCGCTACTTTGCTATTTATTACTGCCTGGGAGTTGCTAACCAGAAGCGGAAGTCAGCTACTTTGCTATTTATTACTGCCTGGGAGTTGCTAACCAGAAGCGCAAGTCCGCTACTTTGCTATTTATTACTGCCTGGCAGTGGCTAACCAGGGCCGGATGTCAGCTACTTTGCTATTTATTACTGCCTGGGAGTTGCTAACAAGGCGCGGATGTCCGCTACTATGCTATTTATTACTGCCTGGCAGTTGCTAACCAGGCGTGGAAGTCCGCTACTTTGCTATTTATTACTGCCTGGCAGTTGCTAACCAGAGGCGCAAGTCAGCTACTTTTCTATTTATTACTGTCTGGCAGTTGCTAACCAGAGGCGCAAGTCAGCTACTTTGCTATTTATTACTGCCTGGCAGTTGCTAACCAGAGGCGGAAGTCTGCTACTTTGCTATTTATTGCTGCCTGGCAGTTGCTAACCAGAGGCGGAAGTCAGCTACTTTGCTATTTATTACTGCCTGGGAGTTGCTAACCAGGCGCGGATGTCCGCTACTATGCTATTTATTACTGCCTGGCAGTTGCTAACCAGAGGCAGAAGTCAGCTACTTTGCTATTTATTACTTCCTGGCAGTTGCTAACCAGGCGTGGAAGTCCGCTACTTTGCTATTTATTACTGCCTGGCAGTTGCTAACCAGAGGCAGAAGTCAGCTACTTTGCTATTTATTACAGCCTGGCAGTTGCTAAGCAGGGATGGAAGTCTGCTACTTTGCCCTGTAATATTAACTGGCAGTTGTTAACCAGAGGCGGAAGTCAGCTACTTTGCTATTTATCACTGCCTGATAGTTGCTAACAAGAGGCGGAAGTCAGCTACTTTGCTATGTATTACTGCCTGGCAGTTGCTAACCAGAGGTGGAAGTCTGTTACTTTGCTATTTATTACTGCATGGCAGTTGCTAACCAGAGGCGGAAGTCTGCTACTTTGCAATTTATTACTGCATGGCAGTTGCTAACCAGAGGCGGAAGTCAGCTACTTTGCCATGTAATACTAACTGGCAGTTGCTAACCAGAGGCGGAAGTCTGTTACTTTGCTATTTATTACTGCATGGCAGTTGCTAACCTGGCACGGAAGTCTGCTACTTTGCTATTTATTACTGCCTGGCAGTTGCTAACCAGAGGCGGAAGTCTGCTACTTTGCCATGTAATACTAACTGGCAGTTGCTAACCAGAAGCGCAAGTCCGCTACTTTGCTATTTATTACTGCCTGGCAGTTGCTAACCAGGGCCGGAAGTCAGCTACTTTGCTATTTATTACTGCCTGGGAGTTGCTAACAAGGCGTGGAAGTCCACTACTTTGCTATTTATTACTGCCTGGCAGTTGCTAACCAGAGGCGCAAGTCAGCTACTTTGCTATTTATTACTGCCTGGGAGTTGCTAACCAGGCGCGGATGTCCGCTACTATGCTATTTATTACTGCCTGGCTGTTGCTAACCAGAGGCAGAAGTCAGCTACTTTGCTATTTATTACTTCCTGGCAGTTGCTAACCAGGCGTGGAAGTCCGCTACTTTGCTATTTATTACTGCCTGGCAGTTGCTAACCAGAGGCAGAAGTCAGCTACTTTGCTATTTATTACTGCCTGGCAGTTGCTAACCAGGCGCGGAAGTCAGCTACTTTGCTATTTATTACTGCCTGGTAGTTGCTAACAAGGCGCGGATGTCCGCTACTATGCTATTTATTACTGCCTGGCAGTTGCTAACCAGAGGCAGAAGTCAGCTACTTTGCTATTTATTACTTCCTGGCAGTTGCTAACCAGGCGTGGAAGTCCGCTACTTTGCTATTTATTACTGCCTGGCAGTTGCTAACAAGGCGCGGAAGTCTGCTACTTTACCATTTATTATTGCATGGCAGTTCCTAACCAGGGGTGGAAGTCTGCTACTTTGCCCTGTAATATTAACTGGCAGCTGTTAACCAGAGGCGGAAGTCTGTTACTTTGCTATTTATTACTGCATGGCAGTTGCTAATCAGGCGCGGAAGCCCGCTACTTTGCTATTTATTACTGCCTGGCAGTTGTTAACCAGAGGCGGAAGTCTGTTACTTTGCTATTAATTACTGCCTGGCAGTTGCTAACCAGAGGCGGAAGTCAGCTACTTTGCTATTTATTACTTCCTGGCAGTTGCTAACCAGGCGTGGAAGTCCGCTACTTTGCTATTTATTACTGCCTGGCAGTTGCTAACCAGAGGCGCAAGTCAGCTACTTTTCTATTTATTACTGCCTGGCAGTTGCTAACCAGAGGCGCAAGTCAGCTACTTTGCTATTTATTACTGCCTGGAAGTTGCTAACCAGGCGCGGATGTCCGCTACTATGCTATTTATTACTGCCTGGCTGTTGCTAACCAGAGGCAGAAGTCAGCTACTTTGCTATTTATTACTTCCTGGCAGTTGCTAACCAGGCGTGGAAGTCCGCTACTTTGCTATTTATTACTGCCTGGCAGTTGCTAACCAGAGGCAGAAGTCAGCTACTTTGCTATTTATTACTGCCTGGCAGTTGCTAACCAGGCGCGGAAGTCAGCTACTTTGCTATTTATTACTGCCTGGTAGTTGCTAACGAGGCGCGGATGTCCGCTACTATGCTATTTATTACTGCCTGGCAGTTGCTAACCAGAGGCAGAAGTCAGCTACTTTGCTATTTATTACTTCCTGGCAGTTGCTAACCAGGCGTGGAAGTCCGCTACTTTGCTATTTATTACTGCCTGGCAGTTGCTAACAAGGCGCGGAAGTCTGCTACTTTACCATTTATTACTGCCTGGCAGTTGCTAACCAAAGGCAAAAGTCTGCTACTTTACCATTTATTATTGCATGGCAGTTCCTAACCAGGGGTGGAAGTCTGCTACTTTGCCCTGTAATATTAACTGGCAGTTGTTAACCAGAGGCGGAAGTCTGCTACTTTGCCATGTAATACTAACTGGCAGTTGCTAATCAGAGGCGGAAGTCTGTTCCTTTGCTATTTATTACTGCATGGCAGTTGCTAACCAGGCGCGGAAGCCCGCTACTTTGCTATTTATTTACTGCCTGGCAGTTGCTAACCAGAGGCGGAAGTCTGTTACTTTGCTATTTATTACTGCCTGGCAGTTGCTAACCAGAGGCGGAAGTCAGCTACTTTGCTATGTATTACGGCCTGGCAGTTGCTAACCAGAGGTGGAAGTCTGTTACTTTGCTATTTATTACTGCATGGCAGTTGCTAACCAGAGGCGGAAGTCTGCTACTTTGCAATTTATTACTGCATGGCAGTTGCTAACCAGAGGCGGAAGTCAGCTACTTTGCCATGTAATACTAACTGGCAGTTGCTAACCAGAGGCGGAAGTCTGTTACTTTGCTATTTATTACTGCATGGCAATTGCTAACCTGGCGCGGAAGTCTGCTACTTTGCTATTTTTTACTGCCTGGCAGTTGCTAACCAGAGGCGGAAGTCTGCTACTTTGCCATGTAATACTAACTGGCAGTTGCTAACCAGAGGCGGAAGTCTGCTACTTTGCTATTTATTACTGCCTGGCAGTTACTAACCAGAGGCAAAAGTCAGCTACTTTTCTATTTATTACTGCCTGGCAGTTGCTAACCAGAGGCGCAAGTCAGCTACTTTGCTATTTATTACTGCCTGGCAGTTGCTAACCAGAGGCACAAGTCAGCTACTTTGCTATTTATTACTGCCTGGCAGTTGCTAACCAGAGGCTGAAGTCAGCTACTTTGCTATTTATTACTGCCTGGCAGTTGCTAACCAGATGCGCAAGTCCGCTACTTTGCTATTTATTACTGCCTGGCAGTTGCTAACCAGAGGCGGAAGCCCGCTACTTTGCTATTTATTACTGCCTGGGAGTTGCTAACCAGAGGCTGAAGTCAGCTACTTTGCTATTTATTACTGCCTGGCAGTTGCTAACCAGAAGCGCAAGTCCGCTACTTTGCTATTTATTACTGCCTTGCAGTTGCTAACCAGGGCCGGAAGTCAGCTACTTTGCTATTAATTACTGCCTGGGAGTTGCTAACCAGGCGCGGATGTCCGCTACTATGCTATTTATTACTGCCTGGCAGTTGCTAACCAGAGGCAGAAGTCAGCTACTTTGCTATTTATTACTTCCTGGCAGTTGCTAGCCAGGCGTGTAAGTCCGCTACTTTGCTATTTATTACTGCTTGGCAGTTGCTAACCAGAGGCGCAAGTCAGCTACTTTTCTATTTATTACTTCCTGGCAGTTGCTAAGCAGAGGCGCAAGTCAGCTACTTTGCTATTTATTACTGCCTGGCAGTTGCTAACCAGAGGCGGAAGTCCGCTACTTTGCTATTTATTACTGCCTGGGAGTTGCTAACCAGAGGCTGAAGTCAGCTACTTTGCTATTTATTACTGCCTGGCAGTTGCTAACCAGAAGCGCAAGTCCGCTACTTTGCTATTTATTACTGCCTTGCAGTTGCTAACCAGGGCCGGAAGTCAGCTACTTTGCTATTTATTACTGCCTGGGAGTTGCTAACCAGGCGCGGATGTCCGCTACTATGCTATTTATTACTGCCTGGCAGTTGCTAACCAGAGGCAGAAGTCAGCTACTTTGCTATTTATTACTTCCTGGCAGTTGCTAACCAGGCGTGGAAGTCCGCTACTTTGCTATTTATTACTGCCTGGCAGTTGCTAACCAGAGGCGCAAGTCAGCTACTTTTCTATTTATTACTTCCTGGCAGTTGCTAAGCAGAGGCACAAGTCAGCTACTTTGCTATTTATTACTGCCTGGCAGTTGCTAACGAGAGGCGGAAGTCTGCTACTTTGCTATTTATTGCTGCCTGGCAGTTGCTAACCAGAGGCGGAAGTCAGCTACTTTGCTATTTATTACTGCCTGGGAGTTGCTAACCAGGCGCGGATGTCCGCTACTATGCTATTTATAACTTCCTGGCAGTTGCTAACCAGGCGTGGAAGTCCGCTACTTTGCTATTTATTACTGCCTGGCAGTTGCTAACCAGAGGCAGACGTCAGCTACTTTGCTATTTATTACTGCCTGGGAGTTGCTAACCAGGCGCGGATGTCCGCTACTATGCTATTTATAACTTCCTGGCAGTTGCTAACCAGGCGTGGAAGTCCGCTACTTTGCTATTTATTACTGCCTGGCAGTTGCTAACCAGAGGCGGAAGTCTGCCACTTTGCTACTTATTGCTGCCTGGCAGTTGCTAACCAGAGGCGGAAGTCAGCTACTTTGCTATATATTACTGCCTGGGAGTTGCTAACCAGGCGCGGATGTCCGCTACTATGCTATTTATAACTTCCTGGCAGTTGCTAACCAGGCGTGGAAGTCTGCCACTTTGCTATTTATTACTGCCTGGCAGTTGCTAACCAGAGGCGCAAGTCAGCTACTTTGCTATTTATTACTTCCTGGCAGTTGCTAACCAGGCGTGGAAGTCCGCTACTTTGCTATTTATTACTGCCTGGCAGTTGCTAACAAGAGGCAGAAGTCAGCTACTTTGCTATTTATTACTGCCTGGCAGTTGCTAAGCGGGATGGAAGTCTGCTACTTTGCCCTGTAATATTAACTGGCAGTTGTTAACCAGAGGCGGAAGTCAGCTACTTTGCTATTTATCACTGCCTGATAGTTGCTAACAAGAGGCGGAAGTCAGCTACTTTGCTATGTATTACTGCCTGGCAGTTGCTAACCAGAGGTGGAAGTCTTTTACTTTGCTATTTATTACTGCATGGCAGTTGCTAACCAGAGGCGGAAGTCTGCTACTTTGCAATTTATTACTGCATGGCAGTTGCTAACCGGAGGCGGAAGTCAGCTACTTTGCCATGTAATACTAACTGGCAGTTGCTAACCAGAGGCAGAAGTCTGTTACTTTGCTATTTATTACTGCATGGCAGTTGCTAACCTGGCGCGGAAGTCTGCTACTTTGCTATTTATTACTGCCTGGCAGTTGCTAACCAGAGGCGGAAGTCTGCTACTTTGCCATGTAATACTAACTGGCAGTTGCTAACCAGAAGCGCAAGTCCGCTACTTTGCTATTTATTACTGCCTGGCAGTTGCTAACCAGGGCTGGAAGTCAGCTACTTTGCTATTTATTACTGCCTGGGAGTTGCTAACAAGGCGCGGATGTCCGCTACTATGCTATTTATTACTGCCTGGCAGTTGCTAACCAGGGCCGGAAGTCAGCTACTTTGCTATTTATTACTGCCTGGGAGTTGCTAACAAGGCGCGGATGTCCGCTACTATGCTATTTATTACTTCCTGGCAGTTGCTAACCAGGCGTGGAAGTCCGCTACTTTGCTATTTATTACTGCCTGGCAGTTGCTAACCAGAGGCGCAAGTCAGCTACTTTTCTATTTATTACTGCCTGGCAGTTGCTAACCAGAGGCGCAAGTCAGCTACTTTGCTATTTATTGCTGCCTGGCAGTTGCTAACCAGAGGCGGAAGTCAGATACTTTGCTATTTATTACTGCCTGGGAGTTGCTAACCAGGCGCGGATGTCCGCTACTTTGCTATTTATTACTTCCTGGCAGTGGCTAACCAGGCGTGGAAGTCCGCTACTTTGCTATTTATTACTGCCTGGTAGTTGCTAACCAGAGGCAGAAGTCAGCTACTTTGCTATTTATTACTGCCTGGCAGTTGCTAAGCAGGGATGGAAGTCTGCTACTTTGCCCTGTAATATTAACTGGCAGTTGTTAACCAGAGGCGGAAGTCAGCTACTTTGCTATTTATCACTGCCTGATAGTTGCTAAACAGAGGCAGAAGTCAGCTACTTTGCTATTTATTACTGCCTGGCAGTTGCTAACCAGGCGTGGAAGTCCGCTACTTTGCTATTTATTACTGCCTGGCAGTTGCTAACCAGAGGCAGAAGTCACCTACTTTGCTATTTATTACTGCCTGGCAGTTGCTAACCAGGCGTGGAAGTCCACTACTTTGCTATTTATTACTGCCTGGCAGTTCCTAACCAGAGGCGGAAGTCAGCTACTTTGCTATTTATTACTGCCTGGCAGTTGCTAACCAGGCGCGGAAGTCAGCTACTTTGCTATTTATTACTGCCTGGTAGTTGCTAACAAGGCGCGGGTGTCCGCTACTATGCTATTTATTACTGCCTGGCAGTTGCTAACCAGAGGCAGAAGTCAGCTACTTTGCTATTTATTACTTCCTGGCAGTTGCTAACCAGGCGTGGAAGTCCGCTACTTTGCTATTTATTACTGCCTTGCAGTTGCTAACAAGGCGCGGAAGTCTGCTACTTTACCATTTATTACTGCCTGGCAGTTGCTAACCAAAGGCGGAAGTCTGCTACTTTACCATTTATTATTGCATGGCAGTTCCTAACCAGGGGTGGAAGTCTGCTACTTTGCTATGTATTACGGCCTGGCAGTTGCTAACCGGAGGTGGAAGTCTGTTACTTTGCAATTTATTACTGCATGGCAGTTGCTAACCAGAGGCGGAAATCAGCTACTTTGCCATGTAATACTAACTGGCAGTTGCTAACCAGAGGCGGAATTCTGTTACTTTGCTATTTATTACTGCATGACAATTGCTAACCTGGCGCGGAAGTCTGCTACTTTGCCATTTATTACTGCCTGGCAGTTGCTAACCAGAGGCGGAAGTCTGCTACTTTGCCATGTAATACTGCCTGGCAGTTACTAACCGGAGGCACAAGTCAGCTACTTTTCTATTTATTAATGCCTGGCAGTTGCTAACCAGAGGCGCAAGTCAGCTACTTTGCTATTTATTACTGGCTGGCAGTTGCTAACCAGAGGCACAAGTCAGCTACTTTGCTATTTATTACTGCCTGGCAGTTGCTAACCAGAGGCGGAAATCAGCTACTTTGCTATTTATTACTGCCTGGCAGTTCCTAACCAGATGCGCAAGTCCGCTACTTTGCTATTTATTGCTGCCTGGCAGTTGCTAACCAGAGGCGGAAGTCAGCTACTTTGCTATTTATTACTGCCTGGCAGTTGCTAACCAGAGGCGGAAGTCTGCTACTTTGCTATTTATTGCTGCCTGGCAGTAGCTAACCAGAGGCGGAAGTCAGCTACTTTGCTATTTATTACTGCCTGGGAGTTGCTAACCAGGCGCAGATGTCCGCTACTATGCTATTTATAACTTCCTGGCAGTTGCTAACCAGGCGTGGAAGTCCGCTACTTCGCTATTTATTACTGCCTGGCAGTTGCTAACCAGAGGCAGAAGTCAGCTACTTTGCTATTTATTACTGCCTGGCAGTTGCTAACCAGGCGTGGAAGTCCGCTACTTTGCTATTTATTACTGCATGGCAGTTGCTAACCAAAGCCGGAAGTCTGCTACTTTGCTATTTATTACTGCCTGGCAGTTCCTAAGCAGGGATGGAAGTCTGCTACTTTGCCCTGTAATATTAACTGGCAGTTGTTAACCAGAGGCGGATGTCAGCCTCTTTGCTATTTATTACTGCCTGGCAGTTGCTAACCAGAGGCAGAAGTCAGCTACTTTGCTATTTATTACTGCCTGGCAGTTGCTAACCAGGCGTGGAAGTCCGCTACTTTGCTATTTATTACTGCCTGGCAGTTGCTAACCAGAGGCAGAAGTCGGCTACTTTGCTATTTATTACTGCCTGGCAGTTGCTAACCAGGCGTGGAAGTCCGCTACTTTGCTATTTATTACTGCCTGGCAGTTGCTAACCAGAGGCGGAAGTCAGCTACTTTGCTATTCATTACTGCCTGGCAGTTGCTAACCAGAGGCAGAAGTCAGCTACTTTGCTATTTATTACTGCCTGGCAGTTGCTAACCAGAGGCAGAAGTCTGCTGCTTTGCCATTTATTATTGTATGGCAGTTCCTAACCAGGGGTGGAAGTCTGCTACTTTGCCCTGTAATATTAACTGGCAGTTGTTAACCAGAGGCGGAAGTCTGCTACTTTGCTATTTATTGCTGCCTGGCAGTTGCTAACTAGAGGCAGAAGTCAGCTACTTTGCAAACCGGAAGTGATATGGGTCACCCGAGGACAATAAGTATTGTTGCAAGTCCGGGAAATCAAAAGGGCTACCTTAAAAGGCGCTGTAGGACATTATGCTAAAGGAGGCTGGGACCGCCCCCACATTTTTTTGCTTGACTCCAAAAAATGTGATCTTTTGTTTCCAACAAGTATATATTGTCTCTGTGATTATTCTTTGGGAAGTAATTATTGCCTCATTGTCTAGGGAAAGGACGGGGGCAAAGTTTTGGATCGGCCCGCTATGGATGGAAATATCCCCAGGTGTACAAGGGGCCAGAATGTGGAATGCTCTCAGCGTAGAACAGAGAAATGAACCAAGTCAACTCACCTTCACAAAGATGCTGAAAAGAACTGGCCAGGCAGGCCTTTGACTGAGTGAGTATGGGTTCATGGGAGAATGAGTGACACCGTCCTAGGGTTGACGCCAAGCTCAAGACAATCGACCGAAATGCTTGGCATCCAGGATCATCCTCCGCACACCCTGCCTCTCAATTTCTCCCCTCACCCGCTGGTTGCAACCGAACTGTTCCTCACTCCATTTCTTCATCAGCTTATTGTGCGGCGTTCCCTTGGTTAGCTATTCTCGTCATCACCAGTACCACGGCATGTTGTTGTAAAGAGGGGCTGTGATGCTTCCTTGTGCAAGGCCCGCTTTTCTGTTTGTCAGAGTGAGGCCGCGGTGTAACCTCCTGCCACCTCTAGGGACAAATGCTCCTTCCCAGCGCCCATCAGATGCTGCAGGAGCCATAGTTCCTGCGGGTCACTTCCTTTCTTCTCGCAGAGCTTTCCGGGTCACTTCCTTTCTTCTCGCAGAGCTTTCCGGGTCACTTCCTTTCTTCTCGCAGAGCTTTCCGGGTCACTTCCTTTCTTCTCGCAGAGCTTTCCGGGTCACTTCCTTTCTTCTCGCAGAGCTTTCCAGGTCACTTCCTTTCTTCTCGCAGAGCTTTCCGGGTCACTTCCTTTCTTCTCGCAGAGCTTTCCGGGTCACTTCCTTTCTTCTCGCAAAGCTTTCCGGGTCACTTCCTTTCTTCTCACAGAGCCTTTAAAGGGGGCGGGTGGTGATGTATAAGTCATGGCTCGTTTAAGGGACCATTGTGTTGGACAAGACGCTTTAAATGTTTACATGCTAAGAAATGCAAAGGGGCATTTGAGATGTGCATAGTTAACACACCAAAAGGCATTTCTTTTTGGTGGAATGTAATATTTTCATCACATACATGAATCCTGCCTTTCTCAAACATTGAAACACAAACAGGTAACCTTTTGTTATGAGTCTTTGAAAGTACATTTTCAAAATGACATTTTGCCATCAGCTGAATTGCATTGTGGTATTTGTAGTCACAAATTCTAGAATGGAGACTATTACATTTGTACACTTAGCATATTTCCATTAGGAGTTATACATTTGTGTGAGTACCTTGCTATGGTTTGTGTACTTTTCAAGTTATCTTTATAAACCAGAGTAGTAGTGAAGGCCACACATGGGCGTGAGGCGGGGAAATGATGAGAGGTACAGGGAATTGTGAATATTTGCCCAGAGAAGTTACTTGTGGGGGGTCAACGTTCGCCCATTTTTTTTCAGAAGGCGGACATAACCCCCATTTGGTGTTTTTGAGACCTACAAGCTTGCTCAAGTGTTTGGGTTGTCATGTTCCAAGAACAGACTTTTACACATGAGACCGGATAAAAGTCTCATCAGAGCACAGGTCTCGTATTGGGATTTTGTTTTCCAGTGAACATGTCCCATTCTGGCCGTCAGTGTGTATTTGTCTCCCGCCTTCCTCATGGCAACGCATTTTTAAATGTACGTCCCACAATACATTTGCGTATTAAAGACTCATTCTGTGATATCATTTTCTGAAACATCACTGAATATTAAATAGTGACTTAAGCCAATAAGGGGGTCCCACACATCATTTGCTGCCCAGGGCTGTGCAAATCCTAGGGCCGGCCCTGAGTACAAACATTCCTGGAAGTGGCCGCAAGGCGGCATTGAAGCAACTATATATTACTCACAAATAAAAAAGAAGCGCGAGATTCCTCAATATGGCCACGTTGGGATAAAAAGCACGGAGATGGAAGCCGCGGGAACCAATTTTTCCGGCATCTCATTTTCACTCCGCTCTGCCCGCTTCCATTAGGCTCCACATCCGTGTTAACTAAAGATGACAGCGCGGGCCTCCTGCGGCTGCCCTCCGCAACACGAGGCAGATTGACGTCTGAGGAAGGGCTTATTATAAGGAAAGCAGCAGGAGGGCAGGCACGGCGAGAAATATCACAGAGAAGCGCCGAGAGCCAGGCCGAGTTCGCGAACAGTCCGCGAAGCCACCACGGTCCATATATGGATTAAAAAATGCACCCATCATACATGTAAATGTGTGCTGTGGCAAACGAGTGAGAATATTTAATGTGCCATAGGTAAGACGGACAGTGTGAATCTAGTGCTTGTGGAATATTTCTTGCCAGTAACTGGTTATGTAACAGCGCCTTGATACCCCTGGGTTTAGTGCGCTTTATGAATTAATAAATAAATAATATTCAGGCACAGAAATAACATTTGTTACTTACAAATACCTCACCTAGGATGCTTAATGAGCGCCTGGAGACCAACTCCGTTGTTGACGGTGCGCTATATAAATACCTTTAACATTAACATTAATTTATCAGGCTTGGACAGATGAAAGGCGGAGATCGCACTTGCCGAGGTTCAATTGGCACATTTAAAAATTGCACATTTTTTAACGTTTTTTGCTGTGAGTGCTAAATTGCGAGAGGCTGAACCCGACAGTCGAATAAGAGAAGGCGCCGTGAGTGGGACAGTAAAATAAGAAGCACTTGCATTAAGTACAGGCACATGAGCTGAGAGTGCAAAGTGAGGAGGGTGGACACAGGAAGAATTTCAAACAGTCACGAAAGAGGGTCAGGGGGTAGTGGGTGAATAATAAGGGCAGTTTTAGCCATGTTCTGCTTCGTGAAGGCGAAAGCCACCCAGACCTCGGTACCACGACGCAAGTTTTTAGGAGTTTGATGTCGCTCTGCGATGACGCGCGTAGGGGCGGTGGGTGTCATCCGCGCACTGGCGCATGGGAATCCCAACCCTACCTTCCCGGGAATGAGTCCCGCGTTACCACCCTCAGGGTACTTCACCCCAGTACTGGCCAGCCATTGCTAGACTAGGTTAGACCGCAACCTTATCCCCGGTGCCCACCACGCACCTTTCAGAAATTAACCAGGCCAATATTATATGTTAGGAAGAGGGTCGTGTTCCAACTCCCCACTCAAGAAGTCACAGAGGGACTCAATGTGAGTGTGGTGCCAAGGTAACGGAATTGCCCCCACTTTTACTGTACCGATATACTTTGACATTTGAAGGAAATACCCTGTGCAATTGGAAGGAGGTATTAATTGCAGAAATTACCGGCAAAATTACCACTGGCCGAAATTCTTTCCAACCAGCTCGTAATCTGAAGGCTTGCCCTACTATTACGAGGCGGTATTGAGGAGGTAATGCTCTGATTACTTACTGGTAATCTTCACTACTCCCAGTCCTACTCTTCCTCGTCACAGTACTTACCTCATGAGGCCCGTGCCTCCGACACAGGACCTTCTTTTATTTTTATTATCCCCTATAACTCCTCCCCTCCAACCATGTCATCCAGTTTATATATCCAAGACGGAGCATGGGACCTTCCCCACAGGGAGGGAGAGGAGAGTCATCAGTGCAATGACGAGGAAGAGTAGGACTCAGAGTAATGAAGATTAACGGTAAGTAATAAGAGCATTACCTCCACGTCCACTCTTCCTCATCCCAGTACTTACCTCATGAGGTATACCAAAGCAGCAACAGGGAAAAGGTCCCAATGAGACACAGAGCCAAAAACAGTGCAGAAAAACACACACCTTTAATAACTCCAAATTCACATCCTCACAGACAAAACACCAACCCCCAAAGGAACCAACCCTGAGTGGGAGACATTTAACCTATAGTGGTTGATGAAAGTGCTTTGATCAGCCCAGGTGGCAGCCCTACAAATCTCCTGTAGAGAAACCCCCTTTACATCAGCCCAGGAAGCCGCCAACCCCTGGCGGACCGTCCCTGAATATGCGAGGGCGCTGGGAGCCCAGCCGCCACATAGGCCATGGAGACAACAACCCTGATCCAACGGGTAATGGAGACCACCAAGGCCTTGCGACCTGAACCAGTAGGACCAAAAGTAACCAGTAAACTATCAGCCTTACGTAAGAGGGCAGTCCACGCCAAATACTCCACCAGGCCCTTGTCAAACCCCGCCTGGAGGAATTGAAGAATTTCGGGGAGGCCAGAACGCAGGGGAGGGATCCCAGACCGACCACAACAGTCCCGGAAATGGCCCCAATGCCTGCCATACGTCTTAAGAGTAGAGGGTCAAAGAGCATTCATGATAGACCCGACCTCTGGCGTTTGCAGATCCTGAAAAAAGGCAGGGAGAACCAGATCCTGAGAGGTGTGAAAACGAGAAACAACTTTAGGGAGAAACTTCAGATCACACCTCAGCACCACCGAGTCCGGCAGCACCCTTGGGAAAAGGGGGTGACATAACAGAGCCCCGATCCCCCCTAAACAACGTGCAGAAGTGACGGCGATAAGAAAGGCAGTCTTCAGCGTAAGATGTTTGATATCAATCTAGGAAATGGGCTCAAATGGAGGCCCTTGAAGGAACCGTAAGACAAGGGAGAAATCCAAAGGGGGAAGCCCTCTATAAGTACAAGGACGGGAAGAAGAAAGACCCCGAAGTAACTTCCCCACCAACACCTGTCCAGCACCAATGCAAGTGACCATCAGAGTCCCCCAAAAGGAATTTAATGGAAGCCAACTGAGAGCGAAGCGTGGAAACCACCAGGCCCTTGTCAAACCCCGCCTGGAGGAATTGAAGAATTTCGGGGAGGCCAGAACGCAGGGGAGGGATCCCAGACCGACCACAACAGTCCCGGAAATGGCCCCAATGCCTGCCATACGTCTTAAGAGTAGAGGGTCAAAGAGCATTCATGATAGGCCCGACCACAGGACCAGAAAACCCCTGAGACAACCTAGCCCGTGCAATAGCCATACTGCCCATTGAATCTGTTGGACTCCCAACCTCAGATTCCCCTGGAGGGGACACGGCCACTTCGGAACCAGCCAAGGGTTCCGTGACTGAAGCTCTAACAGAGAGGGAAACAAACTCTGGCGGGGCCAGAACAGAGCTACCAACAACACAGTCACCATGGACACTCTGATGCGCTGTACTCCCCAGGGCATAAGGGGGAAGAGGTGGAAAAGCATAAAGGAGACCCCGAGGCGACTGCACCGAGAGGGTGTCCACGCCCTAAACCCAGTTGGCTGGAAACCGAGAGCAGAAGAGGGGAACCTTTGCCGAGGCCGGAGACGCAAACAGATCTAGAATAGGGGTCCCGAATCTGACACAGATCTCTGCAAAGACCTGGTCCCACAGAACCAGTTCCGCAGAGGAGGGAAACAGGCGGCTGCGAAGATCCGCTCAACATTTTTCACCCCCTGACATGTGAGGCCACCAGGGATACCAGATGCGATTCCCCCCAGGAACCAATCTGAGCCGCCAGCGCATTCAAGGAGCGGCCGGAACCCCCCTGGCGGTTGACATATGCCAAGGCCGCCGTATTGTCCGTCCGGACCAAACTGCCTGGCCTGACAGAACACCTTGAAGTACACCAGTGCCAAGAGAATGGCACACAACTCTCGCCAATTGGATGATCGACAGCACTCCTCCGGATCCCACAAGCCGTGAGCTGAGAGGACCCCCAACGTTGCCCCCAATCTCTTCCGCTGGCATCGGTAGTAAGAGTGGTCACAGAAGGAATGACCAGCGACACCCCGGCACTCATCCCAGGCCGTGTTGGACCCGGGCGGTGATGCCCTGCACCGGCCTACAGCCCTGTGAAAAACCAGACAAGACAATCCAGCTCAACCAGGCCCCGAGCCCCGCAGGGAGCCCGGGAGCACTGTCGCACCTTCTGGAGCCAAAGGCCCCGCCACACAGCCCCACCAGGGGGCCAGCAATTGTCGTTTCCCGGCGCCCCGCACCGGGAAAAAAAAGTCGAACCTGCCTGAGGCAGGAAAAATTCAACTGGATGACGTGGTAGGAGGGGAGGAGTTATAGGGGATAGTAAACATAAAAGAAGGTCCTGTGTCGGGGGCAGAGGCCTCATGATGTAAGTACTGGAACAAGGAAGAGTAGACGTGGAGGTAATGGTAGACAAGTCCGGCGGTATTTCCCTCAGAAATTCCGCCAAAAACTTCTAACGAGGCCCTGAGTGATTCCGGCAGAAATATTTTGTGACCAGTATCATGTCAATTTAATAAAAGGCTCTGTTACTTTTGCTGGTTTCAGAAGTAATCAATACACGTGTTGGTTTCAAATCCAGCACCGTGACCTTGATAGAAATGAACATTCTACAGAGTTGTGATCGAGCATGTCAATAACACAAAAATCCGACTCAGCCTCCTGCAGTCACTGACAACTTCTGAAATGCGTATGCAGACTTCAAATGAAATGTAGCCTTTAGAATCCCAAACTTTGTCCCAGTGGCATGCACTCTAATTAAATCAATACCCCCTCATAATTAATGAGGACCCCCCCTGCCTTAAGCCCGTGTGTGTATACTGTGCGGACCCACCTGGCAGTGAAATTCTCCTACACTTCCGGCTCATTGCTTTTCCTCCCATACACACCAACGTGTGAACTCGTTTGTAAATCCAAGCCCTCATAGAGCCGACCTTGTTAATGAAGCTCCAACACTCGCCGCTTCACTTGGGGTTCAACGTTAATTAAACGGAGCTCCATTTCATTTCGCATGTAAAGACTAGGTCCTGATGAAGTCGCCTGAGGCCTGGGCAGGACCCAGGGCCCATGGCGCGCGCAAGCCGGCGTCAGACTCTTGCTTGGCTGCACACCTGAGTGCCTTGGTGCCACTCTGGCAGGGAGCTGTAAAGCTGGCAGCCTCATTACAGCTCAGCAGCTCTCTCTTCTGCTCACCAGGTGAGAGGCTCGGGCTAAGCTCTGCAAAGTAATTGGACACCTGGAGAAAGGTCAGGCGAGAGAGGGGAACAGGAGGTGCTGGTGGAAACCTGAGGAAACGATATGATATGATAAGTCATTTATAACGCACCTGTACAAGACAAAGGAGGGAGGACAAAATAAACGATCTTACTAGGCCTGTGACATTCATATCGTGCAGGGGGAGGGAGGGAGAAGGGGAAAGTGCCAGGGGGAGGGAAAGGGGCAGTGCAATCAGGGCAGCATGGCTCTGAGTAAGTGCAGCCAGGGCCGCTCGGCTCAGGGTGAGTGCAAGGAGACAGGGGGCTGTAGGGTTACAGATACAGTCCCTAAAGTGCACGGTGGCAGAGACACCACAAAGGGGTGGCCAACGGGGGCTACGGCCACCCTCATGAAAACACTGGACTCCGCCACCGGCCCGAAATTCAGTTATGTGTTTGTTTTGGTGTGCCCCCCCAGTGATCTTGTGAGGACACTCCTTTGAAAAATGGTGGGCCCGGAGGCAATGAAGGGGTGACTGGCCGTGGAGGGGCCTGGTACCCAGTGAAACTCTGAGGGTAGCCGGGCCACCAGTCAGCGCCGCAGACAGGTAGGTGAGCAGGGGAGAGAGAGAGAAAACAGGGGCAAAAAGGAAGGTCTTGAGCTGCTTCAGGAACTTCAGGTGGTCCGGCTCAAGTTTGAGAGGGGCAAGGAAGGCCATTCCAGAGGGAGGCACTTGCAAATGAGAGAGATTTAACCCCACTCTCTGACCCTTGGAGAGTTAGAGGTGGCTGAGCGAAGGGCTCGAGAAGGAAGGTGTTTTGGAAGAGAGAGTTGAATGTAGTGCAGGCCCACCCCCGAAAGCCTTGTGGGTGATGCAGAGGGTCTTGAAATTGATCCTTGCTGCCACCGGGAGCCAGTGGAGAGATTTCAGGGCTGGAGAGATACAGTCCCTGGGCTTGAGGCCAAGGACAAGTCTCGCAGTCCTGGATTAGTTGCAGAGGACAGAGAGTTGAGGAAGACAGGTTGAGAAATAGGCTGTTGTAGTAGTTCAGCCTAGAGAGAACCAAGGCTCTGAAGACAGTGAGCCTCTGGGAGTAGGTGAGAAAAGAAAGCATGCCTCTGAGGCGGTGCAGCTGGTAGTGGGCCTTCTTGGCAAGGTCCGTGATGTGAGGAGACCTATGTTTTTTGCCTCACAGGAAGGCAAAGGAAGAAGCCCCAACGAGAGTGGCCAGAGCGAGACAGGGAAAGCAGGGGCAGGGGTCCCAATGAGAAGGATCTCAGTCTTACTGGCATTAAGGCAGAGATTGTTGGAGGTGCATCAATCCTTAATCGCGGATAGACAGTCAGGAATGAGTGAGAGTGGAGAGGAGGCTGAGGGGAGCCTGAAGGAAAGCTCAGTGTCATCCGCATAACATAGAGAGTTAGAAGAGAAGGTAGAGATCAGGTGGGCCAAAGGGGTCAAGTAGAGGTTGAAAAACCAGGCTGAGAGAATAGAGCCCTGTGGAACGCCACATGTAGAGAGAGAGATGGCAGAGAGAAAGGGACCAAGTTGGACCTAGGAGGGGCAGTCCAAGAGGAAGGAGGTCAGCCACTGCAGGGCCTGATCCGTAATGCCCAGCTTCTCACAGAGTCAATTGATCAGGATGGCGTGGTTGACCATATCAAACGCAGAGGAAAGGTCAAGGAGGATGAAGACAGAAGGAAGGCTTGAGTTGAGATTAGTGAGCAGATCTTCACAGGTGTTTAGGAGAGCAGTTTCTGTGCCTCTGGCTGCGATGAAGCCAGACTGGTGGTCATGGAGACAACGAAAAGATTCAGTGTGGAGAGTAAGCTAGGAGATGGCCAGCTTTTCCAAGAGTTTGCCCAGGCAAGGAGTGATAGAGATCGGGCGATAGTTTGCCGGACAGGCAGGAATAGCAGAAGACTTTTTAAGGAAGGAGTGCACAAGTGAGTGCTTGAGGAGATAGGGGAAAGCACCAGTGAAAACAGAGTGATTGCAGATATCGGCCAAGGCTAGAGCGAGGTTGTCAATGTGTTCCTTGATGGTTCTGGAGGAACAGGGGAGCACATGCGTTTCAGGGAGGCGAGGTTGGAGTCATACCGACAGTTGCACTTGGAGGTAGGCTTCAGACAGATTCTCATGACGGGGCAAGGATGTCCAGAGTGTTGGAGATAGATGCAGATTAGAGAGGCTGGTGTCAGAGTGTGAGTCAGCCGCAGGCGTAGGAGGATCAGAGAAAGTAGTAGCAAAGGCATCCGCTGACACACACTTCATTCGCCAAATGACCGAGAAGGTAGGTGGCAGTGCTGGGATGGGCTTAGCCTAGGGACAGTGAGCATCAGGTCAGAGGAGAGCAGAAACTGGTCATTGCAAGAGCGAGGAATGGTGAGAGGGTTCGAGAGGGGGATGTCTGAGGAGATGAGAACATCCAAGGTGTGTCCGGCAGAGTGTGTTGGACCAGAGGGTAAAATGGAAAGAGAGAGTGTTGCAGAGGTTGTGAAAGAGCCCAGAGGAGGGATTAGAGGGATCCAGGTGGATGTTGAGGTCTCTGAGGAGGAGAAGTTAGGTGTTAGGGGCAAGGAGAGAAGAGGAGAGGCCAGCCCACTCTGAGAGGAAGAGGGTGACCAGGCCAGGTGGCCTGTAGATCGTGACCACAGTTAGAGAGAGGCCAGGAGAGCTAGAGAGTCTGCAGACCAGGCATTCAAAGGAGGAGTAGGCCTGCGTAGGAATGACAGAATCAGGGACCCACTCCAGAAAGGTCAGAGCTACTCCACCTCCAGGATGGTTGGTTCTGGGTTTGGAGAGGATCTTGTAGCCATCACTGGGGAGAGTGCCAAAACTCATGACAGGGCGGACTGTGAACCATGTCTTGGGGAGAGCGAGGACATTCAGGTCAAGTTCTTGGAGGAGGTGGCAGATGTCAGAGGAGTGTTTGACAGCAGAGCGAGAGTTGAGAGTAGCGACGTGGAGCAGGTTGCCACATTTTAAAGACTTCAGTGGAGGGGTACAGGCTTGGGGTACGCCATGTGGAGTTGGTAGCAGGGCCAGAGAGTGGGCAGAGGTGGGAGAAGGAGGTGGCAGAATAGCCAGACAGGAGGAAGGTGCCGCATACGCAGCAGAAGACGAGATGGCAGCGAAGCCACAGAGAAGGAGGAGGGTGCCAGAGAGGCGGCAGAAGAAGAGGTGGCAGAAGAGCCAGAGAGGTGCTGGCAGGAGTAGCAGGAGAAGTGAACCCAGGGGTCCTTAATCAGTAACATGTCATGCATAGGATGGAATGCAGAATAACTCTTACACCAAATAATCAGGCTGACTCAGGAAGTCTCATCCAACTGTTTTAATATCAATTGTCTAAAACAGTGAGTTACAACGGACAATCGGCGGACGTTTGCACAAGCTCTCAATCATTTTGCATAAAAAACACATTTATATACAAAAAATTTGTCATACATGTTATGTGGCAAAATAAGAAAAACCAACAGGAATTGTGATTGGCTTAAGGGGAACATCTAGGTACACTTTCTATAAGGGATTGGGTTGTGATTGGGTCTTTACAGTCAGGTGGACAACTTATGCCCACCCCTAGTGCAAGTCATCCTCATCAGTTATTAGATACACGGTGTATAATTGGCTACCAAACTATAAGGCACTTTTTTAAATGGCCTGCTACTATTGGTTGGCACGCTTGCGCCCTTCTGGAACATTCTGCTCACTAGCAGCACATAAGCTGGTACCCCAGGTGTCAGTGGGTGGACTTTGACTGTGTCTCCCGACCCAATTAACCCACCATCTCTCATTGCTCCTGCCTTCTGCCATTCAGATTGTCTTTGAACTTGGACTTGCAGTAGATTCTCTTCTCTTGGGAATCAAAGGGAGTACAGGCATACGCTTATCACAGTTCTGGTCTGTATGCCCAACTCCTATTTCCATCCTTGGCTCATGTGACAGGAGACTGTTTTTTGGCCTGTTTTGCAGCATTTAATTGTCTTTAATTAATAAACTTGACACTCATGGTGTTCCTTCCTTGCACCTTAACACAAGACGATTCCACGTCTCATGCTTTCTGTTCTTTATGGATAGATAACTAGTTCTTGGCTACTTCATCCTTTGACATCAAGCCAGACAGCTCTTCCAGACCTTTCCATGCTCTTAGCTTCATCTTGCTAAGGCACAGCTTCCGATACTTGTTTCTCTGTGGGTCTGAGCTTACTAAATATGTGACACTGATCTCCAGCTTCAATATAACGGCACCACTGCCTGCAGTCTATTCACTATGTATAGCTAGCCTTTATGATCACTTAGTCTATTTGCGTTGATGTGTCTGTACAGTTATTAAACGGCTTGCATTTTCTGCAGTGCTCTTCACACGTACAATCTTCATTACGCATATGAAAGCTTACTCGATTCTTTATTTCGTTATCAGATTCCATATGGTCCATACATCCTTTTCTTTAGCCACTCTTCTCAGTGCATCACGCTCGCTTCTTGTGACGGCACCAACTTCTCTTTCTCTCATCTTCATATTCTTTCGGGGATCTCCTCCAAGAGATTGCCATCTGTACGGTGATACGTCATATTGGGTTTTCTCAATGGATACCTTTACTCGAAAGCTCTCCGTGGAATAGGCACTATCACTGGCGTTGTGCATGGCGCGACTTCTGGCTTCCAACATATAGGAAGGATGGGGGCCGGACTTCCTGCAGAGGCATTCAGCTGCACCACTTCAGAAGGAAGGACGTTGATTAGACGTGGGAGGTGCCTATCGAAGAGGAGGCTGGGCTGAGGATCCTGAACCAAGACAGTGCCTTTCAGATAAACATTAATGATGGTCTTGGAGGAGTGGAAGGGCGCCAAGAGGGCCTCCCACTGGGTGGCATCCTTAGTGGGAGAGGAGGGAAAAGGAGAGAGAGCAGAGACCATGTGAGGGGTCTATAGGTCTGGAGAGGGAATGACACAGAGGATGTTGGAAAGAGCCTGTCTGGAGGAAGCACTGATGTACGTATCAGTGATAGGGAGGGCTGGGTGGGAGACCAGGATGTTCCTCTTGAACTTCTTCCTTCCTGACTTAGTGAGAGCGATAGGATAGGAGAAAGAGTAGCAGTTGGAGAAGATAGGGGAGATGGAAAGCACCGTAGAGGGTGCGAGGAGGAAGTAGGAGGATGGAGCATAAGAGAGAGGAGTGATGCACAGGGGTGGGGGGGTCACACAGTTGGGAACACACAGAAGGAGCAGACATGTACATTCAACAGTACAACCAGTTCCACCAATCCAATGGCGTGAGGTCATAGAGAGTGGGAGAGAGCCTAGTGGGGACAGTTCACAGTACAACAGAAGACCACAGTGGAGGAGTCCCTAGGGAGAACGCCAGTGGGGCACAAGTCACAGCACAACAGTAACCAGGAAGGAGGGAACCTAGAGAGGAGGGAGCCTGGACGGACACAGATCACAGTACAGCAGTAGCCGCAGATGAGGTGACCTAAATAAAGGACATGAAACAAAAATCACGGATCACAGTACAATAGTAACTGCAAATGAGGGGCCCTAGAAAAAGGACACAAAACACAAATCACACAAATCACAGATCGCAGTACAACAGTAACCACAGTTGAGGGGGGGGCGTGTAGTGGAGAGACAGAGCCTAAGGGACACATATCACAGTACAATAGTAACCTCAGAAGAGGGCACCTAGAAAAGCACACAAACACAAAGTAAGGCTAACCGCTGGAGGGCGAGCCTAGGGTTGCACAGAGACAGAGTTTGATTAAGTCAGATGGTTAGGTGGAAGTTCGCGCAAGGCCGGGAAGTTAAGTAGGGAGCAGTAGTGGCTGCTCCCCCTTCCAGCACCTTCTTACTGTACGGTCAATGGCTGTGCTGCGCCCTCGCACTCTGCGCCGCTACCCCTTCATCACCTAACACCTGCGGCGCACAGCACCACAGCCTTGTCCTGTGACGGCTTTGCTGCAGAGGGTCCCATCCCCGGTTCTTAAAGGGTTAGCTGCGTGGACATAAGCGCAATGTATTATGTATCAACCGGCACCTTCTCCTGCGCACCTGCGTCGCACAACACTGCTGCTTTGTCCTGCAAGGGCTTTGCCGCAGAGGGCCTGATCCTTGGTTCTTAAAGGTTTGGATGCATGGATGTAGGCGAAACATATTACGTATCGACGGGCAGCGTCTTCTGAGAACATGCATCACACAACATAGCGGCCTTGTCCTGCAAGGGCTTTGCCGTAGAGGGTCCTTAAAGGTTTGGTTGTGTTTCTGCCTCTCTCAAACTTGAGCAGGACCACCTAAGGTTCCGGAAGCCACCCAACACCTTCCTTTTCGCTTCTGCTTTCTCTCTCCCTCTCCCTTGCTGAGGTTCCTGTCTGCTGCGCATACAGGCTACCTGGCCACCCACTGAACTTACAGGACCAGGCTCCTGCATGACCAGTTGCCCTTGCTGTGCTTCCTGGCCTCCCAAACACTTCAGGCACTGTATCTGCAACCCTACAGTCCCCTGACGTTCTGCACTTATGAAGCACCTCACGGCAGCACTTATGAGTTAATTGTACCCACCCATCCCACCTCACGTCCCTGGCATATCTTCTCCTCCCTCCCCTCGCACTTGCGTGATCTGACTGATACAAGGCCTAGTAAGATCATTGTTTTGTCCTCCTTCGGTCCCCCCTTCCTTGTCGAGCCTAGAAACACTTTTGTACAGGCGCGTTATAAGTGTCTTATATCATATCAAATATCATATCGCGGACGTAGGCGTACCTTATTTTACGTATCGAAGGGCAGAGTCTCCTGCGCTTCTGCATCATACAACACCGCTGCCTTGAAAGGGACTAGTGACGGGGTCCATAAGCAGCAGGACTCAATGGGCTGTGAGCAGTCATGCTGGAGAGTCACATACCCTAACCTTCCATCTGAGATGACTACGGTAAAATGTTGGGATCTTGCACACAAGTGTCCGCCAACCGGGGGTGACAGAGCCTCGCTAATGTGTCAACCCCGTTTGAGAGAGCGGGCTAATAAAAGACTGCAGCCCTTTTTGGTTTGGACTATCAAGCCTATAAGCGGAAACTATAACCTTAGAGTACAGATAGGGAGGAATGGCATATGAGGAGGTGTTATTTAGTTATTTACCCATTCATTGCCTGCCCATGGCCATGCTAATCCCTATGGCCATTCCCACCCAGTTCCTGCCCCTCAAGGGAACTCTTTCAGCTCCATTTCATCAAGGCTTACCATCAAACTTTGCACTAGAAGTGCCTGCAGGTGTTTTTTCAAAGCAGTCTTCTGAGAGTGAAAGACTTAACTGGAGTTGTAAATGTGCTACTAGTGTAATAGAAATGTCTTAACCAGGTCTGCCTTCAACCACTTGATTTATGAGCATTGTGCATGCCCTTCTCGGAAGTCTAGCCGTTTTGACTGGTGTTTCAGTATTTGGCATTTACCAGGCACTGCTATTAGAAGCCCAGGCACTTGCATCATTTTTGACCTGCTACCATCAATGGCCAGTTAATACCACTAACGCTGTGCCTGGCAAGTGCATTTCCCATGTCTCCACACAAGCCCAAACTGTTGGCTCTGCCAATGCTTGTTAATAGATGAAGGCAGTTGGACATCGGAAAGAAAAAAAGTCACTCTTGGAAGAGACAACTTCTCAAACTTGTAAGTGGTAAAGCACCACATCACGGGGACAGAACATTAGCATACAACCAGGACAGAAGCCACACTATAGCAGTTGGACGGGTCTCTTGGTCACATCGATAAGGCACAACTCTACGTCATAATACTCAGCCACAACCCACACAACGCTGGGACACAATTCAAAGACACAATTTTTGGACGTAATTAAGGTCACCTTGTGACGTTCTTCATCTTTTTACCACCGTGGCAAGGATGTGCAGTTATGTTTGAGGGGGGTCTCCATAAGGAACATCTTGCGCCACAGGGTCTGTTTAGTGCCAATGAGTACTGGGTGTAAGTCATGTTTGCCGATAGAGACAAGGATACAAGAAAGCGCCCGGCATGAACTACTCAGTTTGTGCAAGCTGACATCAAGGGCCCAATTCATGGAATTATTTGCGAGTGTCCACGTGCTTTGCGCAACACACCAGGCAGACTTGTGGCTTGTGGCCTGTGCAGAGGGCAGGGAAGGGGGCATAAATCGTAAAATGAGCAAGAACAGGGAACAATGTGGGCGCTATGAGGGACGGACCACAGGCAGTCCATTGCAAGCCCACTGTTGCGCAGAACGATACGTATTGATGGATGCGACCGTGCAACCTCTCTGCAGGGAATTGGCCACGCAAAGCCCCCGTACTATCCACCACCGAAGGCAGGCATACAGACACTTGTGCATAGGATTCACTATGCAGAGGTATGATCGGGTGTTGGATTTAGGGGTGCATGTACACAGCCTGTGTTCCGATCTTATTCAGTGGTGCTCGTATGCAGTTCAGCGGGGTGCAGGGATGGTTTACGGGGGTTCGCACACGTAGATGTTCATAGTTTTACCTGAGTTACGATTAACTGTACGCATATTGTCTGGGTGCCCGTAACAGTTAGAGGGGATCCAACGCTGGGTCCCTGAGATGCAGGCCTGCTTGTGGGGGACCCCACGCACTGTTTTGCGGGTATATGTATTCGGGCTCAGGCAGCACACAAAGGTAGTTGTTTCTGGCTGTTTTTGCTTTGCGTGGGGGCGTGTCGGGGGCATTCAGGCCGCGACTTTCGAATACAGTTACGTTGCACGAACAATTCCATGAATACACGGAGCGAGCAGAATTGCTTCTGTGCGCAGGCTTGCGCATAGGTGTTCTCGGCGCACGGGCGTTGCAAGATTTCTGCACACTTTTACGTGAATCGGGACCCAAGTCTTTTCGCTTTACAGTGCCCCCTGCCGGCTCTTTGGATGGTCAGAAGAGCATTTCTGAGGGCCACGTAACTCCTCCAGCCAGTGGATAATGGAGCTCGGGGTAGAATGGGGAATTTCCCCAGGGTACTCTCCCTCCATCCAGGCATGGGGGTCAGTGTTGGTAAGTTGCCACGGCTGAGAATGAAACTGGGTGCATTCCCGAGGTGATGTGAACAAGCAAACCTGTATCTCAACTCACCAAGAACTGGATGTGTTCCTCATAGAGAGCTGCAGTCGGTGCATTAACCCATTCAAAGGTCAACTTCCACGGCCAACTGCTAAGCCTTCCTTTGGCCAATTAGATCCACCGGAGCGGAGAGGCTGTTTCACTTCACAGAGAGGTGCCCATCATCAGGAGGTGTGAGCCACTAACAGCTGGGCAGAGCAGCGCGGTGTTTGCCGTCATCATGGGGGGTGTATTGATACTAATAATTTGCCATTTATATAGCGCTACGAACCCTCAGAGGTGTCTGAGTGCTGCTTATTATTACCCACGGCGTGTGGTGCTCATTTATCAACCTCGGAAGGATGAAAGGCTGAGTTTGGCTCTGCCGGGTTAGGATCTGCAGGGATGTCAAAGTGCGTGCTCTACACAAGCGAGCGCTCTACTCACTGTGCTATCTAACCGGCTATATTAATATGGGCTTGGCAGACTTCTGTCCTCTGCCACTGAGAGTTTGGTGCTGTTTCCTGTTAATGATTGTTTAAACGTAAACACCCGGCCCCAGAGGTGACCGAACTGGCAGGCGCTTGCTGTGGCACCCCTTTCACATGGCACCCAGGGCTGAGCGCCACTGCAGAATGCCACCTTCTGCTTTCAAATTCCTCAATGTGGGAAGGCTTAAGCCCTCCTGAGCCAGCGGGTGCTCCTGCCACTGCTCGACACAACGATCAAATGCGATATTTATAAAGAAAACAGAGCATCTGCCATGACATTGCGCCTCCCAGGAGGGCGTGTGTGCCATGACATTGAGCCTCCAAGGAAGGTGTGTGTGCGCCTCCAAGGAGGGTGTGTGTGCAATGACTTTGCGCCTCCAAGGAGGGTGTGTGTGCCATGACATTGCGCCTCCAAGGAAGGTGTGTGTGCCATGATATTGTGCCTCCCAGGAGGACGTGTGTGCCATGACATTGCGCCTCCAAGGAGGGTGTGTGTGCAATGACTTTGCGCCTCCAAGGATTGTGTGGAATGACATTGCGCCTCCCAGGAGGGCGTGTGTGCAATGACATTGCGCCTCTCAGGAGGGTGTGTGTGCAATGACTTTGCGCCTCCAAGGATTGTGTGCCATGATATTGTGCCTCCCAGGAGGACGTGTGTGCCATGACATTGCGCCTCCAAGGAGGGTGTGTGTGCAATGACTTTGCGCCTCCAAGGATTGTGTGCAATGACATTGCGCCTCCCAGGAGGGCGTGTGCGCCATGACATTGAGCCTCCAAGGAAAGTGTGTGTGCCATGACATTGCGCCCTCCCAGGAGGGCATGTGTGCCATGACATTGCGCCTCCCAGGAGGGCGTGTGTGCCATGAAATTGCACCCTCCCAGGAGGGCGTGTGTGCCATGACATTGCGCCTCCCAGGAGGGCGTGTGTGCCATGACATTGCCCCCTCCCAGGAGGGCGTGTGTGCCATGACATTGCGCCTCCAAGGAGGGTGTGTGTGCGCCTCCAAGGAGGGTGTGTGTGCGCCTCCCAGGAGGGCGTGTGTGCCATGACATTGAGCCTCCAAGGAAAGTGTGTGTGCCATGACATTGCGCCCTCCCAGGAGAGCGTGTGTGCCATGACATTGCGCCTCCCAGGAGGGCGTGTGTGCCATGACATTGCGCCTCCCAGGAGGGCGTGTGTGCCATGACATTGCCCCCTCCCAGGAGGGCGTGTGTGCCATGACATTGCGCCTCCAAGGAGGGTGTGTGTGCGCCTCCAAGGAGGGTGTGTGTGCAATGACATTGCGCCTCCCAGGATGGCGTGTGTGCCATGACATTGAGCCTCCAAGGAAGGTGTGTGTGCCATGACATTGCGCCTCCCAGGAGGGCGTGTGTGCCATGACATTGAGCCTCCAAGGAAGGTGTGTGTGCCATGACATTGCGCCTCCAAGGAGGGTGTGTGTGCGCCTCCAAGGAGGGTATGTGTGCAATGACATTGTGCCTCCCAGGAGGATGTGTGTGCCATGACATTGCGCCTCCAAGGAAGGTGTGTGTGCCATGACATTGTCCCTCCCAGGAGGACGTGTGTGCCATGACATTGCGCCTCCAAGGAGGGTGTGTGTGCGCCTCCAAGGAGGGTGTGTGTGCAATGTTTTTGCGCCTCCAAGGATTGTGTGCAATGACATTGCGCCTCCCAGGAGGGCGTGTGTGCCATGACATTGAGCCTCCAAGGAAGGTGTGTGTGCCATGACATTGCACCCTCCCAGGAGGGCGTGTGTGCCATGACATTGCGCCTCCAAGGAGGGTGTGTGTGCAATAACTTTGTGCCTCCAAGGAGGGCGTGTGTGCCATGACGTTGCGCCTCCCAGGAGGGCGTGTGTGCCATGACATTGCGCCTCCCAGGAGGGCGTGTGTGCCATGACATTGCCCCCTCCCAGGAGGGCGTGTGTGCCATGACATTGCACCTCCAAGGAGGGTGTGTGTGCGCCTCCAAGGAGGGTGTGTGTGCAATGACATTGCGCTTCCCAGGAGGGCGTGTGTGCCATGACATTGAGCCTCCAAGGAAGGTGTGTGTGCCATGACATTGCGCCTCCAAGGAGGGTGTGTGTGCGCCTCCAAGGAGGGTATGTGTGCAATGACATTGTGCCTCCCAGGAGGATGTGTGTGCCATGACATTGCGCCTCCAAGGAAGGTGTGTGTGCCATGACATTGCGCCTCCCAGGAGGACGTGTGTGCCATGACATTGCGCCTCCAAGGAGGGTGTGTGTGCGCCTCCAAGGAGGGTGTGTGTGCAATGTTTTTGCGCCTCCAAGGATTGTGTGCAATGACATTGCGCCTCCCAGGAAGGTGTGAGTGCCATGACATTGCACCCTCCCAGGAGGGCGTGTGTGCCATGACATTGCGCCTCCAAGGAGGGTGTGTGTGCGCCTCCAAGGAGGGTGTGTGTGCAATAACTTTGTGCCTCCAAGGAGGGCGTGTGTGTCATGACGTTGCGCCTCCCAGGAGGGTGTGTGTGCCATGACTTTGCGCCTCCCAGGAGGGCGTGTGTGCATCTTTCACACCATGAAGCTGGAAAGAGTGCCTGGGAAGTTAGGCTATTCTACAGGGGCACGGTGTATTAAAGGGGACGGTGGGGATACCGTGCAGGCATTGAGCGCAAATATCCTCTTATGCCTATTGAAGGTTCCCCTTTGGAGGAACACGGTGGTCAAAAGGACAAGGCTACTGTGCCCTGCGCTTCCTCGGAGGTAAGCATGCAGCAGAAGAGGGAGTTTCTGGCCCAGTCCAGGGCATGTGTATGGGATGCTGTTAGTATTTATATAGCACCCCCTGCCCCTACACATTATACAGGCAGGGGTGTTGCTCGATCCGGGGCTACGCTAATGTCGGGAATCGGGGCTAGCTAGCCTTTTGGCTGTAGCCTCAGGGCTTCTATAAGAGCTACAGCCCAAAGATCCCCGGCCTATAGCCCCCGCCCCTAGCTCAGAAATGGGGTGGACACATGAAATATGTTGACCTCTACTCATAGTTTGGCACAATCCTGCCTCCACGACCCGTTCTGCACTCTACGAATCCGAGAGCTGGATGTCCAACACCAGCAGGACAGACATCCGGGTCTGTCCTTTTAGTGTGCAGCGACATGTGTGTTCTAATATCATGCATTTTTCCAGGTGCTGAATTGAATTGGGAAAGGTCGTCACCTGTCATGAGCAGTCATGCCCAGGTGGACAGCGATTGGAAACTCTACATTTCCAGCTGGTGTCTATGGCAATGGTTGCGGGTTGGCAAACGTTTCGAGTTGGCGCTAATTCTCTCTGGACAGATGCCAACTCGGTTAATCCCCACATCTTTCAGTCATTCGCACCTTTGCGAGGGTCTCAAGTAGAGAGGACGCCCATTTACTGGTGCCCAGAGGCGTTGTCTCAGGTGCCAACAGTCCCTTTTCTGGGATTGGTCCCTCTACAGAAGGGTTCAAAGTTGTATGACAGAGGGACAGGAATCGGGCACCACTGCTTTGTGTGCAATACCGGATCCAGGGAAAACATCAGAGGCCTCACTTTCCTGAGGACCACTCACGAGAACTCATGGAGATAACGGCGAAAGAGAATCTGAAACCTGCATGGAAGCTCCATGCACAAAATGAGTGCACGGACCAACCGCGGGTCCTAAAACGCTCCATGCACAAAATGAGTGCACAGCCCAACCGCGGATCCTAGGATGATCCATGCACAATTAGTGCACAGCCCAACAGCGGGTCCTAAAATGCTCCCTGCACAATTAGTGCACAGCCAAACAGCGGATCCCAAGACTCTCCATGCACTATGAGTGAACGGCCCAACTGCGGATCCTAAGACGCTCCATGCACAAAAAGACTTCACGGCCCAACTGCAGAAGCCATGCACAAAAAGACTTCACGGCCCAACCGCAGATCCTAGGACACTCCGTGCACAAAATGAGTGCATGGCCCAACAGCTGATCTCAACACTCTTCATGCACAATGAGTGAACGGCCCAACTGCAGATCCTAGGATGCTCCATGCACAAAAAGACTTCACGGCCCAACCGCAGATCCTAAAACGCTCCGTACACAATGAATGGACGGGCCAACCGCGGATCCTAGGATGCTCAATGCACAAAATTAGTGCACGGCCCAACAGCGGATCCTATGACGCGTCATGCACAATGAGTCACGGCCCAAGCGCGGATCCTAAGCTATGCTCAGACATGTATGTCTCAATGTTTGATTCTCAGCTACGGACGCAGTGGCCTATCTGGACCTAGCCAGAGTCATTATTGAGTCACAGCACGATAGATTGAGGTCCAAGGCTAAACCCCACTGAGCGATCAGGGCCCAGACCCAATGCAGCTGGAGGATCGTATTACGCGATGAGCCACGGAAAGGCACTCAATGAATTCCAAAGAGCTGCCAGTCGCCCTGGAGGCTCAAATGTGTTTAGTTTGTCTATTTGTCTGTGATTGCTTCCCACCTGCTGTGTCTGCTGCCTCCAGCTTCGAAGAAACACAAGATGTATTCATGCTGCGTCTGAATGTTTAACCCTGTGCCGTGGTCCCAGAGCTGGGCAAATGCACCTGTTTGCCTTTGCCTTGTTCGTGTCTGCTCGCCAGGAGGTCTTCTTTTTTATTAGTACCCGGCAAGAGACAATCAGATTGTTGGCCATCACCGGGGCTTTACCTGACACAGAATCCCTCGAATGTTAAACTTCCTTCATATCCCCAGAAGCGGGAAGGGGAGTGTGGCAGCCCCTCAGCCAATGAGGAGGCTTGGAATGGGGTAATCCCCGTTCCGAGCCACATTACCCTGACCTCACCCTGCAACTCTGTAAGCTTTGCACTGTCTTGCTGCTGCGCCCTGATACCCTCGGGTCTGGTGTGCATTAGAAATAAATAAACAAACAAACCACACGGCTTGAGGCTGCCATCCTCCCCCGATTCAGGTAAGTGTTTTCTCCCGCACCTCCAAACAATCTCCTCACCTCCCTCCAAACCCTACTTACATTCTTTTTGGTCCTTTTTCGAGAGCAAACGCGCTGGGAACACTTCTGTTCCCAGTGCGTCCACTCTCGATGGCCGCCATGGAAAGGGAAAATGGACTCTGTTTTCACTTCCCCGGCGGCCATTTTAAAAAAAATGTCTTCTTCTTCAATGCTATTGGTGCTGCGGGCCGGGGTACTAATAGCTATAAGCCCCTCGCCATGGGGGCATTACCGAGTCAGCTAATGCCCCGGGGCATTCGTTGAGGCCCTCGCTTCGTTCGGGCCTGTAACTATGGGCCCCGGGGTATTACCTGACTCTGCAATTCCCCCGCGGCTCGGGGCTTATTGCTCAAATGAAAGGTGCCTATATGGCGGGGTGCGTTGTATGTCATCCGGCTGGCTTTTCCTGGTGTATAGTACTGTCCCTTTCCCAGCCTCAGCACATCTTGGTGTCTGCAATGTGCCCTCAACGGAACTGCACATACCACCCAGTTTCATGTTCAACGCCTTAGGTTCCAGAGGGCCCAGAGGGACAACATGGATGTTCACTGGAAAGCTCTCTGCTGCTTCTTAGCGCTAGGTGAGTACGAGATCACCCATAGCTCCAAGTGGTGATCCAGCACCTCCTACATATGATGTTGTTGTGATGAGTTCTTGCTGTGGATGTATCCTGCTTCCTCACCCATGAATACACTCCGAGGGGCATGGACCCGGCGGCACATGCCTCCCGATGTCTAGGTTTGCACTGATTGCAAGTGCCTTTGGAATCCTGTGATTCTCAACAAGCCTTCGAAGCGCAAGGAAAATAAGTTACCATACACATATTACGCTGCCGGCAGGGGTTGCCAAGGAGTTGTGTACACAACTCATGTTGGCAGGGGCAGCCCTCAATTCTTCTTGTGTTCATTCAAGATCCTGAAAAGTTGGCACAAGAATTAAATGTGCAGTTTGAAAATAAAAATAAATTACATTTTTGGGGAAGAAAGTTGTTTTTGTTTGCTTGGTCATCTCACTATTAAGGTCACAGTCATATAATGCATTTATATAAAAGCATTCATATTTTTTTTGAATGATACTTTTATAAATGCACCCTGGGCCTAAATACTTCCACTGTTGAAATCTACAGAAAAAGAAACCATTGGCAATAAATCGGACCTAACGAAAAAACAACTAAAGCTAGACAGGAAATCTCGCAGGGCAAAAAACACATGTTTCAGTTGACAAGCTTTCCAGACCACACTGGTGCCTCTTCAGGAGTACTCCAAATAATCCTGTTTCATTCTCTGGTCAGTGTCTGCACCATGGCGCCAAAACGCCACAAACATGGTGCATCTTGTGAAGGGACTGGTAGAATTCACATAAGGCTTTGTTACTAAAAAAGCATTTTTTTCAACGGTACTTGCAGGTATTTCAAAAAAGGTAGCAAAGCTGAAACACGTGTATGGGGTTGCTGTTGGTACTCTTGTTCAGAAGGGAATTGTCATAGCATTTTGGTGCTGTACTGCCCATGTGGGCGGGACAAAGACTGATATGCAAATGAATATTTCCCACACAGGACCCAGAGCAGCATAGCGAATGGGATAACTGTGATAGAAAAAACACAGTGAGACTCCCCAAGGGAAACATCGCCTCCTGATGACTTGATATCCTTCCACACCATAATTGCCAAGGAAGCAGACAGTTTCAAAATACAAGTGACTTCAGAGGAAAAAGACTCTACGAGCACAGAGATAAACAAAGGAGGCCTGGCACAACTATCCTACGATTGTTAGCATGTGCCTCACTCAGGATTCTTAACTTTAGCTTGCGTCGCATCTAGACAGAAATGTGATTGTTAGCATGTGCCTCACTCAGGATTCTTAACTTTAGCTTGCGTCTCATCTAGACAGAAATGTGATTGTTAGCATGTGCCTCACTCAGGATTCTTAACTTTAGCTTGCGTCGCATCTAGATGGAAATGTTATTGTTAGCATGCACCTCACTTAAAATTCTGAATCCTAGCTTGCGTCGCATCTAGACAGAAATGTGATTGTTAGCATGTGCCTCACTCAGGATTCTGAACTTTAGCTTGCGTCGCATCTAGATAGAAATGTGATTGTTAGCATGTGCCTCACTCAGGATTCTTAACTTTAGCTTGTGTCGCATCTAGATAGAAATGTGACTCTTAACATGCACCACACTTAGAATTCTGAACCCTAGCTTGCGTCGCATCTAGATACAAATATAATGGTTAGAATGTGCCACACCCGTATGGAATTCTTAACTTTAGCCTGTATCGCATCTAGATAGAAATGTGAATGTCAGCATGTACCGCACCTAGATGGAACCCCATAGGACAGCAATGCCAACTAACCAACCAACTAACAATTCCATCCCTCTGCATACACCTCTCAAACTCTAACCAAACACAACCACAAGCCTAAAACGCAGCAATCCGCACAAACAATGCAACAACAAAACAAACCACACATAGACTTACACAACTGCACACGACGACTACGGACCGTAAAACACCCCCAAGCCCAGCCAACAGACCCACCGGGCTGAGGCTGCCAACAGCACATCATTGCTCTCTTGCACTATTCCAGCTTACTCCCACTAACCCACCCCCTCTCCTCCCCTTTTTCAGAGCCGCCAGAGTGCCAGGGGACCACTTCGATGGTGATAGTGCGCGGTACAAATGTCCTTTAACATTAACATTAACATCTGTCAAAGGTACAGTGAGCAAAAAGCAGATGGCTGCGAACTCTCAAAGTGGTTAAAAACCACTGAACAGGTTATCATGCCATGTTCTTTCGAGAGGGGGTGCCTGCTACCTTTTTTGCATTTTTGGAAGGAACTTGGGGTTGGTCACCCTAAATTACCTGGGGGCAACCAGACGTGGACTCCCTGCTCACTGTGCTCAGAGAGGCACAGATTCACCTCACTGATGAGGCCCAACAAGGCTGAAACACGTTTATGGGGTTGCTGTTGGTACTCTTGTTCAGAAAGGAATTGCCATAGCATTTCGGTGCAGGACTGCCCATATGGGAGGGACAAAGACTGATATGCAAATGAATATTTCCCATCTGTGAAAGGTACAGTGAGCAAAAAGCAGATGGCTGTGAACTCTCAAAGTGGTTGAAAACCACTGAACAGGTTATCATGCAGTGTTCTTTCGAAAGCGGGGCACCTGCTGCCTTTGTTGTACTTGCAGCTATGCATTTTTCTACCTCCCCAAGTCTTCTTGACATCTGTTTTGCTTGACCTGTGAAAATGAGATCCTGAGCCCCCCCCAAACTCACCGCTATGTTTAATCGACCCTACCAACTCTCATCCTGGCGGACCCTTTCCCATGGCCCAGTGGGTAACTTCCAGCCCTAACTACAGATGGTGTGTTCTTATATATCTGGGCAAATTAAGAGTTCCCCCCAGGATCGCACAATGTGGTTAGGTGTCGGCATCAGGATTCCTACCCAGGTCACATGACACAGCCACCGACACGGCCCCCATACCACATCTCCCCCCAACAAGTGGGGGACTGGTGGCAGTCAGAACAATACATTTTCAATCCGTCCGGAATCTCTGGAAGGCCAGTAGGGCTGGGGCTGAGGGATTCACATGTCACTGACATGTGCCAGAAGGGGCGCCGGTCCCTTCAGCTTTCCCATCTGGCACGTTAGTTTCAGCTGAAATATGTGACTGCTATTTAGAGATAGGCCCCAGATCCCTGCACTCTGATCGCATACCAGGGTATTCTTAAATGTTACTTGAGTTATTATTATTAATAGGGTATTTATTGAGCGCAGAACTAGCTTCCGGAAGCAGCGGAACACTTTTAGTAGATTTGCAGAGCAATGTGGTCTAGTAAACCCTCCTGTGTGAATTGCCCCTTTAAGGGGTTGTGTCCCTCCCCCTTGTATTGCCCTTTTAAGATGGGCCATTACTTTGTCATGGCCCAAGCTAATAAAAGGGATCCCTGGAGGCGCGTGCGATAGAACGGCTGCAGACTCCGAAAGAGGAGCTACTGAGTCCGGGGCCTTCACCCTGTACACTGCTATTACCAGTGCCCCCCTTTTGTTATGACTACCTTTCTAACGGCGACAGCCGTGGGCCCGAAGGGTTGATTTAGTCCCCTGTACTTACACCTACGGGATGTCTCCTGGAAGTCTTTTACAGTAATTTGCGCTTTTGAGATATCTTTAGTCACATACCGAAATTGTAACAAATGTATACACATTTACTCTGTGTTACCTGAACCTCCGACCCAAAAACCAAAAAACCAACACACAACCCTGCCCGGTAGCATGGCAGACGTAAGCATAGACATGATGACAGAATCACATTTTCTGGCATATGCAGAAAACTTAGTGGAGACAATCCTGGCAGCACCATCACTAATAGGAGGGGTTCCAGTAGCCGAAGTCGTGAGTAACAATGACGATTGGGACGAACTTGAAGGCCTGAGAAAAAAACATATAAGAACGGAATTACATGGCCTCCTCATGACTGAGTATTTACGAGCACAAGCGGCACCAGATGGCTTGATAATCCGTATAGAACCTAGGATATTTCTTGATCAAATCCAGTTCCGTAAAGACTGGAGCTGCATAGCCAACAAATGTACCAGGGACTGATTGATTTTAATAATCAATACAGCCAAAACGGTATTACTGAAACTCATGGCAGAAATAGAACTCAAAATGGATAACTTAAAATCCACGGCTATTTTGGATACCTTCGAGACAAAATTAGAAAATGTGTATGCTGCCCTGAAAGAATTTAAGGACATTAATCTTACTAAGAAAATACAGAAATTGAAAAAAGACATTGCGTCGTTCACTCACGAACGTACTTACCCTTACGTCCTGGACAGCTACTAAGATGAAATACCCCAAAACCAACAACAACAGCCACAAAACCAAACACTAAATGGCGTCAACCAAGGAGGAATAAAAACCTAATCCACCAGCATCTTGGAGCTTTTCAAGTGGCAGCTCGGAATAAGATGTTAGACCCAGTACCTCAGGAGGGCATGAACGGAGTAATTCCAGAAATTGCAAAAGGTCGGGAGACAGACGGGTCCAATTTCAGGACCAATACAACCAAAGAGGACAAGGGAATACAAGGAAGCCTTTTTTAGGCCGAGGTGGGAGAGGAAAAGGCCAGAACAGAGGTTACAACCAAGATTTTGACAGAGTCACGAGGAGCAGAGGGAGAGGACTACCTCCACAGTAACCTTATTGGTGATTAACCTTTCAACACACCCTCTCACAACAAGTGAAACAAAGGTTTTACAAAAAGGGCTTAGTTTCGTGCCTGCGGCACGACATCATGCTTTCCAAACTAGGATTGACTTAGCAAACCTCATGAGAAAAATCCGCCTTAAACAACATTTTGGTGAAAAAGAGACCGAACAAGACCTAATCACAAGGAAGGATACCACTGGACTTCACCCTAAATCAAGCTTCTACCCACAGAACATATGTGCAGAATCGATCACTTTTGAAAAAGTGAATATGAAAAAACTGGAAAGTATCGATGAAAGTGAAGAAACTAACTTCCAGAATATCTCCAAAGAAGAACGGCAAGCACCGCAGGAATTGAGCACAAACAAGGCAATCATAATAAAGCCAGCCGTTAAGGGACGGTCGATAATGGTGATGAATACCATTGATTATGAGCAGATGGTGACAAAACTCCTAGACAATAAGACACACTATCAAGTCCTACCTCACGATCCGACAGAAAACCTCTGCACTACGATCACAGGGATCGTTGAAGAAGCAGCATGCAAAGGACATATCAGTTGCCAAGAAGCAGCTTTCCTCTGCCCGAAGTTCCCCAAAATTCTGTCTTTCTATGCATTACCTAAGGTACACAAGGGAACCTTACCACCCCCAGAACGTCCCATTGTGGCAGGAATACAATCCATCTTGGAGCCACTCTCTGAATTCGTGGATTTCCTTTTGAGACCTGAAGTTGCCAAAATGCGGTCTTTCTTAAAAGACACAACTAGTATCCTCAAGATGGTCAACAACTTACCATTTAACCCAGGGACACAATATCTGGTAACCCTCGATATGGAGGCACTATACACAAACATCCCACAGATAGAGACTTTACAGATTGTCGAAAAAACCCTCCAAGATATAAGTCCAATCCATGCTATGCCGATCCAACTGATCCTCCAATTTACAGAAATAGCATTAACTAAGAACTTCTTTCTGTACAAAGAAACCTTTTTCCAACAATGCTCCGGAACCGCCCTGGGAGCTACTTTTGCCCCATCCTTGGCTAACCTGTACGTGGCCCATTTTGAGGAAAAACATATACACCCCACATCAAATCAATTTCTGTCCAACATTTCAGTATGGACTAGATATATATCGACGATATCTTTCTGATATTTATAGTTGATGAAAACACCCTGGATGAATTCATGGTATGGCTGAATTCTAGAAATAGATACTTAAAATTCACTCATAATGCCAAGAAACAGACAATACAATTTCTTGATGTAGAAATACATGCAGAGGAGGGGATCCTGAGTACGACAGTCTTCAGAAAACCAACCGATCGTAAATCTTTGCTATAATATTCGAGTTTCCATCCGAAAACCCTTCGTGACAACTTGCCTTTTGGACAGTTCTTAAGGTATAGGAGGAACTGTTCCAGCCTACAGGAATATGACACTCAATCGTTAATTCTGAAAGAACCTCTCTTGGAAAGAGGATACCCTAAGAAGATCATCAGACAAGCGAGAAAACATGCTAGGAATATCCCTAGGGATATTACCCTACAACAGACCATACGACCAGAAGGACCTCAAACCATCACTGTGGTCTTTGGATATTCAACAAAAATTAATACAATCAAAAGGGAAATCCTCAAACTTTGGCCCATCCTAAATGTAGAGGCTGTAAATCTCCCACCGCCCAGATTTGCTATTAGAAATAGGAAAAATATCAGAGATACACATGTACACTCATATCAAGAACCTAGTGACAATACACAAACCAAACTATGGGATATGACACCACCAGTAGGACATTCACCCTGTGGTCAGTGTAACGTATGCAATCTCATGACACATACCAAAACCTTGGATTTAGGCCTGTGTACAGCCTGGAAACAAAACACTCTCACTAATTGTAATACGTCAAATGCTGTATATATGATACAATGCCCCTGTGATCTTATCTATATAGGGATGACCAGCAGACCCATAAAGAGACGAATACAGGAACATATGTCGTGTATCAGGACTAAACGAGAAAACGCACCATTGTAGGCTCACTTCCTGCAAGAAAAACACACACCACAGGACATCAGATGGAACATTGTGGAAAAGGTCAAATGTCCCAGAAGAGGAGGAGATGTAGCCAGTATGCTGCTAAAACGAGAACAGAACTGGATTTTCCATTTGAAAACGGATACAGGGGGCCTGAATTAATCTATCCCTTGGCAAGCCCTGTCTGTTATAACATAAACTTGAACCTCTGACGTTTTCACCTTTCCAGTATAACCAACAACTTTGCAAGATAATGCACCAAGTGATGCAAGACCATATAAGATCCTTTTGGGACCCCAATAGCCCCCTCAGGCATATTGGCCCTAATTCCGCGATTGGAGGTAGTCATGGTGCTACTTGCACCATGACTGCCTCCAATAACGGTGCCGGCACCAGTCTCGTTCAATGGGGACTTAATGGTGTAGTCTGACCTTTGCAGGACCAGTAAATCCCCATTGAAAAAGCCATTCTCCATTGCCATTTGAGCCCCCATAGGGCTCAATGGGAATGGGGAAGTAGCTAAGAACGGTACCACAGTTTGCAGTAATGTTATTAGCTCTGAAGTCCCTTAATGGGTCCCATCCATAATGCCTGGTCAGACCAGGTGTTAAAGGAGGATTCGCTAAGGGACCTCATAGTAGGGCGGTAAGGGATTACCGGCACCGGTCTCCTTAACGGTGCCCGGTATCCCTTACTGCCCTACTCGGAATGAGGCCCATTGAGTTTCCTTTCCTACCATATCCAGCAACTTGGCTCGGTCGCCTATTGGCTTTGATATACACGAGCTCACCATTATGCAGTAAATATTCTCTGCCATTGCATGGTTGCACATTAGAAGTGTTCCCACGTATGCCTTTTCTGCTATCTTATAGGATTACCCAGAACTCCATATCAGGATTTGTCTCATGTTTGTGGGACCCTTTGGAAATCCAGTTTCTAATTCCTTGGCCCAGTACATCGTAATCACACACCCCAGAATGCAATTTCAACACATGGGCCCGTTCTTTTAATGTTACATGTTCGCATTTTCCAACAGGAACCTAGATATACCTAACCTGGCCGCACACAAAAGGAATAGTGTCCTCTTTCATCCTCCCTGTACCGTGCTGCCTGACCCGCCTGACCCATGGCGCTGAGACATAACATCTGGGCCACGTGCATCGCGTTTCGTGACACGCGAACACGTGACTGCAACACGTGACTAGCACATAGTTTCAACCCATATCTGGGATCGGGTAACCTGATTCCAGCAGTTCCGGACCACGCAGCTACTTTTTCGGTCGGTGCCTCGAGAGGAACAAGTAAGTGTGGGTACAAGGCTCAGAGGCTGAAAACCGTGTAGTGCACAGCATGTGGCATCTTCTATCCTGTGCTTGTGCTGGCTCTGATGGATATACGGCACCTTACACCGCCTATATCCTAAGGCATATGAGCAAAATCCATGCATATTAAATGCACGACCATAAAACGGCCCCAACATAATACCTAGAGTTTGTAACCTATTCCCAATCCATCAGTGGGGCATATATAGCCATGATGATAGAAAACAGAGGACACGGGGGTGTACCACACACATAGGGGGAGTGTACCATTTTTGAACTAAACTGTTGTAACGGCCCCTTATTGCTTTTTCCTCCCCTTGTTTCATGCAGAAGAAACCTGTTTTGTGAGAACCTGTTTTTGTGATACCGTGTTGCTGACACACACGGACACCAGCCTTCACCTGCTAAAAACTTGCAAACCTTTGAAATACAGCTGACCCATGGCAGCTGGAAGGTCAGTACACGATTGTCCTTGTTTTTTACTGAATTTTGTCTCATTGAGATTACTCTTCACATTCAGCTAAGAGAATTGACTAGTTGCAAGACCCTCGGATTGATTGGTAGCCTTGCACAGGGAAATTTTTCCCGATGCAAATGCTAACCGGTCTGATTAAAGATTTTATGTGTGATGAATGGATAGGTCTCAACTCCGTTGAACTGTAGAGAGACACAAAAACCTATATTGTTGTCTCTGAGCACTTTGAGCCTGTAGCAGTGACTGGGAAGTGACTATGGATTATATTTCTGTGGGCCCATAGGTTCTCTTCTCGAACTTCCCTGCGATGGCGATAAGAAAAAGGGTAAAGTATTCACCCTGTGGCTGAAATTGGTGATTGAACATTGATAACCACCAACTTGCTTGTTTGTTTGCTTTTAAAGAAGACTGTCCTGATAGAAGTGGTTTCACTAAAATACACATCACTGAAACCGGTAGACAGTGGTTGTTACGTGGTGGAGGCCAAAATCATTGCTACCTAGACCATGAACAACTTTGTACATGTTTATTATCTATCCCACACCCTGCCCAACACATAGTACTTTTTTGGACGGCTGCTGTGGGCTGTTTGTCTTGTTTTGAAAAAGCTCACCCTGAATAGGGAACACCTACTATAGCACTGTATTGGCTATTTTCAGGATTTCTCTCGAGCTTTTGAATTTTATTAGAAGTAGAAGGTCGACTTCTTATCCTTGTGTGTTTCAACCCTAGGTGTTTGTACTCTTTTTAAACACTTTTTCGCCCATACCCAATCAGGGTGATAGCAGTGACTTGGCATATACAGAGGTATAGCAATTCTTAAATTGTTACGATTTTTCAAAAATGATTTCTCTTTACCATCTTCTCCTAATCTCATTTTTTTAAGCGTTACATCAGCGCTACCTACGGAAATTTCCCACGCTAGGGAGTAGGTAGGGACAGACAGTAAGCTGTTTCGGTCTATCCTTCTGTCTTCCAGACCTACCCTGTATTTCCACAGTCACTGTGCACCAATGTTCATCCCTGGTTAAGGGATCATACACTGCTCTTTTGAAAACCATACACAGTTGTGTGTTGCCTTCTTTTTGTGTTAAAACACTAGCCTGTTAGGGCTTCACCCTGTACACGGCTATTACCTCCGTGTCCGTGTCTCATTGCATGTAGGCTGCAGGCCTACATGTGGAGGCCCAGGCCTGCAGGCCCTGATGCTGTGTGACCCTCGTGCCAGGATGGTGGCAGAGGTCCGCATGGTCAGGGGCCTGGAAGGCTGTGCCCCCACCCCCAATGGTGATGATGCCCCATAGCACCAGGGGGCCTGCCGGATGTGCAGGGCAGGCCCCAACCCCCACAGGCACTGGGCCCGTAATGTGCTGCACAGAATAGCACCAGGAGTGCCTGCCGGATGTCCATGGCAGACAACCCCCAACAGCGGCGATGAGGAGCGGAACCCCCATGGTTGGCCGTTCCCAAGGTGTCCTTTGAATGTGATCTCCTTTGTTCCTCCTTATAGGTGAAGGAGGAGGAGGGAGGACGGAGGGGGAGCGGCAGTCCACTCCGTGGAAAGGTGCGGGGGAGTCCTTACACCGCTTCGCCCCGGCTGTGGTCCTAATTCATGGGGTTGCTTGAGCAGCCGGGATCTGAGCGTGGGGGGCAACTCTGCGCCTCCGCTGCCCCGTGGCGTCTATGGCCATCAGGGTTAGAAGAAAGAGAGCGGCTGCAACCACGTGAAGAGAGGGAGAAGGGGCAGCCTCTGCCCAGGGGTGGACTGGGAACTAAAAGAGGCCCTGGAAATAATTACTGTGGACCAAAAGAGGCCCTGGAAACGAAGTTCAAAGTGGCCCCATGTTAGACATTTTCAGCAAGCCCAATGCTTTTCCTATGAGAAAATTTGGAAATACCACACTAAAGAGGCCCATCGGGAAATCTCCAGAGTTCCCAATAGGCCAGTCCACCCCTGCCTCTGCCACGTCGGGCAAGGAGAGCCCTGATGGTGAATCCGAGAGTCCTGGTGGTGGATCCCCCCCTGGCCGCGCCCCTCTGTGAGGAGGGTGCTCGTGTGGCCAGGGGGAGACCGAGCCCACAGCCTCTGCTGCGTCTGCCGACAGAAACGAAATGAGGGGACGACCATCTGCCCCGCGGCATCCGCCCCCTCCGTGGGAAAGGAAGAAAGGTGGCAGCTTGCGTCATGCTGTCAAGAAAGAAGCCGGTCTGCAGATTCCGGCGGCATACGCCATCACCAGGGACAGGAGGTGATGCCCTGCAATGGGCAGCACCATCCTGAGTGGTACCATGCCGCCGCCGGGGCCGGTGGTGAATTGACAGCTCCTGGATCGGAGCTGTCATAAAGAAAAAGAGAAAAGTCCTGCAGGTGGCCGCCCCTCCCCAACAAGGATCCCGGGCCCAGAGGCGGTGAAATGGTCAAACGAAAATATACTGGAGGATGTTCCCGGGCCCAGAGGCGGTGAACAACAGTGCCCAGCCCCAAACCCACGGATACAGCGGTGCCACATGGCAATCCGCCTCGCCACCGGATCCATAGAGCATCTCGGTCGGGCTGGCAGTATAGGGCGGAAGCGCTCCTGTGTTGGGGCCCTTGAGGAATTGGGTGCGCTGCACGGAAGGGCTGAGAGGCAGTGCTGTAGTTATGCTGCTGACACTGGAGTAACGGATAATAAAATGGGGTGCTCCGTGTTGGAGAAGGGGAAACAGAATGATGCTTTGGCTGCCGGCGATGAGTGGCATCATGGGGCAGTGCTGCCCTGCGCAATACCGAGCCACCAAATCTCCTACAGTGTCCCGGGTGGCCGCAGGCGGTGTGGTGAAGGTGCCCCGGGGAAGAAGAAAGGAAGGAAAGTGCCCGTGGTGTGGACTATCTCTCCAAAGTCTAGCTGTGTCGGTTCTGCATAGTTTAAGTAGTAATGGGATGTAGAAGCACATTCAAGATCTGGCCTGTCCCGAAATGAACCTCCTCGCTGCACTCTTTGGTAATCGTGCGTCGGATGCTAGAATGCACCACGACGGGGAAAACCATTTTACCAGCAGCGACATGGTCTCACACAGTCTGCGTCCAACACACTGCAGGCGCCAGCAGACATCCAGACATGCAAGCAAATGGATGCCGAAAGACATAGAGGAAGTCGTAGGATCCCAGCGCGGCCCCTCAAGGAATGATTGCCTGCAGAGCCCAACACTCAGGCCTCCTGTGGTGAAGTCCAGAGTTGGCCAGCATCGTTCCAAATGGCCTTCCTCATGAGGCGCGTGCATAACTCCCTGGATGGAAGAGTGAAGATGGCACCTCCAACGTGTAGTCGGTACCAGTGTCAGATATGGGAGTTGTAGCAGGTTGTGTTGTTTCAAGTTCTAACACCAGGCTCAATGCACTGCACTAGTGGGAGTAATGTGGGAGGTAGCAGGAGCGCTGCACGGGAGAAATGGAGTTTCAGAGGTCAGGAGCAATAGTTGGAAGATCTCCATGTGCAGCACCAGGAGCACCACAGCCTCAACTGAACAGCGCGGAGAACATGCGGGCGAGCATACAATCCGGCCGAAGTAGTACTTGCCATCCTGTCTCTGCAATTGTGGGTGTTAGGTGGTCCCGACAAACCAAGCAGCATCTCCTACGTGTAAACCAGCCCTGGAGAAGGTGAATACCATGCCATGCCAGTGCAGAGACCAGTGGCACTGAAGTGAAGGAGTGTTGCTGTTGAGGTAGTGCAAAGTGAGGTGGGGCACATGGGTGCAGGACAGGGTGCGAAGTCTGGCCAGTGCAGAGGGAAGATCCTGGGCGCTGGGCAGTGAACTGTGGAGCTCCTGTAATCTGAGCTCTGGGGGCTGAAAGGCGTGGAGTCTGAGATCACATGTCCATGCCTCAACCAGCTCCTGATTGTTATTCATCACCTTGTGTGTGCACAATCCATTGGAAGTGATGCCTGCCACTGATTGCACCCTGGCTGCCTGCCAGCAACGTTCCCCGGCATGCCATCCCGTCGATAGATCAGGCCAATGCGGGCTTGGGGGAGGTACCTGCCGGCCCCCCTGAGTTCAGCCAACAACTGGTGTCTGACCATACCAACACCTAGAAGCAGTACAACGCGCAGGGTGTGGGTTGCAGCTCATCATGAGTGCTTGTGCGCCCTCATGCACCCTGTGGCGAAAAGTGACACTCCTGACTGTGGGAACATCGTGAAGAGGGGGGTGAGTGATGTCCTGTCACCCGTGCATGATCAACAGCACATGGAGCAGCCTGGACGCCCTGCAACCTGCGCCTCGCTACCCGGCCCTGAACATCATGTCCGGTCGCCCCATACCCAGGTAGTGGTACATCGAACAGCATGGACGCCTGGAAGCTGCGTTTGCTGCACTGCCCTCAACATCAAGGGACTAAGCTGATGTGGCCTCTGGTATCACCCGCCAGGTGCGGCTTTGCTGGCTGTGAACTGTACCATCAAGGGACTTGGACCTGGGGGATGGGGTAAGTGACTCTTGTACGGACTGCCCATAACATCAAGGGTCTATGCCGATGTGGCCCCTGGCATCACCCGCCAGGTGCGGCTTTGCTGGTTTTGAACTGTACAATCGATGGACCTGGTCCCGGGGAAGTGACTCCTGAACAGACGCTGATGGAGGATAAACTGGTGTCCTGTAGTCTGGCCATTGCTTTAAGAGGACTCAGTAAACATGTGTTTTGATGCTGTGAACCTGCATAGTATGTACATGCTTAAAGTGGTCTCAGTAAAGGACAGTGATGGGAAGCTGTGCTCCCGCAGTAGGTAGGAGTGCTCTATATGGTACCAGTGGTTAACAGCATCATGCAATGGTGGCATTTCCGTACCCCAGGTTAATAAAGGGTTGTAACGTGCGATCCAGCTGCCAACCATCCATCGGGGGCGTACCCCTGTGATCGTCACCTGGGGGTGAGGGGTCGGTAGGAGATATGGGTATAAGAATGTGAGACCATATGTCTGTCAAGAGCCAATCCTGTGGGAAGTTGGTCCCACGAGTCTAAAGTAATATCGTTCTGTAACGGGATGGAGGAAAATCAGTTACGGTGTAATATAGTCTGTTTTGTTTATTATGAAAAAGGAGGAATGTGGTGTAGTGAACCCTGCTGTGTGAATTGCCCCTTTAAGGAGATGTGTCCCTCCCCCTTGCATTGCCCTTTTGCCCAAGTTAATAAAAGGGAGCCCTGAAGGCAAGTGCGTTAGAACGGCTGAAGACTCCAGAAGAGGAGCTACTGAGTCTGTGTCTCATTGCATGTAGGCTGCAGGCCTACACGTGGAGGCCCAGACCTGCAGGCCCTGATGCCATGGGAACCTCGTGCCAGGACAGTGGCAGAGGTCCGCATGGTCAGGGGCCTGGCAGGCTGTGCCCCCTGTTGCCTTTCTCCCTTGTTGGGAGACATGGTATCGTCCAGTGTGTTGTCTTGGTCACGTGGGGAACCACGTGACCAAGTTAATAAAGAGAACGAGCCGTTTCCGGCTCGTCAGTCAGACCAACTCGACTCTGCGTGGGTGTGTTTGTGTTAGCACCATGAGTGTGCCTCACCACGTGTGCTGGGCCCAAGGACGGGACCAGCTCCAGGACGGTGCCCCTGCCGGACAACGCCGTCCGGACAGTGCCCCTGCCGGGCAATGCCATCCCTGTGTGTTCCCCTGGCCCTGTGAGTCGGGCCAGGGTGGCGACCCCGGCCTGGGTGCCCCCAGAGCCGGGGCCGCGGTAAGCCGGGTGCCACCCGGCCATGTGCAGAGATCCAGTGATCCGGATCAGGTGGACCCCCACCCTTTGTGTCAGCGGCATGATCGCCGCCCCTGTGAGTCCCGTCGGGTGCTCCCCGACAAGAGTAAGGGGCTGCCCGGTGACCCGGAGCAGCCCCCAACAATGGCGACGAGGAATGGGCCTTGTGTGCCCTGGATACCTTCCTGTGGTGGCAGGCCCATCTACATCTGGGCCCGCGTAGGAGGTATGGCGTGGCGGGCCCAACTCCAAATTGGCCCGCAGGACGAAAGGAGGATGGTGTGCTGGCTGCCCGTCCCCTGAGGGAGACGGGTGAAGTTCGCATGCCGCGTGGGTTGCTGCGCGCCCCTCCCCCACCTTGGATGGAGGAAGTCCGCGGCATCGGCCGCATGAGGAAGAGGTTTTCCCCCACCGTCACCGGCAGGAGCGGGGATGCAGTGTTTCCCCCGTGGGGGAGAGAATGTCTGCAGCGTCGGCCACGAGCAAGGGGAGGCAGAGCTGAGCCCCACCCCACCGTGATGTGAGCAGATTCCCGCGGCCTCAGCTGCAAGTGGGAGGTCGCGGGTCGTCGCCCACGAAGGAAGGTCAGCACAACCAGCGATGGTGCAGCAGAGAGCTGCACGGCCGCCGTGGCCGCGCTATGCGGCCGACTGGAGCGGGAGAAGCCGCATGCATATGCGGCTGAGGGAGGAGGAGGAGCTAACGGCCGCGTGGACTGCTGCCCCTCCAACCCCCCACTGACTGTAGGAAAATGCGTCCCCCGCCGAACTCCCCACTGAGAGGAGGAAACACCCGCGAGGGGGAGAGAGGTGCGTCCCCCCACCCTGAGCAGCCGGTCATGCAGCTAGACAAAGGAAAGGGAGGGCACTATTCCAACTGGGCCCGCATGGATATAATGAAGGCGAGCCGCCCTCCCCTCCCCCGCGGAGAAGGAAAAGGTTGAGGGCTGCCCTGCGGGGAGGGGGAGAGTCGCCCCCCCACCCATGTGGAGGAGAGGTGATCTGCGGCGGCGGCGCCGTGCTGTGATGGCGGCGCTGTGGTGTGGCCGCACGAACAAAGGCAAAGTGGTGTTGGCAGCGTGAGCCGTTGCTGCCCCCCCCGCCCCTTTGCTGCAACAAAGAACCAACAAGGCGGGCCCATGACCAGCTGGGCCCGCGGTATGAAAAAAAAAATGCATGAAAAGGGGGTAATTGGGGAGATCTGCTGCAGCAGTGCTACTAGTTGGGGGCATGGCCCCACATTCTCGGGCCCGCGGCGGTGATGTGAGATTGTCCAGTGTCTGTGCCCTCCACAGAGCTCCAGGTGGGTTGTGTGCAGCATGGCCCACGCCAAGGTCTGCAATTTTCACCCGACGAGGGCTGTGTCCATCGCATGACGACTGCGTCGACTCAGCTTGCGCCGTAATAAGGGGGCGCTGCCCCTCATCCAGCAAGCGGCGAAATGCGCCGATGAAGAAATCATGATGTCATCACACGCCCCCTCAGACTGTGGACTTGGCCAATGTGACCCATGGGCCTCCCCAGGTGCGGTTTTGCTGGTTTTTGTGACTGTGCTGTGATTGTCCTAAACAAACTCTGGTGAAGTGCGAGCGGGTTTCCGGCGACTCCACGAGTGTGGAAGATGGACATCATAATTGACATTCCCCTGAAGACTGTGAGCCTGCAGACACGGATTTGCTTAAATGGCCCAGTTGGTGCACACTGGTAGACTTGGAGTGCTTTATGTTGTGCCAGTACCCCTAAGTGGTGCCTTTCAGGGACATGAGAGCCACTCACCCAGCTTAATAAAGGGTGTGTAAAGTAGTAGAGTGGCTCAAGTAGTAGTAGTGGTGGTTATGTTGGGACTTTGGGGTTTTGTTTTTATTGTTATGAAAAAGGAGGAGTGTTGCCTGTCTCCCCTGTTGGGAGACATGGTATCGTCCAGTGTGTTGTCTTGGTCACGTGGGGTGTGGAAATCGATATAATATTGTGACCCCAATCGCATTGTTTAAATGTATGTTGGCCTACGCTAAGCTGTCTAAAGAATACCATGTATATAGGTTCCGCGGTAAGGTCTCAACCTTATTGTATTGTGTAAGCCGCCATCTTGGATCTAGCCTCCATTTTAGGTACTCTTGCAGTGTGGAAGTCACCCTGAATCACAAAATGGAGGCCGAATGACATTTTGAGTAAGACTCCGGCCATGGTGACCTCTGCACACGTGAATAAACAATATGTCCGCAGGCCACTTGTTAGGGTCACGAACTAAGACCTTGTCCTCTCTTTAACCTGTGTGTAAATATGTAACTGTATCAGCGGAACTGATCAAATTAGGTAAATTGTGTGTTCGACCTGGCTACGAACCCTAGCCACGGTTCCAAGAATGGGTAACTTGCGAGAGGGCTGGCCAATGCAGGACAAAACGTATAAAAACCCAAGCATCCCGATGATCGGTCTCTCCCACTTTCAGTGCGAACCTTACGTTGAAGGTTCGCGTGTTAGTCAGAGGGCCGAATAGCTATCCGTATGTCAATTGACTTTGGTAACTTTGTAACTTTGAAATAAAGCGCTTTGTATGTCTTTTGTAACCTGTGTTGGTGTGTTTCCTTTTGGGCTACCCGGCCTCATATCAATTTCTCTGTTTCCACAGTTGGCGCCCGAATAGGGACCCTCAAGATTGATGCCGGATCATTGAAGGTTGACGCAGACTATCGAATCGGGATCGGACGGTGTGATTCTGCGGGCCCGACCGATCGAGACGCGATACCTCGGCAGCGCTGCACGATCCGATCCTTGGGCGATAGTCGTGCGGTCTGACACGGCATCTTGACGAGGGTCCAAATCCGAGGCGGGCAGATTTGCCGAAACCACCGAACGCAGGTAAAAATTCGTTAGTTGAAGTCCTTTGTAAACCGTACGGTCCTCCTTAGGTTTGGTCAGGTGCAGTCGTGACCCGGCTCTTAATTTAACCCTGACAATTTGAATTTGGCGTATTGTATCTGCAGACACAATTATTGGACCAGGTAACACCAATTCTTTGAGAAATGCCTGGGAAATTGTCTAGCTGCTTTAGGGCTCTGTTCCGCAGCGATCGACAATCTTTGGAATTTAGCCGTCCGGCACCACAGGAGGGGTCGCCGGCGTGTACTATGCACTGTAAGTATGACATTGGTAGTATTGTATTTAATGACATTTGGCACAGACAGACCAGAGATGCCTCCGAATTTCAGTGGCCAATCAATGGTAGTTTTGAGATCCCCCGTATAGAATACTTAGAATCGATCTTGCTTAAGAAAAAGGCTAGGCCAGAAGCCTTTGATGTGTTACAAAATTGGAAAAAGGAAGCATTGCAGCAGCTTAAAAGTAGGGATAAACATGCACGTCGTCATAAAACAAATGCCGAAAAGGCATTGTTGTATGACAAGGAAAAACGATTGGAAGAAGCCCAGAAAATGGATAGAGCTTTCTCGCTCGAGGTCCAGAAAATTTACCCCTCTAAAGATTTCCATGTTTCCGGGGAGTTTATTGAGAAAATATTGAACGAACGGAGGCCTGATTCTTCAGCGCCACCTCCGTATGCTCCTGTTGTGGGCACCTTGCCCGTTCCTGCTATTGTTCCCGTTGCTATCCCTACTCCCCCTGCACAGCCTACTGCTCCTAGTTCTTTGGTTGTCGCTCCTCTGTCTATTACATTGCCTCTCTCCCCTGCACCCTTGTTAAGTCCACCTACACTTTCGATTCCGGGGAGTCCCGTGTTCGTTAAAACAGATCCCGGTGCAGGGTCAACAATTGTGACTCGTAGTACTGTTCCTGCGGGCAGGAAACAGGAACTATTTGCTTGGGCTAAGCATTGCATGGAAAAAGGTGATCAAACTGATGCATTTTCAACATTATCTAATTTGCCTGATTTTCCCGAGAAAAATGTTTTTATTGAAGGACTGGGGATTCACTTAGGTGTAATGTGGGGTAGATTGCAGACTTCGGATCTCCCACAAGGGGTGAGAGATCTGAATGCTTTGGCACTTTCGAGGGATACAGAGCAGAAAGTATATGGACATGTTGATAGGTTGTTTGAGTTTAGGAGGGATTTTGAAAAGTTACAAAACGAGGATGATGAGGACGATAGGATATATGTACAGAAACGGTTCCTTTCGTGCCGAAGATCAGCACCTGAGGAAGTACGAATTTGTACCAAAGACGCGATTCGATGGATCTCGGATTCATCGATACCGCCAGATGAGGTGTATGACACATACAGTCAATACACGGTAGAGATGCAAAGAAAGGTAATCCAAGTGATGGTACAGCACTTACAGGAGGAATGTATAAGGAAGAAGGTTGGTTGCCCCATAGAGTTATTGGGTATTTGTAAAAGAGCTTTTTCGCCTGACACTTCTACAGCTGTTTTAGCGCTCGATTTGGCCCTATTGCTCAGTAAGCGGTCGGAGGTCCCTATATCTCAGTTGCCTATGAGAGAGGTCCCTCCGACCCTTGTCCCAAAAGTAGAAATCCCCGCCGACGCGGCGACTGGTACTCCCGCGACGGATATCCCTGCACATTACGTATCGCAGTTTGTTCACGTCCCGTTCTCTCGACAGGAAGTGAACACGATTAGACAATCAGTCCCTGATATTAGGAAAAACCCGACAGGGTTTTATAAAGAGATAGAATCCGTCTTACAATCTTCTGTGTTCACCTTAAGTGACATGGGCCCTCATTACGACCCTTGCGGAAATCGAAAAACGATGGCGGAAATGCAATACCGCCATCGAATAGCGCTCGGTGCGACTATGACCCGTCACCGCAAAGTACGAAGCCATTAGCGACACCGTAGTGAACGCCAACGCTAACTGCACCAAGCACGCGCGCGCACGCCATGCCAAACCGCAAACACCACCATGGTGCAACGGTACGCCAATTCCGACCCTAGCGGACATGTACCTAACGCCATCAGGCATGGCGGAATGTACCATTCCGCCATGGCGAGAAGTACGGCATCGCGAATCAACCGTAAACGGCCCCACTGAGTGCCTGTACACCGCTCCCTGCCCACAAAGTACAACTCCCCGTAGGTGCAATGAAGCCACAATGCAACCATTGAAATGTACAAGTCACCCATGCATGCCAACGAACAAAAGAAACACAACAGGGGCCAATGGGAGCTGCAGGGCACAGATGGCACGAATACAGAAGCCATCCCAATGGACATGACCACAGTCCCCCACCAAGAAACGCACGCAAACACAGGCACCTGTGACCAGCAATATTCCGAAAACCACATCATTCAACCAGTCCACCTGGCTGACCGGCATCTGTTACACAAAATCCAATCCCCCGCCCCTGAGCATGACAACATTCAAACTGGCATATTGGCAGCCCCCATCCCTGACCTCACTGGGCTTCGTAGGCAAACGCGCACAGCACAGTACCACGCAACTAAACCCCGAAGCTGGAACCCAATGCAGATCTCCTCACAATACATCGCCCCCCAAATAGGCATATGCCACATCACTTGCAAAGAAAAACGCTACACGGGCCAAATCAGAATAGATATTTATGCACATCAAAATCACCAAGCACATACAGCCATCAGGCCATGAAATCCAAAACACCAATCACCATTGTGGGCTGCTTCCGCAAGAAATGACCAGCCACTACCTGTGTGTCGCCCTGTTCCCCCATGGTACACAGAGCCACATTCACGTCCGAAAAGGCAACATGGAAGCGCACAGAACCGCAGGGCCGTCCCAATGGGGAGGCACTAGTCCAGCTGAAAGGCCGAAATGTTGCTCCGAGCCACCAGTACTGCGTAAGGGCATGTGGCCCATTGGCGATCGTCCCATAAGATCGTAATGCTGCTCCACTGATTAACACGAAGCAGCAGGTGTCGGGAGTAAAATCCATCTGCAGGAGTGGCATACAGATGGCAGTGGCAAAAGGGGAGGAGATACCTGTCAACCAAAAGAAAAGAAAAAGAACAGAATGGCCATCAGAACTACATACCAACAACTCACTTCAATGATCACACGAAATCCACAGCCATATGCATGCTAGCCCACTCCAAAGGAACATCACCACCCCAAAACCACTTGCGACTCATAACCATCTATATCGAGGTGCAAACACCATCGCAAACGGGTGTCTGAGGGCGCCTCGAGACAGGGAGGGCTCAACAAGGCCAGATGGACGATGGTCCCACTATGGCAGCCCTGCATCACATAGCGTAGGGGAGGCGGATAGATCCCAAGAAGCCCTGTACATGGCAAACTCTGTATCAAATCACCTGCCCATGCATCCATCCATCATTCCCTCATCCCGGGATCAAAATGCCTGAATAATTACTCACATGACATTAGAAACATCCATTGAGTCTGTGCGTTATGCAGCCTGCTAAATCCACAGTGCCCCAGCCCGTAATTCCAGTGTTGTGAAGTAACATGTATTTGGGAACGGACGGCCTCATCGCCCACGTAGCTATTGCGCATCCCAAACTATTCATATCAATCATTGCTCCCTCGCCATGGGCCCTGTCTCAAGGACATAGAACAATAGAACGTTACATTTGCAGTCAGACCTGTGGGCATCTCCTCGCCGCTAGCTGGAAACCGAAAGCGCCGCCCTTCGAATTCCTCATTTGCAACATCACGTCGAAAAGGCATCTGTGGCCGTTTGAGAATCACTAATCATCCCATCGAGTGCGGCTGTGTGTGAAAATGGCAACTGCCTTCACCCACGAATGGGACGCCCCGCCCGTCGTTGCAACTCGGTACAGTGATGCATGAGGGCCCACCGTTACTCGAGTACTACGTCCCACTGACCCCTCACAAGTCTGTTCGCGACTGCACAGATAGTATGTGAAACAATGGGACCACAGCAGAATGAACATATCAACCAATCTTACACGGCCATCGGGTACTAATACATGATTGCAATAGCAAGATACAATTCCCCGAATTGCAGCGTTGTGCGCGGGACGTGCTCGGCCAAAGGGGAGAGCAGTTTGCACAGGTGGAATCAATCACCACAGGTGGAGGCCATACAGCCTGAAAACACATAAATTGCACAGCCAGTCTCCTCCCACAACCACACCGAAATGCTACCGGCAGGACTCGCGATGTTGGCCCTGGGGGACCTGATAGCACTGCAAGTGCTCCGACTCCAAGAAGTAGACGAACACCAACTACAACCAGCCGCACGGAGGAGACGCAGGAGGAGGAGGAGGCCAAGGCAGGGCCAGCAAGGCCCACCAGCACAGCCACTACCACCACGCAGGCAGCCCGCAATTCAACGCCTCCGAGCACATCCGTTCAACCTCACTGATGAGCAGATCCACACCCTCTACCGTCTGGACCGGGACACCATAGCCGCCATTGTGGACATGACACAGGCTGACCTTGTCAGCATGATAGATAGCCCAACCGCCATCCCACCCCTACTGAAGGTGGTGTCTGTACTCCACTTCCTGGCCACAGGCACCTACCAGCACACAGTCGGACAGTTGCATGGCATTTCTCAGCCACTGTTCTCACGGACACTATTGCAAGTGCTCGATGCCCTCCTGAAGCACGCAGACGACTACATCTCTCTACCACGCTCGGAGCAGGAAATTACCAACACAAAAGTGGGATTCCATGCACTTGCCGGCATACCGGGTTGCATTGGTGCCATCGACTGCACCCATGTTGAATTGGTCGTCCCACATGCCATGGAGGCCCAGTACCGCAACCGAAAACAATTTCATTCCCTGAATGTACAGATGGTGTGTGACTCCAACAGGATCATTACACATTGTTGTGCCCGATTCCCTGGATCAACCCATGATTCTATGGTCTTGAGGAACTCTACAATACCACGCTACATGGAACGACACACAGGGAACAGATCCTGGCTACTCGGTGAGTCTCATTACATGCATGATGATGTGGGGTATGTGAATTGTCAATGACCTGCCAGGAAGGGGGGGGGGGGTGTGCGTACGTATCAATGGCATTCCACATCATACGTTTCTCGTCCACATACAGGTGATGCTGGATATCCACTGAAGAGATGGCTCCTCACACCAGTCCGGAACCCACGGGACCAGCATGAGGAGGACTACAACCATGCCCACTCACGTACCCGTGTAGTCATCGAACAGGCATTCGGCCTACTGAAGACCCGTTTCCGCTGCCTCAGCAGGTCTGGCGGGGCACTCCTGTACCGCCATGAGAAGGTTGCAAAGATGGTCATGGCATGTGTCATGCTCCACAACATGTGCGTACGTAGAAATGTGCCCATGCCCCCTGACGCAGAACTGCAAGCACCTGATGATGGTCATGATGAGGGTGGGGATGTGGCAGCACCTCATGGAGTCTGCGAGGCACCGGAGGGCCGTGACATTCGTCAGCATCTCATTGATGTATGCTTCTAGCACTCACGCCTGGTGGCTGATGCATGGACACGGGACTCGTGGCACTGCGTGTGTCTGGGACATGCACAATATGGACTGTACGCCTATGATGGCCTAGTACACAAAGATCAATGTCCACACTTCTCATTGGTTGATCGTGCACTTTTTATGGCATATGTGATATCATGTTGAACACCCTATCGACCCGCCACCCAAGTGAGCCCAACACACCCCCTCCACCCTCCTACCTCCCACCCGAACACCAGTGTCCAAAGATGCTCATTGTCAGTGGGCTGTCGCTATTGCATGCCCCCTCTGCGGGTATCAGGGGCACCCCTGCCTGTGGAGCGCAGGTTCCTTCCAGATCTACGTTGGGGGCTGCCCTGGACGGAACTTGCAACGGATGATGTGTCTGCCTGCTCACGTCCATGCATGTCCCTAAGGGTTTGCGAGAGCTCAGTGAGCACACGGCGCACTGCGGCAAGTTCGGCACATACGTCTTTGGACGTCGCATGCAGTTCCCCCCTCAGGCTCTCGGTGCTACTCTCCATTTGGACTCTCAGGCTCTCGGTGCTACTCTCAATTTGTGCCCTTAGCGTCTCTGTACCTCTCTCCATTTCTGCCCTAAGTGTCTCTGTTGATGTTTCTATGTCTGCCTTGGTGCCCCCACATTCATCGGCATGGCCCTTGAGGAGTGTGGCCATTTGCTGCTGTTGGACGATTAACTTGTCGAGGGACTGTTGCCTCTGCTGGGCCATGGCCATTTGCGGTGGTGTCACAGAGGGGCTGTTGTCCTCATGTTGCCTTGCCACAGGGCTTGTGGGGGATGGCCAGTCGTCGTCTTGTGGCTGCACCTGCGTGGTATCCTCATGTTGTACGGGAGGGGACAGACAGGGGGATTGGGACAGGTCATGGATGGATCTGACCTCGACATCCCCGTCTTCTGTGTCCGAGCATGCTGCCATCAATGGGGTGTCACCTATGGTGCTGCTGCCACCAGAGGCAGTGCCTTCTGTGGCATCCATTGGGGGGACCTGTGGTGGTGGTGTTGTGGCCATGCTGGCTGCTGGGGTGCCTGTTGATGTTCCCTCCTCTGTGCTGCCACCTGATTTGTGCTGCTGCCGTGTCTTGATGCGTGCAGCTGAGGTGGAGGGTCTCTGGCCGTTGGTCTTGGCCCTCTTTGCAGGTGTGCTGGTAGGGGTGTCCTGTAGCTCGTCGTTTGGATCGGACCCTGTGGTGGAGTAAAGGAGGGCGAGGGTTATTGATGGGTCAGTGGGAATTGGAATGGCATTGTATCACATGCATTGGGGTGGTACCTGAGGGTGATTTGGGTCGGGGTCTTGGAGGTGCTTTGATTTGTGTGTGGAGTGAGGGTGCAGTTGTTTGGCAGCCTGCAGTTAGGGTGTGCCTGCTGCACGTGTAGTGCGTGTATTACGGGTTTTTAATTATTTATGTATTTATTGTGGGTTTTGACGTGCGCTTTCAGGCCGATGTGTGTGGACGTTCTCCTGGACATGTGTTTCTGTTGCACTATGTGGACGCATGGTACTTCACATGGTTGGACTTTGTGGATTTGGCATTGTTTTATCTGGCCCACCTACCTGAATCTTCGGATGTCTGCACTCCTTTCTCCATCCCTCCGACTCCCTCTATGCTCTCCATTCCGATGGTGGAGGCACAGATTTCTTCCCAGGGGGTCAACTTGATGGGTGATTCAGGACCTCCCCCGGTGGCTGTGGCAATGTTGCGGTTGGCAGAGAGTATGCTGCGGACGCGTATCCGCAGGTCGTCCCATCGCTTGCGGCATTGCTGTGGGGTGCGGGGTGCGGTCCCCACCGCACTTACCCGCTGTGCCACCAGAGCCCATATGGCCTTCTTGTTTGCAAGTGCCGTCCTGGTCATTTGCGTGGAGAAGACGACGGCTGCATTCTCCTGGAGGGTCTCTGTTAGCACGGTGAGTTCCTCACGGGAGAAGTGGACCTGCCGCTTGCGGTCGCACGCTTTCTTCGCTACTTTTCCCATTTTTCGTGGTTTCGCTAGGGTGGTTGACGGGTTGGGGTGTGTTTCAGGGTAGTGATTTTAGTGGTTGTGTGGTTTTGGTGTTTTTATAGGTGTACGCCGGGATGTTTCCCGTTCCGGGCCCATGTTTTAACTTCCGTTTCCGTATATTTCCGGGCACCGTACTTTCCGGTAGGCGCACACTGCGGTGACCGCTAAGAGGGGTGGCGGTATTGCACCTAGGGCGCCGTACGGCGGCGGTGTGGGCCGTTTTGGGGTCATTTCCGCCATCGCGGACTTTGCACTTCCGCCGTGGCGTGGTGCTCGTGCCCGATGGGTCGGAATGGGCCGCACTTTGCTCCTTCGTACAATGGCGGAAACGCTATTTACGCTGTGGTGCTCCGGTCAGTCGCTTTCCGCAAGGGTCGTAATGAGGGCCATGGACTTATTGTTTCCAGTGCTTTTGCCAGTTGATGTATGGAAACAGATACGGACAGTAGATGATGTGCCGGGGCTAGGGGATACATGGGTAAATCTGATTAGAATAGATGGGGAATGACCAGCTGGTGAGAAACCACCCCAGGTAATACTTACCTTACCCGATAGAATAGTTGCTAAACTAAAAACTATAATCCCAGAAAAAAGGATTATTTGGGACAAGCTTACGGCCTGCGTCCAAGGGAAAACTGAAGGTACTACTGAATTCTTTAATAGATTTGAACAGGTGTTCTCTGACTTCAGTGGACAGGATTTAGGCACAGAGTCGGGGAAGAGGTTGTTTGTGGACAAATTTGTACGTGGATTGTTGCCCGACATCCAGTCACAAATTATGTCCTCAGAGAGCGCTTGGCAGGCAAAATCCCAGGCAGAGGTTTTGCATATGGCTCAGTATTATGAGAATCAGGTTAATAATGAAAAAGAGAAAATCGAAAAAAAGAAGGGGCGACTTAAAGACTAAGGTATTGTTGCAGCAAATTGTCAGAAACCCCAGAGGAGGTACGACACAGACTAGAGGTCAGTACATTCCAAGAGGAAATACTCCTCCGAATTCTATAAATATTAATCAGTGTGCTTATTGCCGCCAGGAAGGTCACTGGCGAGCACAGTGCCCTGCCCTTCGTCAGAGGTCAGGAGGCACATTTGGAGGTATGGGTAGGCGACCAAGGGGCCACCCCGGAGCAGGGGGCCCTGATAGGGGTCAGCTTCTACAAGATCCACAACAACCTTTTTCACGGGAAAATCAGACTCCGAGTATGGACTCGAGAAATATATTTGATCACCCTTCTGCTGCCTATCTTTATGAAGAACTTCCCTTTGACGAAGTTCTGCCTTACTAGGATTGCCCGAAGCAACGTTTGGAACCTTTACCTATTCCTGTTATTCAGAAGGGCCCCTACGTAGAATTATTGGTGGGGAATAGGAAACATCAGTTCTTGATCGACACTGGAGCACAAAAGTGCTCCATTGACCATTCTAGGGTTCCAAACATCCCACTGTCAGGGCAAACAAACGTTTCTATAGGGTTCTCTGGTATACCAACTGTTTGTCCGGTTTCTGCGCCGGTATCTGTTTCTTTGGGTCCTTTCACAGACCAGTGCCCTTTTCTTCTTACTTCAAACTGCGGAGAAAATTTGCTAGGGTTGAATTTGTTAAAGAAACTGAATGCAGTGATTCATTGTTCCCCTAACGGAATAAGATTAACAGTTTCACCACAGCAACCCTTTAACTCCCAGTACTTGACCCGACCTCTACCTCCCGAGTTTGACATTGTCCCGGAATGTTTGTGGGCAATAGACGACAATGATGTCGGGATATTGCACATCAAGCCTGTTAAGATAGTCTTGAAACATGGGGTTAAGCTACCACGCATTCCGCAATATAAAATTTCAATTGAAGGTGAGCGTGCTCTGAAATGCATTGTCTCCGATTTTGTACATCGTGGAGTGATCGAAGAGATAACAGGTAGCTTATGTAATAGCCCGATCTTGCCAGTATATAAGAAAGGAGACAATGCAATTCCGTACCGGTTTATAATAGATCTTCGTGCTATTAACCGAGTGGTAGCCCCACAATTTCCAATTGTGCCTGATGTAACTACGATAGTAACAATGATCCCTGCTACGGCTACACACTTTAGTGTCGTAGATTTGAAAAACGCCTTCTTTAGTATTCCGATACATGAGGAGAGCAGGTATTTGTTCGCGTTCACCTTGGGGGGACGCTCGTTTACTTTCACAAGGGCACCTCAAGGGTATACTGAAAGTCCTAGTATCTAAAGTAGAGCCTTAAAGGAGCAGCTTGACACCCTTGAATTGCCACCTACTTGCACGCTGCTTCAATATGTAGACGATTTGCTCTTGGCTGCAGACTCTGAGAAAGCTTGTAAGGAAGGCAGTATATTGTTGCTTGTTCATCTAGCTGAAAATGGTCACAAAGCTTCGCTAAAATAATTTCAATATTGTTGCCAGGAGGTTGCCTATTTAGGCTACCTCCTGTCAAAGGAGGGAAGGAGATTGGCACCTGAACGAATAAAACACATTTCTGGCATGTCTGTCCCAAAATCACAGAAGGAAGTCAGAGCCCTGATAGGGATGGTGTCCTACTGTAGACTGTGGATCCCGAATTTTGCACTAGTGGTAAAACCGATGTTGGCTTTGACGAAGAAGGGCATTTCTCTGCCACTGCCATGGGAATCGGAACATCAACGATCATTTGAGCTTCTCAAAACCGCGCTATGTTCAGCACCGGTTCTGGGTACACCAAATTACGATAAGGCCTTTGTGTTGTTTGTGCATGAATGTGATGGATGTGCTTTGTCTGTGTTAACACAGGAACATGGAGGGAAGAATAGGCCGTGCGGCTATTATTCCTCCGCCCTCGATCCTGTTGCATGCGCTTTGCCACGATGTCTGCGCGCTGTTGCTGCTGCCGCTGCGTCTGTAAAACAGAGTGAGGGGATGGTCCTAGGCCACGATTTAATTTTGATGGTACCTCACTCTGTTGATATTCTATTGAATAAAACTCAAACGCAACACCTTACCTCTGCCCGGTTGACAAGGTACGAATTAGTCCTATTTGCTCCTCATATCCAAATTAAAAGGTGTTGTGTTCTCAATCCGGCTGAACTCTTACCTCTCCCGCAAAATATTGTTTGCGGTGATGAAGGATCACATGACTGCCTGTATGCCACCGAACAAGAAACAAAGGGCAGGATAGACCTCTCAGATACTCCTTTGAAGAATGCGAAAGGGGAGCTGTTTTGTGATGGCTCCTGCTTCAAACTTCCGAATGGCACATCTACAGCTGCTTATGCAGTTACTACTTTGAACAAGATTGTTGAAACTAAAAGGATTCCGCATAACTCCGCGCAGGCCGCGGAGATTATAGCGTTGACCCGCGCTTGTGAGCTCTCCCAAGGGCATAGAGTCAATATTTATACGGATAGCCAGTACGCCTTTGGGGTGGCTCACAACTTCGGAAAACTGTGGTTGGAAAGAGGGTTTCTGACCTCACATGGGACCAAGATTCAGCATGGTCCCTTAATAGTACAACTACTTTCAGCGCTCTCACTCCCTGAACAATTAGCGATCATGAAATGTGCAGCACATCGCAAGGTCATAGACAATGTGGGCAGAGGAAATGCTTTTGCAGATTTGATAGCTAGACAAACAGCCACAGACCTTAGCACAGACATGTACACTTCGAGGGAAGTGAGAGATGTTTGTATAATAGATGAAGGCATTGGGTCTGTGCGAGATATGCAGACTGATGCCTCAGTTGAAGAGTCTAGGAAGTGGGCTGAAGGCATGGGAAAATTGGATGATGAAGGGTGTTGGGTGGACGCATCCAACGGGAAATGGTTGCTTCCTGATTCTTATGTGTTAGCAATGGTTACAATGGCACACGGTCCAACACATGTGTGTGCCCAGCAAATTACGAAGATATTGCAGCAGGTTTGGGTGAACGATAAAATTTTGGAAACTGCAAAGAGACATGTTCAGAATTGCATGGTTTGCCTGCAGCACAATGTGGGTAAAGGGACAGTGACTCCAAGGGGAAGTTTCGCCCCCCCTCTGTCCCCTTTGAAACCATTCACCTTGATTTTATTGAAATGGAGCGATGTAATAACTTGAAATATGTTCTTGTCATCATTTGTGCTTTTAGCAAATGGGTCGAGGCTTTCCCTGTCAAAGATGCTACCGTCATGACCACCGCAAAGATCCTGGTGAAAGAGTACTTCCCTCGATTTGGGCTCCCGAGGATAATTTGGTCGGACAACGGCCCCTATTTCATCGCAGCCGTAATGTTGCAAATATGTGTTGCCCTAGGGATTGAGAAACGTTTTCATTCAGCTAGGCACCCTCAAAGTGCGGGGTTGGTAGAGAGACACAACGGTATTCTGAAAAACAAACTTGCAAAAACATGTGCCGACACTAAGCTAAAATGGCCCGACGCTTTACCTATTGTGTTGTTAGCTATGCGCACCACACCCCAGACTAGAACTGGGCTCTCTCCGTTCGAGGTGGTAATGGGAAGGCCTGCTAATATCTGGGGTCTCCCTAAACCTAAAGCCCTGAGGGATGTGGATAATGTATTGCTCATAGATTACTGTAATCAATTGACTAAGAATCTGTATTTCATTTACCACCAGGTGAATGCTGCCTTACCTGTACGGTTTACGGGCCCAGGACACGATATACTGCCCGGTAGCTGGATCCTGGTGAAGGCCTACGAGAGGTCTTCCTGTCTTGCGCCTCGCTGGCGCGGACCCTACCAGGTATTATTGGTCACCAGGACGGCAGTGCGGGTGGCAGGAAAGAAGAACTGGATACATGCAACGCATGTTAAGAAGATCCCTCACCCGACGCCACACGCTACAGAAGAAACAGAACCCCTTGCTGGTGCTACAATCTCTGATCTCGGAGTAGCAGGCAGCGTTGTGAGTGCGTCGGAGAAGTTCTCTGAGCCTGAGGAGCTCGGGGAGCCGTCCATTTTGTCTCCGCACTCTCTTGATCAATCACTTCCGGAAAATCTTGTTTCGAGCTCTGCGACTTCCGTCGCCACCGACACGACGCTCCCCTCAGGGAGCGACGATACTTTGCTTTTGGATTCAACAAACTTGGGTACCATCAGGTACAACCTTCGACCACGGAAATAGAACTACCGCACGAGTGTCGTGCATCCGGAAGGAAAAGAGTGATTGAAGTACTGTCGTCTTTCTTTTTTCGAACAAAGAAAAGGAGGGTTCTGTTGGCTAGAGTTGGGAAGGACTAAGAAATCGCGCGGCCGAAGTGCCGCCAGCAACGAACATTGGGGCCGTCGATCGGGATGACCATGATGCCTGCCGCCTTCACCGCTGCTCCCCGTATTGAACTATTAGATAAGGAGGTGACCAAATCGAATAATGAACAATGTGCCTGGGCCCCGAAACGTACTGTTGTGTTCTCGTTCTGATTATTGTTATTTTTGCAACTGCTGCCGTGGGACTTTGGTATTTTGAAGAAATTTATCCTTTGAAGCCTCTGTTACCGACCAAAATCGTACCAACTGTTTTGACTCCCTCTGTACACCTTCACACTCTGTCCCCTAGGGACTCTCGGCATAGACAGAAATATCATAATAACACTTTGATGATAGTGATGAATGCTACGCATGCTATTTTTAATAAGAGTAATTGTTGGATCTGCACTCACTTACCACAACATGGGAACAAGGGACTGGGATGGTACATACATCCCTTACCTTTAACAACTTCTTGCTATGCCTCTCTTAGAGCACTCTTCTTTGGCCGATGGAATGATAGCATCTCAGGGAACTTCGATGGGACTAATTTGAATGAATTTGAAAAACGTGAATTGACTCCCCTGGGATGCTCGCTTTTCGCAAATAGAAGCAAACCTAACGTTGCTTCTATTAGGCCGTCTGATAAACTATCTTTTCCTTTCCAAAATCTAGTTTCTTTTAAGATGGCTCCGATAGGCAATAAGGATGCCATGCCTCCTTCTTATTCTGTGAATCATAGTCCTGATTCAGTTCCTTTCTGTGTACAAAGAAATGGCACTAGGCCAATGGGAGACTTCGAGCCTTGTATAAATACTGTAAACTTGACCGGGGAAAATAGGCCTTTGTATGTAGGGGGACCCGTTTATTTTGTTTCTGGTAGTTTAGCTTTTCCCTGGTTGCCGAAGGATTGGCAGGGGACTTGTTATTTAGGGATATTGTTACCAGGTGTATTTATAGCCAGTACCTTAGAGGTATCTAAGGCTCGCCCGCGACGGGATAGTAATGGAGACACCCCTGGACAAGTGTTCGGGGATATAGCCAAATCAGTAGTGCCCTTTTGGGGACAAATAGCAAATTCAGAAAACATTAGGGGATTAGCGAGGGTGTTGGAGAAAACAATCAACCGGACCACGGACAAAATTTACAATATGACCTTAGAGCAAAAGGCGATAAGATTGGTAGCCCTTCAAAATCGAATGGCATTAGATGTCATTTTAGCCGAACGAGGTGAAGTATGTAAATTAGTGGGGTCCGCTTGTTGTGTTTTCGTACCAGATTCTTCGCCAACAATTTTTAAAGCAATTCAGAATTTACACACTCTCAGTTCTGAAGTCCATATCCCTGTAGGAGACTGGAACCTTAGTACTTGGTTTTGGGATTCTTTACGATCTTGGGGGTGGAAGGTGCTTTCTGTCATTTTAGGCATTTTAGGGATTCTGTTAGTTCTTTGCTGTTGTTTTCAATGCCTCCCGAGTATATATGGAATGATGGGGGGATGTTGTGCTCAGGTAATGAGCGAAATAGGGCATAAGATATACACCCCGAAGACAGCATCTAAAGAGTTCATGTTGCAAGAAGTTCTTATGAACAACTTTATGGCTATTGACATTTCGGACAATGATGCGGAACCTATGGATGATAATGCCTTCAGTTATTTTCGAAAGTATTAGGAAATGATGTATTAGCACTTGGCATAGGCCAAAAAGGAGGGTCTGTGGAAATCGATATAATATTGTGACCCCAATCGCATTGTTTAAATGTATGTTGGCCTACGCCAAGCTGTCTAAAGAATACCATGTATATAGGTTCCGCGGCAAGGTCTCGACGTTATTGTATTGTGTAAGCCGCCATCTTGGATCTAGCCACCATTTTAGGTACTCTTGCAGTGTGGAAGTCACCCTGAATCACAAAATGGAGGCCGAATGACATTTTGAGTAAGACTCCGGCCATGGTGACCTCTGCACACGTGAATAAACAATATGTCCGCAGGCCACTTGTTAGGGTCACGAACTAAGACCTTGTCCTCTCTTTAACCTGTGTGTAAATATGTAACTGTATCAGCGGAACTGATCAAATTAGGTAAATTGTGTGTTCGACCTGGCTACGAACCCTAGCCACGGTTCCAAGAATGGGTAACTTGCGAGAGGGCTGGCCAATGCAGGACAAAACGTATAAAAACCCAAGCATCCCGATGATCGGTCTCTCCCACTTTCAGTGCGAACCTTACGTTGAAGGTTCGCGTGTTAGTCAGAGGGCCGAATAGCTATCCGTATGTCAATTGACTTTGGTAACTTTGTAACTTTGAAATAAAGCGCTTTGTATGTCCTTTGTAACCTGTGTTGGTGTGTTTCCTTTTGGGCTACCCGGCCTCATATCAATTTCTCTGTTTCCACATGGGGAACCAGGTGACCAAGTTAATAAAGAGAACAAGCCATTTCCGGCTTGTCAGTCAGACCAACTCGACTCTGCGTGGGTGTGTTTGTGTTAGCACCATGAGTGTGCCTCACCACGTGTGCTGGGCCCAAGGACGGGGCCCAGCTCCAGGGCGGGGCCCCTGCCGGGCAACTCCGTCCGGACGGTGCCCCTGCCGGGCAACGCCATCCAGACGGTGCCCCTGCCGGGCAACGCCGTCCCTGTGTATTCCCCTGGCCCTGTGAGTCGGGCCAGGGTGGCGACCCCGGCCTGGGTGCCCCCAGAGCCGGGGCTGCAGTAAGCCGGGTGCCACCCGGCCATGTGCAGAGATCCGGTGATCCGGATCGGGTGGGGTGACCCCCACCCTTTGTGTCAGCGGCATGATCGCCGCCCCTGTGAGTCCCGTCGGGTGCTCCCTGACAAGAGTATGGGGCTGCCCGGTGACCCGGAGCAGCCCCCACCACCCCCACCCCCAATTGGTGCTGATGCCCCATAGCACCAGGGGGCCTGCAGGATGTCCACGGCAGGCCCCAACCCCCACAGGCACTGGGCCTGTAATGTGCTGAAGAGAAGAGCACCAGGGGTGCCTGCCGGATGTCCATGGCAGGCAACCCCCAACAAGCACCAGGCTGGGTCACGTGACGCGCCACCTACACATTGACGCATGCTCACGTGCCCAATGCCTCGATGAGTTGTTACAGGAAGCAGGTCTGGTGCTGACATTGCACAGCTGCGGTGCTGTTGGCTTTTATCTGTGTTAATATTTGGAGAGTGGAATTGCTCACTGTTTAGGCAGCTATGGTAACAGACTTGCCGGGAGTTAAAGAGATTTGTCCACAGTTACACTATATGGTCAAGTGGGAAGCCAACTGAGGCCATAGTGCCCCCCAATTTACACCCTAGACCACCCCCCCCCCCCAAGTAAAGGCTGGCCAGCCTACATCAAACGCTATGCATTTGCTAACGCGTTGGTACCTCTGAACGGCTATAGGGCTGGGGCAGACGCAGTCAGCACCTATCCTGTGCCTTGCTGAGATGGATGGAGAATGGGGGAGAGGCGGGGAGTAGGAGCGAGAGGAATGGAGGGAGGAGGGAGGGAGGGAACAGCTGAATCCCAGCTCGGCCACGAGCCTGCCCTGCACTGGTCACGTGCTTGAAAAGGCGCATGAGTGCCTGGAAATATGACAGCAACACCTCGCAAATGGTGCCTTCCTCATAATGTCAATAGCGGGCAACAAGGGCAGACGTTTTACTATGCTAAAGTCAAAGCTCTTGGCTTTGTCAATGTTTGTTCGTGTTACTATGGAGATCTTGCTGCTGTGCCATGCTTATGACTAATACCAGCTCATCAGATCGCTCGATGTGCCCATCTCCTTTGGGTTGGCTTTCTGACCTGGAAATAAAGCGCTAAACTCTCTGGGCTATGTTCTACTTGTTCCCTGAAGCAGAGGAAATTGAGTCGAAACCTGTCAGCCGAGGGTGTCTGTGTCAGGCAGGGCCCTCCTGCATGACTTCAAGCCATTCTAGAAAGGTTGCGCGCTGACGCAGAGAGGAAGCGGGGAGGCAGCCGGACACCTGTCAATGTGTGAAGTTATCACTGGTTAATAGCCTGCCCATCCTTCTGCATCGATATTATTGTGGAGACAGATGAAAATGGTTTAGGTCCACGTCCACCCCATTAAACACTTTCTTCCGTTTGACAGAACCTATTAAAAGTCTCTCACTCATTGCCCCAGAACGCTGCGCCCAGGTGGTTTGAGCCTGAAATAAAGGCAAGCGTACCCAACCCCAGGTGGATCGGGGGTCATTATTTGGCGGCATATGATTCTGCTGTGTCCAGTGGTCATGCACCCCCATCCTCGTGCTTTTACGGTTACTCGCTCAATGGCTCTCCTGATGTTTCCCACTTTGGCTCTTATGATCAGCTGGAGGGAGTCGTTGCATTTCATTGTACAGATTGAGTTTTGAAGCTACCAGCGAGATCACGGTTACTCGCTCCATGGCTATCCAGATGTTTCTCACTTTGGCTCCCATGATCCTCATCATTGACTCTGCTGCTGGAGGGAGTCATTGCATTTCATTGTGCAGATTGAGTTTTGAAGCTACCAGCTAGATCATGGTTACTCACTCCATGGCTATCCAGATGTTTCTCACTTTGGCTCCCATGATCCCTCACCATTGACTCTGCTGCTAGAGATGGAGGGAGTCGTTGCATTTCATTGTAGATACTGAGTTTTGAAGCTACCAGCGAGATCACGGTTACTCGCTCCATGGCTATCCAGATGTTTATCACTTTGGCTCCCATGATCCCTCACCATTGACTCTGCTGCTAGAGATGGAGGAAGTCGTTGCATTTCATTGTACAGATTGAGTTTTGAAGCTACCAGCAAGATCACGGTTACTCACTCCACGGCTCTCCAGATGTTTCTCACTATGATCACTCCACAGCTCTCCAGATGTTCTTCACTTTGGCTCCCATGATCCTCACCATTGACTCTGCTGCTAGAGCTGGAGGGAGTCATTACATTTCATTGTACAGATTGAGTTTTGAAGCTACCAGCGAGATCACGGTCACTCGCTCAAAGGCTCTCCAGATGTTCTTCACTACAGCTCCCATGATCCCTCACCGTTGACTCTGCTGCTACAGCTCGAGGGAGTCATTATATTTCATAGTACAGAATGAGTTTTATTTCTTTATTGTTTGCTTGTTAGGCGCTTATACAATAGGAAAATACTGTTTCAGGGCAGGGAGGGAGCATGGGGTGGGAAATACATTACAACACAATATTAAAGAGCAGGGGGAGGGATGAACCTACTATGTCTTGTGAGTATTCAGAACGTGTAAGTGAAGAAAGGAAGTAGGCAGAAGGGGTAAGTGCTGGGCCGTCCGAGCTCGAGGGTAAGCCATGGACAAAGTGCTAGGAATGATTGAGTGCTACATGGCCTGGGCCGCGGGAGGTGTAAGTGCGAGTTTCCAGGGCTGAGGGTGTGCAGATGTAAGTGCTGGGGAAAGACAGGAGATGGGGAGAATTGGTCTGTGAGGTCAAGGCCCCAAAGATGCATAAGGGCCAAGGACACCAGTAGAGCAACTGTGAGATTAGCAGAGGAGAGAAGGAGGAGGAAAAGAGGAAAGTCTTAAAGGGATGGTCTAGTAAATTTTTTAATTTAAAAAATAGATAGGCAACATAAAAAAAAAATACTAGCATTCTCCGTTTTAAAACTTCTTATGTAAAATTTTGAGCTATTCAAGCTCAAAATTCGCAAAAGCAAGCACAGGGGCGCAGCCATTTTGTAAAATGGAGGCCCTCCTGTGCTGGCTTTTGCTTTTGCGGCACTAATGAAGGAAAAGCCAGCCAGCTGTAGTAAACAAAGGCTACCACTGGGTGGCTTTCCCTTCATTAGTGCTGTAGGCGGAGGACGGGGACCGGAGACCAGAGCAGGAAAGCTGCAGCTGAATCTCGGTAAGTGCTATTTATTTTTTTTACAAAAAATAAGCACTAGCTGCGTTTTTTTTTCTAAGTATTCCGGGCTGGAGGAGCCCGGAAAACTTAGAAATAAAACCGCAGCTTTAAAAACGTTGTATTTATGTTTGCGGTCGCTTTTGAAGCGACCGCAAACATAAATACGACGTTATTGTGTTGGAAAACGCTGCGGTTTTTCTTTCCAAGTTTCTCAGGCTCCTCCGAGTTTCTCGGAGCTCCCAGAAATTGAGAAGATCCTGCTCCAGGCACAGGGAGAGGCTATTCCAAAGGAGGGGGTCCACAGAGGAAAGAGAGCGACCCCCTACCCTCTATTTTGAAGCTACCAGCTAGATCACGGTCACTTGCTCCATGGCTCTCCAAATGTTCTTCACTATCGCTCCCATGAGCCCTTACCATTAACTCTGCTCGCTAGAGCTGGAGGGAGTCATTACATTTCATTGTGCAGATTGAGTTTTGAAGCTACCAGCTAGATCATGGTTACATCGCTCCACAGCTCTCCAGATGTTTCTCACTATGATCACTCCACGGCTCTCCAGATGTTCTTCACTATGGCACCCATAATCCCTCACCATTGACTCTGCTGCTAGAGATGGAGGGAGTCATTACATTTCATTCTACAGATTGAGTTTTGGCAAAAAAACCTCTATATTCAGTAGTAAGGGATGTTGGTACAAAGAGGGGGGGCACAGTCAAAACATTTGGGGATGGTAAGCAAGGGATTATCATGTACACCACAAATAGTAATGTTCACCTAATTACGTGCACATCTGGAGGGCTGTGTTCTGAGTAGCCATGAGCAAGAGGGACACCAGACTGGACATAATGTGTCTGCTATATGATGTGATATGATTTGGTATTCATAACGCGCCAATACACAAGGGTTTCTAGGTGCCACAAGACAAGGGAGGGGAGACAGGAGGATAACAAGACAAACGATCTTACTAGGCCTTGTGATATTCAGATTGTGCAAGTGCAACGAGAAGTGTGGGGGAGAGGGTGAAGGGAGAAGTGCAGGCAGGGGATAAGAGGAGAAGTGCAGTCAGGGCAGCATGGCTCTGGGTAAGTGCAAGGACGACAGAGGACCACACAGGTGGGGTCCCAGACCACATGTGCTGGGTATGACAGAAGGCAGTGCAGGGTGACTGGTCACGGGGAAAGGCGTGGTACCCTATGAGAATCTGAGGGCAACCATGCCACCAGTCAGGACGAGCAGACACAAAGATTAGAAGGGGAGAGGAAGGGAGAAGGAAAAAGAGAAGAGGAAGGTCTTGAGCAGCTTCTGGAACTTGAGGTGATTTGGTTCAAGTCTAAGTGGGACAGGGAGGCCATTCCAGAGGGAGGCCCCTGCAGAGGAGAGAAATCTACCCACAACTGTCAGTTCGGACAATTGTCTGACCTGCAGAGAGTGTCAGGTAGCTGAGCGGAGGGCTCTAGAAGGACAGTATTTAGTTAGAGAGTGTTGTATATAGGGAGGACCACGGCACCAAAAAGCCTTGTGGATAATGCAGAGGTTCTTGAACTTCATCCTTGCAACTACCAGGAGCCAGTGGAGAGTTTTCAGAGCTGGAGAGATGCGGTCCCTGGCCTTGAGGCCAAGGATAAGTCTTGTAGTCTTGTTCTGGATTAGTTGAAGAAGCAAAGAGTAGAGTTAGGAAGATTGAGGAAGACGCTGTTGCAGTATTGCAGCCTGGAGAGAACCAGGGCTCTGGAGACTGTGAGCCACTAGGGCAAGGTGAAAAAAGGTAGGATACCTCTGAGGAGGTGCAGCTGGAAGTGGGCCTTCTTGGCAAGGTCCGTGATGTGTGGAGAGAAGGAGAGAGTGGAGTCGAAGATGACGCCAAGGTTTTTTGCCTAACAGGAGGATAAGGGGAGGGTGCCCAAGGAGGGCGGCTAGAGGGAGCATGGAAAAGCAGGAGCAGGGGTCCTATTGAGAAAAATCTCTGTCTTACTGGCATTAAGGCAGAGGTCGTTAGAGGCACACCATCCCTGAATAGCAGATAGACAGTCAGAAATGAAAGAGGAGGCTGAGGGTAGCCTGAAAGAGAGCTATGTGTCATCCACATAACACTGAAAGTTAGAGGAGAAAGTAGAGATCAGGTGGGCCAAAGGGTCAAGATAGACATTGAAGAGCCAGTGTGAGAGGATAGAGCCCTTGGGGACACCACATGTGGAGACAGAGTTGGTGGAGAGAAAAGATCCTAGTTGGACTTGAGAGAGTCGGTCCAGAAGGATGGAGGTCAGCCACGCCAGAGCCTGACCAGTGTTGCCAAGGTTCACACTGAGGCGGTTGATCAGGGTGGCGTGATTGACCATGTCAAAGGCAGAGGAGAGGTCAACGAGGATAAGGATTGAGTGAGAACTGGAGTCAAGATTGGAGAACAGATCTTGACATGGGTTGAGGAGAGTGGTTTCTGTGTCCCTGGCAGCTCTGAAGCAGACTGGTGGGTGTAGAGATAACCAGAAGATTCAGTGTGAAGGTTTAGCTGAGAGATGGCCAATTACTCAAGGAGTTTTCCCAGGAAAGGAGTGATAGAGATTGGGTGATAGTTGGCCGGGCAGGAAGGATCAGCAGAAGGCTTTCTCAGGAGGGTGTATAAGGGAGTGCTTGAGCAGAAAGGGGAAAGATCCAGTGGCAAAGGAATGATTGCAGAAATTGGCCAAGGCTGGAGTGAGGGAAACAATGTTGTCTTTAATGGTTCTGGAGGAGCAGGCGAGCACCTGTTTGGGTGATACTTCCATAGACCGGACTTGTCTAGCAACATCATCAGGTGTTATAGGAGAGAGAGAGGAGAGAAGGAGAGGAGAGGAAAGGGTGGCCGGAGGAGGCCTGAGAGAGGTAGAAGGAGGGAGATAAGGAGAGGAGGATAGAGTGATCTCATAGTCAGTCTAAAGGCAGGGGCTTGCATAGCCCTTGTCTTAATATAGGGACCATGGTTACCCTTGCGATACAAAAACCCCACAATATCTACACCCCTCGTCTCTTAACTCTGGAATGCATTGCTAGTCTTGGCCTCACAAACAGGGCCATTCACTCCACAGACTCCATACGCTTCATACATCACAGGACGTGGAGGCCTTTAAGAGGCGCTAGTGGTGAGGTCTGGCTCATGAATGCCCCGTGCAGGAATATCTCTGTCAACCCTAAAACCAGAAACTTCCCCATAGCTTTTGATGCACAAGGGCCACTATTGTCTGATAACAGGAGAGCCACGATATTGTAAAAACAGCAATTTATCTGTGCCACCAAAAACAGGGTTAAACTGAAATCTTCTTCCGAAAATGCAGGCCGCTGCTTGAGAGCCACTGGCAGAGCTTTACCCGGCTAAGACCCGCTTCTGCTAAATACACACCCCGAGACCAATAAAAATATGGGCCCTGGAGGACATTTTAAGAGGGGGGCCATGTATTTCTACCACATATTTAATGTTTGAATTCTCACTGATTTTCAATTTAGTGCATCAGCAAAATGCACGTGGAAACCTCCCACAGCCTTCCATAAGCCCACAATCTAAACCTCCAACACCTTTTCCCAAACTTACTAGCTGTACATTTTTTCCAAATTATATATTGAAGGCGAATTTCTTTGAGATGATCATTCTGCACTGAACAAAATGTGCAGTGAATACACTGCAATGAAACCACTGCATACCTTTAAGGAGACTGGTGAGGTTAATCAAGTGTTACACGGCTGCAGCTGAGGGATGTAATTGACTTTGGGTGGAAAACACTACAGGACTGATGAGGATTTAACAAGCGGGGTAAAAAATCGCTGTTCACTTCTCTTAAATAATACCTTTTAACCAAGCTAAATTAATTGGCCCAAATTCGAAATAACAGATTGTGTGTTCCCCAACAACCACCTATGGAAACGGACCTCAGCTCATGAACTGGGATCAAGATGTTGGCTCGCCATTGGTTACTTTCAACTGGGTACTAGTGTGAAAAATCCTGCAGATTCCTCACTGAAACCTGGCCTAAATTCTCCTCCCAGGTGGCCTGGGGAAGGCAGACGCTTCCTGATCCCAACCTTGGGGGTGGTGTGCTGCAGGAGGATCACCTGGGAGGAGATAGGGCCCAGGGTGGTGAGGAGATTCTCATGGATGAGACACAGTATTTTTCCTCTGACAGAAAGACCCTTCCCAATGTACCTAAAAAGGTAATGGCTTATTATCATTTCAATGCCCCTAAGCCTCACTTTAGATCTAGGGATGTGAACCCTAAGGTTATGAAACCCGAGTAAACTTTACTAAACGAAAGAGCTTTTGGGGTATCCCAGACTAAACACCTTCCTCAATCCCAAGGGTACAATAGAAAGGAGTATGGAAATGTTGGCTTTAATAAACCATTTTCCTCTGTAACAGCTAGTTCTCATAGCCCCTCCTTTCAGAACTTTAAGGGAATTAAAACTACCCATGTAAGTAATTCAGAAGTTGAAAAACCTAACTTTACTAAAAGAAACTACAAGTCCCAGAATCCCAGAGGGACTGAGAAGAGGAAGTGAGCTGAGGAGGCATTAAGTTGTCAAAGTCAGGCAATTAATCCTAGTAGGCATTGCAGTAGTCAGGCAATTGAGGCTAATAGCCCACACCTGAAAAATATTACTAAACCTGGGAGGCATACTAGGCCCCCTCAGGTTCAGACAGAAGGAATGAGTGGAGGGAGTGGAAGGAGTGGAAGGAGCTGGAACGTTGTCTGGAATGCAGACTGTAGCAGTAGAAGCAGAGAGAAAGCACAGGCTGGCAAACCACCCAGAAGTGGGAGAACAAGAGGGATGCCAGAACGTGAAAACAGCAGATTTTACCTGCAAGTTCTGAGAGAGTCCTGTTCCCCAAAAGTTTGAAGTGCAGAGGCTGCACAGCGGAAGACGTGCAGGAGAAACAGTTTCCCCATGTGAGCCTGATTGCTGAGTTGTGGACATGCAGGAGACTAAGGCAAGAAGCAAGTGACAAGCTGAGGGTCTTGGGAGGATAAGGAACTCCCACAACATGTGGCCGGACCAGAGACAACTGTTCAGGAGAAAGGTGTGGGTTCCTAGCGAGCCAGAATTAGATGTGGTAGCGGAAGTCGAGAAAGCAGTGCAGCCGCAAAGCATGTGTCTAAGAAGCTGGTGACTGAAGCACAGCATTTTAACACATTGCACGAGCCTTGCCGGTAACTGTATTCAGCTCCTGACTTAGTCGCGAATGGCTTAATACGAGTAGAAGTTGTTTATTTAATTCAAAGTATTGTTAACAATGAAAATGTAGCACTCACGTCTAATGTGAAAGATCAATAGCTCATGGGAGAAGCTAACACTACTGAAATCCATTGTTCAATATTTAAAGACTGTTGCTGTCTAACAGAGTGGTGACGTGTCCCTAATTAAAGCGAGGGAACGCTGGCAAAACCATTACCGAATACCTAACCTTGACAATACACAAGTTGCAATTTGTAAAGACTGAAAACTACAACAAAGAGAGGTCACATGTGCCTAGTTGTGTTTCCCAAGAGAGGCCTGATCTCTATGCTTTATACAGGAATACCATTTGCTATTCATCTTGAAACCTTGAAATCTACTTTAAAAAGAGGTCGTGTGTGCCTAATTGTGTTTTCAACTAAAAGACTGAACCTATAAGTGACTTATCTTTCATTCCTATGAAGTAAATAGTATAAACTATGGAAGAGAAGAACACACATTGCCCAAGCCAAGAGGCATCCCCTGTTAATAGTAAAACCTACATTTCTAAGTGTTGAAGAGCCATAAAGCTGCACTGTGAAGAAGTTAACAATCGAATGGCCTAGGATACAAGGTTCCAAGTATTTCCTGCAGCTAAGAGAGTGGCACCAAGGTGTCTGGGTAACAACTTGAGTTGATAGCTGGCAGAAAGATGCAGGTAAAGCTGGGGAAGGAGATCTAGTTGCTTGTAAAGAAAACTTTGAAGTGGACACAGCCTGTAGTGCCAGGGACCGTGGAAGCTAGAGAGAAGAGAGACTTACAGGCAAATCCAGGTTGTTATTGTGGCAGAAGGATAAGAAGAGGCAAAGAGGCTGCCCTTTTAAAGAAGGTTATTCAAAAGGAAGAGTGCCTTGCCTACTTAAAGAGATTGACGTTTTTTCAATGTATCTTGTCGAAGCCTATCTAAGCATTCAAAGCACTGAAGCTGTGGTAGTAGTCTAAAGTACTGAAGCTGTGGTGGTATATCCAAATGCAGGGGATGTAACATTGTAGTAGTTTGAAGCAAGACAAACCCTGTGGATCAAATTTGACCGTTCACATAGTAAAAACCTGTTGAAGTGGGGTGGTAGGAGTGGAAGCAGCAATACTAAGAAGACATCCTCGCCGATATACCAGAGTAAATATTAAGACTGTAATTGAAGGAGTTCAAACTGATGATTACGACTATTCTATTTTCTTCTGAACTATGGCAAACATCTGGAAGAAGTTTACCATTGGTGCTATTTTGCTTTCCTGGAAGATGAGAGTGGATCTTTCATACAGGAACTGTGAAGGCATCATGAAGTAGACACAGACAAGAGATGTATAGTTTTGGCTACGAATGTTTATTAAATGAAAAGAATGTTGAGAAAAAGGCCTAACTTGCCCTATTCTAAGGGGAATTTTTCCTACCTGACCAAAACTAAGGAAGGTCTGCGTCATGATGTCCAACTTAAAAGTTCTTTCTGTGTCCAAACCTAACCTGGTCCTGACGTAATACTCAGAAAAATGTGTATGGTTTTAAATATCTAAATAATAAGTATTCAATAACTGTTCAGAGCTTCTCCCAGCTCTGGGCTTGCAACAGGGTTCTCTTCCCCAAGCTTCAAGACAGTTCGCAATACAAAGAGGTTCCCTCCTGTTACGTCTCTGTCTCCTCCCCGCAGGCATGGGCGACTTGCTGCTTCATTCCTGCAGCGTTGGCAGTTACCGTGGAGACATAGCGTTTCCCGGGCCAGGATTCGAACGGATCACGTGCCCAGTCAGCTGATCGGGATGCAGTGAGGCAGACTCCGCCCCTTAACAAACATACATAAGCGTTCTCTTCCCAGAAGACGCCGCTTCTAATTAGCGTTCTTCTATCCTGCTTCATTTTGGACTGATTCATTGTATTTTGGACTTTGCTTGCCTACTCGACTTGCTACAGCCTGCTCCTTCTGTGTTTTGGCAACCCGGACTCGCATCTTTGACGCATTCGAGCTTTCGCTCACTTTTCATTACCTGCGTCTCTCGGGACGCTCTTATCTTGTTTCCTCCTGTTCCCTCTGGCGGTTGCTCCCTACTCCGTTCTTGGGGACAAGTTCTTGCTACCTGAGAAACCATTCCACTTCGCTACATCTAGATCAGTATACAACTCTCCTTCCATTTAACTACTGTCTTCCGCTCCAACCAATTCTTCTCTCCTGCCTTGACATCCTCTTCTCGGTAATTATACGAACCAACCCTGCTGCAGCAATGTTTGGATACCTACATCTTTGGAACTATACTATACTTTATTTGGATTGTGCTGTTTGAGAAAGACACTCTTGGAACCAACGTGCACTCCTGGACGCTACCCTGATTCGTGCACCACCCCGACTCTAGTTGGCGTCCCTCGTGCCGTCCGGGAAGTAGTACCCTTACCAACCCTTCCTTTTTTTATTTTGTACCTCCGTTGTTTCTTTAAGTCCTTTTACTCTTCTACATTGGGTAAGCTGATTCAGTGTTGATTACTATCTTTCTGACTTATTAGATAGACGACTTTACCCACCTTCCTTTTTCTTTTAGTTGCAGCTCTTCTAAAAAGGCACTACCCTACTGTTGGTTGTTCTGTCCAACCCTACCAGGAAGAGCCTCTCTTTTAGGGCATCCTATTGAAGAGGTTATATCATCCTGATATCTAATATCTCGCATTTTTTCTTACAGCATTGGTTCTGCGGTATGGACAGCCCCACTCTTTTGAGGAATACACTCCTCTGTCTGGGTTTCTTAAGACAGAGGGGCGTATTGCCTAAAAGAGCTCCTCAGGTTGAGAAGGCCTGGTTCTGGGAAACCCCTAGTGGAATCACCCCAGCTTGTGCTGAACTATTCAACTTCACTCCCTCTTGTCTGTTGATTCGAGGTGGGAGCAACGCCCCGGCCTGGCCAACACATCCGTGAGTAACAGAATTAGAAGCCAATGGATCCTTCACAGGCAATGGACCATATACTGCAGTTGGTGGCAGATCTGAGAGCCGAAATGTCTTCCATGATGGATAGTCTACAACAGCGTATAGATGCTATACAATCCCTGGTTACCTCTGGTCCACCAGGGTTAGGGGCTTCGGGTGCTACCGCGTCAGGAACAGGTTTTCCGCCTCCTGGACAGGAAACAATCCCAATCATGCTTTCAGCACTATTCCCTCTAGCTCCACCAGAGCTTTTCATGGGTGACCCGAAACAATATAGAACTTTCATCAACCAGTGCAAGTTGCACTTCTTGTGCCGTCCTTCCTCATTTCCTACTTCCACCACCAAGGCGGCATTTATCTTGTCACATTTGGGGGGTATAGCTGCTGCTTGGGCTAACCCTCTATTAGAAACCAACAGTCATGTGTTGTACAATTGTGATGCTCTTTTGACTGCCATGAGCAGGGTCTTTGACACTCGATACACCTTGCAGGCTTCGGATTTCAAATTACTTAAACTCAAGCAGGGATCCACATCATTGCTTACTTACCTAGCCCGTTTCAATCAGTTGGCAGCAGAGACGGATTGGCCCGAGGACAAGAAATCAGCTATTCTCTATCAGGGTTTGTCTGAAGAATTGAAAGGCACCCTGTCAACAGTACCTATAGTCCCAACAGCATTGGGTGAACTACTTGACCTGGTACTTCAGATAGATGCCCGCAGGGCAGAACGGAAGGGAGAAAAAAGACCCAATGTTCCGCCTTCGCTTACGGAAGCACCCTTGGCTTCAGTATCCACACCATAACCTATGCAGATTGGAGCGGTTCGAGGACCCCTGACTCCTGTACAATGGGAATATCACCGCACCCACAATCTATGTATGTATTGTGGTTCTGCAGACCATCTCCTGCCTGACTGCAGGAGATGGTCAAAAAAAAGAACAAAAAACCGAACAAAAAGAAGGCGGGAAATGCCAAATCCTGACAGTAGAGGGAGTCCCTACATTGGGAAAGTTGGCTTTGGACTCCCGTGATCATGATCAAACTGTTCTGTTTCATCGACTTGTCTCCTATTCGGTGGCATCCAGTGTTTCTTTTCCGGTTTCGGTGGTCATCGACTCCGGCGCCACCAGGAATTACATTGATCAACATTTTGCTGGGCTCTCTGGCATCACGTTAACGGAAAAACCTCAACCCGAATCAGTCAGTGCCGTTGATGGCACAGCACTTGTCTCAGGCCTGGTTACTCAACAGACCATTCCTATTACTATGAGTACTCTGGAGGGCCATTCTGAAACTATAATCTTTGATGTTATCCAGGCTCCTGCCTACCGAGTCATTCTCGGGCTTCCATGGCTTCGCCTCCACAATCCCATTATTGACTGGGCCTTGGGGTTGATTCAGTTTCCTTCCGTAGATTGCAACAGTTTGTGTTTTTCCGCTTTGGGTATCGCTTCAGTGGTTCCCAGTCAGGTTTTGTCCTCTATACCTGCAAGTATAGGTGCTATCTCATCCGAGTCTGTTCCTCGTATCCCTCCTGAATACACACAGTATCGTGATGTATTCGACAAGGGTAAGGCAGAAGTGCTTCCGCCCCATCGAGTCTATGACTGTCCTATAGACCTGGTTCCTGGGGCAAAAATACCCTCAGGGCGTGTATACTCTCTCTCTCTGAAAGAAGACCGGGTTCTGAAGGACTACTTGGACAATGCTCTTGCTATGGGCTTCATACAACCATCCAAATCACCAGCAGCTTCTCCTTTGTTTTTTGTGCCTAAAAAGGAGGGTGACCTATGTCCATGCATCGATTATCGGGCATTAAATGAGGTTACCATTAAGAACCATTACCCCTTATCTCTCATTTCGGTATTAGTAGATCAGTTGGGTGATTCACAGGTCTTTACCAAATTGGATCTTCGTGGGGCATATAATCTCGTTCGCATCCGAAGAGGTGACGAATGGAAAATGTCTTTTAAGACCCGATTCAGTCTTTTCGAGTATCTGGTAATGCCGTTCGGACGGTGTAACACCCCTGCTACGTTTCAGGCGTTCATGAATGATGTGTTTCACAATATCCAAGACGGATTCGTAGTGGTTTACTTGGACAATATACTCGTCTATTCTGCCTCCTTGTCCGATCATGTTCAACATGTTTCAACTGTACTACAGCGTCTACGGGACAATCATTTGTTTGTAAAAGCAGAGAAGTGTGTGTTTCACGCAAAAGAAGTGGAATTTCTAGGCTTTGATATCACCGATCGAGGCATCAGGATGAGTTCCTCGAAGGTGAAAGCGGTTATGGAAAGGCCTGTCCCCAAGACAGTTAAAGCTCTCCAGTCCTTTTTAGGATTTGCAAACTTTTATCGTAGATTCATCCATTCTTTTTCTGCCATCTCAGCCCCTCTTACCGCTCTCACAAGTCCCAAAACTCCTTTTGTTTGGAATACTGTGGCCCAAGAGGCTTTCGACAAGTTAAAGGGGGCATTCACCTCTGCTCCAGTGTTGCAACATCCTAACCCGGATGAACCTTATTTTGTGGAAGCTGATGCTTCCGATTATGCCGTCGGGGCAGTTCTTTCTCAGTCTTGTCCGCAATCAGGAGAGGTACCACCTGGTGCGTTCTATTCTCAGAAGCTATCCCAGGACGAGAGGAATTATACCATTACGGAAAGAGAATTGTTGGCTGTCAAGGAGGCATTCATGGAATGGAGGCATCACCTCTTGGGGGCCAGACATATCGTTACAGTGTATTCCGACCATAGAAGTCTGCTTGCCTTCAAGTCAATGAAGTGCCTCACGGCTCGGCTAGCCTGGTGGTACTTGTTTTTCTCGCAATTCCAGTTTATCATCACCTATCGGCCCGCAAGGCTGCACGTTCCAGCAGATACCCTGCCTAGGCAAAATCCCGTAGTTCCACGGGAAACCAGAGATCCTGTTCCACTTTTGTCCAATAACAATGTGTGCGGTTGCACCGTCCGGTCTTCACTGCATTCCCTCGTTGAGGAATGGGTCGTTGCGAACCCAGAGGAAGTGGCCGCACTCAACCTCGATGTTCATGGTGGCATGCCCTTTATCCAAGGTCGTGTTTTCATACCTCCTGGGAGGGTACGGTTACAAGCCTTGAATTGGGCCTATGATTCGATCGTCGCAGCACACCGGGACAGCAAAATACACTCAAATCGTTACGGCGTTGGTCATGGTGGCCCTCGATGTCACGGGACGTTATGGACCACGTCTCTACCTGTGCGATTTGTGCTCAAAGCAAGCCGTCTAGGACCAAACCTATGGGTCTTCTGCAGCCTTTTCCGGTCCCCTATAAGCCCTGGCAGGTGCTATCCATGGACTTTGTTGTGGAATTACCACCGGTCAATGGTAAGGATACAGTCCTGGTGGTGATTGACTACTTCACGAAATACTCCATATTTGTCCCTTGTTCGGGTATCCCGTCGGCACCTACCTTGGCCGAACTCTTTCTCTTACATGTGTTCAGAAGATTCGGACTGCCCTTGGTTATTGTAACTGACAGGGGGTCCCAATTCATGTCACGGTTCTGGAGGGCTCTCACTTCCTCTTTTCAGATTGAGGGTAGGTACTCGACCGCTTTCCATCCTCAAACTGATTGGCAGACCGAACGTCTAAATGCCACCATGGAGCAGTATCTACGATGTTTGTGTTTACAATTCCAGGCACCTGGTTTTCAGCCCTGCCACAGGCCGAGTTTGCCTTTAACAACTCTCTGCACTCAACTACGGGCTCATCGCCATTCTTTGCTCTTCATGGTTTTCACCCTCGTTCTCTGCCTTTGGATCCCTCACTGCCTACGGATAATCCGGCAGCTCTCGCTTGTGTGCGGCATATGGATCACGTACACAGGGACATACGATTGCACCTTTTATGGGCCCAAATCCAAGCCAAGAAGTATGCTGATGCTCATTGGCCCCCGGCTCGTACTTACCGTCTTGGCATGAAGGTCTGGCTGTCCACTCGGAACCTGAAAATACCTGGCAAGAAAGCGTTAGCTCCCAGGTTTTTGGGGCTTATCTCGTTCAGTCTGTTGTTAATCCTACTGCCATCCGTCTGTCCTAACCTGCCTTGTGGGGTATCCACCCGGTTTTTCACGTTTCCTTGTTGAAGCCCTGCCTACTCGCCTGCCCCGCCGCCCGGCCCCGATTATGGTTGAAGAGGAGTTTGAGGTGTCAGCTATCCTGGACGTCAAGGTCTCCAAGCGTAAGATGTTTTACTTGGTGGATTGGAAGGGTTACGGCCCGGAGGACCGTACGTGGGAGCCTTTGTCCCACATTCACTCACCTGCCTTGTTGTGAGCTTTCCATGCCACCAGGGGGTTGCCCTGGCCATTGCGGGAGGAGACTGTTACATCTCTGTCTCCTCCCCGCAGGCATGGGCCACTTGCTGCTTCAGTCCTGCAGCGTTGGCAGTTGCCGCAGAGACATAGCGTTTCCCGGGCCAGGATTCGAACGGGTCACATGCCCAGTCAGCTGATCGGGACGCATCGAGGCAGACTTTGTCCCTTAACAAACATAGAAAAGCTTTTGCTTCCCGGAAGACGCTGCTTCTAATTAGCGTTCTTCTATCCTGCTTCGTTTTGGACTGATTCATTGTATTTTGGACTTTGCTTGCCTACTCGACTTGCTACAGCCTGCTCCTTCTGTGTTTTGGGGAACCGGACTTGCGTCTTTGATGCATTCGAGCTTTCGCTCACTTTTCATTACCTGCATCTCTCGGGACACTCTGATCTTGTTTCCTCCTGTACCCTCTGGCAGTTGGCTCCCTACTCCGCTCTTGGGGACAAGATCCTGCTACCTGGGTAACCTTTCCACTTCGCTACATCTAGATCACAGTAAGTCAGTATACAACTTTCCTTCCATTTAACTTACTGTCATCCGCTCCAACCAATTCTTCTCTCCTGCCTTGACATCCTCTTCTCTGGTAATTATACAACCCAACCCTGCTGCAGCTCTGTTTGTATACCTACATCTTTGGAACTATACTGTACTTTATTTGGATTGTGCTGTTTGATAAAGACACTTTTGGAACCAACGTGCACTCCTGGACGCTACTCTGATTTGTGCACCACCCTGACACTAGTTGGCGTCCCTCATGCCGTCCGGGAAGTAGTACCCTTACCAACCCTTCCTTTTTTTATTTTGTACCTCTGTTGTTTCTTTAAGTCCTTTTACTCTTCTACATTGGGTAAGCTGATTCAGTGTTGATTACTATCGTTCTGACTTATTAGATAGACGACTTTACCCACCTAAAAAAAGGCACTACCCTACTGTTGTTCTGTCCAACCCTACCAGGTAGAGCCACTCTTCTAGGGCATCCTATTGAAGAGGTTATATCATCCTGATATCTAATATCTCACATTTTTTCTTACAGCATTGGTTCTGCGGTGTGGACATCCGCGCTCTTTTGAGGAATCAGCTCCTCTGTCTGGGTTTCTTAAGACAGAGGGACGTATTGCCTAAAAGAGCTCTTCAAGTTGACGAGTCCTGGTTCTGGGAAACCCCTAGTGTGATCACCCCAGCTTGGGCTGAACTATTCATCTTCGCTCCCTCTTGTATGTTGATTCGAGGTGGGAGCAACGCCCCGGCCTGGCCAACACAACTGTGAGTAACACCTTCCCCAGGCTTTCAGGTCTCTAAACTTCGTCAAAGCACTGTTCTCAGGGATAAATTCCAGCTCCTCTGATTTTGTTACTTTTCACTGGTTTCACAGAGGTACATTTCACAGACTTCACAAAGCAATGGTTCTTTGACTTGAAACACAAAACCTCCTTCATATTCAACCTCAGGTTTCTCTGTTATTTGAGTGGCTTCTCATTATGTATGTGTCCTTGGTCTAAGCGCAGTTGTCAGACCACATGGTCCATCCATTACAGGTCACGCAACCGATACACATTACTGAGGCTTCTCATCAGTTCCTTGTATTCACTGTATCACTGGTTTACCACCTTTCATCTGTTACTGCTTTCATGCATTCATATGACTTTTGCCAATGTTCATTCTCACAACTCATGAAGTTCTTTCAAAGAACTAGAAAATGCTGTTTTCCAAAAAGGCCCCTTTCTATTTCTCTTAGGGTCTTTTAAATGGTTTCACAAATGGTCTTTTATATTTTTCCTTTAATTCAGTATTGCAGAAGTAGTTGCTTTTCTTAAAATCGGTATTCAAAAGTACTGGCTTCCAGTCATATCAGTATTAAAAAACAAATGTCCTCATGGGTTTGAGAGCCTCTATGCTCTGCCCATTGTCCCCCTTTTCTAGGCTGACTCACCGGTTGTTGCGCACGGTGATGAAGCAAGGCTTCTGACCGCCATAATCCCTCTGTCTCATGCGGCGCCTCACTTTTCCTCAACTGCGGCTCTCCATGGCTTCTCATCTGCCACTGATGCGTCTCTCCGCCTGGTCTTGACTGCTTCCCCTCTGCAGTCTGCCATGGGCTTCCAGCTTCTCTGAGTTCCGCTTCCAACTGCATATGCTCTGTACCTGTCTGGTGGTCCTGAGTGCTTCTTCTGCCACACCGCCTTCCTGTAAGGGTCTGCACTCCTCCAGCAGTCGGGGAACCTGTTTCCCCAGGTGACGCCATCTTCTCAGTTCATGCCAGTTTTAAACCACCTGCAAGGTTGATTAGTCCAAAAACGTCTAGACTGCTCACTACCTGTTTGGGAGTCCTGCATTGCTCTTGCTTGCCTCCTCGTCCCAGTACCTAACTGGTTTATGTGATTGTATGAATCAATAGGAAAAGGACACATTGATCTTGTTTGCCTCTTTCTCGTCCCAGTATCTAACTAGTGGGTGTTATTAGGTGACTAACTCAGAAAATGGGGAAGGGAATGACAATAGCCTACAAAGGCTTGGGAAGGGGAAGATCATTATGAAGGGAAAAGGGGGATACCGTGTCTCACCTAAGGGTACCTCGCCTCCTCTCCCTGTCACCTCCCCCAGGGTATTGCTCCCTCACATATCCACTCCCTTGTTCAGGATACAGTAGTTTCAGCCTTTCCCTGGCCACCTGGGTGGAGGCATTGCCAGTCAAAGAGGTGAGGATACTGTGAGAAACCTGAGGGTGTTCTCACTTATAGACCCCGGGGATCCTTTGTTAAGGTGGTCAGTGGAGATCCATTGCACTTGGATCCTGTTGCTGGGGAGGACAAGCGAGGGAGGACCACCTGGACAGGGGGTCCTTGGGGAAAGCGGGAGGGACACCCCCCTTTCAAACACACCCCTTCCGACATTTCCTCCATCTTCATAGGCTGTTGTGAGTTCTGTCCTGTTGGCCACTGCCCAATTTCATCAGGTAACACAATGGGCCTCATTACGACCCTGGCGCTGGTAACCACTTAGCGCCTTACTACGAGGTCCCTTTGCGGGACCCGACCTGAACGGCTGGTCTAGACCAGCCGTTAAAGTAGGGACCTGCAAAGGGACTCTCGAGGTAAGTACGGTACTGCAATTTGCGGTACCGTACTTACCGCCTTCCCCAGTCCCATTGAGCCCTATGGGGCAGAAATGGGAATGGGGAAGGGCCATGGGGAAATGGGGAAATACCGCCCCGCCAACCTTGGAATAGTGGACTTGTGACGGACCCGTTACGATACCGGCACCAACCATGGTGCTAATAGCGCCATGGTTTAGCGCCGGTATTGTAATAAGGGCCAATAAGGGGAGTCATAGGAGAACTTTGAAAAGGCAACACTAGAACTCCCATAATCCAATTCCCCTCCTTAACTACTCAAAGGCTGAGACAAAGAAGATCATGTTGGAAGTCATGAGGAATACCCATAGGAATCAACATGCAATGGATTCCTATGGGCAGTCTCTATTTTGTTCCATGAACAACGTCAGGCAGAGTCAGGCAGGGCTGGGCAACCACTCATACCAGCAAGTAAAAAAGGTGGAGCACACAGACAGACTCTGCGTGAGCCGGGGATGCTGCACAGAGGCCAGGGGGGAAGAACACATCAGCTGGAGGAACCCTGGAAGGCCTAGAGGAAGAAGGGCTGTCAGATCACTGAGCCTGTGAGTACAGGGGAGGCTGCAGTGTGGCGAGGTAGTGGTGACTACAGAGAGCCCACCCAGGGTCAGCTGGGGTTACCTGTCAGCAAACAAAGCCTTAGCTCCTCCCCTGGGTAAAATACTGAAGCCCAGGCCTTTGAGAGGCAGGTGGTAAAACCCTGAACTCAGAGACATCCCATTGAGGCAAGCTGCTATTGCCAAAACCGCCAGAATGCTATTAAGTGTAGCTGGTGAAGTGAAAGCAAAAGAAGAGTGAGGCATTGTGGAACTTGAAGTTCAGACCCTGAAGATCCCTGCAGGAGGTTGTTGCCTCTGGGAAACCGTGAAAGATATGCTGAGAAAGCCAAATCCCACACAAGAAGAAACCTGCAGTGTGTTTCACGGATGCCAGCGACCCTCCCGGGTAAACGACAGAGTTGTGGATGCGAAGCCAAGCTTGTGGTATCAACCTTGACTTGTGAATCATACACACAACCGGTGAGTTAGCAAAAGACATGAAAGGCCGGTTTGTGTCAAGGAAAGATTGAAGCTGCAACAGTGTATCTCACAATTGAAGGTTGCGAGCATGCTGATGAGACGCAAAAGAAAGCAAATCAGCAGTGAACTTTAAGTTACAGATAAAGCCAGTGATACAGAGTTGAGGTGTGGTCCAGCGAAAGGAAACAGCTCACTCAAGAGTCTCAGCAAAATGTTTGATGTCTTGTTATAAAATGGCAAAGTGAATGAACTCTGAAATGCGCAATGGTCTAGATTAACTGATACGAAAGGGAAAGTTAAAAGGTGATTGCGTTTAGATGAAGATTTCTTTGAACTTTTCTGATTGTGGTATGAAACTACCAAGAGCCACTGGAGCAAATAACATAAGGGAGAGTTGAAGTGAAAGTAGAAGTGGTCCTGCGCAGGTTTAAGGTAAAAGCCTTGCACATTTGAAAGTCTTCAAGATGTGTGAACGGTCTGAACCCGACTGAGGGAGACCGGAAACATGAAATAACTCCTAACGAATGTGAACAAAGCTTGGGGAAGGGAATCATTGCAAGTTCTGTGATTGTGAGGTCCGAGTCTGGCTAAGGGAGACCTACATGAACTATTGATGCCTTGAGTGGTCCGAGCCCAACAGAGGGAGACCAACGTGAACTGTTGGTACCTTGAGAGGTCCGAGCCCGACAGAGGGAGACCTATGTGTACTTTTCTTGAACTCTGAAAAAACTTTTTTTAAACTGGAATAAGTGACTTTAATATGGAAGGCCAAGCGTGCCTCGGCCCATGTTTTGAACTGCCTTTTTTTTAATAACCTGAGCCACACTGTGTTATCCTGTTTACAGGAGTCACCTTCCTCATCGTGGGGCGAGGGCAGGAGCCCCCCCAGCACCCCAGCCCAGCAGAGGAACCACGAAGAACACGGACAGGGGCCTGCCTGACCCTGTCCCCACACGCCGCCTGACTCGCGCATGCCGGGCGCAGCGCGGCCTGAAACCGAGGCTGAGCCTCGCTAACATCAGCTGTAACCGCCGGCAGGCGGATCGCGCCGGCGGCCAGCTCCAAGGCCACTCTAAGGCCTGTTGGGTGCCTGCTCACCCCCTCACTCCACTCTTCCTCATCGTGGGGCGAGGGCAGGAGCCCCCCCAGCACCCCAGCCCAGCAGAGGAACCACGAAGAACACGGACAGGGGCCTGCCTGACCCTGTCCCCACACGCCGCCTGACTCGCGCATGCCGGGCGCAGCGCGGCCTGAAACCGAGGCTGAGCCTCGCTAACATCAGCTGTAACCGCCGGCAGGCGGATCGCGCCGGCGGCCAGCTCCGAAGGCCACTCTAAGGCCTGTTGGGTGCCTGTTCGGAGCCACAGGAGCCAGGGGCCACAAACTCTGCCCGTGCTGCTCCAGGCATCACAAACACCTTGTGTAATCACCTTGTTTGCCTCCGGAGCCTCGGAGCCAGTGTCTACTCGGACCTTTAATCTTTTGTGAGTAAAGGGGATACCCTCAGTTTACACTATTGTGCTTTCTGGTATGTCTTCTGCTATTCCACATTCATAAACATTTGAACTCGGTTTCTTTCACCCTCGATAACTGTTTGTTGCTTACGCTTATGCTTCCAACTCCGCCGCCTCTTTGCGTTACTGCTGCCACCTCTTTAATAGCTCAGTCATTTTCAGCCCCTAGTGCTTTATGCCTCATGACTGCTATTGGCCGTGCCCTTTGGTCGCTAACTGACCACTGCACTGTATTGTGCCTTATGGTCGCCCAGAGACCACTGCAGTATTGTGTAGTGCCTTATGGTCGCCCAGAGACCACTGTATTATTGTGTAGTGCCTTATGGTCGCCCAGAGACCACTGTATTATTGTGTAGTGCCTTGTGGTCGCCCAGAGACCACTGTATTATTGTGTAGTGCCTTGTGGTCGCCCAGAGACCACTGTATTACTGTGTAGTGCCTTATGGTCGCCCAGAGACCACTGTATTATTGTGTAGTGCCTTATGGTCGCCCAGAGACCACTGTATTATTGTGTAGTGCCTTATGGTCGCCCAGAGACCACTGTATTATTGTGTAGTGCCTTGTGGTCGCCCAGAGACCACTGTGCCATCACTCTCAGCCCAGTATCTGACCTCGGTTTTTAGACCTACATCTGACCGTCGCACTTAGCCCAATATCTGACTGCTACTCTCAGACTAGTACGTCACTGCTGCATTAATCTCGCTAAGTATTTGTGAACTGTACTCTGCCAACTCTGCCCCGTATCCATCCACGGCAACTAAGTCCAGCCCACCTAGCTCAGCTAGTAGTAACAATATGTACTTCCACATGCCCAACCCAGTTCACCTTGCACAATTCTCCAAACTGACAATTATCCTTACCATCATCTACACAACCATGCCTACAGTTCTGCCTACAGAGGGCCTTGGTGCCCACATACAACTCATCTCTAAACCCTGCAACTTAGAACAAAGGAAGCTTAGACTCCGGGCTCGACTACCTAAAATATTCGAACCTATTACTAAATATAACATTAACCTAGAACACCTCCGACCCAAAATATGCCGACCACTGGTAATCACCGCCCCTCTCAGACACCAACCACACCATAAAATCAATAAACTTATAGCCAAACCTCCGCTCACAGCACAGCTAGAACCTGAACTAAAAGCTGCTCTAATCAATGCCAGATCACTAGTCGCCCATGCCACTGACATAGCAGATATCATACGGGATAATAGCCTTGACTTCATTGCCATTACTGAATCTTGGCTCCACGATGCAGCAGGTCCGGCTCTCACTCTGGCAGTCCCAGAGAATTATACCATTCTCAGAGCTGACAGACCAGACTCGCGCGGTGGAGGAATTGCAATTATCGCCAAATCTAATCTCTCTATGAGGATCACACCCACACCCTCCCTCAAATCCTGCGAGCTTCTCTCTATCAAATTACCGACTGCAAACTCCCAAACACTAAATATCCACCTTATCTATAGACCCCCTGGCCCCGTCAGCACCTTCACCGAAGACATCACCACTGTTATCTCTGAGAAGCTAAAAGAATCCTCCCAAACACTTGTACTAGGAGATTTCAATCTAGGGCTCAACGATATCAACGACCATCATGCTACTGCCACAGGCAATACTCTGTCAGTGCTAGGCTTCACGCAGTTCGTGAATACTTCCACACATATCAAGGGAAGAACACTAGACTGGATTGCCAGTCACAACTGCTACCCCTCTATAACAGCCATCACCCCCCAAATATGGTCTGACCATTACCTTATCTCTTTCACCCTCAACACCAAAAGACCCACAGTCTTAACACCCACGCCAGCCACACCCACCTTAACGAGAAACAAGAAAAACATTACAGCCGACAATATTCTGCCCCACATCCTACCCAAACTAAATTCCCTACCTGACCACTCTGACCCAGGCATCCTAGTGGATGCATTCAACGCAGCCATGTGCTCTGCTCTTGACAGTATTGCTCCATTTAAACTTCGGATCAGTAAACCCAAAAAGCATTTGAACTCATGGTTTACACCCCACCTAAAAAACCTAAGACTACAGAAGAGAAAATGCGAAACAGCTTGGAACCGACATCCGACCGCTGAAAATAAAACTAACCTAATTAACATCTCCTCGCAATACAAAAGAGACATCATCCTGGCCAAACAAGAAACCTATAATAATAGGATCTCCCAATCCAACTCCAGCATGAAGGAGCTATTCTCCATCCTAAAGGAATTGGAAACTCCTATCACAGTACAGGATGACTCCATCAAAGACAAAACTTGGTGCACAGACATACAACTGGCACTAACCAACAAAGTATCCAACCTCCAAACAAAAATTGCCCTAAAGAAAGCCTCTCTGCCAACTCAACCTCTGATAGTCAAAATTCCCTCATCCAACAACCCAGAATCCACCCAATTCCGTTTCTCCAAGGTCTCAGTAATTGAGGTAGAGAAGACCATTTTGACCCTCAAACCTTCTAATTGCAAAGGCGACCAATGCCCCGCACAACTGATCAAGGATGCGGCTAGGGATTTAGCCCCCTTTATCACAAAACTTATCAATGCCTCCTTTACTACGGGCACCATCCCCCGCAATCTAAAGGAATCTTGGGTACTCCCCCTCCTAAAAAAGCAAACATTGGACCCCAACATTCCTACTAACTACAGGCCCATCACCACGGTTCCCTTCCTACTAAAAATATTAGACAAGGTAGCATACACCCAAATCCAGAACTTCCTTGAGATGAACCATCTCCTCGGCACCCGCCAATCCGGTTTCCGTCCGCAACACGGCACAGAGACTGCCCTTATCGACCTAAAAGCCCAAATAGATTCACTCAGAGACGAGGGAAAACTAGCTCTCCTCCTCCTTCTAGACCTCTCAGCCGCCTTTGATCTGGTGGACCATAAAGTCCTATGTAATCACTTGGACTCGGCTGCCCACTTCTCAGAGGAGGCTATAGTCTGGATTCAATCATTTCTTAGTGACAGGACCATGAGGGTGTTCTCCCCCGCAGCGGCAGCAGACCCTATCCCAATCACTTGCGGAGTGCCCCAGGGATCCTGCGTCTCGCCGACACTCTATAACATCTTCACCAAGCCACTCTTTGACGATCTTGATAATCTGGGTATCACCTACACTAACTATGCAGATGATACTCAGATTCTCTTACCACTTACTGGGGATTACGTCGAAGATCTGGCTCTGGTGAATAGAGTCTACAGCATCGTTCAGGCATGGATGGCCAACCATGGCCTATGCTTGAACGATGACAAAACAGAGCTCATCATCCTGGGCACGGCAGCCCGTATCTCCAAACTTAACCAAAACTACTCCGCCTTCATCATCGATGGCAACACTATCAAGGTCGCCAGAGAAGTAAAAACCCTAGGTTTTTACCTTGATGCGACACTATCTTTCACCAAACAGGTGAACTCACTGTCATCATCCACTGCCTATACATGCAAGTTAATACGAGCTGGGAAACCATTCCTTTCAGAGGACAGCTGTCTTATTCTAGCAAGAGCCCTCATTTTATCGAAACTAGATTATTGCAACGCCCTCTACATAGGGACTACCAAACAAATCATCCACAGAATCCAAGTGCTCCAAAACAATGCACTTAGAGCGGCCCTAAGTATCCCCAGAAGTGCACACATTTCAGAAATAAGACGAAAACACAAATGGCTTTCCACCCAAGAAAAAATCAACCTTAAATCTGCGTCCCTTATCCACAAATGCCTAAACAACAAAGCTCCCCGATACCTTTCAGAACGCTTCAACAGGAAAAATCCAACGAGACTCACAAGGACAGCCAGCCCCAACTGCCTCCTAGTGCCCAGATTCAAACTAGCCACCATTGGAGGTTCCAGCTTCCCAGTTAAGGCAGCACAGTTATGGAATTCCCTACCCCTTGCACTCAGATCTGACCAAACCTTCAATAACTTTAGAAAGAACACCATAAAATGGCTTATTGAGAATGCGACATAGCGTATGTCACTTTATACGTAACGTCTTCTTATAATGTTTGTACTAACCTGCTCTTACTGTTTGATCGCCATAGATTTGACTGTTTAGCTACGCCTTATCTGCACTTGCACTTGCCCTACCCTGCAGATTCGAAATGTCCACTATGCCTGTAACCTGTAACGTTAACTAATCTGTAACCTGTAAACGTTAACTAAGCTGTAAACCTCCTTGTTCTCTTGCGCCCTGCTACCCTAGGGTCTGGTGCGCACAATAAATAAATAAACAAACAAACAAACAAAACAAACTCTGTGCTGTCCAACATGGGCAGGAGAGATGACTCAGCCACCTTGATCCTTTATGTTATAACACTGACTTTCCTTTGCATACACATTCCCCTATTCACACCTTTTGTATAAGAGATAGGGCGGGTATTAGGTTTTGTTAGTATAGGCCATCTTTGATTTGACATAGCCTGACTAGGACTGTGTTTCCTTTATTATTTGATGGTAGAGACCTTGTGCGAGTACAAGCTACAGCGACTGAAAACACAGAGGCTTGACCAAGAATGTATGTGCGCTTTTGGAAAAGTATCCATTATCAAAGAAAAATTCTTTATCGTCCTTCGCCATATGCTTCTGAGGACAAACCATGTTGAAATCCCTCCAAAGTTATGTTAATTGCCATTCCGCTGGCAGTTCTCAAGTGCACATGAAGCACTCCATCACAAATATTTAATAATGTATTGACCAAAAAACAAAAAAACAAGAACATAGTGCTTGTAGATGGCAGGCAGGTGTTGCAAAGATTGCAGGACGAGGCTGGTTTATTGGGAGAGCAGGGGACAGGACAACCTCTTTAGAGTATTTCTTAGTCTGTCCCACCTCAATTTATCAATGTTCAATTTCCCTCTGGAGGGGCCCATGCGTCAAGCTTTGGGCAATTTTGGGCATGTGGCAAGGCGGGAGGGGATCTGCGCTACGGCGCTATGGATACCATGGCAGACTCTTCGCCCACAGCATGGTTTTCCTTTAGGAATTTAGAGACATCAAAGTAAGATGTTTTCAATTCCTCAGCTGTCTCAATTATTCAAGCCACAGCCCAACCCCTCCTCATATTTTTGGTTCTCCCAAAGGATATCTTCTATAGTGCCAATGATTCCAGTAAGAGCTGGTATCGGGGTGTTCCTCGAGGTCTCCGCTCAATCGATTGTGCCCGCTGTTGGTTGCGTAATCTGCCACCATTGGTTCAAGGCTGCGTCTGTCATTGTTTGAACGAAGGTCATTGGGCCTGATTTACAGAAGCACTTTTGAATGGGAAGCCCTCACTGAAAACAGCTTTGTGAATCAGACGCGTTGTGTTTGCAGCTCTTGTGTAAAGGGTGGCATGCGATGACGAAAGCGGGTAAATTCAGCTGGTAGACAGTTCCCCTCAGGCATTCGCTTTTATTTTATAGCGAGGTAGCCCCCTCAACCCACCCTACCGCTCTTTCCCCCATTATCGAAATGCCCGCTCCTTATTCCTACTGGACCTGAGTGGTGGGGGGAGGGGCGATTGGGAATCCTCCTGGCGGTGTCTATGCCGGCGGCATTCTTGCGGCGGCATTGTGACTTAATAGGCTTTAAAGTTCCCAGTAGAGCTGCGATAGTGAACTTGAGAGTCTGACCCTTTAACCAAAAGTTATGTTATGTTATTTTGCACTTAAATAGCGCCTTATATACCATTGGTATGGTCTGAAGGCGCTGGTAGGTTGAACGCCCTTGGGAACCGAAGTTCAGGTCAGTAGAGAGAGTAGGGAGATTCAACGGCGCGTGTGCGCACCGGTTATGTACAACTTATCAGGGAAATAGTTTAGGCATTGTGAAAAAGTAGAGTGTCCATGGTTTGTGGTTTGTGGTTACATTTTATTAAAAGTAATAATGTTCAAGAATAAATTACTTTTAAGGTGTGAATGACTGCAATATAACAATGTTGAGCATTGTGTAAAAGTTTATATTTGTTCATCGCAAAAGCAATAAAATAAAAACAAAATGAGTGTGCTCCAACACACTTTAATAAGGGGGCGCAAACCCCTGACATAAGGGGCCCGAGCTCAGTTAGAAACCTCCTCGTGTACATGTTTTAAAATAAGTCAATATTAAGTTTTATTTCCTGCTCTGAAACACTGTGATCGTTGGCAAATCAATCTTGCTGTAGTCCATCTTAGTAGCTGCTGTCTGGGGCGCAGGGCAGTGTACGAATGGCAGTCACTCTTGCAATCAAAAGCGGTTGTGTTAGGTAAGATAAGAGAGGCGGCGCGCGGCATAAGACCCCGTGAGTCATGCTTCATTGGAAGCGATGGAGGTCCAGAGAGGGGGGGAATTGAAATTCTTCAGCTCCAGCCTGATTCATTTGTTCGACGAATGGCAGTAGATTTTCTATGGTGATAGGAGCAATTTTCATCCAGGCTGAGCTGAAAACGCGCCTTGGACTCAATCCGAGCGGAGAAACAATGAACCAGATAAATGGATGCGATGGGTTGGTACGGTCTTCATATTTGCATGTAAACACACTTATTTAATAAATACATTGGCTAATGCTTATGTTTCTTTGCCTTATGCAGCCTCTTTTGAATCAATCATCTGTTGCTTTTTTTGGCATGTCTAAATTGCCACAGTCCTAATTTTACAGTATATTGTTGCCTGGCATACAGACATTCTGATTTTACTAAACCTCATGTGAAGCATGCACTTGCAATCTGTTGTTGTAGCCTTACAACTTTGCAGAGCTTTAAGCAGCAAAAAACTATGTCGTGCCGGAACCTTCCGCCACCCCTGCTGAAGCTTGCAACTGGCCAGAGCTCATAGAGAAATGAGAAGCGCACACGAAGCGCCTGTCAATTAAGCAATTCAGAAAAGACCTGCAGAAGCCACCGATTTATTTATAGTGGGCCGAAACATGTCAATGCACTACTGTGCAGACCGACAGCATCCGCCACCCCTTTTAAACTGCAAACACCATACTTACAACAAGCACTAGTACCTTGCATAGATCTTCCAGTTCACCTTGACATGACCTGCAGCATCAGCTGGTGGCAGAGCATAGTCTACCTTTCACATGTTGCAATGCAACCAAGATGCGGCCTCCAGTTTGCTATATGTGAACGTGCCTGGGACCGACGGGCACCACAACCTTAGACTAACTGATTGAACAGCTTTACGCTCACAATAACCCTATCTCCATGGAAAGATAACCCTCCATAGCAGGTTTGGAAACAAGCAAGACGCTTTAGCACTAGACCCCAGCCCAGCCCACAATGGTCCGGGCTGACGTCTAATGCTTAAACTCATTAATGGAATTCAAGTACTATCTTTCAATATAAGTCTTCTCGACTCACCGGCTCACCCTTTGAGTTTGTGGAGGACATTTTGTCAAGGTACACAACAACCTTGGATTGACAAGAACATATACAAAATAATCGAAGTGACTTTAAGAGCAGGTGGATGGACTTCCAATGTAGTTTGAAATATTTGCATTTATGCTCTCTTTCCCAGCTTTCGCCAATAGGCTCTGTTGCACTTCTGAACGGAGGATAGCACAGGGGCAACGTGCTGGTCTTGGATGCAAGACCGTGCAGAGCAACAGAGGTTCGAATCCCCGATCCAGCTTTGAAACCAAACTCAGGTATGGTATTAGGTGCGTTATTAAAAAACAATTAAATAAATAAAAAGTCCCCTTAATTCAATGTGTTTGAGTTTTCTCCTTGGGTTCTTCCCGTGCACAGAGTTTCAAAGCCCGCACCATAAATGCATAGCAAGAACTATGCTGTGAGGAAATTCTTGCGTGCTGCATCGGACACAAGACTTGATAGACATTGTTGTGTTGTGCTAGTTCAGGATTCTGCAATCTGTGACTCAATGACTCCCATGCCTCCCTGACCCCCCATTGACTTTGCTGTCCAGGGCTGATGGGAGTTGTAGTCCAACACATCTTGAAAACCTATAGTTGCAGAGCCCCTGTGTAAGTTACATTGATCTGAACTGTCTCAGGGTGCGGACACTGTGAACAGAGGTGGTGGTGAAACGGGCTAGGTGCAGGGGTAGGCACTCTTCAGTCTTCCAGATGTGTTTGTCTGCGATTCCCATGATCCCTCACCATTGACTACAGTGGTGCTGGCTGATGGAAGTTGTAGTCCAATACATCTGGAGAGCCACATGTTCCCTAGCCCTGACCTAGGGATACTCGTGACTTACCACTTGGTAGCAGCAGTGCCAACATCACGAGTGCCTGAGTGTGAAGCTGGTGTGATGGTGTCCCCCAGCCTTACTCCCACTTCCGTTCAGTGTCAGCAGCCCCCCTCGTTCTCTCTCACTGTAAACAATGCCATTATGAGCCAAACCTGGTGCTGATTTTGTAGTTGGGGTAGGTAGAACTGAGGGGCACTTCCTGGGCGAGGCAGAGAGATTTGGGGATTCAAAGGGAATCTCACCCCAGGGTGGCAGAATGCAGGCCCTAGTCTTCTACTTGCCCAGTGCAGCCGTGGCCAAGTTGGTAGCAGACTAGGCCGTGTCAGAACCTCCCCAGGCAGCCTACTCTGGTCAGGCCAAGGTACCCTTACTCAACCTAAGGCTTAGGTGGCACTGACTCACGGTCTCTGATGGCATGCCCGACTCGCATTCTTTATTGAACCTGTGGTACAGGTTTTCAACATGCCATCTTTAATTGGCAGCCAGGCTATGGTTTTCTGACTTGGCAGCCAGTTTAGTGTTTTCTGACTTGCAGTCATTGATTGACAGCCAGCGTAGGGTTTCTGACTTGCAGTCTTTGATTGGCAGCCAACGTATGGTTGTCGTCTCGCAATTTCTGATTGGCAGCCAGCGTATGATTTTCTGACTTGCATTCTTTGGTTGGCAGCCAGCAAATGGTTTTCTGACTTGGCAGCCAGTCTATAGTTTTCTGACTTGCAGTCTTTGATTGGCAGCCAGCATATGGTTGTCGGCTGCATTCTTTGATTGGCAGCCAGTGCATGATTGATCGGCTCGCATTCTTTGATTGGCAGCCAGTGTATGGTTTTCTGACTTGCAGTCTTTGATTGGCAGCCAGCATATGGTTTTATGATTTGGCAGCCAGCGTATAGTTTTCTGACTTGCAGTCTTTGATTGACAGCCAGTGTATGATTTGTCGGCTCGCATTCTTTGATTGGCAGCCCGCGTAAGGTTTTCTGACTTGCAATCCTTGATTGGCAGCCAGCGTATGGTTTTCTGACTTGCAATCTTTTATTGGCAGGTAGTGTACGGTTTTTTGACAGACAATATTCGATTGGCAGCCAGTGTATGGTTTTCTGACTTGGCAGGCAGCATACGGTTTTCTGACTTGCAATCTTTGATTGGCAGCCAGTGTATGATTGGTCAGCTCGCATTCTTTGATTGGCAGCCAGTACATGATTGGTCGGCTTGCATTCTTTGATTGGCAGCCAGTGCATGATTGATCGGCTCGCATTCTTTGATTGGCAGCCAGTGTATGGTTTTCTGACTTGCAGTCTTTGGAAGCCAGTGTATGCTTTTCTGACTTGCAATCTTTGATTGGCAGGTAGTGTGCGTTTTTTTTGCTCACAATATTCGATTGGCAGCCAGTGTATGATTGTCGGCTCGCATTCTTTGATTGGCGGCCAGTATATGTGTTTCTGACTTGCAGTCTTTGATTAGCAGCGAGTGTATGGTTTTCTGACTTACACTCTTTGATTGGCAGCCAGTGTATGCTTTTCTGACTTACAATCTTTGATTGGCAGCCAGTGCATGCTTTTCTGACTTGCAATCTTTGATTGGCAGCTGCGGTGAAGCCTTCAGAATGTTAGCCTTTCAATGGCAGCCGTAGTACACACACTGTAAAGGTTTACATCTCTGGGCGAATGAGATTTCCAGGAGAAAGCAGGAATCCATGTATTAGAAGATTTTAGACTTTCGAGAAGGCAAGTGTTAAGTAGAAGAGGCAGAGATCATGGATGAAAAGGTGAAAGGGGGACAGAACTACCCTGTATGAGCGGGGCCGACAGCCGACAGAGAGGCGCCGTGCCCCGATCAGATCTCCAGGGCAGAGACGTTTTTATGGGAGGGCAAAAGGGGCACTTGCCCAGGGTCCCCACCTTCAAGGGGGGCCCCACAAGGCTGCCTGATCTGCAGAAGTAAGATTCCATTGTTCACCAGACGTAAATAGCACGTGTCAGGATATTTTATGGCATGTTGCTGAGGTTCTAAGACCATTGCCTGTCTGTTTTGACAAGTACATTCTGCCTTCATCAACTCTGCACGTAATGCCTTCAGTGTTCACTGGGGTACACATAGTTTGTGTGTTCCTAACCGCATAACTGTGGCATTCTTTCCTTCCTGTCGGAATTATGTTTATCATGTGCAGTAGCTAAAGTTGAAATGCATATTGATAAATTGAATGGCACATCGTTTAGAAGTTAGCTCAGTGTGTCAAGCACTCATTGCAGAGATATGTGTTCACATGGAAGATTAGAATAGCACATTCCAGCAAGGCTGGCTGTGCCTTTCCTATGTTTGAAGATTATAAACCTACCTGCATATGTACTTGGTTTTATAGCACAAAAGGTGCTATTATCACCAATGTACCTGCACCAGATATGGGTTTCTATAAAAACTAACATATCATCTGTATGGTGAAGGTCTAGAAATTGGTTTGTTCAGATGGGGTGTGGTAAAACCTAGGCAATCACCTCCAACGATGGCATAAACTATTAGTCCAAGAGGTGAGTAAGTATCCAAATTCGAGACTATGGAACAAAAGCATTCATGCTTGTATCCTGGCTTTGTCAGCAGACGATACAGTGATCCTGGTCAAATCATCTAATATCTTTTACATTACTGTGCTGTCGTCTGTGAGGTTTGCCTTCCTGCATGTAGTGGCATTGTTTAGCCCATTACTTGATCTTTCTTCTTATGTAGGCCATATCACTAGAAGACGTGGTAGACTGAAGAGAGCATTCCAGATGTTGCAGGCCTCGGGCAAGCATATCTTAAGGTCTGCTCGGTTGACACAAAAAACGGTTTCTTTATTGTAAAAGTCAAAGGTTTTTATGCACGTTTATAAATGACAATGTCACAAGCCATTGTTTTGAAGTGTTTAAAGCTTTAAAATACGAAAGAAAACCCCAAATTTAGTGTGCTAAATCACATCGATTGGAATGATGGTCCTTATATATTCCCCTTGATGATGGAGAGAATGAAGCTATAATCAGTCCCATGTTGTGCAACACCCTTGTTTAATATTTTGTTTTTATAAATGGTCATGTTTGGTAAAGTGATTTGTGTACTTTCCAAGTCAGTTTTATAAAATGAGATTGTTTTAGTTCATGATAAGAACTGGAAAAGAAAGTGTTCAAGTGCAGAAATTGCAGAGTTGGCACAAATCCACTCCTTAAGCAATGTTTGATCCGGGCATCTCATTTAATCTTTTATTGCCTAACCTCTCAAAATTGCCAGTCCCTAAACGTTTCTAAATTGTCAGCCCTTCAGAGTGATTTCCTTCGCAGGGTGTGATCATCATGAAAGACTCACTCATAGGTTCACTGGCTATAGTGTTGCTTCCACTATAATAGTGAGCGTTGATATATTGCACACCACAGGCACGTGTTCCCCTGATCTCTAATGGCACCACGATATGAAAACTATATCCCACTTCTTATCTCAGTCTGCCTGGATAGAGACACCTTCCTGGGAGCTTGTAATCTGCATTCACTATCCATGCCATGGTATGTGTAGATTTCTCCTTCCTTCCAATTGGTCTCCTCTATCCAGGCTTGAGCACTTTTGCATTCTGTTCTGTGAGGCAGCTAATACTGTCTATTCTGGGTTACATGTACCTGTTACACACGCTCCTGCATTAATACGTGTGTGCAATCGTCAAACGAGCAATGAGGGGTCCTCCTTTTTAGGGGCTTGTTGGGGGAGGACTCAATAGCAGATCAGGAAAAGACAAGGTCCACAACAAACGATCTGCTAATGTCGTATTTGGCTAAAGATTCTGTAGCCCAAAGAGGCATGTACAGCCAACTATCATCTTACAAACAAATATAAAGAGGATAGGGTCGGGTTTTACAAAAAATATATCGATTTTATTTAATTAACACATAGTAAAAGACTGGACACTAAGAATAATGCCCATTCAATAAAAACCTTGACAACAATTAACATCAAAAAATACAACAGAAAAACATATAAGAGCTGGTATTTTTTGCCACACAAAATGCTTGTGCTAAACCCACTAAGTGGTGTTAGTAATTGATGGGTGACTTAGTAGACATTTCTTTGTACACAAACAAAAGTCCCCATTAAAGATGTGTCGACAGTAACAAGTCTGTTTCCAGCCATAATAGAATATATATTCTTCCTATTACGGCTTTCATCGGGACACTTGCAATCCAAGTTAAGCAATTGTTTGGATGTTGCTTTGATGGTCTTTAAGCATTTATAACCAGCATATCTGCAAAAAACCAAGAAATACACATTTTTACCGACCTGAGTCTAAAAAGAAGGCCATGTTTGCCATATCATACATGAAGGCCGATGTGAATTCAAGAATAGGCAAACAATTCAATGTTTATAGGCATCAACATGCTTATTTATATATAGATGAGCTCAAACAAGGGGCATCTCATTAGCCCATGTAACATCATTTTTTCATGAATTTCTTTTACAGTACATAATACTTTGACAAAGTGCCCATGCGGGGGAAGGGGAAAGGAAAGACATAAGGGAGGGTAGGGAAGAGGAAGGGGGGGGGAAGAAACAGAGATTTTGTGAATTCAACTTTATCCACATGTGTCTATATTTTTAGAAGGACAAACAGGGAGAGTATGTACCTCGAGGTACTTTCCATGGTCGTCAGTTCCAATTCTTCTATGTTAGAGACCACATATAAAGCTGAACAAGCAGTGTGTCTTCTATATTTTCAGCTGGGAAAATGGGAAAAAGAACCCTCTTTTAATAATTTTGGCCAGGTTTGTTTTACTATGGTTAGCTATATCTATTTAGTGCTTGCGGAAGCCTACCTAAGTAAACAGCTAGGCGGGAAAGGAAGGTGCTGTTGCCATTTCAGTGGCGTAGCATTGCGAATTTGGGTCCTTATGAATCAGAGGCGGGAGTAGCTTTGTTTCCCCCTTCCGAGGTGTTTACTCCGCGTCGGCTGACGGGGAGACTCGCGGTCTCACAAATGACCTGCGCAAGCAAGATATGGTAACATTAGTGACAACCGCATTGACAAGCACGGACGTGGCTAACTTGGCGTGTGTACACCTGCGCAAGCAGAAAAGCTTACTTGAAAAGACGAGGACAGCGGACGCAGCAAGTCGCAGTCTGTTGTCGGCGTCTGCGAGGCAAGAAACCACAATGTTTCTCCTCTGCAGTCACGTGATCTGGTAAATAAAGTCCAGGTCACGTGACTGTGTACTGAATGACTAGTGCGCAAACAAGTCATTCAGATACCGCTTATCTACAGCTGGTGATATGCATCAAAAACATTTTTTTTAATCAGCACACCCAGTATGCTGGAAGCAATGTGCAGAAATACAGGAACGGGCAAGATGTCCTGTATGGAAACAGAAGGAAGACGGCCCAAGTGTGAGGCGCCGCCTGTTCAAATAAATGTACGGACTGGAAGAAACCACCTGGTACAGAAGTATAAGAGCAGTAGGTGGATGAAAAAAGGCCCCTGAGGCAGGAACTATTGCACAGAGTGTCATCATGAATGGAATGGTACATTTCGATGAAGATATATAGGTATTTAATAGGTGGAACATTCATGCATCGCACAAGACAATTATTTTCGCAGAAATAGATTCCATTTGATATAAAGGTTGAGATCCTGATTAACTGAATCAAGATTATAAATCCATTTCTGTTCCAATCTGCGAAGTTTCAAATCTCTGTCACCCCCGCGGGGGTGTGGACCCAGATTTGCAGAACACACCAGAATAGGTCATCATGGGTGTGTTTCATTTTTTTTTATAATGTTCCACTAAGGGTATGTCTGTTGTGCCATTTTTAATACAGGATCGATGTTCTCCTATTCTAGTGCGAATTGCTCTTTTAGTTTTCCCAATGTACCAAAGACCACATGGGCAGATGATACAATAAATCACCCATTTAGTGGCACAATTTGTAAAGGATTTGAACTGCCAGGTTTTGCCTTTTAGATCAATTGATTTCAGATTTTTTGTGAATTTGCACATGAGAGACTTGCCGCATTTGTAGTGACCTGTGACCGGTGGGAGGTTCCATAATGTGGGTTGTGTGACCATATAATCCCGTTGGTGTGGGTATGTATGAACCAATTTGCCTCCAAGGTTTTGTAATCTTTTGAAAGCATTAATACTAGAGGCTGCATACCTTCCTGGATGCTATTGATAACAAGTATCCTGTATCTACACTAGAACAGAAGTAACCTCTTCGTAGACTGCTAATGTTGGCCTTCAAATGTTACTTGTTTATCATTCTGATTAGACAAGAATGAAGAGGTTAAGGGGACTTAAAGGGGGTAAACATGCTTATGCTGCGAGACAGCATATCAACCCATAGGTTGTGATCAGGGCGAGGTGATGGGGGGTACGACCAGACATTCTAGATCACTTAATTCCTTTGGTTTGGTGGAGGGGGGACCTCAAAGATGTCTGTGCCCAGGGCCCCAAAAGTGGTTAAGATGGCACTGCTCCAGGGAAGTGGCAAGGGCCGAGGGGACTGAGCAGTGAGCTCAGGCATAGCTTTGTGCATGAGTAGAATTGGGCGCACTTTGCATAAGGATCCGGTCGAGCCCAGGAGAGAACTTCTAGTTTTAGTAAATGTAGGAAAGCTTTGTGGTGGTATTGGCACGAGGCGAAACGTGCTGGGACACCGGGACTTGGACTGAAGACCAAGGGAACCGTCCTGATTCTCGGGAAATCTTTGCATATTCAAGGTCATGTTTGGCCCCAGACTGGGACTCGTGCCCCTGTAGCCAGTCCACCCCTAAATGCTTGCTGACGAGAGAAACCCCTCGTTTCATGATAAGTTTGGCCTGTCCTCCCAGACAAATTCAAGGCGTGCAAACGTGCTCTGCTGAGATAATCTTTTACGCTTATTCACAATATTTTGAAAGCTCCAAACGTTTGCATGCCTGTTTTTTTTTTTGCATTAATTTGCTTACGTAATCTCAATTTCCTATCTAACAATTTATGTATTTATTTATTTAATGCTCACTTATGTATTGTCATTGTGGACAATACATCGATTAGCGCAATGAACATTGGATATTTTTAAGTGCAGGTAGGCGGTACGGCCAGCTGTGCCCGGGATGTGACCATGGTGGGTGAAGTGTTAGAGGGGAGGCAGAGGAATTGAGGACAGAGGCGAGGGGGGAATGTTAGCTAGAAGGCCGGTGAGAGGTGGGCTAAGGATAGTTCAACTAAATGTTAGGCTCTTTCCCTGTCTGTTGTCCGCATTAGTGACAGGTTATCTGTGCCACACACCCTTATATCATGGTTAGGGAACATGTGGTGCATTTCGCATATATTTCAGGAGTAGGGGACATATGATGCATGCCACACACATACATGTCAGAATTAGAGCATGCATGTCCATGTTTTTGACGGTACTTTATCTCAGGCGTGAAACTCCATTGAGGTAACCGAGAGTCAGCCCTCCCGCCCCCTGGCCCCCTCCCGAAATGTGAGCCAGGGGCAGGGCTTTTTGTTAGTCGGAGAGCGGAGAGACGCCCTGCTTTAAAGTGGTGCTGCGTTCGTGCAGAAACATTTATTTCCAAAAAAAAACTTGAAAGCTGCTAGTTTCAAGAAAGCCTTTCCTCACTTCTCTGCCTGGCAAAAATGAAGCGCACATGTCAGCCCCCTCCCAACGGATGGGAGCGAACATATAGCAACGTTACGTGTTCTTTCACATCCGAGAGGAGGGGGCTGCTGTGCGCACTTGCTATTTGTGAGACAGGGGGAAGCCTTTTCTGAAACCAGCAGCGTGAAAGGTGTTGCTTGTTATGTATGTATTCAAATGTGCAAGGGGTATGTATGCCAGGGACAAAATGCCAGGAGTAGCGGAGGTGACAAACACACAACCCATGACCTCTGATGACATCACAGGAAGTGATGTCATTTGACCCAACCCCAAAGTGACATTACAGGAAGCGATGGAACACGACCTTTAACCCCTTGACAAAACAAGAAGGGGTCTCACACAGCACTGTTCCTAAGTACACAACGAAAAATATGGTTAAGATACCACTGTAATGTGCTATACATTTCATCCAAGAATGGATCGTCACATGTATCATTAATATCAGCGTCTATAGGCCCATATTACCAAATTACTGTGAATGCAAGTAGGCATCCAAGGCCAAACGATGTATTATTATATAGCACTTACACTTAAGCGCTTTATATAGAGCACATATACACAGTGACGGAAATGGAAAAAATGTGGTGGGGATCCCTCAAGGTATGGGTGGGGGTGGAGTTTGGGGGGGCGGTGTCCGAGGAGGTGGGATTGGGGGGCGGAGCTGGCAGTTGGGGGCGAAGCTGGCAGTTGACCTCCGATCAAAAAAAATGTCGAAAATAATAGTTTAAAACAGCGCAATTTCTTTATATATATCAGTTCCACTTTAAACCACTTCCATGGCACTGGTGATGAGTTACTTCACTGTGCGGATAATAGTGTTGACCAGTGTTGCTGAGTAAATATTATTTAAAATACACAATTTGCATCCCATTTTATAAAAAAGAAATCTCCTTTGGGTACTATTCAAATGGGGTGATTTCTGTTGGCCAGAAGCAAGGTTTGATTTTACTTGAACCGCAGCCCCACAGCTCCTGCAGCTCCCGTCTGAGAGCAGTTGGGTGGTTGCATGGTGTGTCATTGCTCCAATGTTAATAGGGCTATTTATGTATTCATGCAATGTTTGTGGATACCTGTATATTTATTTATTTATTTATTTATGCAAGGTTTGTCGGATACAAATATCTGTCAAACCTTGCATGAATAAATAAATGATCTGGGTCCATGGATCCGAGAAACATTGCATAAATAAATAAATAAACTGGGTCGTGGCCGAGGACTGTAACTTCCATTGGTGACCCCTCGCACGGGGCCATCAGTGGAAGTTACAGTTTGCTTGTCCTGCAGCTGAGAACTGAATCAAAATCCTGTAGGGGGGCGGATCAGCTCTTTGCCGTCATGAGCGCTCTGCCGTCGCGTGAGTTTTCTTTTTTTTTTTTCCTTCTAATTTGTGTTTCCTTGTAACCCAGCGCAGAGAATGGTTTTGGCATTTCTGGTGGCTGACCCTGGCCGGATCCCGAGATCCAGCTCGGATCTCGGATCCGGCGAGAGAAGGCCCAATGACCAGCACTGCATATACCTACAATATCACTCAACCTGTGTTGGTACTCCTTTATCGACCTCAGAAGGATGAAATGATGAGTTGAGGTGTTTTGGAATAGACTAAATCAGTGACCCACTGAAATGTGCCTGAAATAAACTTTTAATGAGTCAAGCAATTATTGTATAGAATTTCAGAAAGACCCATTATTTCTTATTCCTATTCTTTCTTATTTGGGGTCACTGCTCAAAGTGTTGCACTGGTCGAACCCCCTGTTTTTTGTTTTTAAGAGGCCTGAACAAGAAAGCCAACCACTCCAGAAACAAAGAGCCACATGGAGCTGGTCACAGCCCAGGAGCTTACATTAAAAAACAAATGTTTAAAAAAAAAATAGAATTTAGGGGTAGCAAGGGAGACAACAGGGTAGCACGGGAGACATCAGGGGTCACAGTTGCACCCCCTGCCAACCTCCAAACGATGTCCCTGTGTGTATGTAATATGAGTGAATGATGAGTGAGTGTATGTGAATGACTATGATGAATGGGGGCTGGGTGTGCATGATCAGTGTACGGAAAATGACATGATAGGTTATTTATAACGCGCTTAATACCCAGAGGTTTCTAAGCGTGGACCCAACCTGTGCTGCTCCAGGTCGTCTTGCTTCCAAGGCGGGCGCATTGCCCCTGTGCTATCCTCCCAAGATGTTGAAATGAGTAAGTGAATGTGTAGTTGCGTGTGCGCCTATGTGTAGTGCTGGGCTGCCACCATTTGATACTCGAGCCCCACGCCAGACATTCCTTGGGGTAGAACAGTGGGGGTGGCGCATCAAAGTTTGGCCCGCCCGGTTTCATAAGTGACCCCCAATCACCAGTTAACCCCCATACCGCTCCACCCCGACCCCCATCGAAATGTAGGTTTGGTTGTGCGCCGGCATTCTGTACATTATTCTACCCACCACTGCCACTCAACATAACCACGACGCTGGCGCCACCCTTGGGAGGGTGAACAAATTGCGCAGGTGGGAAAAATAAACTGTACCCGCGCCTGAGAACGAAGTGTTCTCTGTTGCGAAGCCAGGGGCAAGAGAACAGTCCACAATGTTTTATTGCTGCCCTTAATGGGCGCACATTGCATCGTCTCCAGGCCGGCCTGTAATGGCGCTGCCCAGGGTTCTGAGAGCACGCGGTTTGAAGGGATTTGCTGCGTCGTAGCACTACATCGTGTTGGGAGGTAAAGACTTAC